>NC_090449.1:869774555-870399555 GCF_031143425.1 Pleurodeles waltl | reverse complement strand
ATTCACAGGCACTCCACACCACCATATTGCACTGCAAAGACACCCCAGGTTCTCTGAGGAGGAGCTCAGGGTCATGGTGGAGGAAATCATCCGGGTAGAACCACAGCTATTTGGATCACAGGTGCAGCACACCACCATAGCTAGGAAGATGGAGCTATAGCGAAGAATCATGGACAGGGTCAACGCAGTGGGACAGCATCCAAGAACTAGGGATGACATCAGGAAGAGGTGGAACGACCTACGGGGGAAGGTGCGTTCCGTGGTCTCAAGACACCACATCGCGGTACAGAGGACTGGCGGCAGACCCCCGCCTCCTCCCCCACAACTAACAACATGGGAGCAGCAGGTCTTGGCTATACTGCATCCTGAGGGCCTCGCAGGAGTAGCTGGAGGAATGGACTCTGGTAAGTCAAATCTTTCCTACGACATCCCCCACCCTACCTTCATGCTATCACATTCCCCCACCCTCACCCCCATCACTCCAACTCCTCACGTATGTCACAAACCACACATCCCAAGCCCTGCATGTTACACCAAAGCATGGACACCCATCACCAATGCATGGCCACTACACATACCCATGCACCCCTCTAAACCATTATCACACAAGGTCCTACACAGGAATGCAAGCACTGGGGTACAGGGTCACCCACCCATTGCACACCATGGCACACACAGATACTAAAACTATGCCTTTACACCACCAGCAGGACCCCTACCCAACGTCACCGGACAGGAGGGTCCAGATATGTCCACTCCACCCACAGAAGAGGCCCACAGTGATGACAGCAGCTCTGTCCAACTGGATCTAGATGACCAGCCCGGCCCATCTGGGACCTCGGGACAGTCGGTTCCCCTCACACTGGCACAGGCCACTACAGAGCTTGCCCCCTCTGGAAACACCAGTGCAGCACCCACCCAGCGGGCCCATACCCCTGTCCCCAGGACACGTCAAGAGCAGTGTGTCCACCACTACAGGGAACCCAGGCTAACCCACCACCCCAACAACAACAGGGGCCTGGGGGCAGTGGTAGTGGGCACACGGTTCAGGGAACAGAGGCCCAGGAACAAGGGAGAACTGGGAGGGCTGCTGTGCGACAGGGGGAGGACAGGCCCAGGGAACCCACTCTCCACGAGGCCCTCTCCTACATCAAGGGAGCCTACCACCATTACCAGGAGATGATGGCAACGGGACTGGCCAAGTTTCAGGAGACCCAGCGGCTGCAGGAGGAACAGTATTTGGGGTTCAGGGAGGAACTCAAATCCATCAATTCCACCCTGGGCACCATTGTAGGTGTGCTGAAGGAACTCGTCAACACCAGGAGGGACACTGTGGCACAACAAGGGGCCCCTGACACTAGCCTGGACGATGAACTGCCCACCACCTCCGCCGGCGCTAGTGGACAGGAGGCACCGCCACAGAAACACCACACCAGCACCCCAACCCCTGCAGATGGAGAACCACCCCGCAAACGGTCTCTGAGATCCAGGACAAAGACAGAGTGCAATGCCAAGACCCCCGCCAAGAAATGAGACCACCCTGATTGTCATCCTTCTGTCCCACTTTGTCACCCTGTCCATCCATCAACTGCTCCAGCTCCACTTCCTATGCCCCTTTGGAAAATGCACCTGTGAGACTAAGAGACTGGACTCTGCCATGGACATTCCTCCACCATCACCCCTGACCATTTTACAACCCCCTCCACTATTGAGCACTTAAATAAACACCCTTAAATCAAATAACAATCTGGAGTCAGTCTGTGCTTTCACAATTGTGTATTTGCAATAACAGTGGCAAAATGCTATATCAAATGTTATGTCAACATACCTATGTCACACAGCTCTAGTCCATGCAGAAACAAAGCAGATGTCACACAGTGGGACCCACATCTGTGAAATCGTAAGGGAAAGTGACAACTCAGTGGCCATACACTGGGTGAAAATGACAGACAGATGAGAGGTAGTAGAATTAAATCAGATGTAGCAGGCTGTGTTGTCTTCTTACCTGTATCTCACTGGAAGTATTGCAGTATCACCGTGTTCCTGTTGTCTAAGTCCTCTTCTTCTGCTTCCTCGTCTTCACTGTCCACAGGCTCCACAGCTGCCACAACAACTCCATCTGGACCATCCTCCTGCAGAAAAGGTACCTGTAGTCGCAAAGCCAAGTTGTGAAGCATACAGCAGGCAATGATGATCTGGCGCACCTTCTTTGGTGAGTAGAATAGGGAACCACCTGTCATGGAGGCACCGGAATCTGGCCTTCACGAGGCCGGAGGTCCTCTCTATAACACTCCTAGTTCGCCCATGGGCCTCATTGTAGCTTTCCTCTGCCATTGTCCTGGGATTCCTCACTGGGGTCAGTAGCCATGACAGGTTGGGGTAACCAGAGTCACCTGCAAATGTCAAGGGACAACTGTTAGACACACACTAACTCACAGGGACATCCCCAGACCCAGACAACTATGCACACTGTATTGGGTCCATGTCCTCACCTAATAGCCACACACAGTGCCTCTGGAGTTGCCCCATCACATAAGGGATGCTGCTATTTCTCAAAATGTAAGTGTCATGCACTGAGCCAGGGAATTTGGCATTCACATGGGAGATGTACTGGTCTGCCAAACACACCATCTGCACATTTATCAAATGGTAACTCTGTACACCTGTTCACTCCTGCGGGGGGGACCAAGGCCACATGTGTCCCAACAATGGCACCTACGATGTTGGGGATATGTCCCAGGGTATTGAAGTCACCTTTCACTGTAGGCAAATCCTCCACCTGAGGGAAAGCAATGTAGCTTCGCATGTGTTTCATCAGGGCAGACAACACTCTGGACAACACGTTGGAAAACATAGGCTGGGACATCTCTGATGCAATGGCCACTGTAGTTTGAAATGACCCACTTGCTAGGAAATGGAGTACAGATAGCACCTGCACTTGAGGGGGGATTCCTGTGGGATGGCAGATAGCTGACATCAGGTCTGGCTCCAACTGGGCACACAGTTCCTGGATTGTGGCACGATCGAGTCTTTAGGTGATGATCACATGTCGCTCCTCCATTGTCGACAGGTCCATCAGCGGTCTGTACACCGGAGGATGCCGCCATCTCCTCACATGCCCCAGCGGACGGTGCCTATGGAGAAGAACAGCGAGCAGAGAGTCAACCAACTCTGAGGTACGTAAACACAGCTTACTGTGAAATATTAGCAAATCGCCATATGCCTGTATGAGTGTTTAGGCAGGGCCTAGATATATGTGACACAGTCCAAAATAATGCCATGCGGGCCCATGAAATGGCCTCTGCCTGACCTGTAAAGTGGGACAATGGAATATGAGGTAACTGCGCTGGCGTTGTACACTGTCGTGGTAGGGGGTCGAAGACCGCAGCGCAATCCTGCATTGGTTAACATTGGACCCTATGGGTCCCAGGAGCCAATGATGATGTACGCCGGCGGTGACGGTACGCACCGCCACGGACGTGACCGTCATTTTCTCTCTGTTCACTCACTTGATAGCTGATCTTCGACAGGAGAGGACCTACACTGCAAGTGCTGCTGTGACCTCAGTCTGGAAGAGACAATGGCTCGTGTGTCTGGGGAAAGGGTTCCTGCCTTCAGCACGGAGGAGTTGGAGAAACTCGGGGATGGGGTCCTCCCCCAGTACATGCTACTATACGGTCCTCCAGACAAACAGGTAAGTACACTGTGAGCATGCTGTATGGGCAATGCCTGTGTGGAGTGGTGTGGATGGAAGATAGGGGGGGTGAGAATGAGGCGTGCATGAAACGACGGTGAGTGCATGTGCGTCATGGCAAGGATGGGGATGCGGGCCAATGACTGTGATGGTAATAACTTCTCTTTTTCCCCTGTACTATTCCTGTAGGTGAGCGCCCACCAGAAGAAGGGCATTTGGCGTGCCATCGCCAAGGAAGTCCGGACCCTGGGGGTCCACCAGAGACGGGGTACCCACTACCATAAGAGATGGGAGGACATTCGCCGCTGGAGCAAGAAGACGGTGGAGGCCCAGCTGGGGATGGCCTCCCAGCGTGGGAGGTGTGCCGGTCGCACCATGACCCCCCTGATGTTCAGGATCCTGGCAGTGGCGTACCTGGAGTTGGATGGGCGCTTGAGGGCATCACAGCAGCCACAAGGGGGTGAGTACACTCTCATTCTGCTGATTCTGCGCGCATTGTAGGTGTGTGGGTGGGGAAGGTGGGCTGTGGGTTCCCCTAGGCCAGGGCGAGTTTAGTAGGCAAGGACTCTTCTTAAGGCAGGCCCTGTGGCACCCCACCCCACCTGTGTACAGTGCCAACTACACCTAGTCAGGCTCCTGTGACATCCATGTGTGTTTCAATCGGGCATATCCTTGTAACCCATGTCCCTGGGATTGAATTGGAAACTCCAAGTGCGCGGCGTAGTGCAGGGGGCTTCTGTATCTGTAGTGTCCGCCAACGGTAGCGGTATTGCATGCACTCAACATGTCTTTCTTCTGTCTTCCCCCCCTTTTTGTGGTCTCCCTGTTCTTGTGTGCATTAGCATCATCAGGCGGAGGAGCAGTGGCACTAGAGCAGGAGGGAGCAGCATCCCACATGGCCCTGGAGGGCGACACTACGGAGTCAGAATTTACCAGTGGGACGGAGGGCGAGGGGAGCTCCACGGCGGGGACAGGAGCTGACACCAGCGGTATGGACTCCTCCTCTGATGGGAGCTCCCTTACGGTGGCGGGCCCATCTGTGCCCCTCGCATCTACAGGTACAGGCGCCACCCCCTCTACCAGCACCGCCCTCCCAGCAGCCCCTCGGCGTGTGTCCTGTGCCCGCTAACCCAGGAGGGTGGGCATCTCCTTCGCCCCAGGCACCTCTGCCCCTGCCTCTGTCACCCCTGTTGCCCTCAGTGAGGAGGCCATTGACCTCCTCAGGTCCCTCACTGTTGGGCAATCTACCATTTTGAACGCCATCCAGGGTGTAGAGAGGCAGTTGCAACAAACCAATGCATACCTGGAGGGCATTCACTCTGGTCAGGCAGCCCATAAGCGAGATTTTCAGACTCTGGCCTCAGCACTGATGGCAGCCATTGTCCCAGTCTCTAGCCTCCCCACTCCAACTTCCTCCACCCAAACCCAAACCCCTGTACCTCAGCCTATCCCAAGCACACCATCAGACCAGCATGCACACACCTCAACACACAAGGGAAGCTCAGGAAAACATAAGCACCACACATCCCACAGGCACTCACGCAAGCATCAGACACATGCAGACACACCAACATCCACTGCCTCAACTGTGTCCCCCTCCTCCTCGTCTCCCTCCTCCCTTCCTGTCTCATCTCCACTCACACCTGCATGCACTACATCCTCAGCAACTACGTCCATCACCAGCACACCCACCACCACACCCGCTCACATGCAGTCACTACCCCCACTACCATACACACGTCCCCAGTGTCCTCTCCCAGTATGTCTGTGAGGCCACCTCCCAAGGTACACAAACGCAGCCACACACCCACCCAACAGCCATCCACCTCACGACAGCCTCCAGCCCATGCACCTTCACCCAAAGTCACCAAACGTACACCTCCAACAACCACTACCTCTTCCTCCACTCCCAAACCCCCTCCATCTACTCACCCCAGTGTTCCTAAGAAACTTTTCCTGTCCAACCTTGACCTCTTTCCCTCACCTCCCCCACCCCTTCAGTCTCCTAGGACCTGACTCTCCAGGTCCCAACCCAGCACCTCAGCCACAACATCTGCGGGACCAGTGGTGCCAGTAGTAACCAGATTCTGGAGTGCGCCAGGCAGCAGGGCAGCCAGTGTGACAAGGAGCCAGAGCACGGACAGTCCCCCACCTGTAAAGCATAAAAAGTTGGCCAGTGCCCGGCGGGAGAGGGGAAAGAAATCAGCCACCAAAGCCGCTCCCAGGGGTACAGTGGGGGTGTGTAGACAGCTGCGCCACCATCCAAGGTGGGGAAGGGGCACAGTAAAACCGGCAAGTCTGGGAAGATCTGCACAGTGGACAAGACCGCCACCAGTCCTGCTGCCGAGGACACCGCCGCCACCAGCCCCGCTGCCCAGGACACTGCTGCCAGCAGCACCGCTGGCCAGGACACTGCCACCAGGACACCGCCGCCAGCCGCACCGCTGCCCAGGACACTGCCACCAGCAGAACCGCTGCCCAGGACACCGCCGCCACCAGCCCCGCTGGCCAGGACACCGGCGCCAGCAGAACCGCTGCCCGTGACACCGCCACCAGCAGCACCGCTGGCCAGGACACCGCCGCCAGCCGAACCGCTGCCCAGGACACCGCCGCCAGCCGCACCGCTGCCCAGGACACCGCCACCACCAGCCCCGCTGCCCAGGACACCGCCGCCACCAGCCCCGCTGCCCTGGACACCGCCGCCAGCAGCACTGCAGGCCAGTGAGCGCCAATGATTCTGACGCTACTGGGGCCCCACAGGCAGGATGAAGCACTCTGGGCACAAAGCCCCCTCCAGAACCAGTGGAGTATCACTTCCACTACCTCTGTCCTTGGCAGGATGAAGCACTCTGAGCACAAAGTCCCCTCCAGGACCAGTGGAGAACAGCATCCACTACCTCTGTCCTTGCAGGATGAAGCACTCTGGACACAAAGCCCCCTCCAAAACCAGTGGAGTATCACATCCACTACCTGAGTCTTTGGCAGGATGGAGCACTCTGGCATAAAGCCCCCTCCAGAACCAGGGGAGTATCACATCCTCTACCTCTGTCCTTGGCAGGATGAAGCACTCTGGGCACAAAGCCCCCCCCAGAACCAGTGGAGAACAGCATCCACTACCTCTGTCCTTGGCAGGATGAAGCACTCTGGGCACAACCCCCCTCCAGAACCAGTGGAGTATCACATCCACTACCTGAGTCCTTGGCAGGATGGAGCACTCTGGGCACAAAGCCCCCTCCAGAACCAGTGGAGTATCACATCCACTACCTAAGTCCTTGGCAGCATGAAGCACTTTGGGTACAAACTCCCCTCCAGAAATCAGTGGAGACTGTTGTCCACTTGAGAGACTGTGGCTTTGCTCTCCCCAGGATTGAACAGTGGGAAACCACCCACTGTAGAGACTCGAGAGACTGTGGCTTTGCACTCTCCAGGATTGAACAGTGGGCAAACCACCCACTGTAGAGACTTGAGAGACGGTGGCTTTGCACTCCCCAGGATTGAACAGTGGGCAACCCACCCACTGTAGAGACTTGAGAGACTGTGGCTTTGCACTCCCCAGGACTGAACAGTGGGCAAAGCACCCACTGTAGAGACTTGAGAGACTGTGGCTCTGCACTCCCCAGGATTGAACAATGGACATGGAGCCCCCTCTTGGATCTGGCCTCGTGCACTCATCCGGCTGAGGTGCCTCCCCTTCCCTTCCCCCTGAGGTGCCTGTTTTATTTCTATCTGAAAGTGTTCATCAACAGTGTTCTCTCCGTCTTGTTCGGGTATTGAGTGTAGGCCTCGCCCATGCCTTTTGGGCCCAGTGGTCCATGGACTATGATAGTGGAATACCTTGGACTTGGATTCTTGGTGTATATATCTGTTAATATAGTGTGGATATCTTAATATATGTACATATTTTTGATTACTGTCTTCGTATATATTACAATCATTCGACTCATTTCCATTTGCCCTTGCATTCTTCCAGGGGGATTTGGGGGGTCTAACTGTGATGTATCATGATGTATTAGGGGGTCATTCTGACCCTGGCGGTAAATACCGCCATGGCGGAGGTTGGCGGTAGCACCGCCAACAGGCTGGCGGTGCTCCGCCGGGCATTCTGACCGCGGCGGTACAGCCGCGGCCAGAAGCGGAAAGCCGGCGGTGTACCGCCGACTTTCCGCTGCCCATGGGAATCCGCCATGGCGGCGCAGCTTGCTGCGCCGCCATGGGGATTCTGACACCCCATACCGCCATCCTGTTCCTGGCGGTTCGCCCGCCAGGAACAGGATGGCGGTATGGGGTGTCGTGGGGCCCGTGGGGGCCCCACAAAGAATTTCAGTGTCTGCTTTGCAGACACTGAAATTCGCGACGGGTGCAACTGCACCCGTCGCACCTTCCCACTCCGCCGGCTCCATTCTGAGCCGGCTTCCTCGTGGGAAGGGTGTTTCCCGCTGGGCTGACGGGCGGACTTTCGGCGGTCGCCCGCCAGCCCAGTGGGAAACCCAGAATAACCGCCGCGGTCTTTTGACCGCGGTACGGTCTTTTGACCGCAGTACGGTCTTCTGGCGGTTCCCGCTTGGCGGGCGGCTACCGCCGCCCGCCAAGCTTAGAATCAGGGCCTTAGTGTGTGTGTTGTCGTGGGTGAGGGTGGGTGTGTGAGTGTTGCCTGCTGCAAGTGTGTGTCACTGTTTTTTCCCTCCCCCTTCCCTGTGTCGTAGGTGCAGTACTCACCGTGGTTCTTCGCCAATGGCGTTCGTGCTCCTGGTAGAGGAGCAAGAAGATAAAGGCTGGAAGAATCTAAAGTTCCGGTTCCATGGCGTCCTGGTTCCTCGTGGGATGTGTAGAGGTGAGCGTTTTCCCTTCCAAGTCCTGTTTCCGCCGTGTTTTTGTTTGCAGTGTATCCGCCCCAGAAAAGGTGGCAAATTGATGGCTTGCAATGCTGTGGGGAGTACATTGTCTTCCGTCTGTCTGTTGGCGGTTACCGCCACGGTGTTTGTTTGTACCGCTGTGGCGGTCGAAGTGATAAAGTGGCTGTCTATGTTGGCGGTTTCCGTCACTGACATAATTCCATTTTCTTTTCCGCCTGCCTGTTGGCAGTTTTACCGCCGCTTTAACACCAACCGCCAGGGTTGTAATGACCACCTATATGTCCCTGTAACCTTTATTGTTTTCCGTGAATATACAGATATATAGATAGATAGATAGATACTTTCATACACACACACACATATTATATTATATTATATTATATTATATTATATTATATTATATTATATTATATTATATTATATTATACTGAAGTTATTCAAATACATGGCAATGGGGCTCTGTTTTATTCATCTATCACTGTGTAAACATTATCCTATTTCACCTACAAATGCTTCACACAAATAAATGAGCTTAAAGTATATCAACATTTGAAAGTCTGACTTCATAAAATACAACTTAAAAGATATTTACTATGTGTACCCGCTCTAAGTACTTAACTATCTATATATTTATTACTTTCTTCCTACTGTAGAAAAAGAATTTTTTTTTGACTCTCTCCAATGCCTTACTCTATGTTTCACCCTATACCTCTCTCAATATATCCTCTACTGCTACTCTCCTACTCATCCCAAGCCCCATTCCACTACTTTGATCTCCAAAATAACACTTTCTAGTCTCTTCCCTCCTATTTCCCACCTAGGATCATCTCAAACCTCATTTTACTTCGATGATTTCCCAAACAACCTTTTCTAAATTGGCCAATCCCAAGCCCATCTAACTACTAAGATCTCCCTTATACATTTTTAATTTGAAAGTGGTATAAGGGATCAAGGGGAAGATACCCTGACCACTGGGGTGTGAAATAGGTCTGTTTAGGGGTAAATTATGGGTTTCAAATTATTTTGCATCACCATGTGTGATATTCATGAAAATTTGTGAATTTTTGTTAATTATTTGCGAATATAGAAAAATGGGAAAGAAATCCACAGACTCATTCATACACTACTTCATTCACTCATACAGAGACTCAAGCACCCACTCACACACCCACTTCAACACTCATACACCCACTTTTAGACCCACTCAAACATTCACACATGCACTCACAAATCCACTGACAAACACAGGCCTTGTGGCCAACCAAATCTGCCCACAGCCAAACAACGTGTGTGGCTTGTCGTGGTGTTGCGTGTTTATAAGGGCCTTGCGACCAACCCCCATTGAGCACGGCCAAAGGCCATATACATCAGGGTTGGAATAACGTATAGTAATTAAAATAGCATTACGCAAAAATAAAATAGAAATTCACTGAAAAAACAAAGGTTAAGGGGAAATTATAATTACGTTCTGAACTTCCTCGTACAAAACCATATAATTTTTTTTAAGTAACTATAACTTGTGCCCTAAGGTAACCATAACTCACACCTTTACCATGCACAGCTAATTACTCTACATATTATGTCATTGATGAGATATTGTATGGCATATTTGATATCATCACTGCAGCATTTGCAATAAAATTGTTGATAAGAAAAGTGTGCATGGCAAGAGTGTGAGTTATAGTTTCCTTAGGGTGCAAGTTATGGTTACTTAAAATAACTCCCACTATAACTGCTCAATTTCTATGGTTTTTTATGAGTAAATTCAGAACCTAACTATATGTCCCTGTAACCTTTGTTTTTTTCCGTGAATATACAGATAATTAGATAAATAGATAGATACTTTCATACATACACACACATATTACATTATATTACATTATACTATATTATACCGAAGTTATTCAAATAGATGGTTATGAGGCTCTGTTTTATTCATCTATCACTGTGCAAACATTATCATATTTCACCTACAAATGCTTCAAACAAATAAATGAGCTTAAAACATATCAACATTTGAAAGTCTGAATTTATAAAATACAACTTAAAATCTTGATACATTCTATGTGTACCCTCTCTATGTTCTTAACTATCTATATATTTATTACTTTCTTCCTACTGTAGAAGAAGAAAAAAATGTGGACTCTCTCCAATGCCTTACTCAATGTTTCACCCTATACCTCTCTCAATATATCCTCTACTGCTACTCTCCTACTCATCCCAAGCCCCATTCCACTACTTTGATCTCCAAAATAACACTTTCTAGTCTCTTCCATCCTCTATCCCACCTATGATCATCTCAAACCTCATTTTACTACGATGATTTCCCAAACAACCTTTTCTGAATTGGCCAATCCCAAGCCCATCTAACTACTAAGATCTCCCTAATACATTTCTAAATACTCCCCTCCTCCATTCTTTTACTCATCACATGCCTCATCATATTACCATGATCTCCCAAATGACACAATCTAGACTCTTCCCTCTTCTATCATTCCATTATCCTGTTCAATCTATCTAACAGGCACGCATGCCCATAGTTCAAATTAACTCTTTTTTCCCTATACCAATTCACTACTAATATTTTTTGGGTTGCTGAGTAGCATGGCACTCACAGAAAAGCTATTCAACACCTCATCAGGGGTAATAAGTTCTATATAAATACAATTACTATTACAACTACAATAAAACTGGCACATATTCCATTATAACACATGAATATTTGATTTTTATTCAAAAGCCCAGCTTTTAAACTAAAGTATTTAAGATTTCATCTCATGTTTTACCCCATGTCAATTCAAAGGCATTTTAATCTGAATTGTCTGTCGCCAAGGTGCTGCCATCTACCTGGTTATATGAAAGAATCAATTGAACGCATTGGCCCTCATTATGACATTGGTAGAGAGTGATAAAGTGGTGGAAATACCACCAACAGGCCAGCAGTAATTACTGCCAAATATGGCCATGGCGGTACCGCCCACCATATTATGACACAGGAAACCGCCAGGTTTTACGGGGCAGCACCAACGCCATCAAAAGCCTGGCGGAAACCGAACACATAAAACGAAAGACTCACCAACAAGTACACAGAGGACTTCGCCGCCGCCATGGAACCGGAACTGCAAGTCTTCCCGATGCTGTTCTACACCATGCTTCACCTGAAACACCAATGCCGACGAAGCTGACAATGGTGAGTACAGCCACCTAGGACACAAGTGAGGGAGAGTGGAAAACAAGAGTGACACACACATGCACAACACACATCAGACACACAACCAGCTGCACACGTAAACTAATCACACACGACACACAGCCCAATAAAACGTGGACCAGATTTTAGAAGTACTGAAAATGTATTAGCAAGGAAAAAGCCACCACATGAACATGATATGTACAGATGTCCACAAAGGGCCAATGCCCAGTCCAAAGTTCAAAGGGACCACATAGTCACAGTCCAAACTTGTATCCTGACATCAACTGCACAGACCTCTGCAGGGGCATCATTTTGTAAGTGGGCAAGCACTTCAGGGGATGAAGGGCACCTCAGCCGAAATCGCAAACTTTCCCAATGGTTCTGGAGGGGGCTCCATGCCCATTTCTCTGTGCTGGGGAGTGCAAGGCCACAAACTCTCAGTGGGTGACTTTCCCACTGGTTCTGGAGGGGGCTAAATGCCCATTTCTCTGTGCTGGGGAGTGCAAGGCCACAGTCTCTTAGGTGGGTGACTTTCCCACTGGTTCTGGAGGGGGCTCCATGCCCATTTCTCTGTGCTGAGAAGTGCAAGGCCACAGTCTTTCAAGTGGGTGACTTGCCCACTGGTTCTGGAGGGGGCTCCTTGTACAGCAGTTACAGGAAGGGAGCCTACATGCCCTCTGCTGGAGGTGAGGGCTGCACTATCTCATCTGGAGGTGAGGGCTCTGTGTCATTTTTGGTGGTGGTGTCATCCTTCCAACCTCTGCTGGAGGTGAGGGCTGCACTATCTAATCTGGAGGTAAGGGCTCTGTGTCATTTGTGGTGGTGGTGTCATCCTTCCAGCCTCTGTTGGAGATGAGGGCTGCACTGTGTCAGCAGGTGAAGGTACCTCCTGAACAGCCTCTGCAGGAGGAGTTGGCTGCACTGCCTCAGCTGGAGGTGAGGGCTCCATGACTAGTGGTGGTGGTAGCAATAGAGGTTAAGTTGGGAAAGGAAAAGCTTTTTAGGGACAGTGGGGCAGGAAGAGGGAGGAGGAACGAAAGTGGAGGTCGAAGAAGTGATTTTTGGAGGAGTACGTCTGCTGGGCTGGGGTGCAGGTGCATGGGGAGTGTGCTGATGTGAGGTGGATGGCTGTGGGGTGTCTGAGTGCTTGCGTTTGTGTGCTTTAGGAGGAGGAGGGACAGCCAGGGTTGCAGAGGACACAGAACGCGTGCATGGATGGTGTGGAGGTGTCTGCTAGTGAGGTGTGTGTGCTGCTTGGTATGGTGATGCTGGTGGTGGCTGTTGAAGCAGTGCATGCAGATGTGAGTGTGGACGTGACTGTGAGGGAGGTGGAGCAGTGAATGTGTCTGCAAATGCCTGGTGTTTGTGTGAGAGCTTGTGTGTTGAAGTGTGGTGCCTGTTTAACTGTGCTACTCTTGTGAGTTGCCTTGTGTTCATGCTCGCCTGTATGTGGTACAAGTTGGGGTTGAGGACAGTGGGAAGTGTTACTTGGGGTGGGGACGGTAGACACAGGGACAATGGCTGTCATCAGAGAGGAGAGGAGGCCTGAGCCTGAATCAATCTCTGTTGGTCCGCCAATACACTGTGGATGCCCTCCAGGAATGCATTGCATTGCAGTATCTGGGATGCCATCCCCTGGATGGCACTCACAATGGCTGACTGCCCTATAGAGATGGATCTCAGGAGGTTAATAGCCTCCTCACCCCGGGCAGCAGGGCTCTCTGGGGCAGGGCCTGAGGCGAAGGAGATGCCCATCCTCCTGGGTGAGTGGGCATGGGCTACTCGCTGAGGGGCTTCTGGGAGGACGATGCTGGTAGGGGGGCGGTGGCTGTACCTGCAGCTGGGGTGGTCAAAGAGGTGTCTGCCACCACCACAGAGCTTCCATCAGAGAAGGTATTTGAGTCTGTGTTGTCACCTCCTGTCTCCGCCCTTGGGCTCCCCTCACCCTCCGTCCCAATGGTGCCCTCGGTGTCTGTGGACTCTGCCTCCTGGGTCATGTGGGATGGTCCCTCTGTTGCCGGTGCCCCTGCTCCTCTGCCAGATGATGCTAATGCACAAATGGACAGGATGACAGAACATAAACGGGAGCGAGAGAAAGAGAACACAGGTTCAATTACTGCACCAACACCACTGTTGGCATACACAGCACCATCACACAGGGATCAGGATTGAGCAGTATGCACTGCACTGCCATTGAATTGGCTAGATGCCACAGCAAGATGAGTGCCAAACACCCCCAACTGCACGCCTCTTGGGACCCACCAAGCCCTGCCTGACATGGAATGGAACCTAGCTAGGTTACCTTATTTCCCTTTCAACCATTACCCTTGAGCAGGATCATGCTGCAATGTCTGGCCTGGCATTAAGGGGCACCCACTAATTGACACCCACCACTTGGATCCCATACCACCTACAAGTTATTGCAGTAATTCCTACTGTACTTCCCCTTGTGGTTGCTGTGATGCCCTCAAGCGCCCATCTATCTTTGGGTGGGCCACCACCAGTATGTGGGCCATCAGGGGGGTCAGGTTCCGACAGCACCCCTTCCTCATTGGTAGGCCATCCCAAGCTGGGCCACCGTGGTCTTCTGTGCCCAGCGTCTCAGGTCCTCCCACCGTTTCCGACAGTGGGTGCTCCGTCTGCCATAGACCCACAAGGTCCGCATGTCCTTGGCAATGGCACGCCATATACTCTTCTTTTGATTGGCGCTGACATGCAGAGGGAATACACACAGGAAAATAGTAGTAGCCTGACATTCCTGCCTGTTACACTTATGGCCCACCATACCCCTTTAAATTGCCATTTCCACACACATGGCCCAGCACACAACCTGTACGCTGCCCAGGAGACATCCACCCATCACCCTTATAGAAGGACTTCACACACCACTCCATGCATTCATGCCACATGCATCGTGCCAACAGTGTACTCACCTGTTGGTCTGGAGGCCCATACAGCAGTTCGTACTGGGGTAGGACCCCATCCACCAGTCTCTCCAACTCTGCCGAAGTGAAGGCAAGGGCCCTTTCCCCAGTCACACAGGCTATGGTAAGTTCCAGACACAGGTCACAGCAGCACATGCAGTGTAAGTCCTCTCCTGTTCAAGGTCAGGTAGCAAGTGAGGAATCAGATAGAAAATGGCAGTCACGTCCTCGGCGGTGCTTACCATCACCACTGGCGTACATCACCATTGGCCACTGTACCCCATTGGGCCCAATGTTAACCAAGGAGGAGTTGCAAGGCGGTTCCCGACCGCCTCCCGCAATGGCACACAATATCAGCGGAATTACCTCACTTCCAACTGTCCCTCCACACAGGACAGACAGATGCCATTTCAGGGGGGCAGCCCATGGATAATTACTGGGTCACTGTTTCAATTCGGACATACAGGATAATTCTCACTGACCCATTACAATTTCACAGCATGCATTGTACTGTTGTAGCCCCATTGTTCAGTTTGTGACCGACTCCTCACTCTTTTGTCCCTTAGATTGCTACCTCTGCGGATGAATAGGAGATGGAGACATACCCCCGTGTGCAGACCCCTGGTGGACTTGGCAACACTGGAGGATAGGCACATTATCCTCACCTATAACTGGACAGGGCCACCATCACAGAGCTGTGTGCCCAATTGGAGCCTGACCTGACATCTGCTGTCCGTCACCCCATTGGGATCCCCCCTCTAGTGCAAGTTCTATCAGTTCTCCATTTCCTGGCAACTGGTTCTTTCCAAGTGACAGTGGGCTTGGCAGCAGAAATGTCACAGCCAATGTTCTCAATTGTGCTGACCGGAGTGTTGTCTGCCCTGATTAAACACATGTGCAGCTACATTGTATTTCCCCAGGTTGAAGATTTGGACACAGTAAAGGCTGACTTATATGCAATGGGAGATTATCCCCCGCCATCAAAATGAACTGGTGTTCAGAAATCGTAAGAGTTTCCACTCAATGAATGTACAGATGGTGTGCTTGGCGGACCAGTACATCTCCCATGTCAATGCTAAGTATCCTGGGTCGGTGCATGATGCCTTTATCCTGAGGAATAGTAGCATTGCAAATGTGATGGCCCAAATACAGAGGCACAGGGTGTGGCTAATAAGTGAGCCCTGGTCCCCACCCACTATATGTTGATGTATGGGTATGGTGTGGGCTATATGGGATAGTGTGTGGCTAAATCTTGTCCCTCAATATTTGCAGGTGACTCTGGTTATCCCAATCTATCATGGCTGCTGACCCCTATGAGGAATGCCAAGACAAGGGCAGAAGAACGCTACAATGAGGCACATGGGCGAACCAAAAGGGTCGTAGAAAGAACCTTTGGCCTCCTGAAGGCCAGGTTTCGGTGCCTCCATCTAACAGGTGGATCCCTGTGATACTCACCCAATAAGGTCTGCCAGATAATAGTGGCATGCTGCATGTTGCACATCCTTGCCCTGAGACGCCATATACCTTTTCTGCAGGAGGAGGAAGCTGGAGATGCCCGTGTGGCAGCAGTGGACCCTGTGGACAGTGAGGATGAGGAGGTAAAGGATAAGGATGAGGACAACAGAACAGCAGTGATCAGACAATATTTCCAATGACACACAGGTAAGACAGTGTTACTTCAAATTTCATTGTCATTATTTTTAAGTTTTTTGGCACTGGCATGCTGTTATTTCCCACTACTATGCCCACTTACTTTACCCTTTGGCAATTCATTTTATAGATGTTGGTGTCTCACAATAGCTCCTGGTGTGATCACTGCAGCCAACTACATGTCTTTCATATGTGCTCACCAACTGTACACTTGAATTGTAATGTTTGTACCTGGTTCAACGTATACATACTTGAAAAAAATGTGACATACTCCATACTTCTATTTTTTCCAAGGGTGTTTATTGAAGTGCTAGGATATTGAGGGGCAAGTGCAATGGGATGGGGTGATGATGGAGGAAAGTTCAGGATATTGTTCCAGTGTGTAGCACAGGTGCATTGTCCATGGGGACATAGGAAGGGGAGCAATGGCAGTTCAAGTTGGACAGTGTGAAAGAGTGGGACACAAAGGTGACAATCAGGAGAGTCTAGTTTCCTGGCGGGGTCTTGGCAATAATCTCTGGCTTCTGCCTGGATCGCAGGGAATGTTTGCGGGGTGGTTCTCCTTCTGCAGGGGAAGGGGTTCTGGTGGCCTGTGGGTCCTGTGGCGGGGCCTCCTGTCCACTAGCGGCAGCGGAGGTGGAAGGCAGTTCAGATGTCTGGCTAGTGGCAGGGGCCCGCTGTTGTGTGACTGCCTCCCTCATAAAATTGGCCATGTCTGCCAGCACCCCTGCTATGGAGATCAGGGTGTTGTTAATGGCCTGCAAGTCCTCCCTGATCTCCTGGTACTGTCCCTCCTACAGCCGCCTGTTCTCCTGCACATTGTCCAGGATCTGGCCCATCGTGTCCTGGGAATGTTGATCTGCTCCCATGATCTCTGCAAGTGCCTCCTGGGGAGTCGGTTCCCTGGGCCTGTCCTCCCCCTGGCTCACAGAAGTCCTCTCAGTTTCCCTGTTGGCCTGTGTCTCTGTCCCCGAACCGTATGTCCACTGCCACTCACCCCAGGTCCCTGATTGTCTTGGGTATGATGTGTGTCCTGGGGTCCCTGTAGAGGTGGACACACTGCTGATTGACGTGTCCTGGGGACAGAGGTGTGGGTACGCTGGGTGGGTGCTGTGGTGGTGTTTCCATATGGGGGGGCTCTGTGGTTCTTTGTGACTGGGCTTGGGTAACCGACTGTCCAGAGGTCCCAGAGGTCCCTTATGGGCCAGGTTGGTCATCCAGATCCAGGCGACCAGAGTTGCTGTCATCACTGTGGTCCTCCTCAGTTGGGGGGCTGGATATTGCTGGCACCTCCTCTCCGGTGACATTGACTGGGATATAGGGATGTAAATTATGTGTTATTGTTTCTGTGTGTGACATGTTGTGCATTGGTGGCTTGCCTGCTTTGGTTGTATTTGCCCTGGCAGCTTTAACTTGTGTAAGTTGGTATGTGGTGGACTAGCTGATTCTCTCTAGTGTGCATGCTTTAGTTATAGGTGTCCATGCACGGCTGTGAGTGATGTCCGTGCATTGGTAGAGCATGCAGGGCTTGGCATAGGGATGAGTGAGATGTGATAGTGGGGTGTGTGGGAGGTGATGGAGTGATGGGAGTGAGGGTGAGGGAGAGGGTATGTGATGGCATGCTGGTAGGGGGGTGATAGTAGTAAAGAGTTAACTTACCAGAGTCCAGTCCTCCTCCTACTCTGACCAGGCCCTCAGGATGCATGATTGCCAAGACTTGCTCATCTGATGCTGTTAGATGTGGGGGAGGAGGTGGGGGTCCACCACCAGTCCTCTGTACAGCAAGTTGGTGTCTTGCTGCAATGGAACGTGCCTTCCCCTGGCAGTTGTTCCATCTCTTCCTGATATCATCCCTAGTTCTTGGGTGCTGTCCCATGGCGTTGACCCTGTCCACGATCTTCCGCCATAGCTCCATTTTCATAGCTATCGATATATGCTGCACCTGTGCTCCCAATAGCTGTGGCTCTACCCTGATGATTTCCTCCACAATGACCCTTAGCTCTTCCTCTGAGAATCGGGGGTGTCTTTGTGGTGCCATGGGTGTTGTGTGAGATCTGTAGGTAAGGGTGTGTTGGGTAATGTGTTGTGGTGTGTGATGTGGGGTGCGTGAGTGGTGTATAGTTGTGAGTGGTGTGTGTCTCTGGTTGTGTCTGTGGTCTTGCTGTCTCTCTCTGGTGGCAATTGTTTGCAGTCGTAAAGGGTTATGTGTAATGTGGGTGTATGTTTTATAGTGGTGTGAGTGTGTGGGTGTGGTGTGTGTATGGGTGTCAGGTGTGCATTGTTTGAATTGTCCAATGTGGTGTTTGTATGTTTTTGGAGCACAGCGGTATGTACCACCAATGGTTTACCGCCATTTAATGCCCGCCATGGTGATTCGTGGGTCTTAATAGGATGGGCATTGTTCTGTTGGCGTAACGGTGTGGGTTTGGATACCGCCAGTTTATCACTGACCTTTGGTAAGGCGGAATTGTGTATATGGCTGAATAGTGACGAATTGGTGTGTGTGTATCATAATATGGTGAACGGAAATCCGCTACTGTGGCGGTATGTTGGAGGCAGTCAGCATGGCAGTAAGTGGGATTTACCACCAATGTCATAATGAGGGCCTATACCTTTAAAAATTCATATCTCCGGTTCCCTACTTTGGATTTGTGTTGTTTTGCTGTCATTTTAAAGACATAAATATAACCTATTTTTATAAACTGGTGTTGGATTTTTATTGTGTTTTGTGTTTTACTTATGTACTGTTTTTCTGATATTAAATGCTTTACACACCTGTCTCCTAAGTTATGCCTAACTGCTTGAGCCAAGCTACAAAGGATTGAGCAAGGATTAATTTACTGACACCTTGACTGGACCTAGTAAGGGATTGTGACCTATTGCTAAGTGTAGGTACCTACCTGCCCTTACCAATGATCCACTTTCCAAGAATTGCAATTAATGTTTTAATGTGTTTATACTATAAAGATAAATACATACGTTTTCTAACAATCAGGCAGCACCATGTGAACATGGAGTTATCTTTACTAACTAAAAAACTGATATGTTCTACATATGCAAATGACATTATGCTGGTTGTAAAATGTTCTGAGTTAATTTTGCCCCGTATCCTCAGGTTTGAGACTCTGGAATAAAAGTGAACAGGGATAGATTCTAAGTATGTCCCCGGACAACTGTAACCTATATCACAGCATTAGAATATCCCCTGCTCTAGAGGAAGGAATCGGGTGAGATGCCCGAGTATCAAGAGCCACAGAAGCATAGAATGTGTAATGAGAGACAACTGTGATGCAATGACTGCAGGCACACATTACAAGCTGGATTATTTTTAACTGGAAGAATCACTATACTGAAAATGATGGTCATGACAAGCCTTTACATCTATTTTTAAATATCCCAGTCCTGCTGTCACAACCATTTTTCTGCACATTATGAGCAGAGTCCAATAGATCAATACGACAGGTAGACATATCCAAGTGCAGAGGGAAATATCGACACAGTCACTAGGAAAAGGTGGTCTGACGGTATCAGATCCAGATAGATTTTATTTGTTTGCCAAAGCCTACTTGGCCAACTACTGGCCTCCATTCCAGCCCCTCCACCTCATACTTGGATGGAATCAGTGAAAATAGACAAGGGCATCTTGAAGACATGTTTTGTAGATTTACCTCAATACCCCAGACATGAAATAAACACTGTATTGGAGAAAAATAATGCATGGTAGAATCTAGGATGATTGTGCTGCATATCATTGCCATATTCACCACACACACCCTTGGCTTACACACCAACAATAACACTGACACCAGACAAGGAACTATAGGATACACTGAATAGACATGCAATGCCCAAGTTACGGCATCAATTTGAAAGTGGACTTTTTAACACATTCACCCAATTAAATTTTAAGGGGCATTTGAGCACAGTGGGTGTTTTTACCAACTATAAATTGTGACAGGCTGCAAAGGCACAATACAGACATTTCCACATGAACCACAGGCATGTTTGTTACTGTAAAAGGTAAGTGGATTAGAATATAGCAGCAGGTGGGTTTCTTACCTATATAACATGTCAATTGATACAAGAGTACCTGTGAATGACCAGCTATGCTGCTATGGGAGGAAGAATTGGGAGAGCTTTGGGATGTGCGAAAATGGTCCATCTATCAAGCAAAATTAAAACGAACATATATAAACTACACACAGAAGCAAGTCTGTTTCAGTTTTCGTCATTGACGGTATTACATGCCAGAATGCTTCAATAAAATATATCTCTCTAGGCTCCACAGTTACACAGTTACAGGGTATGGCATGCCTTCCAAGCAGGTTGCATAGAGCAGGCTTATGTCTGTCAACAAATAAATGAATACTGGTCGGACTGAGGCATTAGGTATAATTTCACAAAAAGTGGGTATGAATGTCCTGAAATCCCCGAGTGTGGCCCTGCTGCTGTAAAAGAAAATATTCCTAAAACAATATGCAGACTGATGTCACTGTGCTGCTATTGGTGTAAAGGGAAAGTGCATTGCTCTGCCTGAAGGGCCCAGTTCGAACATGCAAAATGTAAATGAGAAGTGTTGCTCCTAGCAATGTAAATGCGGAGGCTTTTAATGACCTGCAACTGGACGGTCCAGACAGTGCATCATCTGGGCACCATATAGGTAATTTCTGGGCCAATTAGCGTCAGATAGCGCATTGGAACTTTGTAGAAAATGGACAGTCATCTAGTTGTATAATGGAAATTGCAGTGGTCATGGATGATTGCATGAAATCCATGTATAAGATGGGAGGACGTTTATGCACCTGCGAATTAGATATGAGGGTTTTGAAAACTTTGCTATAAAAATAGGTATGATTCACCAATGCCTCTTGCTAACAAAGTATGCTCTCTCTATTCTGAAAGGAGCCTGGCTAATGGACATGTATTGTAATGCATACTGTATTGAAAAATCTAATTAACATTTCTAAACATAAAAAAAAACTGTCTTAAAATAGAACAATATTCAAACCACATTTTGAGAGGAAAATACAGGATGGTTATAGGTAAGTGATGTCTTAGAAGAATGACAGCAATTGCAACACTGTTTTAAAACCAGAATTTTAGTGAAATAATGCTGTAGAAATAAAAATGCCCATCTGGCTTGATAAATATTCCAGCAGTGATGATTTCTGAAACATGGAAAATCTCGAATGTTTGCTTGACTTTGAAATAGTACCAATGAAAAGATGCCTCCATTCAGTGCAAACCAACTTCATAGTATAAACATTCTTTTTCAAGAAATGAGAAGTTGGTTTCAGACTCCAACAAAACATGAGAGGCATAAGAGACGGAGTGCTCTTGGCCATCATTCTCTTTCTTTAGTAACAAATCTGCCCAACTACTCTTTCCGAAATGTCTGTTTCTAGAAAAAGCAGAATTGAAAGATTGGTGTCTAGCTAAGTCAGCTATATTGTCCTAGCAAAAAACCTCTCTTCATAATCTCATTTTTTAAATTGTGGACAAAATGCTTGGTCAATTGACAAAAATGTGAAAATCTAAGCAAGCGCGATGACTATTCTGAATTATCTGTTACCATTATTGGATAATAGAAAACCTGGAAACCCTCTCTTTAAACCCAATATACTCACCTATTTTCCTTCCCAACTCATTCCTCTCTGGTTTGCAAATCAAAAATACATTTCCAAATTCTTGATAACATCATGCTCACGTGTTCTTGATAATCTACAAGTGTCTTTGAAAACATGAGAATATAATTCAAATACAACAATATAAACAGATTAAATACCTTAGAGAATATTCCATTCAGAACTCCCATATATCATTACAGAATATTTAAAATACCCAATAAGGTATCAACCTTAATTTTACCACTTGTTACATTTCGTTATACACAGCAAATGAAGGTCACCTTGTAAATAAAGGTTACTGAAGACTCTTGATCTATGGACTGTTTTGAAGATGTCCTTTAAAAGAGGTAATTCTATCCTTGATTCTATCCTTGATCGTAATCATATTTAACACTTCATAATTAACAAAAGGTTGAAGAACTCCATGTTTCTTAGCACTGAGAAATAATGTGCCTCAGCAGATTATGAAGATGGTACTGTGAATAGTTTTGCAAATTTTCCTTCAAATATGCCTCATTATCTCCTTCTCTTTCCCAGGTAAGGAAGTATGTCCGGAGGGAACAATTGCACCAGATACTATTTGCATAGCTCAATAATATTCCTTGTGAGGGGGAAAAAACAGACTATGAACTTAGTAAAAACTGTAGAATAAAATGTAATACTGCAGTGCCACAGATGAATGTTTGTACTCTATTTTGTGTAGTCAGTTACATAAGCATAATCGAATTGTGATATCAAAGACATTTTTAGTAGACCCGTTAACATACACATTATACTTTTTTCATAAAGTAATTTCAAAATATAAATTATTAGTCGGAGAAACAATAATGTCAAACAATGGCACTTCAGTAGGATCTCTAAATAAGGCATGCAATGCTAAAGAGGTATCTTGTATCAATCTTGAAGTTAATGGTGAGTCATCATATTTCAAATTACATTGTTAGTCCTCTTATTTCTCTTAGGAATATTATTCTGAGTGGGTCAAGTCCTGATCAGTGAACATTTCTCAGGCACCACTGTCCGCTATTCAATAATGATGTGGTATTAACACATTTTCCATCTGTACTCATAGCAACCAGGAGAAGGAACAAATGTCATCATAATCATTCACAAAAGATTGAATATAAGGTGGCCAATGTAGTTATGCGTTTTCCTCTTTCTAAGGAGATAATTGGGAACTTCCTGTATTCTTCTGAGGCAGTTTAGCACAAACTTAACTCATATTTTCAGTACTACAATACAACTGCTACTCATCCTCTAGTCTGGCATTCCTTTTAATTTTCTGCTAAAGGGCCCCTTTAATATGCCTGCTTCCATAGGTTTTTCATGAAGCAATAGGACTACACAAACCTCTGACTGGACAGATGAAACCCTCTGCAGAATTAGAAAGGTTGCTTGGGATTATTTTTTTACCCTTTGTCTCTCTTGTAATCCATATTCAATCAACAGAAGTAAGGGACTGTGAATTGACCATCTTATTCTTACTTTCTTTGTTCAAACATGTTTGAAAAAGAATCATCAGCATTATTTCAGCCTGGGCAATTCCAGCTGTTAACAAAAGTTGATGAGTCACATAAGTCAATCAATCGACTCCACCTTACTAAATATCACACGTTTCCTCACAACCCCCAAGTCATATTCATCAGTTAGTAGGAAATTATCATATGTCTCCAAACAAGCAACAGCACTTGTTACGAAAGGAGTGCCTAGGCCAATGCAGATTCAGTAAAGCAATGTGTTGGATTGGTTATCTTTAGCACATCGTGAGTAAAGTATAGAGGGTGAAATGCAAAATACACTTCAAAAGAATCCAAACAAGTCTCTTAATTCATTGGATTCCCATCGGGGTGTGGGGAACTACAGAGTATAGAAGTAGACACAAGAGGGGTCCAGACACAATTCGCCTCATCATGGATGAATTCTGTCTTGAATTTCCTCCATTATGGGCGAATTGTGGTGATTCTTTCCTGCTCACCCTCACAGTAAGCTCTGATGCTCCCCATCTTAACTTGCTGATATTTTGTAGGACTTAGTGACTCCTACACATGTTGACTGCCTCAGATTAATTATTTCTGGTTTTGTGCTGATACACTCTCCTTAGTTGTGCCCTGAGGAGGCCATACATTTTGAGGCCAAAACGTCTCAACCATACACCAGGATAAGTCCATTTAAATGTCTAAAGAAAGTATTCTTTTGTTGACAATCATCTTAAACCCAGGAGGAATAATTGCACGCTCACAGCCCAGTGGCCTAGTTTATAATGGACTTTCTCCAGACAGATCATGCATAATGCTTAAGACTGGCCATCTCATTGTTCTAAATGGATCTTAAACAAGGAGAGAGTGAATACATAAGCATGAATTTTAGCATAGGAATTATACATTCATGTAGAATAAATGCTTAATAAATAGAATGCATATACATAGGTCATGTTCTCATTTATAAATCTATCCAACCTATATAAAGGAGGTATGTATGTGGAAGCATTGTGAATAATGAGTACTAAATAAGAAAATTTTGGATCCATTAATAATTCATGTTTTATTGTTGATGAAGTACCACAGGTGGATTTGCCCCCCTAGAGTTCCATGTTTGTTTGTTACAATAGCCCATATTCTAGAGAGTTATATGGGTGCTCCCCACTTTATACACACAAGACGGGTACTGAATGTACATCTCATAAACCCGAAGCTTAACACTGAGCAGAGGAGTAAGCACAAGTCCATCCTACACTCAAGCAACAAAAAAGGAGGGAAGTCACCTGAAGGAGGCTCCAGAATCCCCCATTGAGCAGGCAAACCCAAATCCTACACCAAGTGGGTTGCCAGGAAAGGGCATCTCAAACATTGAGGTCCTTAGCACACACCCCCAACAAACTCGACATTAAGATAGGGATACATACAGCCAATGACAGAGAGCTATGAAATACATCTTGAAAGCTCCAAGCCAAACAGGAAGCACAAGGTAATTCCACATTGAGCTCATACCCCAGAACAAGGTGGGGTACTCACATGTCTACCAATTAAGGATCCCCAGTCGTCTACACAGGACAGCAACACTTCATACCAGTTCTAGCAACGAGCCCATGGGGGAGGATCCACACATATCCTCAACTTTTCCTGGAGACTCCCTGTCCATTTAAAAGTCCCACAGCACAGCTAGGCAAAGCAAGCGCATTACTAGCCCCAAACACACCAGGGAGCCTGAGTGAAATCTAATTTATGTTGAATCCACCTCAGACAATTTCTGATATATTATGTTGCAATTGTTATATAAAATGCCTGAGATTACAGCATTATGATGTATTGTGATGTATCATAATTGAGACATTGTTCAGGTAAAAATAGTTCTGTTAGAGCATAGGAACAACATGTATGAACAAAATGCGAGAGGCTGTTGTTTGTGTTGTATGTGATTTTACAATATTTGTAGGTGCTAAATGAGTCCTTTCACTAAAGTTGGATATTAGGATGCATTGTACACTAAATAATAGTTCAAAATGTCAGAATTATGAAAAATATTTTGTGACTTACCAATGCTTTGGGGCATTTTGCATAATTGTCATAAAGGATATTGTATGAATTTTGCCCAGGTCTGATGAAGAGCAGAGCAATCATCAAAGGAGCACCAAATAGCACCCAACAGGGAGACCAGCTTTGCTGAGAGACTGTAGCCAACAAAAGGTGTGAAGGCACAGAACATTCCAGACGTCCCAAGCCCAGTAGTGAGCAGATGATGATGATGCTGTGACAAGTTGGGATGGCCTTTTACTTCAAGACAGTTCCACAAAACTAAAAAGAAGAAAAAAAGAAAACACATCATCACTTCAATGTGGTTGGCCAAATGCTTGCAATACAATGATATATAAAAAATAATAACAGGAGCATTGCATATCATTTTATTTGAAAAACACATGTTTTTCCTACCAGTTATATCTATAAGGACAGGTATTGAAATTCCTTTCAGTTTCAAAGCATGTCACATGAATATGTGATTCATATTGGCTTTTAGAGAGGGTACTATTGGTTTGAGTTACTCCAACTTGAAGATGTATGGACTTATTCAAAATTGTAGTTTGTAGTACTACTGTAGTACTACAAAATGCTATTCACATATCAATGTGCAGAGGTCCAACTGCAGAGATCTCCACTCATGTAAGTATAAACTGTAGTAGTAACTGTGGGAGAGACAGAAAGGAGTGGCTGGAAAATGAGAACTACTTACACTAAAGGGGACGGATTAGAGGAGGAGTAGAAAGGGTTTAAGAGAGAGTTTGGCAGAAATTCAGGAGGGACATACACTCATCCACAAAAGATTAAGAGCATTCCTATTCACTAACTCCCCTTTTATAGCTACTATAGCCATAAAGAACTCTAAAGCATTGCAAACTGTACTCCAGCTCAGAGCTGGAGTAGGTCCAGAGCTGTTCTTGGTCCCTTACATGTACTGCAATACTCTCCTTAGTAAATAATGAAGGTAGGCATTTAAGTAAAACTCCATAGGAGCTAATGTTAAGATTAAAGTATTTAAACTATTTACAAATACCCCTCCAGTTCATATAATGTAATATAACATTAATTTTTATTAACAAAATTACTATTAACTATACATCAATTTAAATAGTTTCAAGTACATAATAAAAATATATGTTTTGTTAACTTAGGTAAGATTTTCTTGTAATTGAACTTCAGAAAAATAAATATAGTTTACATTGAATATACTAGTTACATTTTTTTAATAACATTAAGTTTATCATTTATAAAGTTTAACCTGTGTTCTACATTAAAACACATATATAAAACCAATTAACAGAAAAATATTTTCCCTATTTTTTATAAACTTTAATATACTTTTAAACTTTTCCCTATATTTTACTATGGGCCTGATTACGATCTTGGAGGATGGGATACTCCGTCACAAATATCCCATCCGCCGTATTATTAGTTCCGTATTAATAGTTCCGTTATATCCTAAGGAAATTATAATACTGGAGATGGGATATCTGTCATGTTTGTGAAGGAGGATCCCATCCTCAAGATAGTAATCAGGCCCTATATTTAAATTTCCACCACAGTGGCTGAAATTTATGCCTATATGTGAAAAGTTACAAGTGGGAAATTTACACTTGTTAACTAGGTACCACCTTGAGACATGTAAATCAACACGTTGTAGTAAATTTACACGTGTAAATGGTGAATAACTGAAAGTAGTAAATTTACTATAAATTGTAAGAGTAAGCTTGCATATGTTGATTTACTTATGTGCACGTTTACCTTTGTGAATTGGCCCCATAGTTTTAGCACACAAAAGTGACAACAATGAAAGAATAATAAGTAAAAATGTGGCCAAATTATTGGCCACCCGAATCTGGCAAGTAAGTACACTTCTTCTTAAACATACATACAAATGTGATCAGACATAATACAGTCAAAGAGAGATGGTGACTGAATTGGGCTGACCCAGTTCCCCTTGCTAAAATATGACAGCAGAAGCAACAAGTATATTACACACAATGCTTCTGTGCATAAACATGTGCATGTCTTTTATTTGTGAATTATTTGTATTACCTACATTGGTGAGTGGGACAAACCTTTCTATAGGCCAGACCTCACCAGTTCTCCTGAAATGGGGTCTCCATTACTGCATAAACACACCCTATCGCTAAGCCTAGGGGAAGAAGCACACAGCAAGGCCTTCTCCTCTAGTCTAAGGGGAAGCTATAGCCAACAACAATTCTCAGAGTAGCAACAGTTTGCCATGGAAGGACAGGCTAAATATCACAACAATGCAACACAGCCCACAAAAATCCCATGAGGAGGCTGGGGCACACACTAGATGAAACTAAATGAAACGGGAAACTAGGGTAACAACACACATTCCCCAAGCCCAGCAGGGAAGATAGTCAAAAACCCACATCCAGCCCTCTACCTATAGAGAAAAAGGGCTGGCACAGCAGATGAACCATGGACTAAAGACCTCCAGGGTGCATCCACCATAAAAAGTCCATATCCAGCCATGCTAGCCTGGTGGAAACAACTCAGTTGATCGAATCAAATAGCAGCATCTGAAAAAGAAACTATAACCCCAGTCCTAAGTCTAGCAGGAGAAAGGGACAGGCAGGCACGAACCTGGAACCACAATCACACAGTCTTAATGAAGCTTAGAAGAGTACCGTCATTGCACACAATGCAAGCAAAAACTAGGCCACAAGCACAGCATGGGCCCAAGAAGACAGAACACATCAGGAGAACAATCCACAGCAAAGCAAGAGGGAAAAGACACAATACGGCATACTATGGGCCTTATTGTGAGCTTGGCAGATGGGAAAGCTTGTCTGCCAGACTCCCAACAGGGTGGTCGCTGTCTACATGGGGATCTCCCCGCTGGTGTTATTACAGAGATTCTTGCTAGGTCGGCAGATGGAAACCTGAGTTTCTGCCAGCTGGCCTAATGGGAAAGAGGCTACAGCATTATCGCCTGCTCGTAATCAAGCCGACTTTAGAGAAAGCACAAGAAAAAGAACAGACAGTGTTATGGAAGTGGTCCCCCAGCACTTTCTTTTGCTTTTGTAAAGTAAATGTGGAAATGTAAAATGGCTACTAGTGGTAGGTGTCACTGTCAACACATCCTTTGACCATATTTAAAGTTTGGCGGAGAGGCTACTCATGTGGAGTAAGATGGACATTCAGGATGCAGACAACGCCTTCTCCACCGCTGACACACATGCCCAATGGCCCAACAGAGAAACAGCAGTATTTTGAATGAGTTGACAAATGGCAATCATTGCTGCATTTTTCGCTCATGTCTACTAAAATTTGGATTCAGCAGTGAGCTACGATCAGAATCAGCAATTGACAAATGTTGATGACAATCTCCTCTGGGGGAGTAAATATTGTGAAACATGGTTCTCACAGATGTTATCTATTTTTTAAAACTACTTGATAGTCATCATTAAACTACAACAACAAAAAGAATGCAATTCTGTGAGAAAGTTGGTTGAGGAGGATGAGATGGTATTGAATATACAGCTACAATCTTTGTCAGGGTAAACCACAAGAAGTAACTAAATTAACCTATGCTTAACCCTCTGGTAGCTTGGCACAAAAGCAGTCAGCCTTAACTTAGCGACAATGTGTAAAGAATCTATTTAGCACACAAACAACAATACAGTGAAAACATAATACAAGACAAATCCCACAATAAGTAAGAAAAATAGAGTACATTCTAATAAATTATCTGACTCCAAAATAACAAAAATCCAATTAGTAGAACCATTAATATGCAATTTTAAAGGTTTACATAAGAATGGTGACTAAAAGCACAACATTCCAACTGTGGTTATCTTCTTGCATCAGACTGGAACAAAGTCACAATTTCAGGATGACTGAGCTAGAACCCAGGTCTGATAAAGGGACCAGGTTAGGCCTGCTGAGAATTGGGCCTTATGTCCTTGATGCAGTGCATTGCGCTGTGAAGTGGTAGTTCCGAAGAGCGCGTCGGGGTCCTGCATCGAGTTGCATCATGATGCGTCAGTTTCAATGGGGAGCTGTGAGGGCTGTGTTGTGATGTTCGCGTCAAGTTAAGTCACACTGCATCAGTTTTAACAGGGACAAAACATGTGCTGGCAGAGCACCTTCATCCCAACTTTCAAGTATCCAGGCCTAGGGAGGCATCACTTGAGAGTAGAAGGGTCTGGGCTCATAGCGGTCAGAGTCCAGGTGCAGGGTTCAAGACGGTTGGAGCTTTTTCTGTCCCTGAAGTGCTGATCAGGAGGCCAGCCAGCTAATTCTTGAAGTCTCTCTAGTGGTCCTTTGTTCAAGGTGAAGGTCCAGTCCTTCTTAAGCAGCAGAGCACTAGGCAGCAGGGCAGAAGAACTGTCCTTCTTTTGAGCCTTCCACAGGTCCAGAAGTGAACTGAAGAATGGGTCTGAGAGTCCAATATGTATACCTGCTGCAAACTTTGTAGTGTGAGAAGCTTTGGGAATTCCCTTCTACAGAGGTGTCTGGAATGTTCTGCCTCTCTGCCCTGGTCCCAGTGTGTCTGGGGTACAGTAGTTCAAAGTCCTTTGTATATGAGCTGGGCCAGTGCCTTTGAAGGGAAATTGTGGTAGGTGACAGCTCCTCTCCCCATTAATCTAAAACATCCAGACCCTCTATTCTGATGCTATCTGGAAGGAATAAACAAAGGCCAACTGTCAATTACATCTCGTCATGTGACCAGGGCACAAGCTGCAGGCACCAAATGGTTAGGACAAGAAAATGCCAAAATGTCAACTTTCTACAAGTGGCATTTTTTCAGAAATGGGACCTAAAACCCCACTTTATTGTTAAAGTGGGTTTTAAATTACACCTCCTCAGGCATCAAACATGACATTCCTACTTGCTTCCAAACACAAGTTATCGCTTATTTAATGTAATATTGTAATCCAATGGTCTCCCTTGCAAGACATAGGCCTCACAGTAGTAAAAAAATAATCTGAGCATTTTACAGTACCACAACATGTAGAACTTAAAAGTACATGTCCAACTTTTCAATCAGATGTAATAAAAAGGGAGTTTTATTCTTGAGAGCTTATCTTACCAAGTTGATTTGTCACTTTAAAACTTCTATGGCAAAGTTAGGAGAGGTTTAAATGCCTAATTAAATGATTGACACTATAAGTGCTGCAGGCATGTTACTTGCATCTAATTTACCAGCTCTAGCTATATGGCATACCACTGTACTAGGGAATTATAAGTAAATGAAATATGTCAATAGGGTGTAAGCTAATTTTACCATGTTTTAGGGAGTAAGCCCAAGCACTTTAGCATTATTTAGCAATGAGAAAATGTACAGAGACTGAGGCCAGCAAAAACAAATTCAGAAAAATAGGAGGGCTGAAGGCAAATGAGGGAAAAGGTTTGAGTATGACCCTGTAGAGAAAACCAGGTCCAGCATGACCCCCCTCCAGCTAAAAGCCAGGGGAGACTTAGCAATGGGTTTTCCAGCTTAGTTAATAGATCAGGGACAATGGCCTTCCCCTGCAGCAGCCCTTCACAGTTCCACACCCTTCTGAACTTGGATCCCTCTGCCTATACTTTCCTCCACCACTGAACTGAATCAAGGGGAACCCTTCTCCTTAGTTGTGGGTTCCATCTGTGCAGCACCTAACTTAGGCTTGCTCACAGATGCATTCCAATAGGCAGACTTTACCACCACAGCCAACATAGTGATGTGGCCAATTCCACCCTGTGGGTCACACCTCTGCCCTAACCTTAGGAAAATTATGCCCAAAAGAACATCTACCAGCAGAGGCCACTGACAGCTGTCAGTGTTCAGAACCAGGCCTCAGGCCAACCAAGGATCTCTGATCTTTAAGGTTTCCCAGATTGGGGGCATCAGCCTTATGTGTTGAACAATACTTTTGCATTCTTCCCTACCAGTCCACGTGTGGTAAACCTGAGAACGATTCTTCAGCCTAGGGTCTTTTTTCAACATAGTCTTCCACTGATCCTCTGTACCTTCTGTTTGGGAGTGATATTCACAGAAGCCTAAGCTTTGAGGGCACCTTGGGAGGCTACCCCTCCCAGCTCCTCCCACCCCCGTGGCAAATTATTTCCAGGAATGCAGTTAACAAACATTGCAGGACTAACTATGACCCTGCTTTGGGTTACCTCCTTACCCTACCCTAGGGATACTAGGACCATGGGGTGCAAAACGTCCTGCCCCTGGGCCTGAGTTATCCTGTACACCTGACCAATTTATTCTGGGACTTGTCTGTGTCTTCCTTGCCCTCCCCCTTATTCTGCACAATGAATTTGAACTACCCTTCTTGGGGTCACTCCTGTGTTCCTTCTTCGACACTCTTGTACTTATCCAGAGGTCTGCCTCCTTGAAAACCTCTGTAGAGTAAGTGAGGTTACTTTCAACTAGGTGTTGGGCATCCTTGTAAAACAATTGCTAAACATTGGCTTCTTGGCAATCAAATTATAGGGCCCCTTGACATCAGTGACAACACCACCTGTCACCCAACCGTCCAGGACTATTGCGGCACCTTCTGGCTGTTTCAAAATGTTTTCCTATCCTTCTCTGGGGTAAACCCATACTAGTGACAGTGATCTTCATGAGGAGATAACTCATCCTGTCCACTTTCTCTAGGGCTAATAGGCTATCCTTACCATCATTGGAATGTGCTTCCACAGAGTAGCCCCTCAATCCAATCTCCAGAGCAACGCCATATACCTCAAACTATGTATCTGTATCATCCCCTACAACAAAGTTAGGCAGCAGATCTTAGGGTATGTGAACCTTCTTTTCTCTAGTGGACATTGCGGTATTGCTGTCACCATTGCTGCTGGACTCCGAGACTTGCCTACCTTTCAGCTTCAGCTACTTCTTTCTCCTGTCGTCTCCCCTCAGGAGCCAGCCTAATTTCCTTCTTAGTCAGCCTCTTAAACTCCAGAGCCAGCTTTTCCTTCATTTGCAGTTTGGCCAGGTGTAACCTGAACTCTCATTCACCCTTCTTGTCTGCTAATTCTTCATTGGACAAGCTGTGAGAGGATGCCCTGCTTGTTGCTTCAGCAAGGAACTACTCTACTGTAGGCAAGTTATCCTCCACCTCACAGAGCTGTGGTTCAGGACCCATAGCTAGGTCCTCCTCGTCCAAATATAGTCCTTCTTCCTCAGTGTTGTCAGCCTCAGGGATGGCCTCCATCCTCCTGACCTCCTTATTGGTGCAGAGGGTTATTATATGGAGGTCCAGCATTGTGGCCTTCCTTCCTGCATTCAGCCCTGTCTCCTTGCAGAGCCTCTGCAGCTGAGCTTCAGTGAGATCAGCAGTGTTGAGCACCTCTGTCTCCATTGCAAAGAAAAAAGAAAGCGGTAGGAAAAACTTAAATTTGGAAAAGAAAAACTTAGCCAGTCATGGACTAAGGGGTATTTGAAAAACAAGGTCAACAATGTGTCCAATTATTTATCTGGAATTTTAGTGTCACATTAAGCAATGTATAGCGATGCAATAACGCAAATACTTTATCCCTCTACTGAACACCAATGAGGGCCAATCAAAGACTAAAGAAAATATAAAAAGAGCTCAACTCTGGTGTCCAATTATTTATCTTGGATTTTAGTGTCACACTAATCAATGTATTGCACTACACACACACAAATACTGTATCCCAGCAAAGAACACCAACATGAAAAATTGGTTTGTTGGTTGAGGGGGATGAAACCCTACTCAACCAACAGCACAATCCTTGCTAGGGTGAACCACAAGAAGTCACTAAATGAACCTGTTCATAACCCTGTGGTAGCTTTACACAAACACTTTGAAGCTTGACCTAGAGGCAATATATATTTATGCAGCACATCATCAGCAACAAAGTGAAAACACAATACAGGAAAAGTCCTACACCAATTTAGAAACATAAAGTACATTTTAATAAATTATTTGGATACAAAATGGCAAAATCCGATTAGAAAGTTCTGGAGGTATGCATTTTTAAAGGTTTAGGTAAAAATAGTGCCTCAAAGCACAAATCATCAACTGCGCTTTCCTGGTATGCACAGGACTGAGACAAAGTAACAAGGTGAGGCTGATCACAATAGAGTACGGGTTGGATACAGGGACCAAGATAGACCCACTGACAATTGCATCATATGTCCTTGATGTGGTGTGTTGCTCCATGTAGTGGAGGCCCTGAGTAATGAATGTCCTTGTTGTGCTGTGTCAGCTCTGAGGAGGAGCTGTGAGGGCTGTGATGAAAGATCTGCATCAAGTAGCATCACACTGTCTCAGTTCTATTGAGGAACTGCAAGGGGTGTGATGCGAGGGCTGCGTCGACTTGCATCATGCTGTGCCAGTTCCAATCTGGAGCTCCGAAGGCTGTGTTGGGTTGCTTTGCACAACATTGCTTCTGATGGGAACTACAGCTGGACTGGTGGAACACCCTTATCCCCGCATCCAAGGGTCCAGGACTGAGGAGGAACCATTTGGGTGGGTTAGAACTCACAGCAAGCATATTCCAGGTGCAGGGTCCAAGATGGTTCAAGCCTTTCCCTGAAATCTGATCAGGATGCTGGCCTACTAACACTTGAAGTAACTCTGGTGATCCTGGGTTCCAGGTGGAAGTCAAGTGCTTCTTACTAAGGCAGTGGAGCAGCAGGGTAGCAGAGTAGCAGAGCATTTGGTACTTCTGCAGCACAGCAGCAGAGCCGTCCTTCTTCTGAGTCTTCCACAAGTTCAGGAGTGATCTGAAGAGTGGGTCTGAGGGGCTTAAAATTCATACCTGGTGCCCACTTTGAAGTGGGAAAAGATTCTGGAGCTCCCCTATAGAAGTGTCTGAAATGAAATATCCTTCCTCCCTGTCCCTAGTCCCTGTCTATCTTGGGGCATAAGAGGTTAGTGCCAAGTCCTTTTGTCAACTGCCATCTACAACTAGTTATGTTACCAAGGAACAGGCTACAGGCACCCAATAGTTAAGATATAAAAATGCCAACATTTTATAAGTAGCATTTTCAGAATTTTGACTTAAAATATAATTTTACCATTAAAGAGGGTTTAAACAAATGACGCAAACATGATATTACTACTTGCTCCTAAACAAAAACGATCTCTTATTGAATGTGGTCATGTAACCCAATTTTCTCCTGTAGGAGAGGTAGGCCTTGCAGTGGTGAAAAATTAGTTTTTTACTACCAGGACATGTAAAACTTAAGTACATGTACAACATTTTAGTTACAATGCTTACTGCCCTATGGGCTGGTTAGGGCCTACCATAGGTGTGACATATGTAATAAAAAGGGACTTTGGAGCTTGGCAAGGTCAAATTGACAGTTTAAAACTGCATACAGGCTGCAATTGCAGACCTGGGACAGATTTTATGGGCTTCTGGAGAGGGGGACAGAATAAGTGCTACAGGCCCACTAATAGCATTTACTTTACCAGCCCTTGGTTTTTGGTATTCCACTGTACTGGTGACTAATAAATAAATGAAATATGCCAATCATGTGTAAGGCAATTCTACCATGTTTCAGGGAGCGGGTGCAAGCACTTTAGCATGGCTAACAGTGGTAAAGTCCTAAGGGCAACAAAAACAAATCAATAAAAATTGGAGGAATTAAGGCAAATAGGATTACTTTGCAGAGAGGGCCAGGTCCAACAAAATCCATTTATATGTGTAGTTACATCATGCAGTGACGATGTTAGCTTGTGACATGGTTGCCTTTCCGGTTATAAGTTTAATGTATAGCTGAGTTAATGCTTTTCACTTTCTGGCACTTAAAGCTCTTGAAAGAAACCCAAGGTTATTATTGTTGCTGGATACTCTCCGGTGTGAAATGACTGCTATTCCACAGTGTACTGAGACTATTATTATGCTTCAACTAGAAGGGAAGAATAATGCAAATACCTGTTCTCTCTTTCAGCCACAAACATTAATTACATTGTCATATCTTGAAACAGTTAATTACAGGGATGTTTAGAAACGTGAAGTCTGTCATTGCGGAGCTGAACAGATGTTCACTGTAAGCAACTAGTTATTACATTAACATCGATTCATTATGTCTGCAAAATGAAATGTGTCCACTGCAAGATAAGATGGGCGGACACTCTGTAAGCATAGGATGAGTACAGCGCTAGTTGCTAAGGCTATATTGACTCTATTCAAAGCAGATTCCATCTGCACCACAAAAGTGGACCTTACAGTAGCTAAATTCAATTTGAAGGTTAAAGGAAAGTTTGTAAAATAGTAGGCTTTACAGTAACTAAATTAAATTTGAAGGTTAAAGAAAAGTTTGTAAAAGAGTTTTTGGTATGAATTTAGATTCATATGCAAAAATTCTCCTGATGCTGCACTGGTGTCTCTAGATACGGTTGCATTCCCATAGGAAAATCTATTTTTTGTTTGCATATAACTTTGGTGCTGTTTGACGAATCTTCAAAAAAGCTTTCCAAAAAATGTTCTTCCATCTCAGCTCCTTCATGGAAAGTTTCCAGATGATTCGCAAAGTAGGGAATGGGAAAAAGGAGGAACCCAAAAGACGTTTTCTCTACTCATTTTTCCACAGGAAAATTAGCCATTGCTACAACCAAACCGGCTGACTGGAATTAAACCAAATGTGGCAGAAAGCAAAATCTTGAGTACTTTTTGTGATCTGGTGTAATTCTGTTGAGCATTTACAGAGAAATTATGGTTTAAATAATTATAGATATTTCATACCGCAGAGGATCTGCAGAGCTGACAGATTGCAAGATGAGATCTGATTGACTGCTACCATATCGTCAAAGATGGTTAAGCAGCCATCTTAGCACTCAGTGACCGAGTCTCCAGCTCTGAATTTTTTTTTCAAAAACATAAAGGGCAGGGTAGGGATACCCTGACCCTAGGCCTGGTATGCCAGAACATTTTTTTAAAAACATTTACTGCAAATTTGTGCTGAACCTGTGAATGTGCAGTAATTAAAAAAAAAACTAGGGTGGATCATATTTTTGGGGGAGGGAGCATGATGGTCCCCTCCCCAAGCCTCTGATAGGCCCAAGGGATCTCATCCCCTGGGATGGATTTTTAATTCAAGGGGAGATTGTACACAAAACCCCTCCCCAAGCACTATTAGGCGCCAGGGACCACGTCCCCCTGGGTTACAACATAAAATTAAAGGTGAAGGGTGCATGTGGCACCACACTAAACTTTAATCTGGCACAGGGATTGCCATCTCCCATGGCAACAGTAATTTAAAGGGGAGAGTGTACATTGTCCACCTACCTGAGTCGCCCTGGAGGGGTGTACTCCTGGGCCCAATAGGCCATTTTAGGGGACGGGATGTTTGATACCCCCTCACAAGGTCATTCTATGGCCCCAGTGACTCAACCCGATGGGGCAAGTTTATTCACAGTGCTCCATGGACACCACCCCCTGGAGCCCCATTGTTTACCTGCCTCAAGAGCATGGGCAAAAAAGTCTAATGAGCAGGATCGCAGAGGTTTCTCACTCCCAGCACTCTTCATGGCGGGGATAAACACAGAATTGCATCCTGCCCAGTGGGAGCAAGGGAAAACTGATCCTGCGTGTTGGGAGCATCCTGCATGTTGGAAGCAATGCCAGCTCCTAACACACCAGGGATGGGTGCAGACTGGAGAGCTGGCAGAGCTGTGAGGGCCCTAGGGCTCCCTCCACAGACCTCAACATTACAAATGAGGTGGGGTGCTCTGGCAGGCACCGGGAAACCCCATCAATCAAAAGAAAATAAAAAAATAAACAAAGTGCTGCTTTCCTTTTCTCATGTGCTAACCATGAGCTGGCTGGGACTTGGAGGCCTGGGAATACCACAGTGGCCCTCAACATCAAAAATGCTGCGAGATGCCCTGGGTGGGCATCAGAGCACACCAATTCTTTTACAAAAAGAATAAAAATGTGTTTGCCAGCTTCTGCTTGAACCCAATCAATGGGGCTGCTTGTGGGGAGCAGACAGGACTTCAGGGGCCCTGGGGCTCCCCTGCATCCTTCATTGAATGTAAATCTGTGGGTGACTGGGATGGGAACAGGACACTCACAATAAATAAATAATTAAAAACTTCAAGTGTACAATGAATAAGAATCTCCAGCTGCTAATTCATTTTTCACTGCTCTGAGCAAGAAGCACCTCATAATGCCCTTCATGGGTTAATTTACATATATTGTGTTGCTGGTAGTGTCTGCAACCTAAGTAGAGGCATCTCTAGCATTTTTCTAAAGTATTCTAGGGGCTGCAGTTATTGCAACAGTCCACCGCAAATACCTAAAAATATGAACCCTATGTATCCTGGGGTCTATAAAATCAGACCCCCCCCAGGAAAGGTTGTTGATATTCATGAGCATTCCCAGAGGTGGAGCTCTTCAGCTTGAGAATGCAGTCTCTTTGTAGCTGGGTCTATGACTGCATTATATGACCAGAGACGTTATAGTTAAGAATTCTAATAATATATTATTTGCAATAAACAAAATTGAAAATACACTGACAAAAACAATTATTCAAAGGCTGCTACCATCAGGGAAAAATGTCAGTTAAAACTTGCCCTTTAAAAAAAAACAAAATCACTGAAATTCTCCAGCTACAGTTATCCCAAGAAACTGTAACTTGTGACCTAAAATAAATGTAGGAAAGTTCCCCTTTTTGACATGGTCACTCTCACTGTTTGCCTGGTACATGATGCAAGTTTGACTGAAAGTGCACTCGTTCCTGCTATCTAAAAGTCTCCAGTGCCAGTTCTCTTTCCCTAAAACTGTACAATTGTTCCCCAGTTGGCAATACCGTCGGCCCTCCTTTAGGTACCTAGTAAATTGTACCCCAAGTTCCTTGGGCAGGGATACGAAAGAGAGTGTCTCAGGACTGCAGCAAATATTGAACCTTCCTCAGTGACCTCTCACCTAGCTAATGCAGACTGCCGTTGCAGGCTCATTGTCTTGGTGCAGCTAAAAGTGAAAACACAACATGGTACACAGCCTGCGTACCATGCCCACTAACACTGCATGTGGTATATGCAAGTCACCCTCACAGCAGGCCTTCTAACACTAATGCAAGGTGCATTATATTACATGCGTATACATATCTGCAAGAGAAGATATGCCCCTGCTATGTCTTTGTTGATTCTTAAATACAGTAAGTGATCGGGGAAGCCATTTCAAATACATGGGCTGTACACTGGTCAATTCGAGCTCCCCAGCTACATGATGGGGTCACTTAAACTAGGGAAGTTTGGTATCAAACATCTCATGTTATAAACCCTCACTAATTCCAGTGATTGATTTATTAATAAATGCAGCCAGAGGGCACATTTCCGACCCCCAAGGGTTAGACCCTTTCGACTCGGGAGGTCAGGAACAAAGCCTGCTCTGGCAGGGGTGTTAACTCACCCCTCCCAACAGGATGTTCTGCAAATATGTATTCCAAGACAAGGAGCTTCAAAGAGCCTTCCGCCCTTGGTATGCAGATCTGGCTTCCCCCAGTAGGGATGCCGACCAACTGCCCCAGGGCAAATTAGTAGTCAGAGGGCATGTCCACCTTTAAGGTCAGTTCAATCCCTAAGGTGAGTTGCCTGATGTGGACACAAAATTTCAAAGTCTGTCATCTTGGTGATGGCAGAACTAGGAACTCTGGGATAGGGTTGTGCCCACTTCCCACAGAAGTGGTCGTGTAGGGGGTGTAATGACCCCAGGGGTAAGTAGCATATTGACTACTACACTACATAAAAAAAAATGCCCTCAAATTCAGTAGTTGAAGAAGAAGGAGACTCCAGAGACTTAAAGTGAGAACTGACGACTAGTGACAGACTCAGTGCCAAGCCTGCCAGCCTGCCTGCTGACTTCAACAATCGTACAAAAGACACCTTGGCCTGCTGCTCTGGTGCCTCCAAAAGCCCAGGAGGACTGCCAGCCTTTACCTAAGATCCAGGAACTCCAGTGGAGCAGTGGAACTCCTTTCCTGCATCTTGCAGGTGCCCCAAGGAACACTGCGAGGACTCCAGACTGCCAAAACCAGGTGCAGACAGCACCACTGCACTTGTGCCTCCTAGTCCAAGCTGAAGTGACCCAATGGTGTCACCATGATCCCCAGACTACCCAGAGCCAGAATCCACTATGGGTCTTTCCACTGTGACCTTCAAGCTGACACCTGCAGCCTCTTTCTACAGGTCACCCTTCTACTGCGACCACCTCCAGTGACGGAAATCCGATGGTTCACTGCACCTCTGCACATGGATACCACAGACTGAGGAGAATAGGACCACTTGTGACCCTACATCCCTGAGCCTTGTGAGACCTAAGCCCACATGTTGGTTCAGTCAGACTGGACCACCAGTCCATGTCTGCAGCCTCTTTGCGCAGGGCCCCTCTACTGTGACCACTACCAGTGACAGAAACCAGGCAGTCCTAGATGCTTCTGCACCAGGCCACTCAAGGCCAAAGGGAACAGGACCACTGGTGTCCTTATGTCGCTGAGCATTGCAAGACTTGAACCCCTCATTTGGTTCACCCAGACTGGCCCTCCAGCCCCCAGTGGCAGCATCTTTGTGACTGGACCAACCCGCATTGACTTCCAGAGGGCACCCAACGCTGAACTGCACCACTGCACCAGACTGTCCCAGTGCTGCTCGAGGTGACCTATTGGTGTGGCTTACCCAGAGTGATCCTGCCCTCTACTCACCATAAGTCTGGAAGATTGGTCCTGTAAGTTGCTGTGAAGTGTGCTGGGATGAGAGGCAGTATGCTCCCTTCCTCCTTGTGTTTAAAAGGCTCCCTTGAGCCAATGATCTGATGAGCTCACTTGGGATGCACCTGTGTGTCTGTAGATTGGTGCTGTGACCGTTGAAGACTTTGGCTGCATACCAGCAACCCCAGTTGACCTTTCTCTGCTCTCTACTACTACTGCTCTCTACTGATGAAGAGCTAAACCCAGAAACATGTGTAGAAAGATAACAGCACTACCTGCACCAACTTTGGTGAAAAACTATAGCAACTTTGACATAAGTGTACTGCATTTACCAGGATGCCATGGTGTGAACTGTGCTGGGATGAGATGCAGTGCGCTCCCTCCCCCCTTGTGTTTAAAAGGCTACCGTGAGCTAATATGCTGACAAGCTCACTAGGGATGTACCTGTGTGCATGTGGAGTAGTACTGTGACCTGTGAAGACTTTGGCAGCATACCAGCAACCCCAGATAACTTGTTTCCCCATTTCTTCTGCTCTCTACTAATGAAGGGCTAAACCCAGAATCACATGTCTAGAGAAAACAGCACTACCTGCAACAACTTTGGTGAAACACTACAGCAACTTTGAACTAAGAATACTGCATTTTCCAAGATGCAATGGGGTGAACTGTGCTGGGATGAGTGGCAGGGTGCTTCCTCTTCCCCCTGATTTGCTCTGAAGTATCTGTTTGCTGTTCATGCTTTCTTTCCCATAGGGTAATATTGAAGGTTCAGAAAATTGCACTGTGTTGACTTTTCAAACCTGTGATAATTTCTACTGCAAAATGTATTTACCTGATCATATTTATTCTGGTGCTTAAACATATATGAAGATGCCTGTTATTTTTATAAATTGGTGTGGATCTCCTTATTGAGTCATGGTTCTCATTTATTGACTGTGTGCCTTGGGTAATTGTCTAACACTCCTTTTTGATACGCCTAAGGTTTGCTCAACCACATTACCCTAAGAGCGCACCTTGGGATTGCTAGAGCAAGCCCCTGTCCACTACTAAAGGAACCCCTGGATTCTGTGCACAGTATAACCAGGGGTGGCTGGTGACATTTGAAAATGGTGGTGCATAAAAGGGCAGGATGAGTGTTCTGTGGTGAGTGAGTGTAATGAGCAAGCCCGACCATCAAAAGAGGGGTTTGGGGGGTCTCGAATGAGAACATTTTGAAAAGAGAGTGTGCAAATGGTGCCTTTTCAACCAAATTTGAGAAAACAATAAGGTTAATAGAGCAATTTGAAAGTGTAGTTATTACATCAATAGAGAGATCTCAAATGTTAATGACGTAGGTAGTTGCTTATTCAGTATAACCACAGAACTTCACTTGACATCACCCAAACACACAAATATCACTTATAAGCATTGTATTTTCATTCACTTTTGCCTTCTCAATATTTTGGCAACTGTGTATCTCCTTCACATACAGCTGCACAGAGTCACAGTTGCAACTGGAATACGTGACCATTGCTTTGTTTGTTCAGTAGAGAGACCAATGATTGGATGACCAAGTATTCTGAACAATTTTTTCACCCACTGGCAAGCACTGTGAGAAATTGGCACTGCCTTCAGCCTTTGCTCCAGAGCTCTCAGGTGTGGCCCATTAAAATGCCTGAAAGCGACTCAGTTCAAAGTATGCACAGTACAAAAAATATATGCTACACAAAAAACTACAGAAATATAACATCCTGGAATTAGTGAGCACTCTTCAGGAATGTTAGATTAAGTTAAACATGTAAAATATACACAGGAACTAAATCGCTGACATGGAATACCTTAACGTTTTGTACATTCGATTTTCAGAAATCAAACAGTGTTATTTGTCAGTTGTGGATGGGTGAATTGGTGGACGCATGCATGCACATATGTATGTATGGATGCATGACTGGTGATGTGGATGGATGGATGGATGGGTGGATGGATGGATGGATGGATGGATAGATAGATGGATGGATGGATGGATGGATGATGGATGGATGGAAGGAGTGGAGGAATGCATTTTGAGGAGGATGGGTGGATGAACGGGGAAATCTGGTGATGGGTGAATTAATGGATGAGGGGGTATGGATGGATAGGTGGTGGGATGAAAAAATGGATGTAGGAAGAAAGGGGTGGATGGGTGGATGGATGAATTGGATAGAAGGACAGATAGTGGTGAATGGAAATATGACATATGGATTGATGAGTGAGTGGATGGTCAAACAAATAGTTTTGCTGGCAAGATGGATGGGCAGGATGATGGAAGAGGTGGATTCATGGATGGATCCATAATGGAAGGGTGGATAGATTCTTGATGGAAGGTTGAATGGATCGGTATGTGTATGGTAGGATGGGTGCATGAAGCACTTGCTTAGCACAATGCACAGTGCAAATATCAGTGAACAGAGATTGTGAAAACTTGTAGGATGTATCTAGCAATAACTGTCATTAAACTGATTGTATGTTAAAACAATTATATTTGCATATCGCACTTTGAGATGTGAAGGCTACTGGCTATTCAGAATCAAGACTTTTCTACCAAACCACTGTATAGATTACATGGCAAGCAAAGGTCTGCAACTGACAATTTCTGGCCACAGAAATGCCATGTTTTTTAATTGGATAAACACAACCTTACTATATACGTGTGCTGGCATGCATTGAGGGACCTGGGACTAAATATAATATTTTCCCTTGGTGTTGCTAACAGGCGGTGCATTACGCTTTTGTACAGGAGTAAGAATAAGACACACATGTTTGAAACATATGAGTGGATTATGACCATCTGAGTCTCAATGTAGAGGCCAGAGAAATGTTAAGTAGCATTTGTCTCTTACTGGCACTTTTGATGTGGACAGACACACTGCATTAAACCCTGTAGTGAGTCCGCCTCTGGAGCCAACCTGCACTGAAACTAAATGTACATGCCAGGGCACTCAGCATGTCTCCTGGATGCTCATTGTCTAACAATTTAGTTCAGGTTTTCATGTCTGCCACTTTTTCCGATCTGGGCTTGTTGTCCATTCCAAGAGTCTTCGATCCTGGAAAGTATTTTTTCTGGAGGATATGGCATGTAAAACATTGCAACACTGAGACCTACGTATTGCAGCTCACATTAGGATAAAACCATTTGACTCTAAGCTGCTCTCATATATACTCTGCCCCTAAGCAACATGTGCATCCAACCAAAGCAAAGATGGAACAATCATTGAGCTGTGCAATACAGCTCTCATTTGTTGACCTATTTCTCTGTAAATTTAGAAACGGGGCCTGTTAAGTGTATAGTTGCACTGTAGAGGGGACCATAAAGTGGTTTAAATGTGTGAGTGACTCTCTCCTTCTGCCAGTGAGTCACCATCCATCCCAGAACATCAGTGTGAGGGGGTGGCTGCATTATTTTAGTTGAATACATACATTAAACATCTGTTCTGAGCAGGATGGCCTCTAAGCTTTCAATTGACTGGTTTGGACTGTTCAGGCCATGCTAAGAAGCCCAAGGACCGACTGGGTAACCGCGGTGACCTCCCATGCAAACACCAGTCTCCCGCTGAGAGGAAACACACCCACTCATACACATCAACACACACTCACTCTATCCTAAACAGCAGCTACACACTTAAGTATTTGGGATGTGTGCTTAGACTTGTGACCTAAGGCAGGTGCGCACATAAATACACACACATACTTACCCACAAATACTAACTCACACACAGTAACCTGCGTGCACACACACACAAAGAGTAACAAACGTACTCACTGACGGGCACAGACACACCTACACACACACTCATGCTAGCCTAGAAAGCAGCTACACAAAGAGATTTACAGACTATGGCCCTCATTATGACATTAGCGGTAAGTACCGCTTACCGACAGGGTGACTGCTGCCAACATACCACCGCCGCAGTGGATTATCGCTACCCAAACTATAACACACACATAGCAATCAGTCACTATACAGCCACACACACAAGTCCGCCAGCCCAAAAGTTAGTGAGAAACTGGCGGTATCCAAACCCACACCGTTACGCCAACAGAACTACGCCCACAACATTATGACTCATGAATCACTGTGGCAGACATTCAATGGCGGTAAACCATTGGCGCTACATACTGCCGCGCTCAAAATACACACACACATACAAAACAACACTACATTGGACAATTCAAATAACACACACCTGACACCCATAAACACACCACACCCACACCACTATAAAGCACACACCTACATTACCCACAACCCTTTATCACTACAAACAAGTGCCACAAGAGAAATAGCAGGACCACTGACAAGACCACAGCCACACACCATCATCACCTATACACCATCCACGCATCTTACATCACACTCCCCAACACATCACCCCACACACCCTGACCCACAACACTCACACTACACCCATGGCAGCACAACAACACCCCAGGTTGTCAGAGGAGGAGCTATGGGTCATGGTGGAGGAAATCATCCGGGAAGAGCCACAGCTATTTGGATCACAGGTGCAGCAGACATCCATTGCTAAGAAGATGGAGCTATGGTGGAGAAATGTGGCAGGGTCAATGCTGTGGACAGCTCCACAGAACAAGGGATGACATCAGGAAGAGGTGGAGCGACCAATGGGGGAAAGTGTGTTCTGTGGCAGCAAGACACGAAATAGCTGTACAGAGGACTGGCAGTAGCCCCCATCTCCTTCCCCACAACTAACAAAATGGGAGGAGCAAGTCTTGGCAATCATGCATCCTGAGAGCCTAGCAGGAGTAGGCGGAGGACTGGACTTTGGTAAGTCAAATCTCTGTCACTATCACCCCCTACCTGCATGCCATCACGTACCCCACCCTTACCCTCACTCCCATCACTCCCCCACCTCCCACACACCCCACCATCACAACCCACCAATCCCAATACCAAGCTCTGCATGCTCTACTAATGCATGGACCCCATCACAGACCTGCATGGACACCCATCACTAAAGCATGCACACTAGAGGGAAACAGCAAGCCCACCAAATAACTACTCACACAAGGCAAAGCTGACAGGGCAATAACAACCATAGAGGGCAACACACCCATGAACAAGATGTCATACGCAGAAACAATAACACTGCATTTACATCCCAACAGGTCCCCCAGCCAACGTCCCCGGAGAGGAGGTGCCAGCAACATCCAGTGCCCCCCAGAAGAGGCCCACAGTGATGACAGCAGCTGTGGACGCATGGATCTGGATGACCAACATGGCCCATCAGGGATCTCCGGACAGTCGGTTACCCAGGCACAGTCCCATACCACCACAGAGCCTCCCCCCTCAGGAAACACCAGCACAGTACCAACCCAGCGGGCCCATACCTCTGTCCACAGGACACGTCAATCAGCAGTGTGTCCACCACTACAGTTACCCCAGGCCACCTTCCAAACACAGGACGACCAGGGACCTGGGGTCAGTGGCAGTGGGCACAAAGTTCAGAGGACAGAGGGACAGGACAACAGGGAAGCTGGGAGGACTGCTGTGTGACAGGGGGAGGACAGGCCCAGGGAACCGACTCTCCAGGAGGCACTGACCAAGATCCTGGAAGCATACCACCATTCCCAGGAGACGATGGGCCAGATACTGGACAAGATGCAGGAGAACCAGCGGCTGCAGGAGGTATAGTACCTGGGGATCAGGGAGGACTTGAAGTCCATTAACAATACCCTGGTGTCCATTGCAGGGGTTCTGGCAGACATGGCCAACAGTACAAGGGACGCAGTGTCACACCACCTGGCCCCTACCACTAGATAAACCGATGAACAGCCCTCTACCTCCGCTGCCGCTAGTGGACAGGAGGCCCCTCTACAGGACCAACAGGCCACTAGCACCCCCCTCTGCAGAAGGAGAACCACCCCTCAAACGTTCCCTGCCATCCAGGCAGAAGCCAGAGACTATTGCCACGACCCCCGCCAGGAAATAAGACTGTCCTGATTGTCACCCTTGTGTCCCACCCTATCACCCTGTCCACCTTGAACTGCCATTGCTCCACTTCCTATGTCCCCTTGGACAATGCACCAGTGATCTACATAGACTGTGCTGTATCCTGGACTTTCCTCCACCATCACCCCAGCCCATTGCACCCCCCCTACCTATTAGCACTTAAATAAACACCATTTGAAAAAATACAAGTATGGAGTCTGTCAAATGATTGAACTATGTATTCGTTTAACAAGCTTTAAACACTGCAATACACTGTACAGTAATGTATACATATGAATGACCTGTAGTTGGCTGCAGTCAACACACCAGGAGCGATAGTGGGGCACAAATATCTGCAAATAGAGATGCCAAAGGGTACAGTAAGTGGCCATAGAAGTGGGAAAATCAGCCTGCCAGTGACAATGTCAAACACAAAACTGTCAATTAAAAGTGAAGTTACACTGTCTTACCTGTGGGTCATTGGAAGTATTGACGAATTATTGCACTTCTGTTGTCCTCATCCTCATCCTCTGCCTCTTCATCTTTACTGTCCACAGGGTCCAGTGCTGCCACACGCCCATCTCCAGCCTCATCCTCCTTCAGAAAAGGCACCTGGCTACGTAAGGCAAGGTTGTGCAACATATAGCATGCCACGTTGATCTGGCAGACCTTCTTGGGTGAGTGACATAGGGAACCAGCTGTCAGTTGGAGGCAACAAAACGTAGCCTTCAGCAGGCCGAATGTCCTCTCTATGATTCTTCTTGTTCATCCATGTGCCTCATTGTAACGTTCCTCTGCCCTTGTCCTGGGATTCCGCACAGGGGTCAGTAGCCATGAGAGGTTGGGATAACCAGAGTCACCTGCAAATATAGAGGGACAACTGTTAGACACACACTAAACCTTAGGGTCCACACCATACCCATACACCAACATCCACTGGGTGGGAACCAGGGCTAACCTATTAGCCACACCCGGTGTCTTTGGAGTTGAGCCATCACATATGGGATGCTGCCATTTTCTATCTGTTCACTCACTTGCTACCTGACCTTCAACAGGAGAGGACCTACACTGGATGTGCTGCTGTGACCTGTGTCTGGAACCGACCCTGGCTCGTGTCACTGGGGAAAGGGCCCCTGCCTTCACCACGGTGGAGTTGGAGAGACTGGTGGATGGGGTCCTACCCCAGTACCGAATGCTGTAAGGGCCTCCAGACCAACAGGTGAGTACGCTGTGAGCACGTTGCATAGAGAATGAATGCATGGCGTGGTTTGTGTGAAGGCCTTGTGTAGGGGGAGTTGGTGGAAGTGCCCTGGGCAGCATGCTGCATGTATGATGGGCCATGTCTGTGCGTAAGAGGAAGTGCGGGCTATGGCGGGCCATGAGTGTAACAGGCAGGACGGTCTGACTCATACCTTTTCCTATGTGTATTTCTCTGCAGGTCAGCGCCCATCAGAAAAAGGGTATATGGCGTGCCATCGCCAAGGACGTGCGGACTGTGGGAGTCTACGGCAGGTGGAGCACCACTGTTGGAAACGGTGGGAGGACCTGAGATGCTGGGCATGGATGACCACGGAGGCCCAGGTGGGGATGGCCTCCCAACGAGGAAGGGGTGCCTGTCGAACCCTGACCCCCCTGATGTCCCGCATACTGGCAGTGGCCTATCTGGATGGGCAGTTAGGGGCATCACAGCAGCCACAATGGTGGGGTGGCATCGGGGTGAGGGATAGGGCCTGTGGGTGCCCCTAGGCCAGGCCGGACATTGCAGGGTAGGTCCCATGTTGGGCAGGGTCCGATGTAAACTTTCTTCAACCAAGCTAGTAGGCATCCACTACTGGGCACGGGTCTGTGGGCTCAGGTATGCTGCAATTGGCGTTGGGTGTCCTGCCCATAGGCTGGTGACTAGCATTGTGACTGTTAGTAATTGTCTAGTGATCAGGGCTGTTCCCTGTGAGTGTGTGTCATGCCAACGGTGGTGTTGTTGCCACCACTGACCAAGTGTATGCTTTGTCTCTCCCCCACTTTTTGTTTTGTCACCCTGTCCTTATGTGCAAAAGCTTCATCTGGTATAGGTGCGGATGCACCAGCGATGGGGAGAGCTGCATCCCATGGGGCCCAGGAGGCCAAATCCACAGATGGTGAGGGCACCAGTGGGACGGAGGCCGAGGGAAGCACCACGGCGACAACTGGACAGTTCGAACAGTAATACCTCCACTGATGGAAGCTCCCTGGTGGAGGTGGACACCTCTGTGCCCACCTCAACTACAGGTATAGCTGCCACCAGTTCCACCCTCCCAGCAGCCCCTTATCGTGTTTCACATGCCCGCTCACCCAGAAGGGTGGGCATCTACTCCGCCCCAGGTGCCTCAGGCCCTGCCCCAGTTAGTCCTGCTGTCCAGAGAGAGGAGGCTATTGACCTCCTGTGATCCATCTCTGTTGGGCAGTCAACCATTGTGAATGTTATCCAGGGGCTGGCAGCCCATTTACAACAGACAAATGCATTCCTGAAGGTCATTCACTCTTGCCTGGCGGCCCAATAGAGATCAATCCAGGCTCTGGCCTCCTCCCTGATGGCAGCCATTGTCCCTGTTTCTAGTCTCCCCCCTCCAACTTCCTCTACCCAATCCCATTCCCCTCAACCCCAACCTATACCAAGCACACAGGCAAACCAGCATGCACAGAGGACAACACACAGGAGTGGTTCAGGCAAACAAAAGCACCACACATCATCCCACAGGCACTCACACAAACACCATCCAGATGCAGACATACCGACATCCCGACATCCACTGCCTCCACTGTGTCCCCCTCTTCCTCGTCCACCCAGTAGCATCTACACTCACACCTGCACGCACTACATCCTCATCCACTACCAACCATCCTGGCTATCACTACACGCCCCCACATCCATGCACACGTCCTCTGTGTCCTCTCCCACTGTGTCTGTGCCCCCTCCTCCCAAAATACTCAAACACAAGCACTCAGATACCCAACAGCCATCCACCTCACAACAGCATCCAGCACATGCACCTGTACCCAAACTCAGCAGACGTACACCTCCTGCAATCACTACCTCTTCCTCCACTCCCACACCCCCTCCATCTTCCCGTCCCAGTGTGCCTAAAAAACTTTTCCTAGCTAACATTAACCTCTTCCCTACACTCCCCCCGTCCGTCCCCTAGGGCCAGGATGTCTAGATCCCAGCCCAGCACCTCAGCCACCACATCTACGTCTGCTGTGATCCTTGCAAGTCCGGGTGGATCGAATTGGGCACCCGTCAGAGCTGCCAGTGTGCCACCTAAAGATGTGAAGGGTCTCCCGATTCCACCACCTGCCAAGGTCAAGAAGGGGCCGGCTTCCAGCAGGGGAAAGTCGCACCACTCACCCAGCAAGGCCTCTTCCTACAACCACTTCCTCTTCCTCCACTCCCAAACATTCACCCTCTTTCCACCCCAATGTCCCTAAGAAGCTTTTCTTCTCCACCGTTGACCCCTTCCCTACCACGCCCCCCACCGTCCTTCACGTCGGGCCAGGGTGGTCAGAACCCAGGCGAGCAACTCAGCCACCCAGTCCACGGCCACAGTAGTGTCGACAGCTACTGCAGGTGGGAGAGGATCCCGGGCACCAGGCAGCCACACTGAAAGGGTGCCTGCACCAGGTGCTTCAAGGAGGGGCAAGGAGGCACCCCCAGCTGCTACAGGGAAGGGCAAGGGGCAATCCCCGGCTGCTGACAGGAAGGGCAATGGGCCCGCACCAGCAGGCAGGAAGGACAGGAGCATGGTTCTGGAACTCATTCGGAGCCCCCACCACCAACCATGGTGGTTCAGCCATCTGAGGCTGCATGAGAAGGGTTGGAGCCTCCCCCCACCACTGCCAGCACTGCCACCAGCACCACCACCAACAGCACCAGCAGCACCAGCCCTAGTCGGCAGCCGTTCGAGGCTGCAGGGGAAGGGCTGGAGCCTCCTCCCACCACTGCCAGAACCGCCACTAGCACCGCCACCAGCAGCAGCCCCAGTGGGCAGCCGTCTGAGGCTGCAGGGGAAGGGCTGGTGCCTCCCCCCTCCACTGCCAGCTTCGCCACTGCCACCACTGAGCAGCTATCACCGCTGGTAGGCAGTGTGTAGTCCTGCATCCATGGGCTGTAGTGCAGTCTGTGCCCTGCAAATCCTGTGGGTCTGACTCCCAGGTGAGAGACTATGACCTTGCACTCCCCCAAAATCTGCATCACAGGGCACAATGCCCCCTTTAGAACCAGTGGAGAAGCCATCCACTCACCCCATCCTTCCCAGGATGAAGCACACTGAGCACAATGCCCCCTCCAGAACCAGTGGAAGAAGCTATCCACTCACCCCATCCTTCCCAGGATGAAGCACACTGGGCACAATGCCCTCTCCAGAACCAGTGGAAGTAGCCACCCACTAGAGAGACTGTGGCCTTGCTCTCCCCAGGACCAAGCAGTGGGTAAACCACCCACTTGAGAGACTGTGGCCTTGCACTCCCCAGGACCAAGCAGTGGGCAAACCACCCACTTGAGATACTGTTGCCTTGCACTCCCCAGGACCAAGCAGTGGGCAAACCACCAACTTGAGAGACTGTTGCCTTGCACTCCCCAGGACCAAGCAGTAGGCATGTAGCCCCATCCAGGACCAGTGGCATTGTACCATCTTCCGGCTGAGGTGCCCCCCCATTACCCGTCCCCCTGAGGTGCCTGTCTATTTTCAACCTGATGCCCCTGCAGTGTTCTCTCTGTGTTGTTGCAGGACTGTGTTGGGGCATTGGCCTATGCATTTTGGCCCTGTGGCCCACGGATATTGAGGACAGGACAGTGTCCCCCCATTTGTAAATATGTATATACGTTTGGACTTTGATGTATGTATTCATAGAATTTTGTTGTATTACACTCACTTTCTTCAAATCATTTTGTCCTTGCATTATTCTTGAGGGGCACGGGGTGAATATGTAATGTTACTGCATCTGTTTGTGTGTATGGTGTTCGGGATGGGGTTGTTGCGTGTTGGTGTGTGGGTCACTCTCTTTTTCCTCCCCCCTCCCTTGGGTGCTGGGCGGCAGTACTCACCATGGTCATCTTCACCATAGTTGATGATCATAATGCAGCAGAAGGTAGACAAGCATGGGGAGTATGTGCAGCTCGGGCTCCATGGCGTTGTGGTTGTGAGTCTCCACAGGTGGCTCCTTTGACTTCTGAGATCTGTTTTTGCCAGGCTTTTGATGTCATTGGTACCGCTCCAGAAAAGGTGGCGGATAGGCCAGTCATAATAGTGTGGGCAGTACATTGTCTTCCGCCTAGCTGTTGGCAGTTACCGCCCTGGTGCTTATTGATTCTGCTGTGGCAGTCAGCGTGTTAGAGTGGCTTTCCATCTGAGCGGTATCCGTCTTGGTCATAATTCCATTTTTGTTACCACTGGCCTGTTGGCGGTATTACCGCCGCTTTATCACTGAACGCCAGGGTTGTAATGAGGGCCTATATTCTGAGGCTTGTGACATTAGGCAAGCGCTTCCACAAATACACATGCATGCTAACATTCACATACTAACACACACAGTAACATATGTGCACACACAAAGAGTAATACACACACACTTACTACACGCACACACACAGACACACCAACACTCACTCATGCTATCCTAGACAGCAGCTATACACAGAGGTATATGGAATGTGTTCTGAGACTTGGGACCTCAGGCAGGTGTGTATGCAAATACACATACACATACTAACCCATATATACTAACACGTACACACACACACAGTAACATATGCTCACACATACAGACCATCACACACAGTCGTTAACACACACATGCTTACACACGTGTGCTATCCTAGACAGAAGGTACACACAGAGGTAGACAGAATATGCCCTCAAATATGTGACCATAGGTAGGTGTGCATCCAAAAACACACACATATTAACACGCACATTGTAACACACACACAGTAACATGTATGCATGCACACACACTAACACACTCATGGGAGTAACCTGGAATGCATATCATTCTCCCAGAACAACTGAGGAATTGTGACAGACCTAGAATCTTCTAAAACTTCCAGAAAAGTCAGGCATTTATCCAAATGTCTTTAGGAGGAACATCATTTCCAGCTTTTTTCTGAACAGAACCTGTATTATTCTTGGCCTGGAACAGACAACTGTGGTGAGTGATTTAAAGCATGGAAGCCCTGGTTCAATAAATAAAGTCTGTAATGTTTGCACTGCAGGCACAATGCATTAAACCCAATACTGAGACTGCCTCTGCACTTACACCTTCCATTAGTGACTCACCATTTGACACAGTTTCCTCCACCTGAGACCCCCTTTCACACAGTCATGTCTTGCTTCAAGGCATTCAAGGTAATTGTGTTGGGATAGCAGCAATTCCAAGCTGTGAGCAGGCCTTCAACCGAGATGTCGAGGAAGGGGGGCTGATGCTTAGCCACGTCTTAATCAGCTGCCTTTACATGTCAGCTGCCTTTACATGTCAGCGTGCGGGCCCTACAGGATGTCACAGCTTTCACTGATTGAGCCACGAGTGAGTGGACTCAAATTAAGTGTGCATGGAGTGTGAAACAATGTCACTGGCAGGCCTGCACTGTGACACTGCTTCTGAGGACTCCCGTTCTGAGATGAGAAGCAGGAAGAACCCTGGTGACTTTGAGCTGCCTCCGGGCATTCATGGAAGTTGTGACGAACTTGACAATTCCCAGTCTCAGTCCCACTCTCACGTTTCCTGAGCCAATCTAGATGGGCATGTCAGGCTGGGCAAAGGCAGACACCCATCCAACTTGATATGAGTACTTCACCCCAAAGCCCAGCTCAACCTATGTGTCAATTATCCAGTTAGGCTTCATCCCCTACCCATTTCTACCCACCCTCATTCATGGAAAAAGGCAAACTCTGCCTGGTCCATGCCATAATAAAACAGTGAGCTGGCACTGGGACTGAAAATTAATATATATATATATATATATATATATATATATATATATATATATATATATATATATATATATATATATGTATATATATATATATATATATATATATATATATATATATATAAAATATATATATATATATATATATATATATATATATATATATATATATATATATATATATATATATTGAGGTATTTTAATGTGAAAGGATGTTTTGTTTGGCTACAGCAACCTACTAAGGATGACAAATAAATCTACTAAAGATTAAATATTAAAGCACAGGACTACCTTTACCAGGACTTTGTAACTCAATTAGAAGCCCACTGAGGGCTGAACTGGTATTTAATCAAGTAATCAGGTGCATGCAATTATTTGCTGAAACCAAGCATTTAGCCTGTGAAAAAGGACAGAGATGTCTGAAACGCGTAAGGTCTGGAGAAATGTTAAAGAGCTCTCTGTATATTGCTGGCTTTGCTGCATTCCAAAATAAACTCTAACCTGTGTGGGAGTGCGCTTTGGCCAATTTTGGTTCCAATATATATGTATATATATTATAGAGTGGTGCTAGCCATTCTGTATTTATAGTTGGGACAAGGTATAGGAATTCTTCAGATTTTTGCTTGCCAATAACTTTGCCCCCCATTTGACAATTCTTCAAAAAACTTTCCAGATCTTTAGCTTTCCCACATGGGTGGAGGATACAAAGTTTCATGGTGACTGGTCAATGGAATGCAAAGATGTGTTTTCACACCAATGTATTTTGCATTGACTTTTGTATTGGATGTAGAACAAAAATGGCTAAACAGATATGTAAGAAATTTAGGTTTCTAGAATATGGTGTGCAGATGATCCTTTTTATTACTACAGGTAAGTAGGCCAAGCATTTTTTAAGTTATAAGGCATTTTAACTTAGCAATATCGATGACAGCTGTAGTTCCATGAAATTTCACAAAGGCACCACAGCACATAGTGATAATGAGGGATTATGTGATTGGCTAATAACTGCATTAGCAAAAGTTAAATGTAGCCATGTTACTTTAAGTAGGATTTAGTCGTGTTCTGAGTTAGGGCCTTAGATATAGTTAAGTATTAGATTTTTTTACATGCTTATAACCACTTTATTAAAGCAACTTGATTGAGTAACTTTATTAAAGTGGTAATAGGTAGGGTAAATTACTTATAGATTTCTATATATTTTTTTACTACAGTTGACTAAGGTACTTCTTAGGATTTACCGTGGTACTTGAAAAACAAATAAAAATGCAAAATACACAGAAATGCACTATATTTCTCAATCAGAGGGTACAATCAGAGGGTACTATGGTGTATTTACACTGTTTTACGTATTTAATTATTTTTTAAACAAGGTCTAAGTAATACCTACTAATTACTGCACTAATTAAAAAAAAACAATTTACATTTGTTAAAAAACTATAAATACATCATAGTACATTTTATTTCACTAATATAGTGCACTACATTTTATTTTTATTTTTTACTACTTTTTTTTTTTTACTGTAACTACCACTGCTCCTTGTAGGTACTAGCATGGTTCTCTGTAAACTGATTACAAATATACAGAAAACTATAAATAGTCTTCACTACTTATTACCACTTTAATAAAAGGGTACTAGGTAGAGAACAACAACAAAACATGTGACTTACCTATATGTAAGGCCCTAAACCAAAACACAGCCTGAGTGTGCTGAAAACTACATGGCTGCCTTTTATGTTGTGTAAAGATAGCCATCAGCCAATCATACACTACCTTGTCATCACCATGTACAGTGGTATACCGTGAAGTTACAGAACAATATATAGCTAAGGCCCTCATTATGACCCTAGCGGTCGGTGATAAAGTGGTGGTAAGACTGTGGCGAAAGATCTCCGAAAGACAGTCATGTACCACACGGCTAGGTCGTAAACAACAGGCACCACAGCGATAGCCGCCTACAGCCAGGCGGAAGTCAAAGTTCCGCCCACCATGGAACAACAACACAATCCGCCAACATTTCCGGGGCAGTACCAATGACATCAAAAGGCTGGTGGAAATAGACATCAGAAGTGAAAGGACTCACCTTTGGCGACACAGGGAAGAACCACGCCGCCATGGAACCTGAACTGTATGTTTCTCCGATGATATTCTACTTTCTGCTCCACCACGAACACCAAATGCCAGCGAAGACAACAACAGTGAGTACAGCTGCCTAGCACACAAGGGAGGGGGGAGGAAAACAAGAGTGACACACACATGCACCATACACACACTCCATACACAAAACCAGCTGCACAAGAAAACAAGTTAATCCCCCAAAATCGGCTGAATAATGCAAGGACAAAAATAATTTACCAAAGTGAATGTAATAAGATCAACACAGTACAAATAATAATTTAGGCAATGTAACAGATATATACAAATGTACAGAACAAGGGACACAGCCCAGTCCTCATTTTTCATGGGCCACAGGCCAAAGTTCAAGACCCCAGTTGTCACCTGCATAAAAAAAGGGTACACTGCAGGGGAATCTGTTGGTAAATAGGCAGGCATCTCAGGGGGACGGGGGGCACCTAAGCGGGGAGCTGAAACAAGACCACTGTTTCTGGAGGGGGCAACATGCCCTGTGTTTGGTCCTGAGGAGTGCAAGGCCACAGTCTCTCGAATGGGTGTCTTGCCCACCTGTTCTTGAGGGGGCAACATGCCCTGTGCTTGGTCCTGGGGACTGCAAGGCCACAGTTTCTCGAGTGGGTATCTTGCCCACTGGTTCTGGAGGGGGCAACATGCCCTGTGTTTGGTCCTGGGGAGTGCAAGGCCACAGTCTCTCGAGTGGGTGTCTCTCGAGTGGGTGTTCTGGAGGGTGCAACATGCTATGTGCTTGGTCCTGGGGAGTGCAAGGCCACAGTCTCTCAAGTGGGTGAATACCCCACTGGTTCTGGAGGGGGCAACATGCCCTGTGCGTGGTCTAGGGGAATTGCAAGGCCACAGTCTCTCGAGTGGGTGTCTTGCCCACTGGTTCTGGAGGGGGCAACATGCCCTATGCTTGGTCCTGAGGAGTGCAAGGCCACAGTCTCTCAAGTGGGTGTCTTGCCCACTGATTCTGGAGGGGGCAATATGCTCTGTGCTTGTTCCTGGGGAGTGCAAGGCCACAGTCTATCAAGTGGGTGTCTTGCCCACTGGTTCTGGAGGGGGCAACATGCCCTGTGCTTGGACCTGGGGAGTGCAATACCACAGTCTCTCCAGTGGGTGAATACCCCACTGGTTCTGGAGGGGGCAAGATGCCCTGTGCTTGGTCCTGGGGAGTGCAAGGCCACAGTCTCTTGAGTGGGTGACTTGCCCACTAGTTCTGGAGTGGACAGGCTGCACAGCAGCCCATGGACACATAATTACATTACGTCTGCTGGTGGTAACGGCTGCACTGTGTTGGTGGGGGTAGTCTCCTGCACATCCCCTGCACCCATGGATGGAGGCACAACCATGCTTTGTGGTGGGGGATCCGTCACAGCTTCTGACCCAGTCTCCTTGCCCTTCTTGCCTGCTGGTGCAAGCTCTTTAGCATTCCAGCCTGCTGGTGCAGGCTCCTTGCCCTTCCTGCCTGCTGGTACAGACTCCTTGCCCTTTCGAGTGGCAGGTTCAGGCTCCTTGCCCTTCTTTCCTGCTGGGCCAGCTCCTTCCGCTTCAGTCTGGCTGGTGCCATCTCCTTCTCCTTCAGTGAATGTGGCCTGGATTCCTTTCCACCACAAGTGATTGCGGATGGAACTGGGCCCGTGGACTGTGTGGCTGAGGTGCTTGGCTGGGTTTGTGATACCCCGGCCATACGTGCAGTACAGAGGGGAGGGGTAGGAAAGAGGTCAATGGTAGATAGGAACAGCTTTTTTAGGGACAATGGGGCGGAAAGAGGGAGAAGGAATGGGAGTGGAGGATGAGGGAGTGGTTGTTGGAGGTGTCTGTTTGCTGGATTTGGGTGCAGGTGCATGGGCTGAATGCTGTTGTGAGATGGATGGCTGTTGGGTGTCTGAGTGCTTGTACTTTAGGAGGTAGGTGGACAGACACAGTGGGAGAGGACACAGGGGATGGGTGCATGGATGTTGTGTAGGTGTCTGCCAGTGAGGTGTGTGTTCTGCTTGGTGTGATGATGATGCTGGTAGTGGAAGATGATGTAGTGCATGCAGGTGTGTGTGTGGACGTAACTAGGTGGGTGGTGGAGGAGGAGGAAGAGGGGAGCCAGTGGAAATAGAGGATGTTGTTGTGTCTGCAACTGGATGGTGATGGTGTGAGTGCCTGTGGGATGAAGTATGGTGCTTGTGTTTGCCTGTTGGGGTTGAGGAGAATGGGACTGGGCAGTGGAAGTTGGAGGGGGGACGGTAGAAACAGGGAAAATCATCATAGAGGAGGCCAGAGCCTGAATAAATCTCTGTTGGGCCGCCAATCCAGTGTCATTGCCCTCCAGGAGTGCATTAGATTGTTGCATCTGGGCTGCCAGCCCCTCAATGGCATTCACAATGGTTGAATGCCCTACAGAGATGGGTCTCAGGAGGTCAATAGCCTCCTCACTCAGTGCAGCAAGGCTCACTGGAGCAGGGCCTGAGGTGCCTGGGGCGAAGGAGATACCCACCCTCCTGGGTGAGCGGGCAAGGACAACTCGATGAGGGCTGCTGGGAGGGCGGTGCTGGTATGGGGGTGGCGGCGGTACCTGTAGCTGGGGTGGTCACAGAAGTGTTCCCTACCACCAGGGAGCTTTCATCAGAGGAGGTATCTGTGTCTGAAGTACCCCCTCCAGTCTCCTCTGTGGTGCTCCCCTTGCCCTCTGTCCCACTGGTGCCCTCAGCGTCAGTGGACTCTGCCTCCTGGGTCCTGTGGGGTGCAGCTCCCTCCATCGCCGGTGCCTCTGCTCCTCCGCCAGATGATGCTAATGCACATAAGGACAGGATGACAAAACAAGAAAGGGGGGAGTGAGACAAAGGGTACACTGGGTCAACGGCTGCACCAACACCACCGTTGGTGTACACAGCACCCTCCCACACAGGGAACAGGCTTACGCACTATGCATTGCGCTACCAGTGATATTGCTAGCCACCAAGGCATGGGGAAGGGACACACTGGCAAATGCAGCACACCTGGGTCCCACACAGCCCTGACCAGCAGTGGATGCCTATGAGCTAGGTAGCAGGATTATCCTTTCAGAACCCTAGCCACCAGGGGACCTACGCTTCAATGTCAGGCCTAGCCTAGGGGCACCCACTGACACACATCCACCACCCGGATACCACCCTACCATGAATAAGTTGTAATGACGGGCACTGTATTCACCCCCTTGTGGCTGCTGTGATATCCTTAAGCACCCGTCCAGATCTGGGTAGGCCACCGCCAGTATGCGGGCCATCAGGGTGGTCAGCGGTCGACAGGCACCCCTTCCTCGTTGGGAGGCCATCCCCAGCTGGGCCTCCGCCATCTTCCGTGCCCAGCGTCTCAGGTCCTCCCACTGTTGGTGACAGTGGGTGCTCCACCTACCATAGACCCCCAAGGTCTGCACCTTCTTGGCGATGGCATGCCATATACCCTTCTTTTGATGGGCGCTGACCTGCAGAGGCAATACACATAGGGAAATACCATTAGACAACGAGTCCAGCCTGTTACATATATGGCCCACCATACCCGTTTCCATCACCATTGGCACACACATAGCCCAGCACACAACCTGTACGCCACCAAGAGGACATCCAACCACCCCCCTTACACGAGGCCTTCACACACACCACTCCATGCATCTTTCCCACATGCATTGTGCCCACAGTGCACACACCTGTTGTCTGGAGGCCCATACAGCAGTCTGTACTGGGGTAGAAACCCATCCACCAGTCTCTCCAACTCCTCTGAAGTGAAGGCTCGGGCCCTTTCCCCGGTCACACGGGCCATGGCACATTCCAGATACAGGTCACAGCAGCACATGTAGTGTAGGTCCTCTCCTACGGAAGGTCAGGTGGTAAGTGAGGAATATGATAGATAATGGCGGTCACGTCCATGGCGGTGCATACCATCTCCGCCGGCGTAGATCACCATTGGCCAAGGTACCCCATAGGGCCCAATGTTAACCAATGAGGAGTTGCACAGCAGTTCCCGACTGGCTCCCGCAATGGCGCACAATCTCAGCGGAATTACCTCACTTCCACCTGTCCCTCCACACAGGACAGGCGGACGCCATTTCGGGGGGGGCAGGCTTCTGGAATAATGCTGCATCACAAAAGATATTGGCACATACCTGACAAATCACACTGACCCATTACATGTTTACAGAATGCAAACTACTATTGTAGCTCCATTGTTCAGGTTGTGACCGGCTCCTCACTCTTTTGTCCCGTAGATTCCTACAGCTGCAGATGAATAGTAGATGGAAACATACCCCCTTATACAGACCCCTGGTGGGCTTGGCAACACTGGAGGACAGGCACAATGTCCTTACCTATAGACTTGACAGGGCCACAATCACAGAGCTGTGTGCCCAATTGGAGCCTGATCTGATATCTGCTATCCGTCACCCAGTGGGATCCCCCCCTCTTGTGTAAGTGCTATCAGTACTCCATATTCAGCAGGAATGTCACAGCCAATGTTCTCAAACGTGCTGACAAGAGTGTTATCTGCCCTGATAAAACACATGTGCAGCTACATTGCTTTCCCCCAGGATGAGGATTTGGCCACAGCGAAGGCCGAGTTTTATGCAACGGGACATATCCCCACATAATTGGGCAGATTCATGTAAAACATATTGCATTTGTCCCCCCCTGCAGAATGAACAGATATTCAAGAATCGTAAGAGTTTCCACTCCATGAATGTTCAGATGGTGTGCTTGGCGGACCAGTACATCTCCCACGTCAATGCTAAGTATCCTGGGTCAGTGCATGATGCCTTTGTCCTGAGGAATAGCAGCATCCCAATGTGATGGGCCAACTACAGAGGCACAGGGTGTGGCTAATAGGTGATCCCTGGTTCCCACCCAGTAGATGTTGGTGTATGGGTATGGTTTGGGCCATATCGGATAGTGTGTGGCTAAATGTTTTCCCTCAATATTTGCAGGTGACTCTGGTTACCTAAACCTATCATGGCTGCTGACCCTGTGAGGAATTCCAGGATAAGGGCACAAGAACGTTAGAATGAGGCACATGGGCGAACAAGAAGGATCATTGAAAGGACCTTTGGCCTCCTGAAGGCCAGGTTCCGGTGCCTCCATCTAACAGGTGGATCCCTGTGCTACTCACCGAAGAAGGTCTGCCAGATAGTAGTGGCATGCTGCGTGTGGCCCTCAGACGCCATGTCCAAGAAGGAGAGACTGGAGATGGCCGTGTGCCAGCAGTAGACCCTGTGGACAGTGAGGATGAGGAGGCAGAGGATAAGAATGAGGACAACAGAACATCTGTGATTCGTCAATATTTCGAATGACACACAGGTAGGACAGTGTAACTTTACATTTCAATGACTTTGGTTGGAATCTGTGTGGCAATGGCATGCTGATATTTCCCACTTCTATGCCAACTTATTGTTCCCTCATTTGTAATGTTTGTACCTGTTTCAATGAATACATATTTGATATACATGACATACTCAAAAAATATTTTTTTCAAAGGGTGTTTATTGAAGTGCTAACGTACAGGGGGAAAGTGCAATGGGATATGGTGATGATGGAGGAAAGTCCTGGGTATTGTTCCAGTCTATTTGTAGCACAGGTACAGTGTCCATGGTTACATAGGAAGGGGAGCAATGACAGTCCAAGGTGGACAGGGTGACTTAGTGGGACACAAGTGTGACAATCAGGAGAGTCTAATTTCCTGATGGTGGTCTTGCCAAGTGTCTCTGACTTCTGTCTGGATCGCAGGGAACTTTTGCTGGGTGGTTCACCTTCTGCAGAGGGAGGGGTGCTGGTGGCCTGTGAGTCCTGTGGCGGGGCCTCCTGGCCACTAGCGGCAGCAGAGGTGGAAGGGTGTTCAGATGTCTGGCTGGTGGCAGGGGCCCGCTGGTGTGAGTGGGCTTCCCTCATAATGTTGGCCATGTCTGCCAGCACCCCTGCTGTGGAGATCAGGGTAGCCTGCAAGTCCTCCCTGATCCCCTGGTACTGTCTCTCCTGCAGCCCCCTGTTCTCCTGTACGTTGTCCAGGATCTGGCCCATCGTGTCCTGGGAATGTTGGTAGGCTCCCAGGATCTCAGAGAGTGCCTTCTGGAGAGTCGGTTCCCTGGGCCTATCCTCCCCCTGGCGCACAGCAGTCCTCCCAGTGTCCCTGGTGGCCTGTGCCTCTGTCCCCTGAACCGTGTGTCCACTTCCACTGACCCCAGGTCCCTGATTGTCCTGGGGGCAAGGTGTGGCCTGGGGTCCCTGTAGAGGTGGTCACACTGCTGATTGACGTGTCCTGGGGACAGAGATGTGGGTACGCTTGGTGGGTGAAGTGGTGGTGTTTCCTGATGGGGGAGGCTCAGTGGTGGTGTGTGACTGGGCCTGGGTAACCGGCTGTCCAGTGGTCCCTGATAGGTCATCCAGATCTTGAAGACCGGAGTTGCTGTCATCACTGTGGGCCTATTCAGTTGGGGGACTGGATAGTGCTGCCACCCCCTCTCTGCTGACATTGGCTGGGGTACCTCTGGAGATGTAAATAATGAGTTATGGTTTATGTGTCTGACATATTGTACATCTGTGGCTTCCCCTCTATGGTTGGATTTGCCTAGCCAGCTTTCACTTGTGTATGTTAGTGTATGGTGGGATTGTTAGTTCTCTATGGTGTGCCTGCTTAAGTGATGAGTATCCATGCAGGGCTGTGAGGGATGTCCATACATTGGTACAGCATGCAGGGCTTGGCATTGGGATGAGAGCGATGTGATGGTGCGGTGTGTGGGATGTAGTGGAGTGATGGGAGTGAGGGTCCGGGTGGGGGTATGTGATGGTATGCAGGTATTGGGGTGATAATAGTAGAGCGTTGACTTATTAGAGTCCAGTCCTCCTTCAACTCCGGCCAGGCCCTCAGAATGCAGTATTGCAAAGACTTGCTTCTCCCATGCTGTAAGTTGTGGGGTAGAAGATGGGGGCCTACTGTCAGTCCTCTGGATAGCGAGTTGGTGTCTTGCTGCTATTGAACGTACCTTCCCCGTAGGTCGTTCCACCTCTTCCTGATGTCATCCCTATTTCTGGGGTGCTGTCCCACGGCATCGACCCTGTCCACGATTCTCCGCCATAGCCCCATCTTCCTGGCTATTGATATCTGCTGCACCTGTTCCAAATAGCAGTGGCTCTACCCTGACAATTTCCTCCACCATGACCCTTAGCTCCTCCTCTGTGAAATGGGGGTGTCTTTGTGGTGCCATGGGTGTTCTGTGAGGTGTGTTGGTGAGGGCGTGTTGGGTAATGTGATGTTGGCGTGTGTGATGTGGATGCGTGACTGGTGTATAGGTGTGAGCAGTGTGTGGCTCTAGTTGTGTCAGTGGTCTTGGTGTCTCTCTGGTGGCAATGGTTTGTAGTCGTAAAGGGATGTGGGTAATATGGGTGTGTGTTTTATAGTGGTGTGGGTGTGGTGTGTGCATGAGTGTCAGGTGTGTGTTTTTAGTATTGGCCAATGTAGTGGTGTTTTGTATGTGGGTGTCCATTCTGAGTGCGGTGGTTTACTGCAGATGAATGTCTGCCGGGTGATTTGTGGGTCATAATGTGGTGGGTGTTGTTCTGTTGGTGTAACAGTGTGGGTTTTGATACCGCCACTTTATCACTGACCTTTAGGCTGGGGGATTTGTGCGTGTGGCTGTGTTCTGTCGGATTGGTGTGTGTGTGTCATAATATGGTGAATGGATTTCTGCTGCCACGGCTGTAAGTTGGTGGCCGTCAGCGTGGCCGTAAGTGGGATTTACCACCAATGTCATAATGAGGGCCTAAGTATTTTAACACTTATAGCTTTAGTACTATTTATATCTACTACCAAAAATTACCATTTACACTCCATAATCTATATTCCAGCCTCATTACATCTGCATCCACCTTCATCCGTTTACACACTTTCATTCTATATCTGTTTAAAATACCAAACTACAGTCTAGGCCACTCCACTCTATGCCAGTCCACTCTATGCCTCTCCACTGTACTCTATTCCACTCTACACCAATTCACTCTAAATCACTCTACCATATGACATTCTATTCCATGATACTACACTGTAAACCACTCCACTCTACCCCACTCCACTCTTTGCTACTCCACTCTATATCACTCCACTCTATGCTATTACAATATATCACACTTCATGCGGTGACACTCCATTATATGCCCTTACACTGTATGACATTCCACTATATGATTTTATACTGTATGCATCTCTAGTCTATGCCACTCTACTGTACTCTACTTTAATTTATGCCACTCCACTCTATGCCGCTTCAGTCTTTGTCACTCCACTGTATGCTCATCCACTCTATGCCGCTCCACTGTACACCACTCTACTACACATTACTCCATTCTATAACATTCCACTGTCTACTATTACCCTCTACACCCCTCCTTTCTTTTTTAATTGAAGAAAGAAGGTTAAACTATTACATATACATAAGATTGAAGTCATCATTGCCCTCTACAAAATCTTGCAATAAATCAGATTATCCTTATTTCACAACACAGTAGTAACCGTTTGACAAAACGGACATTGTGATATTTAACTTATTACTATAAAGGACTACTTTGAAAATGTTATTCTTACAATGGGACCACAAATACCTAGGTTGAATCCCCTTACCCAAAGCTCCTGCCCAATCTGAAAAAAACAGTATACAGCATCAACCCACCCAGCCACTTGCGGCCAGGCAGCTACACCTGTAGTCCTTACCTTCCTACCTTTACCGAAATATAAACTGTGTCCTAGATAGAATGTTGCCAGTAATCTAGCAATTCAGAGCTGGAGGGAGGGGGTTCTGGGTCCAGCCATGCTGCTGTGCTACACAATTGTGCCACAGCAACAGTGACAAAAACAGGATATGCTTTGCATCTGTGATTCAAACAATGACGATCTATACCAAGTAGCACCTGCTGGGATATAAAATTAACCTAGGCATTTACAATCCTGCTCACATATTTTATTTCAGAGCACTGTTAATTTCACACAGAAGAAAAACATCTGCATTGCAATCTCTGCAACCCCATCAATTCAAGTCCATTCTTTTATCCCACCTATACATTTTTCAAGGAGTATAATAAAGAATATACAATTGAATATGTTGACCTTTTAACTAGGCCCTCAATATTATATGCCCACTTCAATCTGTGCCACTCTAATCTACGCCAGTCTACTGTATACTATTCCACTGTACACAACTATACCTTCTGCCACTCCACTTTACACTTACACCACTTCACTATACCCCACTCTATAATATACCACTCCGCTGTACGCTATTTCACTGTATGCAACTACCCACTCCACTCTATGCCACTGCACTGTATGCTATTCCACTCTAGGCCACTCCACTGTATGATACTTCAGTCTGTGCCACTCTACTGCACCAACTCCACTCTACACCACTCTGCAATACACTAGACCATTATACCCAGGTACAGTCCATGTCCCTTTATTCTATGTTGTGCACTACTCCACTCTACACCCCTCTACTTTATACCGCTTCACTGTATTTATTCCCCTTTAAACCACTCCACTGTATGCCTATCTGGTCTACACCACTCCACTTTCCTTCACTCCACTGTGCACCTTTTACTATATACAATTCCACCGTACACAACTACACTTTATGCCACTCTAGTCTATGCTGTTACAGTCCACACTACTCCGCTCCACATCACTCCATGCCACTCCACTGTACACTATCCCACTAGACGCCATTACTCTGTAGACCTCTCCAATCTATTCCGCTTCAGTGTATGCCACTCCACTCTATGCTACTCCAATGTACACTTTTTCACTGTATGACACTCCACTGTATGCCACTCCACTCGATACAACTCTAGTCTATGCCACTCCACTGTACTTCACTAAACTCTATGCCACTCCACTATACACTATTCTACTGCCTGTAACTATACTGTAAGCAACCTAACTGTACTCTGCTCTATGCTATTGAACTCTATGACAGTCTATGCCACTCCACTCTACCGTATTGTACCGCATGCTACTGTACTTCACATCACTCCACTGTACAACACTGTAATCTACTCTGTGGCACTCCACTCTATTCCACTGTACCACACTTTCTGGCACTCTACAACACAACAGTCCACCCCACTGTATGACACACCACTCTACTCTACAACACTCTTCTCCATTGTATGCACCACTCCACTCCACTCCACTCTACTTTATGACAGGCTATTGCTCTATGCTATGCCATGCCACTTTACTGGACCACTGCTCCAGGCAACCTCACTCTACTCCACTCTATGCAACTCCATTCTACAAGACTTTTCTAAATCATGTGCCCCTATTCCACACTGTACTACACTCTATGCCCCTACACTGGACTGAATAAATTGTCTACTCCATTCTACGCCCTTAAACTCTACTGTACAACACTCTACTATAGTGTACAACACTTTCCAAACACTCTCCGACACACCACTCCTGTGTATTGTACAGAACACCATTCCAATTTAAGACAGTTTACTCAACTCTACGTTACGCCTATTTAATCTCTTGCACTCACACCACTCTACTATACAACACACAGCTCCACACTATGAAACTTCACTCCACTATACGTTATGCCACTCCACTCTACAAGACAACACTCTATGACTCTACTCTCTACAACACTCTCCTCCACTCTGTTGTACGATACTCCACTCAACGATACTCCACTCAACAACACTGGACTCTATGATTTCAAACACATTTTTAAAAAAAACAACTTTAAAATTCAATGTAAAAAGCAAAGTTTTAGTTAGGAAAACTTTATTTATTCTTTCTTTATGAACCAAACTTAAACTACACAGGCTGTCTTGGTGAGGTTTACTAAGACCTAACTGGACCTAAGTGGAGGTTAGTGGCCTATTGCTTAGTGTAGGTACTTACCTGCCCTTACCAATCATCCACTTTCCAGCAGTCAGGAAGACACGCCTGAATGATATCTGAATCTAAACAGTGATGTTTAACAAAGGTAAAAACTTGGGACCATCTTGCCACTCTACAAATGTCACTCAGAGAATCCCCATTGCCTCAGTCCACCACATGAATTTACCATGAATAGACCTAGGGATTAGGACTTCCACAGATATGTAGGCCTGATATGTAGCCCCTCTCACCCATCTTTAAGGATTGCTGTAGCTGGCTTCTTGCTCTTGTGACAGGACCACAAGAAACAAAGAGGATATGTGAGTCCCTACAGGACTTTGTCCTCATCTGATAAACTTCACAAAGTCTTTTGATATCCAAAATCAGTGCACACTCAGGTGCAATAATTGATTGAACAACTAAGAGTATAACGTCTTCATTTGCAAAGAAATGAGAGTGTACAGTAGGTTTAAAACTTGGTTTTAATTTCAAAACGATCCTATCAGCAAATAATTTTATTTAGGGATAGGAAGTCATTAGAGCACTAATTTTCATTAACTTCCTTGGGGAGGTGATTGCTGTCAGAAATAATTGTTTGCTGTGAGTCACTGAAGGGATACTGAGTTGGGAGGCTCAGAGGGTTAGAAAAACAAACCTTTTACTAGTGTTGGAAGATACCACAGAGGAAGAATATGGGACAGGATTGTTTTTTTTGTAGTCCAAATTCCCTAAACAATATCTTAGCCTACAGAATGACCACCACAGAATTCCATCAAGTTTCTCTGAAACCTGGGTAGTGGACCATCAAACATTCAAGGTAGCAGAAGACAAACCATCTTCAAATCCATCTCTCAGACAATCCAGAATTTACAATTGGTCAAAAGATATGGTTTCAGTTTTTTTGTTTGTATCAAAATGTTTCAAATGTTTCTTGTAGGCAGATAGTGTAGTGTGCTGCTGGATGGAGTAGGAAAACCCTGAACAGCCCAGTTTCTGAAGGCCTACCCTCTCAATGTCTACAGAACTAGGTATGGTATCTTGATAAACATGTATGGCAACTGAGGGAATTAAAAAAGGGGTGAAACAAGCAAAAAGTAAAAGCAATGGAAGACTGATATCTGAAGTTACATTGGAAATCAAGGTCTCTGCGACCAGTAAGGTGCCACCAGAATTAGTGATGCTCTCTCCTTTCAAATCTTCTGAAGCACCATTAGGAGGAGAGGAATCAGAGGGATAGCAGACAAGAGCATCCCTGGCCATGAGGTTGAAAATGCACCCGATAAGGCTTCCCTACACCACTCCTGAGAACAATACTCAGGAAGGAGAGTGTTTGAAATCAAGGCAAACAGGCCTAACCATGGATGACTAAACCTTGATCAAATCTGCTGGAATACTTCCAATGCTAGATGGAAATTGACTGATGAAAACAGATTGTGACTCAGGGCTTCTACTTGATGGTTGTCTTTCCCCTAGATATAGGTCACTCTGAAAGAAGCCATTTCCGTTTCTATCCACTGAAAGATGGTGAAAGCCACTAGATATAGAGACTTCACTCTAGTGCCCCTTGTCAATTTAGATAACTCTTTGTGACCTGATTGTCCATTCTGATAACAACTGTTTCCCCTCCATATGGGTAGTGAAAGATTGGAGAGCTCCCCAAACAAATGACAGCTCTCTTCACTTGGAAGGCTTGAAAGACTCCTCTTGTGACCAGGGGTCCTGAATCACCCACCCTTCCACATTGGTCCCCATCTACCTTGGCTTGCATCTTTTGTTATCGCATGAGGCACAAGATGTGACAATGAAGTCCCTTCTAAAAGAGTTTTCTTACACAGTGACCAGTCTTGGTTCTGATTATAGTCAGAGACATTAGAATTAAAGCTGCAAAGTCCTGCGACTCCGACATCCAGTGTTTCAGGTGGTGGCGAACCAGAGGCTTGCATTGGGGACAAGCCCACAGAAGTATCACTGTAGTTGCTACCATGAGACATTGGACTCTCAGGAAGGACCTGGATGATGCATAAAGATAAGATAGAATAGTGCTCGGTAAGAATTCTAAGTAAATAACAAGGCTCCCATAAACAGTTTCCTTTTGTTTGAGGCTAGATCAAGTATTTCCCAATTCAAGATGAATCCCAGGTTCTGATGATAGCCGTGCACTCTCTTGACTTTGGCTTGGAGAGGAAACCAGCCTGTCATGTAGGTACAGCTGAATATGAATGCCTTGTAAATGTAAGAGACCTACTACTGGAGACATTAGCTTGGTGAATACTCTTGGTAATGAGGACAGACTGAATGGAAGGGTGATTGTTAGAATGGGGGCTCTGGTTGGTAGGGACAAGCACCCAGTCCAAGTGGGGACCACCACTCTAGCCAGCGTAAGTCAGATACACACTAAAAGATAACCTGTGCTCACTCTCTGGTTGCTTGGGCCAGAATAGTCCGGCTTATCTAAAGAGGCAATGTGCAAATTATTTGTGCAACACACACACACGTCGCACTCATCCTCCTTGACCTCTCCGCAGCCTTTGACACCGTCTGCCACCACACACTCCGCACACGCCTCCACAACATAGGAATCCCTTAGTCTGGCTCATGTCCTTCCTCACCGACCAGACCCAGAGAGTCCGCCTTCTGCCCTTCCACTCCAACACTACCAAGATCACCTGTGGAGTTCCCAAAGTGTCCTCCCTCAGCCCCACACTCTTCAACATCTACTTGATCCCCCTAGCCAACATCCTCCGAGCACACGGAATCACTATCCTCTCCTATGCAGATGACACCCGACTCATCCTCTCCCTCACCCGCAACCCCACCACCGCCAAAACCAACCTACAAGCTGCTTTCCTCGACACCGCCAACTGGATGACCACTAACCACCTCAAGCTCAACTCTAAGAAAACCGAGATCATCATCTTCGGCCCCAACAAAACCACATGGGATGACTCCTGGTGGCCCACGGCCCTAGGTCCCGCACCCACCCCCGCAAACCACATATGCAACCTCAGCATCATCCTGGACCCCTCCCTCTCCATGACACAGCAAATCAATGCTCTAACCTCCTCCTGCTTCCACACACTCTGCACTCTAAACACTCTAAAAAAATCCTTCAAATGGATTGCCCCAGAGACCAGGAAGACAGTCACCCACGCACTCATCAGCAGCAGACTGGACTACGGTAACGCCCTCTACGCCGGCACCACACTCAAACTCAAATGCAAACTCCAGAAAATCCAGAACACAGCTGCACGCCTCGTCCTTGGCCTCCCCCGCCACAAACAAATCTCACCACACCTCAAATCCCTTCACTGGCTCCCCATAGACAAGAGAATCACATTCAAGATCCTCATCCACGCACACAAATCCCTCCACAACACCGGCCCAACCTACCTCAACTTCCACACTCCCACACGCAACCTCTGATCAGCCGACCTCGCCCTAGCCACAGTCCCCCGCATCCATCACACCACCACAGGAGGAAGGTCCTTCTCCTACCTCGCCCCCAAAACCTGGAACTCCCTCCCCACCAACCTTCGCAAAACCAAAGACCTCCTGCTCTTCAGAAAGAACCTCAAGACATGGTTGTTCGATCAGTGACCCTCCCTACCCACCCCCTTTTAGTTCCCCCGCGCCTTGAGACCATCACGGGTGAGTAGCGCACTCTACAAATTGTTTTGATCGATTAGTTGATTGACAAACACACACACACAGTAACACAATGAAAACACCACAAAAATCTTTGCACAAGTTCAGAAAAATAGACAATTATAAATAAATCAAGACCAAAACAACAAAAATCTAATGAGCAGAGGTTCAGATATGAATTTTAGAAGAATACGTGTGAGAATCAAATATTGTTGGGGGTTTATTTTAGTATATTTCTTGGGCACATATATTTTAGCTTAGCTTAGGCCTGCGGCCTATGCCCTTTACCTAGATAATATCTAGATAATATGCTCTATTCTCATTTATTCATTTTAGAATAGCTTGCCTTTTAGTAGGGATGTTTTATTTTTCCTAATCAGCTGCTATTCTGCAATAGCATTATTATTATTATGCACAACATTTCTCATTATGTTCCCGACCCAAGGTTGACAAGAAACAGTACAAGACCTACACAAGATAATGTTTGGCGTTGCCGTCACAAGAGCACACACACGGTCTAACACTTAGGCACATGGCCAAGTCAGGGCAATTTTGCAGAACAAAAACATACTTTTCTATTAAACACCATGTGGGGGTTGAGAGGGATCCTTCCAACCAGGATTTCCATCTATGCTGCATGCCATTTTCAGCAAGACCACAGCCTTGCCTCTGCAAGCCAGCTAAGGAGATAAAGGGCAGACCTTTATTCTAAGGTAATGGGGGTGGGTGCTCCTCTCACAGACTGAGTATGGACAGATTGGGCTATCACCCCTGTGCTCTCGCTAGAAGGTAGATATTAGGTAGGAATTCTAAATACATGTTCAGTGCAATATGTTGGGATTGTTCATCTTTATATCACTAAGCGTTATAATCCTAATTTTGTTTTGGCTTATTATCCTAATATTTGCTGCTCATATATTTTGTTGTAGATTGCAGTCTTTTCAATAAATATATTGAAAATAATCCTGCATCTCTTTATTGCCTGTGTATGCATTTGAGACCTTTTGCTAACAAAAAAGTTGGGCCGGCAGCAGCCAACTGGTGTGGGAATGACTCAGTCACCCACAAGCGTTAGTGTTGCTGGCATGAATCCACCAGTCTCATTTGAACAATGACAGTCCTACAATATGGCACTGCCAACCATGGCTAGGCACTAATTATAAAGGTCTCCTGAGTATCTCTGTCTCACAAACACTAAAGGTATTCTAAATACTATTACACAGAGACGTCCGTAGTGTTAGGGAGAATCCTCCTCAGCTGATTAGGGAGTACCTATTTAGAATGTAGGTTGTTCAAGCTTGAACCTTAAAAACACATTCCCCCATTTGTGTTCCTTTCTGTGCTATCTATAGCTTAGAATGGCACAACCAGTAAATATTTGAGAAAACTGTAGACAACCAGTCACACATTTTATTTGAGCTAATGGCTTCACAAATGAGGGCATGGAGGTTACATCTGTCACCTTTCCTGAACTAAATGCAGACTCCAATACATTCCACACTTACAGAACTGCAAATGTACCACAACAGATATAGCCTATCAATACATAGAAATACCTCTGACTTATCAAGAACACCATAATTGGTTTGATGGCACCCTTCCCCATATAGTACAACCTGTTAGAATAGGCCTATGTGGCCTACTAATACACCACATCCCAATGTACAGGCTATGAATATAGCTGATGTATGCACATTATACAATGAACTAGTAGCAATATATAGACACTTACTACAAATTATAATGCAGACCTTCAGTACCACCCCACCTAGGGCTGTTTCAGCTATTAACCAATTGCCTGTTACAAGAATAAATCCACAAATTGTCCACGTCATTACGGGTAAAGCACCCACTGAGCGGGAGAAGATTTTGTGGAAAAAATGAACCAGCTAGAAGCAGTGTTTCCCCATATGGGACCCCAAGATAAGCATAGAATTCTCACAATGTGGTTGTTTGCATTTTTTAATGGTACCCTCAATAGAGGATTATGCCACTTGGGGCAAAGTCTTTGCATCAAAATATACCTCCACTCATGGTACCTTGACACTTTAAACTTACCGGAAATGTAAAACCAAATTCAAAATGAACACTGGGCAGCCCCGGCCCTGGATTTGGGGATGAAACTGATATGCAACTTTGACACAGTGTCTTCATAAATATTAAGTAACAGTAAAGGGGAAGCAGCAGCACTGGCGATTCGGCAGTGGCTCCGTGAGGTTCCTCAGCAGGACCAGGAGCACAAGCTGCTAAAGATTATTTCCAACACCTATACCAGTATAGGCCAGGATAGTCTGGGGTCCAGATCAACTAAACCTCAAATACAGAATACTTTCCCTAAGGTAAGTGCTAAGCAAGCACAATACGGCTCTAAAAAACACTGAGATAAACAAAATAAAGATAGAAGAAGTCAAAGAGTAGAATCTCCGCAGCTGGAACCTCAGAAAAAAGATATAATCTCAGACATAGAAACACTATAAAAACTCCTGGTAGAGACCAATGTGCTGGCAGTCACCGATCTCATTCCCTCAAGAACACGCCAGATAAATGGAGTGACAGAGTGGGATGGTCAGAACACCGAAGTGACTATGTGGAGCTGAAAAAGGACTCACAACGTTCTTCAGAAACTTATGCTAAAAAAGAGGAAAAAGCTCCTCAACCAAAGCCCCAATTCTATTTTGAAAAGAAGAAGGTGGCGTGATATCATTTAAGGATGCCACTCACATTAAGAATGTTGTTGAAGAACAAGAAGTGGGCAGTGAGTCTTCTAGATAGTGCAGCAGAGGTCATGCTATGTCGACAGAATCTTATAGATATGTGACAGCAACTAACTACTTTCTTGAAGTCGAAACTGTGGAAAGGCACGTCTCCCCACCCAACCGGGTCTAGAAATTAAACATTGAAATTGAGGGAGATATAGAGCACACTATTAAGGAAGTCCTCTGGAGGACACTAAATTATGACATACTTTTGGTAGAAAGAGATTGCCCACCTGAATTCGTCTGCAAGCTCCCACAAGAAGATGTCATTTTGCCTTCTTTCTCAGTCCTAGTTCCAGGCATTGTCAAGGAAGCCTACGCTGCTGATTCAGCTTTGACACAGGCACCCACGCTGTAATGCAACCACATTGGGGGGATAAAGACTCCCCCTGCCATGCAATTTCATTTAGATCCAGCCTCAATTTCCCATTAAACATGATGCTAAAGCACCAGTGAGAGAAAGACTCATGCAACTGGAGTATCAGAGTGTACTCAATCTCTGTATCTCTGAAATAAATTACCTGTTATTCCCTGTAGTAAAACCAGACCATTCATATAGAATATTCTTAGATTACAGACATTTAAGCAGTCACATACACACATTTGCAGTACAGAATGCACACAGCACAGCGCTAATAAACAATATAGTGCATAAAATATACAAAATGACCTTGGATATTGCCAATGTTTTTTTCTGCTAAAATATAGGGCCTGAAAGCCGGGACCTTAGTGCCTTCAGCACACTTGGCTCTCAGCTGCAATTTTGATGTTTGCCTCAAGGGTATAAGAACAGCCCTAGGATGTTTCCTGCCCGAGTAATATCAATATTGCATGATATTGACCCTGAAGAGTTGTCCTATGTGGCTGACATCTATCTCGCAGATGACGACCGCATTATATATAATTAGCAAGGGTGGAACGCACTGTCTTAGAATTCACAGCCCAAGGCTACAAATTTAATTTTAAGAAAATAAAAATTGCTTTTTAGTGTCCTATTTCTAGGATACAAATTATTAGATTAAGGCAAGAGCCTGGCCCCACACTTTCTAGAAAAATCTGCTCAATTACAACCTCCAAACACCATCAAGAAACTGCAGTCATTGCTGGGTTTCTTCAACTTTGGCAGAACATACCTTCCAGAATTTGCAAAACACATAAAACTTCTTTATGATCTGATTCGTCCAGACTTTTCAAGTAAGCATTGGCACCAGAACGTGCATGCGTTCTCAGAGAACTGCAACAAGGCATGCTAGAGACACAACAATTACTCACAAATGTAATAATAAAACAAATTTGGACATCAGAAAAATTGGTGGTGCCATCCGGTTTACTTATGTCACATTAAATGAGGGTGACACAGTACCCAAAGCATACAAATCACTTTTGTACTCCAATGCAGAAACAACATTTTGCACCAACAGAAAAAATACGAACTGCTGTTCAGATGGCTGTCATTAAGGAGAGGCCACTTGCCCAAGGGAAACACATTATTGTTGTTACTCCAGTGCCTGCCCTTTGGGCAGGCACCAAATCTAACATTCCAATTACTAAACATTACATCCACATTGGATTGAATGGGCTACCTCCTTGACTGCCACTGATGTCAGTTATGTTTTTGACCCAAAACTACAGACTCAGAAATTTCTCCAATATGAGCTTGAATACTCCGCGCCCACTAACATCTGGACACTCTTCACAAATACCGGGTTATCATTTATACTGATGGTTCAGCACAGCCAGCTGTATGTACCAAACACCAATACTCCACTGCTTGAGCAGCTGTTAGTGAGGTAGTGAAGGATGATATATTACACCCTCAAAATACCTACATATAGGCCCTAAGGGAACTTCATGGTTCAGCTTGCTGAGCTTAAAGCTCCGCCCCTGGCACAGGAACATAGGGGTCTTGAACATCCAACACTCATTGGTGGCTGGATGGATTCAGGGATTCCAAAAGGAACACCATCAAAAACAAAAACTTGGGGGGAGGGTAGCTGATCTTAAAGACTGGCTACCAAAAGCTCATTTAGTGCATACATAGGGCCATCAGCGTGTAGTAGTACACATTGTAGGAAACACTTTGGCCGCCAAAGCTGCCAAATCTGAAGTAGGCATGACCTCTGTTACTACAATTACTTGTTCTCATACTAAATTGGACAATGAGATGCAGGCTTCTGTAAAAGCTTCAGCTGATGGCAAGCCTTTACCAAAAGCACACCCAGCAAAATATTCCTACCATCTTGGTGGCCAAAACATTGCATTTGCAACAAATCTATGGGTGGGAGATCGCGTGATCCTCAACCAAACTCAGAGATTAGATCTCATTAGAGGAGCGCATGAGGGTGTTGCTTCTGCCCATGCAGGAGTGGCAGTCACTACTTCCCTGCTACAAAAATGCTATTGGTGGCCAGGTTGATAAACGCAAACCAAATAGTATGTCCTTTGCTGTGACATTCGCCAACAAATTGAAGGGTTCACCATCAAACACCCACTACAGACACCCCTCTACGTGTCCAACAAACCACTACAATGTGTGTACCTGGATCATTGCAGTCCCTTACAACCTGATGGTGCCTACAAATATATTTTAGTCGCTGTTTACTTGATTCCTGTGAGTATGGCCACAATGGTCGGCTGATGCCAGAACTGTTAGTAAAGATTTGCAAGTCTTTATCGGGACATATGTGGTTGCAACATTCCACTCAAACAAGGGCCCTGATTCTGCCTCCTGGGTATTCAGGTACATCATGGGAATGATGGGTATTCAACTCCGTTACTACTCACCCTACCATATCAAGGGTAACTTGGTTGTGAAGAAGAAGAACCAAGACTTAAAGCAATTCTTAACAGCAAGGGAATTAGGTTCTGGCCATAGTTGTCTTCATCACCTATATGTGGTCTAGAATTCATTCAACAATCTGCCCAGAAGGTCCTTGGGAGGACGTACTTCTTATGAGGTCCTATTTGGGATACCTATGTATGTCCCAGATCCTGATGGCCCTGGTGCAGTGGTGGCAGAAACACCATTTAATATAAATAAACGTGTTACTATTTTACAGGAAATACAGCAATTCCGCGATGAAAACTCATCTGCCTATGCCACCAGCTTGGATATTAAGGATTTGCAAACAACATCAATGGGCTGGATTCCTAAAGTTGGGGATCTGGTTTGAGAACATATTGCTGTCAAAAAGGAGTTTGGCCCATCCTATATTGCACTGGTTCCAGTCCTGGGAACACATGGTACCAGAACTGTAATTCTACATCTGCTGCCTGGTTTCAAAGAAAACCTCTTTATTTCAGTTGACAACATCAAATTGCACCATGTGGCTGATCCTGCACAGTAGACCTTCAGGATTTATGGGTATTTCTCCTTCCGCTCTCAACCACACAGGAAATACCTCTTGAAGCACTCAATAATGCCTCTATAAGTACCTATGCTACAATTGTCTCCCAGAGCTTGGGGAGGGTGGGGAATGAGCTTGTTAATTCCTGTCACCACTTCATTGACAAGAAATGTCAAGCTGTGGATCTATACTATACCAATTCAACACAAACCAATTAACATTTATCATGAATGTGCAGCATTGGGTTCATCTTCCAGTTTTGCACTGGCTCCTGTATTCGCACAGATTGCTTCTGGTTACTTTATCAACATAGATGACTATTCATCAACTTCTTCTCCTTCTGTAACTGCACCAGTATCAAAGACACATAAGCTGTATGACTGGCTTAAAATAGCTATCTGGTTCGTCCATGGTACTATCTATGGAGACTATTGACATTGATTGCTTTTCTGCTCTGGATTAGTTTTGACTTTGTTCTCTTTCTATTGATAAATGGTTATTATCTTCTTGAATGCTCTGCTGTTGAACTGGTGGAGAGGTTTCTGACACCTTACCTTTCTTCCCATAAGGTCCGAAGAGACAGGCCCCTTGTGAACATTTCAGCTATTCTGATTCCAGATGGGATTGGGTGCGCTAAAGTTCTATTCAATATATTTGGTCCATCTGAGGTCATTCAAATTCATATGTGGTTAAAGCTTCTATGAGTGATGCAGTTACACATGGATTTGTTTCTGATGATTGGGATGTTAAAACAGTTCATTCTATGCTTTCTGAGCTTGAATATTACACTGTATTCGACAGTGAACATGTTTACATAACCACATCGAATTATGGGGAAATGTTCTTTTATCAGGACATTTACTTTCTGCACTGAGCTAGCGCCCCTAGACCAGTATTTAATTATACACAATGGGAGTGTTGTTTGACTCCACCAGTGGGGAGTTCTAAAACCTACATGGAAAAGTTTGCATATTTTAGTGAGCACGATGCTAAAAATACAAGATCTTGCAATTTTAAACTGCCTCTCTCGAAAGTGAGAAAAGTATTTCAAACCAATAAAAAAATGATTTATTCAGATTCCTTTGTTTCCTGGATTGCTGTGGAAGGCTATGAGATTTTGAAAAACAAGATTGATTAAAAAAGTGTATGGGGAACATAAGATTGGTAAATAAAGGCTAGGGGTGCTTTATTAAGGGCATTCCCTATTCCTGTGCAAATTATATTTTTGAATGAAACTGTCCAGCAAAGGACTTGCCTGAGGTTAGCAAAGATAAAAGATCTAAATGCATCCAATATCCCCACACCAGCTAAATTTAACAATTGGCAAACATTTTTAAATGTCACAGAAGAACAGTTCACTATGTGGGTTCAGAATGGTAGCTTTAATTCCTCAGTTTCACATCCCTGTGGATGGCTATTGTCGCCAGTGGGCGCAATTGGTTGTCATGCACACTTTGTTAATTCCTTAAAGTGTTTCAGAGCAAGCCAACTGAACCCACGTTATGCATGGGTCAGTACTCAGGTATTATAACAACATATTGGGCCTGATAATGACCCTGGCGGTGTTCAGACCGCCAGTGCCAGGGTGGTGGTCTGTCTGCTGCCAAAGGGGTGGTCCGACCTCTTTTGCCGAGGTCTGACCACCATATTATGACCTTGGTGGTCATGCCACATTCCTACTACTGGCACAGCTAGTTGCCCTCCATAGGAGACAGGAGAGACTGGTGGTCCTACCGGTCTTAATCCACCAGGGCAGCACTGCAAGCAGCACTGCCCTGGGGATTACGACCCCCTTCTCCGCCACGGTTTACATGGCGGTGGCACTGCCATGTAAAGGCTAGTTGAGTCGGGGTGGAGGGTGCCCCAGGGGGGCACCTGAACTATCCATGACTTGACATAGGCAGTGCAGGGCCCCACCGGCCAGCCCCCTCACGATGTTCATGACGGGTGCTGGTGCTCACTATGCACTACGCGATGGTCTCAATGGGTCTTGGTGCTTACTATGCACTACAGCATTGCCGCCGGCTCTATTATGAGTCAGAGTCAATGTTGTAGGCTGTGCCTCTCTGGGGGTGGAAACACTTAATAGGATCTGCTGGAAGGAGGCAGCACTGGCGGCACCCTAACCATCGGGACTTCAGGGGACAGTGTAAACCATCTGCCAAAGTCATGATGCCCCATAGCATGAGTAAGGTTTGGCAATAATTGTTATGTTTCTCCACATTAACAGCTGTCAAAGAACACCTTAGTCTCCTTTCAGAGGGAGTTGACTTACCAGATTTCTTGTTAAGTCCTAGAAAGCCATGCTCCAAACATTTTCTATGTGCCATATATAATGAGATATGGAAGCTTTCGAAGATGGAAGCTACTGCACGTTTAAGGCAGATTAACAAAGAAAACATGGAAAAGGCTTTTGCCGTTGTTGATCATGGTATGAATACCTTGTCCAACCACATCTACACCCTAACTAACATTGTGTCTTCTGCAATAGACATTATTTAGAATGAAGTCGTTTTTACATCACATACCAAATCAAGTTAGTTTCATCATGCATTTATTTGGAACGTTACAGGTTCTTAAAAGTGGCCATGTGTCTTTACAGCACATTAACTCTACTGAGTTATTTGGCACAGTTAACGTGACCAGGCAACAGCTAATGGCCAGGAAAAAAGTGAGTTACATCCTGCTTGATATTGAGAATTTCGGAAGACACCTTTCACTGTAGCACAAAAACCCGCAGCAGTGTGGCTCATACATGGAGGAATAAATCTGCCCATTTCAACTTTTCAGTTTATGGACATTTTGCAGTTGGCAGATTTGAGAGATTATGGGACAGTTGTATCCACAAGGTGTGGAAGTTGCCTTTCGATTACAAATGTCTGAACAGTAAAATGGAGGTCTTTCTTAGCGTGGTGAATGTCAGACTATTGTTAGTTATTCTATGATTTGTAAGCAGGTGTCCTTGCACAGCACCTGCAACACAGCTGTATCCAATTTGGCCGGCTATCTGAAGAGCACTCCTGTATCTTTGATTTACCCAGCATTTCAGACACTTTCTAATGGAAGCTGTGTTTTGCTGAATGATCAAAGCTGCTGCTTAATAAAACCTGGAATTGCCTTTTCCATTTGGTTTCCCAAACTTGTAACTTGTTGCGGCCATATGGTATTTCCCCCCACACGAATGAAAAAGGTAGCAGAATTGTGGTCACACATTGCTGCTTCCAATATACATTTTGACAAGCTAAGCAGACTAAAGGAGCTATTGTTTCAAAAACATTTGGCTCAGACATCAGCCAGAGAAACCAATGACCTGCATTTAGCAAGGTCATCAGCGGAGATACATTCCCTATTAAATACCAACTTCACGAAACACTTTGGAGAATTGGTGAGGAGGATTTTTAATGCATCCAACGCTGCATGGATTGTTCACTTTTTTAAAGGCTGTTGGGTCTGGATTTGTTAGAACATTCCAGACAGCATCTGGAGTCCTTCCTTCAGCCATTCATTCACTCTTTCTGAGCTTCTTTGATGAATTTCCAATAACTTTGACATTGATTTGTGGTATTCTGCTGCTGCTATTTTTGATACCAGTGGCTACCCCATCTCAGCTAAGCAGTGTGATGGAGTTACCAACAATCCAGCTGTGTCATGGTCGCATGATTCAGTACTTCGGAGTTTCCTTGCTGGAGGAACTGGAACTGAATTGGTCTCTGACATTCCGACCAGTTCTGACTTGTGTGCAACCTGTTTTCCTGTTTTAAAAGTGTGTCTTGCTGTACAGTCTATTCCTTCTTAAGACATGGATCTGTTAATGTTCTCAATGAGGATTCATTCATGGACATGTCCATTGAGAATGCAGTTGATACATGAAGCATCTTATGAGCCATCACTTGTGGATTTGCTGGCTCCAACAACATGAGGTGCAATGAGGTAAGTTGCTACCTCATCCTTGTCTGGGGCTGAGGCCTCTGCAAGCTATTGCTCTGTGGACCCTTCAACCAATGTGCTGGTCAACATATCGCCTGTGAAGTGGACTCTCTCCTGCCCTCCATTTTCAGTGCTGACATCAAATGTGTTTTGCAGAATTACAATTATTGTTGACATTCTACCATTGGCATTTTTTCAAAATCCCAAACATGTTTCTAAATTTTTAACTTTGGTTTGTGTGTTGGCCTGCATATTTTTTAAAATACTTGTAGTATTTTTTAGTTTAGAACATTTCTTTTGTTAGTTCTTTGGACTGGCACTCTTGTTCCAGCAATGGGGAGGGTGTTGTGGGTTAATTTTAGTACCTTGCTCTGGCACATATTGTTGGAAAGAGGATTATTGGTAAGGACAGGTAGGTACCTACACTTATCAATAGGCCACAAACCCCCAATATGTCCAGTCAAGGTATCAGTAAATTAATCCTTGCTCAACCCCTGGTAACTTGGCTGACGAGCAATTAGGCTTAACTACGGAGACAGCTGTGTAAAACATTTATTATCAACAAAACAGTAAATAAGTAAAACACAACACACAATACAAATTCAACACCAATTTATAAAAATAGCAATATTTTTATATTTAAAATGACACCAAAACAACAAATATTCAATGTAGGGAAACGGAGATATGAATTTTGAAAGATTACATTAAATAAATGCTTTATAGTGCCTAAAAACAAAAAGCGCAAACCGGGGCCATCTTGTCATACTCGACCAGGGAAAAGTTGAAAGTTGAGGCTGAGCGGGATGGAGCCCTGCTTGGATACACTGAGGTGGAGGCCTCGGGTAAGGCTTTACCTTCGCACGTGGACATTTTTCTGGAGGTTTTTCTCTCGTTGTCGCACAAGGCCCCTTTTCTGACTGGGTTGTGATGCAACAATGGCAGTTTGATTCAACGTGAGTCCCAGTCAAATCCTGGAAACCTTGTCAATGAAGAAAAGCTCAAGAGCTTCAGCCGGACAAACCTGAAATTTAGGCTGGTTCGCAGTTCGACGTAACCCACTTGACTCTCAAAAACCTGAGGAAGCTTTTTTTTCCAAATTTTCCAAACTTCTGGAACTTCTTCCAGAAGATATTTTTGGGTCCTCAAAGGGTCCACAAACTTGATCCAAGGTTCCATAAGCTCTGAGTAGCTCCTTGGAAGTTGGGTCTACAGTTCCCATGTTGCACCTGGTCAGAATCCCAAAATGGCCACTGAATGCTTGTCAGCAGGGCTATTCTTGCAGGACTTGATACAGGGGACTCTGGTCAGCTTTTGTGCAATCAAAGTACTTCCCTTGTTGAAGTTGGTGCAGTCCTTGTGTGTACAGTGTCCAGGTGCAGGCCAGGGGTCCAGCATGGCAATCCTTCTTCTCCAGTGTCTTCTTCCAGCAGGGATTTGAATTGTGTGGCAGCTCTGCTATATTTATCTGTGCTCCTGGGGGTGGGAAGCAGGGGGGTGCTTCTGTCCAATAGAGTGCAGGCCACCACCCTCTGGGGTGACCACTTTCTGGGTAGTGTGTGAAATATAAATCCCAGTGAGAAACATTATCTAAAAATCCAAGATGCAAAAATTCATCCTTAAAGTTTAGATCTGGCTGTGTCCACTCACTGATGTGGCTACCGTTCTCTTAAAACATCGCTTCCACCCCCTCTCCTAATGAGATCAGTAAGGTTTAAATCTGTCTGGGGCTGCAGGAAATGGGGGTGGTCCATTTTCTGTTCCAAGTGGATTTCCCACCTTTGAAGACCAGTTTGACTACTCTTCCCCCATCTTGCTCTGCTATTATTGTAGCAGTTCTCCTCCCACCAGATGCTTCCTTTGTGTCAGCCCAGATTGCTTCACACCTCATTAAGGTGGCATGGAACCAGAAGGGTGATCACTGGTAGACTAGGAAGTCAATGAGTTATTTAGGCATAACAATTGTGCAGAAAGTTGAACAAATAGCCACGATTAACATAAAAAAAATCACTGCTAGAGTGTAGTAGGGTAAGGCACAGCTGGCTACATCTCCCCTTCTCAATTATCGGAAAAGTCAATTTGGTTAAAATGATAACCCTGCCCAAACTGAATTTCATATATAATTCTATCCCTTTACAAATGGATAACAAATTGTTGGGCAAGTTTCAACAAAATATAAGTTATTTCATTTGGGCTCAGAAGTACCCTAGGATCTCATGGAAGAATCTGCGTAGAAGGAGATAAAGGGCGGTCTTTTCCTTCCAGACTTGTAAAATTACGCTTGGGCATTTTATCTTGCAAATGCTAGGATGTTATTTCCCCCCCACCCCCCCACCCCCGGATGGGTCAGTTATCGGAGTTTAGATTAAAGCCATGGTAGGCAGAGTGAAAGGTGTGACAAACCATTTTCTGTACAAATTTGGCAACCCCAATTTCTTTAAAAAAGTGAAACTTAACATTTTACAGGAAGTGACCAAGATCTGGTGTAAGGTGCGGCAAGCAGTAAAGATGGAGTACTATACCCAATGGGCCCCGGTTTGGGACTCCCCGGGAACTCATGAATGTCTGTGTGATGTATTGATGTTGCCTCTCAGGAGGGCAGGGATCGAATACTTGAGGGATTTGGTTAGAGATGGCTCCCTATTGTCCTGGGAAGATCAAACAGTATTAACAGGGGGAAACCTCTCTAGGTTAAAATATATCCAGATGGGAAGCTGGGCCAAATGTTCTGTATTACGTTGGGCCAAGGGAACCTGTTGGAAGATGAGCTAATTAGAGACACTGCATATGCTAAAAAGATCTCCAGTTGGTATTGGGAAAGCTCAGAGATACTTGACAATGACTTTAAGTTACCTTGAGAACTTTGGGGAGAAGATATGTAGTTGCCCTTGGAACGATTACAAGACTTATGGCAATCATCTATGCGTATGTTGTTCAGTGCTGTAAGGCCACCTTGAGGAGGAACCACCTCTTCACATTGCACAGAGCCTACTATTCTCCCTAAAAACTCTCAAAGATGAGGAAGGAGGGAGTGGCGAATTGTCCAAGATGTGGATTGTGGAGTGCTTCTGATGTCCATATGTTCATGGAATACCCAGTTGTTTTCCGATTTTGGGAAGAAGTCTGTAAAACGTTTTCAAGTATAATGAAACAAGAAATCTCGGCTAACCTCCCTTTAATAATTTTCAGCCTACCAGAAGATGGGGAAGTTTGTATTGTTTTATGCAATACTTCTGGCCAGGAGAAAAATGTGTCAGAATTGGGTATGTGTATCCCTCCCCTCACATAAAGACTGGCGAAACAAGCTCTTTCAAGTATCGAAAATGGACATGTTAGTGGGCACTTCAAGAGAAAAGAAAGAAAAAATATGGTCACTATTGGTGGAAAGGATGGGACTTCAAGGGTAAATTTCAAATTTTTTTGGTCTACTAGGTCCATGTCCAATGATTAATCACCACCCTACTTTCCTCCACTGGCAGCAGGTTTCTGCTCCAGGATACAAGTAAGAGAGATTCCGGCAATCTGGCACCAGCTACCTTCACGTATGAGGTGCACCAAAATACAATATGGAGTAGGCTTGGAATCCCAGATTTGTAGGAGGACAAAAAAAGGTAGCCTGGCTCAGGCTGCCAGAGACTGACCAATCAGGAAAGGGCATTATACGGCTGGATTTGATAACTTTCAGAAAAAGTTCTAAAACTCTTTCCCTGTGCTAGTTATATTAAATTCAACATTGGCAAGTTGGTCAATTTAACATAACATTTAATTTGGTACCACCAAACTTGCTATATTTAGCTTATCTCTATTGAAAATAAAACGTTATTATTTTAAAATAAAGTCTCCTAATGTTAGCCTCTGGATCTCATTGACTACAAGGAGAAAGCAAATGTGGCTGTTTTCCCTCACCAGGGCCTTTAAACATATTTTGTAAAGCCCCTGGTTATATTTACACTGCACCCAACCCTGGGGGCACCTAGGGCAGACCTTGACGGTGACATATGCAAAACTAAGGTATTTTGAGTCTTTGAAAGTACTTTTAATTCCAAAGTTGAATTTGGAGGTAATTTTAAATTAAAAACAGCCAGCAAGGCAGGCCTGTCTCTACAATGACACTGGCCACCAAAGAGGTGCACCTTTGGGTGCATTGTCTATACTGGAGTGCCTAAACCTACATGCCCTACCATAAACTAGAGACTTACAGGTACATTGTTAGAGCCAATTTATAATAGTACTAATTTTCATATTACACTGCTAAGCAGGGCCCAGGGCACAGTCAGAGTCATTAACCACCAGTATAAGTCCAAACATTTGGGGGTGTTTTATTTTTCCTAATCAGCTTCTATTAAGCGAGAGCGTTATTATTATTATGCACAACATTTCTCATCACATGCTTGACCTAAGGTTAATAAGGAAAAGTACAACACCAACACTACATAATGTTTGGCAATGCTGCCACAAGAGCAGGCACATGGCCCAACACTTACACATGCCCACGTAAGGCCTATTGTGCAGAACAAAATCATGCTTTTCCATAAAACACCATATAGGCCAAGTGGGGGTTGAGAGAAGTCCTTCTGACCAGGATTTCCATCTATGCTGTGTGCCATTTTCAGCAAGACCTCAGCCTTGTCTCTGCAAGCCAGCTAAGAAGATTAAGGGCAGATCATAATTCTAAGGTAATGGGGTGGGTCATCATCTCACGGACTGGGAATGCACAGATTGGGCTATCACTGCTGCGATCTCACTAGCAGCTAGATGCTAGGCGTTAGGTAGGAATTTGAAATACTTGTTAATTGCAATATTTTGAGATTGTTCATCTTTTACTCACTGTTACAATCCTAATTTTGTTATGCCTCATTATCCTAATATTGCATCTCATAATGTGGCTCAGTGAACCCCCCTTCCAGAAAGCAAAGCGATGTGTGCACACACTGCACCACAATTGATTCTAACCTAACTATTGGCTGGCCCTCCACGCCCACCGAAAAAGTCTATGCTGTTGGACGCGGCCAGATTTTGCTGCCGTAGATACGTCCAAGGCAAGGTCCCCTCGCCTCCTTATTCCCCCTTACTACCGCTGAAACAACTACCGGGAGCCCAAGAACTTTCACTACATCATGATACCTGTGACATGAGACTATTAAACGTGGGGGATTATTATTCAAGCTCCACAACTCGGACTTTCGAAGAAGTAGTGACCGACGGGGTCATTCATTCTGGAGCCTTCTTGACATACAGTGCAATCAAAAGACTATTTAATAACCTATGGGGGCTCGGCAACGCTGAGCCACAAGAAGCCCAACTGCTCACTGCTATCCTTACTATAGGCAACACAAAAGGCATCATTACTAAACTATGCAAAGTTCTCCTAGCAGAGGCTTGCTCGGACTTGACACATGCTAAATCCCGATGGGACACCGTCCTTTCTACACCATTTTCTCAGAAAACCTGGGTCACAGCTCTTACTACGATCAAGAATGTATCCCCCAATACTAGATTGCGGTACACCCAATTCAACCACATTCACCAGTCCTATCTATCCCTGGCCCGCATTAATAAAATATACCTGAATTCAAACCCAGTATGCCCTAGATGTGTCACCCCAGCAGCAGACTTCTACCACATGGTCTGGAGCTGCCACCCAGTAAACACGGCCTGGCAACAAATTACTGATACCACAGCAGACATCATCGCTCATTCTCTCGCACCCACTCCAGAATCATGCTTACTCGGTATACGCCATTGTGCTAAAGGTGACAAACACCTTCACAGATTCATTGATCTCACATTTGTAGTCTACAAGCGCCTGATTGCCACGCACTGGAAGGCCCCACATGCCCCATCAGTCTCCGCCTGGCTACGTGACATGCACAGTCGCTTGCAAGCAGAGGCTCAGACACTACGCCAGCTACAACACAAGGGACTGATACAGGGCGGTGCTAAAATCTGGGATAACTTCAGGGAAAGCAAAGAAGCCAGAGACGACACATACCCCCCTAAACTAGCTGGTACCCGCAGGTAGATTCCCTGCTTAACCTCCACACTATATAACCCTCGCTGACCTCCAAATATTCAGCCCAGACTCCCTCACGCCCACCTGCAGTGCAACAATGTAAAGCTAAAAGAGCCTCTCCAAACAGCGATCCCATGGAATTATCATTTTGACCTGTTCCCTCCACTTTTTGGGCTGTGCGCACCCCCGCCCCAGCCTTGGCCTCTGCTCCTCAGCTCACATATATAGCAGATGCGCCACCTCCAACCCTCAAGCAAGTGTTGCCTGCACCACTTCTGATGCCTGCACATATATTTATGGTACTCAAACGTGACTTTAATTACAAGTTGTACAGTTATAAGTTGCACTCCAGTATGTCAAAATGTAACCGCATTGTAAAAGACAACATAATGCATGTAGACAGATCGTAAAATCTTTAATGGTGAAATGTACTGCTGCTTGTTCTTTATGTTTAATAAACAGATGGCACCAAATGTCCTTCACAAAGCCTTGACAGTCAACTAACCAGCTACTTCTCCTAAAACCCATTAACGTTATGCTTGTCTTTGACAGTGTACAAAACTTGACTGCCACTTAGTAGTTATAGTTAGGTCTGTGTTTCCACAGGAATAGCATTTTCAGGTTAGCTCAAAACTTTGGCGCCGTTTGACAAATCTTCAGAAAACTTTCAGAAAAAAGGCTCCTCCACTTTAGCTTCTTGCTGGAAAGTTTTGCGGTGATCCATCAAGCAGGGGCTGAGAAAAAGGGGTGATCCCAAAATGCAGTGCCCTCCTTCATATTTTGATAGGAAAATTAAACATCAGTACTGCCTAACTGTTGAACAGAATTATACCAAATTTAGCAGAAAGCTTTATATTGGTCCAGAAATTGTGTGTTTTGTGATTTGATGCAAATGTGTTCAGAGGTAAGCTTGATTTTGGTCAGACGTTCTTGAGAAATGAAGGTCCAAAATCTTTGTGTATTTCACAGATTTATGAGCTCATCCATATGTTGTGATTACCTAAATGCAACTTGAAGGACCATTTACGGTAGCCAGATTAGGACTCAGAGACTCATTCTAAGTCCTAAACTATAAAGTAGAATGAAGTATAGAGGGGGCAGGGTAGGCGTAGCCCCTAAGCCTTGTGAAGGTGAGGCCTAACTTACAAAAATACTTTGGGAGGGGTGTTCTGTGGATCCACGGATCAACCACAACATGCAACATCCCTGGAGTTTCTTGGTGGAGCCGCAAGTCAGGAGCGATTCCCCAGGGATGTCATACTGAGGTTCTCATTCTGAGTTTGGTGGGTGGAGGAGGCCACCCACCAAACTCATACTGCCGGTAGACCACCTTTGCTGTCTGAACACTGCCTTCCCTATTATAAGTTCACCACATGAGGCCGCAGTCCGTTGAACAAGGCCTTACCATTGATGCAGGCTCTTAATCGAGCCGGCGGCAATGTGGCAGTGCAGCAGGTGCAGCAGCACACATCTCGCTTTCCACTGCCCGTAATTCGGGCAGTGGAAAGTGAGACAGGGCTGTCCATGGGGGCCCCTGCACTGCCCATGCCAGGTGCACCCCCTTTCTGCCACCCTTTGCATGACGAGGCTACCGCCATGCAAAGTCTCGCAGAAAGAGGATTTGTAATCCCCAGGGCAGATTGAGACCACTGAGACCACCAGGCTAGCGGCAACATGGCAGTGTCGGCAATTCAACTGTTGCGGCGCTGTCATGGTCGTAATGTGGCATTCGGACTGCCACTATGGTAGCGGTCCGACAGCCACCACAAGTCTGATGGTCTTAACACTGCCAGACTCGGAATGAGGACCTGAGTGTTGTGGTAGATCCACTGATCCATGAAACCCCTCAATTTTTTTTTTTAAGTTAGTTGCCCGCTGGGAGCTGGATCCAAAGTCTGGCCATAGGCCAATTCCTGCCCCAAGCATTATGCTGAACATGGTGGACGTCTATACACGGTGGGGGCGGCATGCATGGGGAGTTGGGTCACAGCCTGCCCACAAGGGCAGGGCTTCTGTGCAATCCCATGCCAAGCACATCCAATGTCTGTGCACAGCATGCGGTTGGGTTCCTGTAGGGTGCAGGACCCACCCTCATGCAACATACATCGATGGACATCTTACTTTACATTACATAAGCAATAGAAATTTACTGTGAGTAAACAAAGGTGTTATTGTTAGGATTTGCAATGATATCTCCCTTTAACTGAAAAAACGTAGAAATTCACTGAATAAAACCAAATGTTAAAGGAATTATATAGTTAGGAGAAAATGTCTGTTAAAACATACTCTTATGAAAGAAGAAAACCATAGATAATTACCAGTTCTGGTTATCTCAAGGAACTATAACTCATACCCTAAATTGACTGTAACTTGCTCCTTCCCCATGCACTGAGTCTATACTTGCATATTACATCACTCATGACAAGTTCAATGACTGCATTGAGAACATCCCTCATGACATCTGAAATGGGATAATTCATAACAACAGAGTACATGCCACAGCTAACATATTGTATGCTTTATTTTAAGATAACACTGAAATAACTATAACTTGCTGTGTCTGCATTTAGTAAGCGTAGAAATATTTTCATGTCAATGTACATTTTGTTTTTTTAATATATCTTTTATTGCATTTATAACAAATATCAATTGAATTAAGAAAGTGGTCCCCAACAAAATGCTCAGTCCCCCCTCTCCCCGTCGTGCACTTAGTACCACAATTACAGATCTTGGTACGACAGATCTCTGTAGCCAGACGGTGATTCACAGTTCCGTGCTATTTTAAGTGGTACTTGTGGTTATCTGTTCGGAATCTGAGTCTGTAGTAGGAGTATCATCCTCTGAGGTGGGAGCGTCTATGGTTCTTAGGTTTTCCAACATCAAATCCCATTGTGTGGCATTGTCTCTAGGTCTTTGCCCCTGTAGAGCTTCTTTCAGTAGCACCGTACTCTCAGTCTCGGCCCATTTCTCTACTGCACCCTGCCACCTGTTCACCTGGGAGCCCCCGGGTTTTTCCAATGCGAGGTTATCTCTCTCTTTGCTAGTATCAGTGCCAAGTCAGTAAATCTGCTGGATATTTTATAAGCCGAGGGGGGAGGGAAGTCCCCCAAGATTGCCACTAATGGGGTTGGTGAGAGTGATCTTTCCGTGCAGGTAGATATCTTCCTGAATACTTCTGCCCAGTATAGATTGATTTGCGGGCAGTTCCAGAACATGTGCATTAGGTCTGCTGCTATTTTAGCGCATCGGGGGCAACTGGAGTTGTTTGTGTTGTATAGTTTGGATATTAATTGGGGTGTTAAATGGGCTCTATGAAAAATATATAAGTTTGAACCTTGCGTTTCTAGATACAGAGTAAACATGTGAGGTAATCCTAGCTCATTGGTTGTCTTCCAGTATAGTATCCAGGTCTGTCTGCCATTTGGATTTGAGTTTGTTCAGTGGTAAACACGTGCTGTTCTGTATGGACTTATATATTCCTGAGATCACCCCCTTTTGGTCTCCTATTGAGCATAGGAGGCTACAGCCTCCGTGAGTAGGCGGTTGGCATGATTTTGTGCTCCATAATTTTTTAATAGTTCTAATTAAACTTTGTGGGTGAGGATCAAGCCGGACGGGAGGGTGAATCGATCTTGTAGTTCTACATAGGAGCTAAGTTTTACGTTGTTAAATAAGTCTCCCAATTTTGTGATGTTATATGCTATTAATTTGTTAGTGTGCATAGCGATATGGCCCCTTGGAAGGTGGTTTAAGGATATCAGGGGAACTTTGGGCGTGTAAGGGGTCTTTGTGTGGATGCGTTTTAGGTACTGTTCCCAGCAGTGTCTCACTGCTTCCCATTCTAACGGAAGTTGTTGTTTTGATTTTCTGGGGTTCACTAGAATATTTAGGATTTTTTCTAGTGGGCAATTTAGCGGTAATTGCAATTCTTTTGTGACTGGGGTATTATTAATTAATTTTGCCAACCATTGTAGTTGCCCCGCCCAACAGTAGATTTCTAGGTCTGGGGCGGCTAGGCCTCCTTCTGTGGTGGGTCTTTGGAGAGTTCGGAGTACTATTCTCTGCCTGCTTGGTCCCCAAATAAAACTTGCAGCTAAAGCCTCTATATTTTTTAACACTGTTTTCGGGATTATTAGTGGGATAGTGGAGAAACAATACAGTAGTCTTGGTAATGCTATCATTTTGAGTAGGGCGATTCTCCCAAAGACCGTTAGGGGCAGGGTGCTCCAGAAGTGCATACTAGCCTTAATTCCCCTGATTGCTCCATGTATATTCCCCTCTAGTGGGTCTTCTACCGCATGGTAAATGTTAATTCCTAGATATTTAAATGTATTTGGGGACCAGGGTAGACCTTTAGTATCTGTGGGCTCCGGAGGACCTTTTATCAATGGAAAAATTGAGGATTTTCTCCAGTTGATTCGAAGTCCTGAGGCTATTACAAAATTTTCTAGCATATCTATTGCTCCAGATAGATCTGCTTCTAGGTTCTTAAGAAATAGTAGCATGTCGTCTGCGTAAAGGGCGATATAGTGTGTCCATCTATTAATTGGGATACCCTCAAAGCATTTTTTGGATCTTGCTGTTTGGGCAAGAGGGTCCACTGCTATCGCAAACAGGAGGAGAGATAATGGGCAACCTTGTCTGGTCCCTCTACCTACTGAGAAAGGGTCAGATATTGTGTTGCCTGTGCGCACTCTTGCTGTGGGATTGGTATATAATAGCTTTGTCCATCGGGTGAAACCTTCACCTAGTCCAAGTTTTAACATGACCCGTTCTAGGTAGTCCTACCTTAGGCTAACAAAGGCTTTTTCTATGTCTATCGATACTATCGCTGCTTGAGGCATAGATGAGGGCATTGAGTGCAGCACCGAGAGCAGGCGTCTAATGTTTTGCACTGTGCTGCACTGTGGGATAAATCCCGACTGGTCTTGGTGGATCAGTGACGACATGAAGGGTAAGAGTCTGTTAGCTAAGACCCGGCTTAGTATTTTATAATCTAGGTTTAACATAGACAGTGGGCGGTAGGAACGGACATCTGTGGGTGTTTTTTCTGGCTTTAGTAAAGGGATCATTATGGCCTCGTTGGTTGACTGGGGTAAACTATTATTATGCCATGCCTCTGTATATAATGCGCAAAGCTTTGGAGCTAGTATGTCCTGATATATTAGATAAAACTCCCAAGGGAGTCCATCTGCTCCCGGGACTTTACCCCTCGCCATGCCTTGTATTGCTGTTTTGATTTCTGCAATTGTTATAGGGGCAGCCAGGGACCCACTTTCTACGGCTCCTAATTTAGGTAGTGCAAGAGCTTCGAGGTCCATGATCTGGGTGTTATTGATGGTCTCAGTAGGGGGTGCATATAATGTTGAATAATAGTCAAAGAAGCAAATATTTATTTCCTTTTGACTGAGCACTCTGTCACCTGAGTGTCTCTCAATTTTGACTATAGCTGTTTGTTGCTTGGAGGGTTTGGCTAGCCATGCCAAAAGGGCGCCAGCTTTGTCCCCTTCAGCATGTTGACTCTCACCAATACAGTTTCCCCTGGTTACTATATTGAAGGCTTCCCATTCGAGTGATCTAGAGGTTGCTGTTCCTGTGTATTACTTAAAGTATTCCTCAATGTTTTTGTGTAGGAGATGTTTGAATGCTTCGTCTCCGAGTGCCTCCGTTCTAAGACGCCAAGTGGAGATCAGTGGTCTCTCTTTACTCCATGCCAATGAAACCAATAGGGGATTATGGTCTGATATGGTGCGGCTCAGGTATTCGGCTGACACCACAGCGGTTTGTATTTCTGGGGATATTAATAATGTGTCTAGTCTGCTGTGTAGGTCATGCATCGAGGAATAAGAATAGTCCCTGCTGTGTGGGTTAAGTTGTCTCCAGCAGTCTCCTAATTGCCAGTGTTGTTGCCATTCTGTAAATGCTTTAGCAGTTTTTACAGTTTGCGATTGTAATAGAGGTGGGTGCGATCTATCCACGTTAATAACAGCTATGCAATTGAAGTCTACACCAATTACTTTCGGGCCCGCCAGGGTTGGACCTATTTCTCGGGATAATCTATCAAAGAATTTCCTTTGATCTAAATTCGGGGCATACAGGCTGCCAATGGTTATTTCCCTTCCATCTAGTCTTCCAGTGACCATGACATACATCCTATCTTTATCTATGGTAGTGTGTAGTGCCTGAAATAGTACTCCGGGGAGGATCCACATCAGTACTCCCCTAGCAAACGCTGAGTAATTAGTGGCGAACGTTTGGCCTCTCCATCTTTTTTTAAGTGCTGCAACCGCCTGTTCAAGTAGATGTGTTTCTTGCAGCAGAGCTATGTGTACCCCCCTGCATTTGAGGTAGTTATATACTTTATACCGCTTGGACATATTATTTAGACCTCTGACGTTCCAGGTTATTATTTTATATTTTGAGGCCATTGTTTGGAATATTCAAATTGTAGGTTGTAGGGAGGGGAAAACTGTTGGTGTGTACTGCTATTGGATTTATCTGCCGAGGATCTAGATCGAGAATTATTTGCTGGTTTTAGGACCAGTGCACAAATTCCCCCTAAAACTGTGTGAACAAACTTAAATCCCAACTCCCACTCCCCAGGACCAGTAACTAGAACTCTCCCGTCTAAACCATTAACATTCCTAATTGAAGACCCATAGGTGGGGGGCGTGTCAGTGACCAAGAGCTCCCGCTCCGAGCTGCTCCTGGGGCCCGGCTGTATTGTGGTTAAGTCCCTCTAAGATCTGCCTATAGAGCGATTTTGTCACCTTGCAGAAGTGGTCTTTGCTAGATATACAGTTGGCGACATTAGATTTGCATAAGTACTCACGGACAGTTCAGTCTGCTCACAAAGGGATCATATAATTTCTTCTGAGGTTCCTGGCGTTATTTTAGGTAGGGTAATGGTAGTGTCCCACTAGGATATCGAAGAACCTCCACAAATTGAGTCAGGGTCCGAGATACTGCCAGAGGTCCGAGATTGAGGGCAGATCCCCCGCTCAGTGCTGCGGCGCGTCCACTGCGTCTCGCATCTCTTGGAGGGATTGGTGTCTTGGGGGGGCTTCCTCTGTGACCCCGTTTGGAAGATCTGCTGTGTTTCCTGCCCGGTATGCAGGGGTTCTGGAGGGGGGGTTAAATTGGTTAGGTCCAGGGTTTCCAGCCATTCCCCCATCAGTTGAGGCGACAAGAAGAACTGCACTTTGCCCTCATATTCTACTCTGAGCTTGGCGGGGAAGATCATCGCATATTTTATACCATTCTCGCACAGTGTGTGTTTAGATTCGTTGAAAGTGGCCCTTTGTGCCTGTGTTTCTTTGGTGAAATCTGGGAAAATCATAACTCGTTGATTATTGCACATGGTTTCGCCAAGTTGACGTGATTGTGAAAGTATATAGTCTCTGTCTTTATAATGCAACAACTTCGCTACAATTGGTCGGGGTCTAGCTCCCGGAGGTGGCATCCTGTTGGGTACCTTATGGGCTCTTTCTATCGCAAAAAAAATCGAGAGGCCTTCAGTGGCTACTGTATTCCTGATCCAATTTTCCTGAAATTATTCCATGATGTCTGCTGAGGATTCTGAGCCTTCTGGTACCCCAATCAGTCTGAGATTGCTCCTGCGTGCTCAATTTTCAGCGACTTCTGATCTGGTTTCCAAGGTTTTAATTTGGGTGGTAAGATCTGCCAGTTCTGTAAATGCTGATTGCTGTGTGAGAGTCACAGTTGCGAGGGATTTTTAGTTCATTCTCACTCTATCCTTTAATTTATGGTGGTCATCCCGCAGTAGTGAGAGGTCCGTTGATAGATTGTCAATTTCTTGCTCAAGTGCTTCACAGGATTCTTTAATGGCTAGAAGGACTGTGTCTAGTGTTGTTTCATGATGCGGCAGATTGTCTATGGAGGTTGATTTTGTGGGTTGGTTAGGGGGTTTCACGATTGTGGACTCCATTTGGTTCTGTTCTTCACGTTTTTTATGTTTCCCCACATTTAACACAGTTATTTGATTGGGAGGAAGAGTGATTCGTCTGCTTTGTTGGAGGGGGTGCAAATTTGTATTTCCCCCCCTGGAGAGTCTTTCTGGTACCCCCTGGTTCTTTCCCCTTCCTCTGGAAACGGATACTGAGGGGGGGGGGCAGGACTACCCCACTCCCCCAAAAAAGTTCTGTACACCTACGTTACTGGGGACGTCAGCAGGGGCCCCTGCTGTCCTAGCTAGGCGGGGGTAGTCAGGGTCGAAGGTGCCCTCGATTTCTTGTCCCATTCAGGGTAAATAGGGTGTGAGGGGCGCGTCTCTGCCCTCCGGATACGGAGCCTCCTAATTTGTGTGCTTCTTAGCTGGGGGGTGCGTCTGGTCTGCAGTTTGTAGGTGGCCTGTAATCGTTCCTTCTGGGATTTGCTCAGACACTAGGTGCTCCTTGAGTTATCCACTATGCTTGGGTGAGCGCTGGATGGGTATACGTGGGTTCTTTCTCGTGACCTGGAGGGGTTCCGGGCCCCCCCCTTGCTCTCACCTCTCCATTCTTTAGCCCTACTCTGGTCTGGCAGAGTGACTATCCAAGACGGGGGGTCTCCCCCCGATGGCGAGGGCCGGTTAGTTGTCGGCTTGGAGGACTCTGTTCTCTTGGTTCTGTTATTTGTCTACTCTCAACTCCAGGGATCGGTTCTGGAAGAGGTGGGAGTCCCCCGCTCCCTATTTTGTCTTATCTTCGGTTCTGGGGCCACCAGAAGGGGCCCTGTGATTCAGCTTGCAGAGGGAGGACCCGGGCCGGGGGCATTGCCTGATTCTCTTTCTGATCAGGGCTATTGAGCCGCAGGGGGCGCTTCTCGTTCCCGGCTGCGGCGCCCTCCGGTCTGGGTGTTTTTCCATCGGGGGCGCCCCCAGCCAGCGGTCCAACGGGGGCCTCTCCGAGTCCCCTCTACGCCTGCATTATTGCTGGGGCACTCCCGAGACGATCAAACGCAGTGTGTGCACCCCGGACAGCCGGCCGCAGGTTCCCGCTCGCGCTCGGGCGGGGCCTCCAGGTTCTCTTCGCTCGCACGTTCCCTCACTCACCGGTCCTCTCAGGGTGCCATAGGGGGTCCGAATGTGGCAGGAAGGTTCCTCGGATGACTGGGGGTCGGTCCAGTACTGTTGTGGGTGTTCCGACTTCCTGCTTCCATACTTTTCTTTAATTTAAGAGCCGTTCATCCACGGCCACCATTTTGTTTCACTGCGGTCGCCGGGGAGGTTTGTTCGTTTCTGCCAGCAGTCTGGACAAGACTTTATCGGAAGCGGTTCCCTTGTACGCTACATGCTTTCCGATATCGATTTTTCTAAGTTGTTATCATTTCTAGGCGTTTTTCAGTGTAGTAGCGCTAGCTGGGCCCCGTTTGCTGCCCCCGAGCTCCGCTCTAAGCACGCAGCCTCATCGGCTGCTGGCCACGCCCCCATGTCAACGTACATTGTTATATTTTTACTATTGCTTTATTGATGCTCTCTAAATTACTTTTTATTGCTCTAGTTAATACATCTATTTATGATGGGATGTACTTTTTTAATGTTTCAGTGTTCATAAGTACTGTGTTAATAGAAAGTGCAAAGTGGAGTGAAGTGTCTTAGAGTGAAGTGGAGTGTCACTGAGTACTGCGGTGTGTCATACAAGGGACTGAGGGGTGGTGGTCCCCAGGACCATTAATGGCTCCAAGAGGGGGCAATGCGGCCCCTCTCATTTCATATACATGGGCCGGACCAGGGAGATGGTGGTCCAGAGACGCATAGGGCCCTAGAGGGGGCCCCCACTTTTAATAACATAACTGACATTGAAGTGATGGTGTTACCCGGGATCTGGGCAGTCCATGTGGCCCCTTTATCCTAATTAGTATTTATCGCTTTGAAGGTGGTGGTCCCATGGGCATGTTTAAGCCTCAGGAGGGGGCTCTGTGCAGTCCCCCTCCATTTGTAAAAGACAGTCCTGAGGAGGTGGAGGTGTCAGGGGCTCAAAAGAGCTGTACAAGGGTGTTTCTGTGTGCCCTTCCTTCTCTTTTTAGATCGCCCCATGCTCCCAGGACCTGGCCCATCCAGGGGCTACATTAGAAGAGGCATGCACTTCTTTTTTGTGCCCTGATTGGGCATAACCCCTCCAGGAGGTGCATATATATATATATATATATATCATCAAAAATTTGTGAAAGTCAGCGTCCAGCACGGCAGGCTGCAACAGGGTCATGAACCCCTATAAATCCTTCAAAATACTTCTTAAAAAGAAGACAGTGTCACAGCCACTTACTTGCTACACCCGGTGTTCTTTATTCAGGCAGAAAAGCACTAAAAGGACAAAACAAATATTCTCCAACGCGTTTCAGGAGACTCTGCTCCCTTGATCACAGAGATATTCACAACCCTTTTCCCTTTCCATTATAACTAACATAATAAACATAAAAAATGGACTACATTTACTATCCCAAAACGATGGAAGCCATCTTAAAATCAGGAATTCTACACAGACCAATATAGCTACACATTGAAGATGAAAATTAAAACATTTAAATTAGTACTTTGAAATTAGTGTGACTTACTTTAACCCACTATTCCTATGTATTATTTAATCCTCATTACATTACTAATAGACTTAATTAACTAATCCAATCTACCTAATATTTATATACATATGTCTAGATAACACAATAATAATTATATTTGTATTTCCTCCATACTTATTCAATTACTAATATTGTAAACCTGTGATTGTCTATATACTTAGTCATACCTCTTGTGAGAATACTCATCTTATTGATATCCTTGTATTTGTGGGTAATCCAGCAATACCCTGAAGATATAATAGCTCTTTTGCTTCTTGTTTAATTTACACCTTCAAATAGAATCAAACATCATGTTTCTGTCCATATATTTGTAAACAGTCCAAGTGAACCTTTACGTCCTTCCTGCCAGTTATGGAAAGAAAAAAATGTTAAATTAATTACTAAATTTATAAACAGCTGAGTTTAAACTCATAATTACATAATTCATAATTCAAACCTCTGAAATTCTAAATACATTTATATTTTACAATAAATCAATGTAAATGCACTGATAATTCTTCATCCTTATTCAGACCCATAGGTTCCATTGTGTTACAGCTAATAATCAACCTCGATTTTAGTTTTCTCAAGTCCAAAGTCCTATTACCACCTCTTGTTTTCATTATTACCCTATCCAGGACCATAAATTGTAATTTACTTTCATTTTTTGGGTGAAATTCTTTGAAATGTCTTGCCACAGGATAGGATTTGTCCTCATTTCTGATTGCTCTAATATGTTCCAAAATACGCTTTTTTGCTATGTGTATGGCACTACCAATGTAAAATTTATTACAGGGACATTTTAAAGCATAGACACAATAGTCTGATATACATGAAACATGCTTTCTTATTTTAAACAGTTTCTTAGTCCCGGGAAACAGTACCTCCTTGCAGTTGGAACTGTATTTGCATGCCTTACATTTACCACATATGTAAAAGCCCTGAATTGGTTGTGTTTTTTCATTCTTGGATATTAAGCTATGGCTAAGCATATCTTTCAAGGACCTACTTCTTCTAAAAGTAAAAGCCGGGTATTCATCCAATAATTCACCTATATGTTCATCAGTCCTAAGAGCTGGCCAGAATTTTACAAATGCTTTTTTAATTTCATTTACTTTATCATGATATGAAGTTATAAATCTTATCTTAATGTTTTCTTTCTTGATATTTTCCACCTTTTCTACCAAAAGATCCTCCCTTTTGGTCTGTCTAACCCTCATTACAGCTTTATCTATTACAGCTTGTGAGTGGCCTCTTTCAATGAATCTTTTGGTCATCATTTCCACCTCTTTCTCAAATGCAGCTTCCAAACTGCAATTTCTTCTAGCCCTTAATAGTTCCCCATAGGGGATACTATTTATCAAGTTTTTTGGGTGACTACTCCTAGCATGTAATAGACTATTACCTGCGGTATTTTTCCTATATAATTCACATTCCAATATATTGTTGACTACCATAATTCTCACATCCAAGAATTCCAATTCAGTTGAATCAATAGTAGAGCTGAACTAAGGGTCAGATCATTGTTATTCAATTCATCCACAAAATTCAAGGCTGATTCTTTACTTCCTTTCCAAATACAAAAGATATCCTCAATATACCTCACCCACAGGACTGCTTGGTTTTCAAAACCTGTGATGTTCCAGACAACCTGCTCTTCCCACCAGCCCTGGTATAAACCCGCATAACTGGGGGCGAAGCACGTTCCCATTGCAGTCCCCTGGTTCTGACGGTATAAAGTGTTATTAAAAGTGAAAAAATTATAAGTCAAGCACATCAGTACCATATCTAATAACATTTCAGTATGTAGAAGGTAAGATAGTGACCTCGCCCTTAAAAAATATCTAACTGCCTCAATACCCTTTTCATGTGGAATACACGTATATAAACTATTCACATCTAAGCTCAATAAAAGAAAATCATTTTCCCATCCAATTCCATGTAAAATGTAAAATTTTGGCCAGCTCTTAGGACTGATGAACATATAGGTGAATTATTGGATGAATACCCAGCTTTTACACCTTAAAACCCAAAAGCCCATACCCACCCTAAACCTTATAAATACCCTATTCGTAACTATAACGACCCTGTAACCTTTGTTTTTTTAGTTAAAAAAAATGTATTACTTACCCAGTGGCAGTCGCCTCTAGGTAGTTATACTTAAGACCTAGTTTCTATAGAAAAAACTGTTTATTGCTTTTCTATATCGTGGACGCCGCTTGATGAATCTTCCTCAAAATGTCCAAGAAAATCATATCTATCTATCTATCTATCTATCTATCTATCTATCTATCTATCTATCTATCTATATCTATACATGTTATATATATTTATATATATATATATATATATATATATATATATATATATATATATATATATATATAAACACACTTTCTGACTTGGCTTTTGGCTATATCTTTGGCGCTGTTTGAAGAAGCTTCATTATATTTTCCCAAAAAAATGTCAAGTTGGGTTGTTTTTGTGAATGGTAAGTTTTACGGTGATCTGTCAAGTGGCAGCTGAGAAAAGTGGGGGCAAAAAAAATACTCATGTGGCTGGACAGGAATAGGCCAAGTTTGGCAGAAAGGTAGCTCTTCTTCCGAAAGTGCCCTTGTTGTTATTTGGTGTAAATCTGTTCAGTAGTTTTTGTGACATTAAAAGAAAAACAAATTTGTTTACCTAGGTGGACGAATACTTGTCAACTATTTCACAATGAATCTCAAATGCTTACACCTACTGGTAGGCTGTGATTGGCTGGCTACAACTTGAGGAGAGAGTTGCAGCCACAATTTTAAGTAATGGGACTCAGTACCCAGGGTGAAAACTAAACATTGAAAGTCATGTTAGGGGTCAGGTTGAGGTACCTTAACTTCAAAGGTGGCAGGTGTAGGACACCTTATGTGTACAACATGTTGAAAAATGTTTTTATTCCACTTCCAACATTTGCAAATGCACTGCAACACTCAGGCAACATTTAGGGCAGGCCCACATGTAATATTGCTACGAATACGTGAATATTTAAAAAAATACAATCCGCATAACACTAAATAAAATCTTAGCTGAAGGAGACCTGATACCACTAACAAATGTAAGCATGAGTTCCAGGGGTAGCAGTGGTCGAAGAGGGCAGGTTTGGTGAAGCACAACGGGCCCCTGCTTTTTTAAGTACTACTTTTCTAAGTTCTACTTTTCTAATTAATGGATACCAGTTCCCATACTCATCAAAAGATAACTATCCTAGGATGGTTAGTTTAATGAGTGAAATCCTTTACCTGCAATGTAAGTACTGTGAGACTGAGGGGCAGCAGACAAATAAACAAGCCTTCTTGCATAGGTGTCTGCTTGCCTAAAAGAATTGTAAATGTGCACAAGTAGATAATCTGCAAATGTTAACACTGCTCAGAAGCCAGTATTGGCTTTAAGTGATGGAACCACTTGAACCTTCCTGATGACGCAGATATATTCTTTATGAATGATATTCCAAAACAAGTATACCATGAACAGTCTGGGAATTAGTAAATTCTATATTTTGAATGTGTTTTTTTTTATCCTAAACCTTTTCGCAAATTTTGTAGCACCTTATTTTAAATTGCATGTAATGCAAGTTTCAAATAATGAATTAAATATTCAATGCTTTCTGTCACAGACTGAGACCTATTAGCACTAACCATACTGTAGGAAGCTGTTTTCTATATAATGTACGAAAATGACGTTCACTGTGTAGCAAGTCCAGGTAATACCACCTTGGTATCCAGAGGCAAAAATAGATAACCCAAATGCTCTGTTTTTGTGGTTGTGTGGGGGAGCAGTTAGCTTATCCAAGAGTCATGCAAAAAATTTGTTGTACTCACAAAGGCAATATATGACACACACATTCAAAGAATATATTGATCCCAATGTACAAAAATAATCCCAATTATAATATAATTTTTAAGACTGAGAACTTCATTGCAAGGTATGCACTTTCGGAGTTTGATTTTTCAAAGTTAAAAAAATATAGCACTTCCATGCATGTTTATGGACCTTTGGAATCAATGGGGAAAACTAGGAAATTGCAAATAAAATCTGTCAATGCTTTCTCAAGGTTCACCTTCTGGTTTTAGGTCAAGGTCGGAGTCAGGCTCAAAGTTCCAGCCGGGGGAGTTTGAGCTAGTCCCGGTTTGGTCGGTAGCAGCAGCTGAAGAACTCGGAGCTGGTACACCACGTGGAAGGGGGGCCAATTGGTAACACACTGCACAAGGGGACTTAAAGGTTTCTGTGGGGGCTCCTTTGAGGAAGGAGGTCACAATGGGTTGGGGACTACAGTAGCACAACTGGTTAGTTAGTGCGGGGGCTGATGGGGCTGGGTGCAGCGCAAACAGGCCAACTAGGCATTGTGAGTCTTCGGGTCCTCATGAATAGGAGCAGGCAATTTGGAGAGGTGATTTCAGGTCAACTGGGCCACTCAGGAGGTGGGCCTTGGGTGTCATGATATCCATCAGTAGATGATTGCTTCTGGTATTTTGAGAGACGAGAGAGGACTCTTTTTCTGGATGTTTGGCATGGGGTTCAGGTACCCCTGGTATTGATACGCAGCAGCTTTGGGAGGTCCTGGTGCCGCCAACTTCGTGGGAAGACAGGTTTGACCTCCTGGAGCTCTTGTAATGCTTTTGGTTGGTCTGCTGCACTGAAGTCATTGGGGAGCAGCAGGTCACAAAACCGGACATCACGGGTTTGGTGCCTGAAGTGTGCAGAGGGGGTGATACTTTCATCCAAGGGAGCTTCTTGATGATTTCTCAAAGGCTCAAATTGCTCCAGGGATTTGTGGAGTCCTAGAGGTTCAGGATGGATGATACAACAGCAGCGATTGTTGAATCCTAGGAGCCGCAGACAAGGGTTGGAACTAATTTCTCCTGCAGCAGGGCTTCTGTTCTTACTTCTTTATCCTGGTCTTCTTTTTGTCCATAAAATATGAGCTCAGGGTCTTTGGGGGCCACCTAAATATTGTGTTTAGGGGCTGTTAAGGGGAGTACCTGGTAGTAGCCAAAGGGCTGCCCACCTTAGGGTGGCTACACCCCCTGTGTGGCCACATTTGTTGGGTAATGGGCTCAACCTGACCCTAATTGGCTATTTTCCTTCCATACAAGATGGAGGAAAGTGAAATGAGGGACTCACCTCACCTGCCACACCTGCAGGGTGGTACTGAATGAAGGTGGCCAATCCTGCTCTGATCAGTGTGCCTGCCTGGAGGTGGAGGTGTAACACCTCTGGCCAGGAAAGGCTTTGTCTCCGGCCTCAGGGAGCATGAGCTCCCAATCCAGGGGTCCAGAAACATGTCTGGTGGCAGCAGAATGGCTATGATCAGTCAGCAAACACACAAGGCCCATCCACCAAGGTCGTAATTAGGTCCTTAATAACATTATTGGTTTATAGAGGGGAAAATTAAATATTACTGTATTTTTTTGCTACACAAAAGCTCATTGAAAACAATTAGCACAGGTAGTATGGCTCTAGCATGCAGCCCATTTTGCGATTTCAAGATAGATGCTAAGTCAGGAAAGTCATCTCATACTAAACATATATGTTGTTTTCAAACTTTCCAAGCAAACATAAATGTTCTATGTGTAATAAATGTAATTTTTGCTAAGATTAATTTTTGACATATTTTCTAAAAAGTGAGGCTGTACCGAAAGAAAAAATGCTGTGCTGCTTTATGTTCACCAGCACCGTATCTTCTTTAGTAGGATGCAATTTCTAAATCCACCTGCAGGTATTGCAATTTAGGCTGCCATGCACCAGCGCAAATACCCTTGTTCCTTAGTGCAGGGGGTGTGTGCATGAGGAGAAGCATTTTTGTGCTGGAAGTATGCACCATTATGAATTTATAATTTGCTGTGACTTACATGCACTCTAGCATGTGTATGGTACAGCACACATGTGAATCATGGCAATATTTTAAATTAACATACATATTGGAAACATTCAACATGGTTTGATAAAGCATTAATTTAGAACAGCAAAGTAAATTGTATCTTTTGAAGTAGCTACAGCTTGGAGCTACCAGACATGGGTCGGGGTATATGAACATCTACGTACCACCTAGGTAATCACCCTGTGATGAAAAGTTGAGTAATGTAGCACATTATCCTACTTTAGGTAGAGTGTTATAATCAATAATATATTTAGAACTGGTATGATAATCTGCATATAATATTTTGATAATTTAGATAATTTATCCTTAACACTATGACAGATAAGTCCACAATAATTACTCATGCCTAACACATGTTAGAAGCCCAATTTAAAGTATTATAAAGTATTAACAGATCTATTTTCTTTGTCAAGGTACTCTGTGACAATTGTGGGTGAATTTTGGAAAGACTTATTACAAGTGCCAAATAATGCACTTTTAATTCAGCAAACAGAGCACAGCAAACAGGGCAACAGCCCCAATATCACATTACACCATTGTAATATTTTAAATGGTATATTATAAATGATATATATACATATTTTTAAATCATATAGGGCCAGATGTACGAAATTCTGGTTTGCGACTCGCAATTTGCGAGTCACAAACCCGGATGCAGGATGGTGTCCCTGACACCATCTGCGAATCGCAAGGGGGTCGCAAAGACCCACCTCATTAATATTAACAATATTCGCAACACTCACAGGGATGGTGGCCTGCTGGAGACAGCAGACCACCATGTCTGTGACTGCTTTTAAATAAAGCAGTTTTTTTTTTTTGTATTGCAGCCAGTTTTCCTTAAAGGAAAACGAGTTGCAATACAAACGAAAAAATGAAATGTTTTTGGTTCATTTTTTCAGAGCAGGCAGTGGTCCATAGGACCACTGCCTGCTCTGAAAAAATGTTTTCAGGGCCATTCACAAAGGGGAAGGGGTCCCATGGGGACCCATGGGACCCCTTCCTTTTTGTGAATGGGTTACCACCAGTGTGACACTGGTGGTAACTGCGAATTGCAATGCGAATCGCAAATAGGAAGGGGAACACCCCTTCCTATTTGTGACTCACATTCCCATTTTGCGAGTCGGTAACCAGGTTACCGACTTCCAAAATGGGATTGAGCATCGCAATGTGCTTTTTGCATGTCGCTGTTTGCGACATGCAAAAAGTTTCGTACATCTGGGTCCAAATTCGTAACCATGCAACGGTTTGTATGTAACAAATATTTGTTGTTTTATAAACATAATAACAGCCCATTTCAAAACGATGTCTCCATTGACTGCTTTGTGATAGTATGACATACCACAAAACATTTCAGTTTCCAGAATCCAGACCATGGCTTAGGTCAATAGCCCCTGTATCTGTATGAACACTTAAAATGACTGACATTTTTTCATTGCATTTTATTAAAAAAAGCATACAAAATTACAAAACTGCATGAAGCACTGCAGGTGGCAATTTCAGTTGCTTAACAATGAGGAAGGATAGCTAAAACAAATACATTAAAGTGTCAATTTCAAATAGGTTACTTATCAATCATTATGTTGTAAAAATATATAATTTTATCATGAATTACAAAACAAAATCATCTCGGCCTTATTCACAAAGGTAACTAACCGTTTTGAGTATGTTTACTACTTATGGGCTGTTCACAATATATGTGTGTATATTTCCTCCAAAATTGTAACATACATACTGTTAGAAATTGGGTTTTTGGTTGGCAGTCAGGTTACCCTCTGTCCAAGCAAGAACCCTCACTCTAGTCAGGGTAAGTCACACACAATCCAAAATTATCCTGTGCCCACCCTCTGGTAGCTTGGCACGAGCAGTCAGGCTTAACTTAGAAGGCAATGTGTAAAGTATTTGTGCAATAAATCATACAATAACACCATATAGCACCACAAAAATACACCACACAGTGTTTAGAAAAATATATAATATTTATCTGGATAATTGTAGGTCAAAACGCATAAAGATGCAATGTGAAATTGTAGAGATATCACGAAAAAGTGATATAAAGGTGGTCATTACAACCCTGGCGGACGGTGTTAAAGATGCGGTAATACCGCAAACAGTCAGACGGACAAAAAAAGGGAATTATGACCCTGGCGGAAACCGCCAACAAAGACAGCCACTTTAACACACCGCCCTCCACAGCGGTACAGACAAGCAGCGCGGAGGTCACCGCCAACAGACAGGCGGGAGACAATGTACCGCCCACAGTATCACAACAGCCCAATCCGCCACCTTTTCCGGGGCGGATTCACCGTGGATAAAAACACGGCAGAAACAGCTTTTGCTATGGGAAAACGCTCACCTTCTTCACATCCCACGAGGAACGACGACTCCATGGAACCGGCACTCCAAATACTACCTGCCCTTGTCTTTCTGCTCCTTCACGACCAACAGCGATGTAGGCGCAGAAGATACTGGTGCGTACTGCACCTACGACACGGGGGAGGGGAGAGGCAAAAGTTAGGGGGACACCCACCAAACAACCCCACCCCCACCCTCGCATAGTACAACATACACACCAATGCAGTCACAAAAAGAACAGTAACAACCCACAATCCCCCCGGAAGAATGCAAAGACAATGCGAATTTCGGCCAAACATTATAATGTGCCAATATACATGTCATACAAAAATATACAAATATATGTATTCCAAAATCACTCATATTTACATAAATAATCAGAGAAGTATTGCAGATATGTACACAACAATGTCCGTGCCCAAACAGTCCAAAAATGCATGGGCGAGGCCCACAATAGATACCTGACCAAAATCCGAGAGAACACTGCCGGGGCATCAGATAGAAACACTACAGGCACCTCAGGGGGAAGGGAACGGGGGGCACCTCAGCCAGATGAATGCAAAGCCAGATCCACGACGGGGCTCCATGCCCATTGATGTATCCTGGGGAGTGCAAAGCCACAGTCTCTCAAGTCTCTACAGTGGGTGGGTTGCCCACTGTTCAATCCTGGGGAGTGCAAAGCCACAGTCCCTCAAGTCTCTACAGTGGGTGGCTTGCCCACTCTACCATCCTGGGGAGTGCAAAGCCACAGTCTCTCAAGTCTCTACAGTGGGTGGGTTGCCCACGGTTACATCCTGGGGAGTGCAAAGCCACAGTCTCTCAAGTCGATGCAGGTCCATACTGGTACTGGTGGGTGACTGGTGCCCAGACTGGATGAGTCTCCCCGTGAAAGGTAGTGTCCTGTCACTGTCCCAGCTGCACATGGGATAAGGATGCCTGATGTGGTGGGCCATTCATTCCTAACCGGTGCATTGCCCTGTTCAGTGGTGCTTTGCCATGGCGGTCTCTGGACTGTTCAGCGGTGCTTTGCCATGGCGGTTCTGGACTGATCAGCGGTGCTTTGCCATGGCGGTCTCTGGACTGTTCAGCAGTGCTTTGCCATGGCGGTTCTGAACTGTTCAGCGGTGCTTTGCCATGGCGGTTCTGGACTGTTCAGCGGTGCTTTGCCATGGCGGTCTTTGCCCTGTTCAGCGGTGCTTTGACATGGCGGTCTCTGGACTGTTCAGTGGTGCTTTGACATGGCGGTTCTGGACTGTTCAGCGGTGCTTTGACATGGCGGTCTCTGGACTGTTCAGCGGTGCTTTGACATGGCGGTTCTGGACTGTTCAGCGGTGCTTTGCCATGGCGGTCTTTGCCCTGTTCAGCGGTGCTTTGACATGGCGGTCTCTGGACTGTTCAGCTGTGCTTTGCCATGGCGGTTCTGGACTGTTCAGCGGTGCTTTGCCATGGCGGTCTTTGCCCTGTTCAGTGGTGCTTTGACATGGCGGTCTCTGGACTGTTCAGCGGTGCTTTGCCATGATGGTTCTGGACTGTTCAGCGGTGCTTTGCCATGGCGGTCTCTGGACTGTTCAGCGGTGCTTTGACATGGCGGTTCTGATACGGACATTGGTGTGTGGCATGACAATCTCCACACTGGACATTGGTGTGTGGCATGACGATCTCCATACTGGACATTGGTGTATGGCATGACGATCTCCACACTGGACATTGGTGTGTGGCATGACGATTTCCACACTGGACATTGGTGTGTGGCATGACGGTTTCCACACTGGACATTGGTGTGTGGCATGACGATCTCCATACTGGACATTGGTGTGTGGCATGACGTTCCATCATTGCCCAGCGGGGCTGTGGCATCCTGGCCCCGCCTGGGCTGTGTCTTGTGCGGTGGTCTCAGGACCAGTGACGATACTTGGGCCCTCCTGGGCACTGACTCTGGCGGTGGGCTCAGGACCCGTTACGATACTTGGGCCCTCCTGGGCACTGACTCTGGCGGTGGGCTCTGGACCAGTGACGACGGTGCTGGCGGTTGTGTCTGGACCGCCGGAAATGATGGTGCACTTCTCCGCCGTGACACTCACAGGCTGGGCAGACTTCCTCGGGACCTTCCCCACCTTTTTTGGCGTTACAGCTGACTCACCAATCGCCTTCAATCCCATTTCACTTGTTGTCCCACCAGGAGTCTTGACACGGTCCCGTCGTCCACTCTCCAATTTCGGAGCCTTTACAGGGGGTGGGCTGCCAATGCCTTGGCTCCAGGTCCTACTGCCTGCCCTAGTGGACGGTGCACTCCAAAAACCTGGAACACGCACCACTGCTACTGGTGGCTTTTAGGCTGAGGCGCTACGACGGGACTGATAAATTGGAGGGGGGATGGGGCAAAAAGGTCAATTTGACAGAGGGACAGTTTCTGACGAACATTGGGATGGGTAGCTGGAGGGGGTCTGGGAGTGGAGGAAGAGGAGGTGGTTGTAGGAGGTGTCACTTTAGCTGTTTTGGGTGCAGGTGCAGGTATTGGAGGCTGTCGTGAGGTGGATGGATGTTGGGTGAGTGATTGCCGGCATTTGTGTACTTTGGGAGGGGGCGTCACAGACACACTGGGAGAGGGCACATGAGACGTGTAAATGGCAGTGGAGGTGGTGAGTGCAGGTGAGCGGCGTGTGGTGCTGGGTGTCCTGGTGCGAGTCCTAGTGCCTGTAGATGTGGTGCATGCAGGTGTGTGTGTAGACGAGACTGGGAGGGAGGAGGGAGAAGAGGAGGAGGGTGACACAGTGGAGACAGTGGATGTTGCTGTGTCTGTATGGGTGTGATGCTTGTGTGAGTGCCTGTGGGATTTGTGGTGCCTATGTTTGCCTGAGCTACTTTTGTGTGTTAACTTGTGTGCATGCTGGTCTGTAGGTGGGCTTGGGATGGGCTGGGGTACAGGGGATTGGGTCTGGGTGGAGGAAGTTGGAGGGGGGAGGCTGGACACAGGGACAATGGCTACCATCAGTGCTGAGGCCAAAGATTGCAGGGTTCGCTGAAGGACAGCCTGACCAGAATGAATGCCCTCCAAGAATGCATTACCGTGTTGCAACGCCCTTTCTACACCCTGGATGGCATTCACAATGGTAGACTGCCCAACAGTGAGGGACCTGAGGAGGTAATGGCCTCCTCACTGAGGGCAGCAGGGGTGACTGGGGCAGAGCCTGAGGTGCCTGGGGCAAAAGTGATGCCCACCCTCCTGGGTGAGCGGGCACAGGGCGAACGCTGAGGGGCTGCTGGGAGGGCGCTGCTGGTAGGGGGGGTGGCGGCTGTACCTGTAGAAGTGGGGCGCACAGATGGTGCCGCCACTACAGGGGTGCTCACATCGGCGGACGAGTCTGTGTCGCTGGTTGGTGATCCGGTGGCCGACGTGAAGCTCCCCTCGCCCTCTGTCCCACTGGTGTATTCAGAGTCTGTGGTGTGGCCCTCCATGGCCATGTGGGATGCAGCTCCCTCGTGCTCCGGTGCCACTGAACCTCCGCCTGTTGATGCTGATGTACAAAAGGACAGGGAGAGCAGGAAAAGGGGGGGAGACAGAACAAAGAGAGTTTTAGTGCATGGCATACCGCTAAAGTTGGCGGACAAGACAGACCCAGCAGCCCCATGCACAACGCCGCACTCCTGCCCTCTGCACATGCAATTTCTGGGATATGGCCTACATGGCATTGGTGGAAATCTGCGCACATGGATGCCACGGGGGCAACTATACCTCAACTTGATAAGTTACTGAAGTGGGGTAGAGTGCTACATGGCCTACATTACGGAGGGGCCTTGCCTACCTGACTCGCCCTGGCCTAGGGACAACCAGAGCCCACCTCCCCCACCCAGACACCTCCACTGCACGCAAAGTCCGCAGAATGAGAGTGTACTCACCCCCTTGTGTCTGCTGTGATGTCCTTAAGCGCCTATCCAACTCCGGGTAGGCCACCGCCAGGATCCGGGAACATCAGGGGGGTCATGGTACGACGGGCACCCCTCCCACGTTGGGAGGCCATCCCCAGCTGAGCCTACGCCGTCTTCTTGCTGCAGCGGTGAATGTCCTCCCATCTCTTACGGCAGTGGGTGCCCCGTCTCTGGTGGGCCCCCAGGGTCCGGACCTCCTTGGCGATGGCACGCCAAATGTCCCTCTTCTGGTGGGTGCTGACCTACATGACATGCACAAGGAAAGAAGAACAGTCATTACCAACTGCACCATCAATGTGAGTATGACTTCTGCCCCCTTCCCCCTTCCACCCAGCCCTGTCCACCCAGGCCTAGCCCCTACAACGTGCTCCCTGTGTACTAACCTGTTGGTCTGGAAGACCGTAGAGTAGCATGTACTGGGGAAGACCCCATCCACAAGTTTCTCCAACTCTTGTGCAGTGAAGGCAGGGGCCCTTTCCCAAGACGCAGCAGCCATCGTCGCTTCCACACCGAGGTCACAGCAGCACTAGCAGTGTAGGTCCTCTCCTGTCGAAGGTCAGGTATCTAGTGATTGAACAGATAGAAAATGGTGGTGACGTCCGCGACGGTGACGTCCGCGGCAGGGCGCATCATCACCGCTGGCGCACCTGTTCATTGGCTCCTGGGACCCTTAGGGTCCAATGTTAACCAATGCAACATTGCGCCGCGGTCTACGACCGCCTACCGCGACGGTGTGCAATGCCAGCGCTGTTACCCCACAATCCCATTGTCCCAGTTTAGAGGTCAGGCAGCCGCCATTTCAGGGGCCCACATGGATTCATCTTCAACTGCGTCACACATACTGAGGCCTACACTCAACACACATACAGGAAGGGTTTTGTGTCTGCTGTAGTCTTGTGTGTAACTGTGGGTACATACCTGGAGGAATAGTGACTGGTTCTTCGCTGTTGTCCTTCTTAGGCACCGTCAGCTGGGACATATGAGAAGATGGCGGAATCCTCTGGTGTACCGACCGCTGGTGGACCTGTTGACAATGGAAGAGAGACATTTAATCGTGACCTACCGGTTTGACCGTGCTACAATCCAGGAACTATGTACCCAGTTGGAGCCAGACCTGATGTCACCAATCCGCCATCCAACTGGAATCCCCCCTGACGTGCAGGTGCTGTCAGTGCTCCATTTCCTTGCAAGTGGGTCATTTCAAACAACAGTGGCCATGGCATCAGGTATGTCCCAGCCTATGTTTTCCAACGTGTTTTCCAGAGTGTTGTCTGCCCTGCTGAAACACGTAAGGAGATACATCATATTCCCTCAGGTGGAGGATTTGCCTACAGTGAAAGGTGACTTCTATGCCCTTGGACATATCCCCAACGTCATAGGTGCCATTGATGGGACCCATGTAGCTCTGCCCCCCTCGCAGGACTGAACAGGTGTACAGGAACAGGAAGAGTTATCATTCCATGAATGTCCAGATGGTCTGTTTGGCAGACCACTACACCTCCAGAGGCACCGTGTATGGCTATTGGGGGACTCTGGTTACCCCAACCTTTCCTGTCTATTGACCCCAGTGAGGAATCCCAGGACCAGGGCAGAGGAACGCTACAATAAGGCCCATGGGCAGACTAGGAGGGTTATCGAACGCACCTTCGGCCTCCTGAAGGCCAGGTTCAGGTGCCTCCATATGACAGGTGGGTCCCTATTCTACTCACCGAAGAAGGTGTGCGACATCATCATCGCCTGCTCCGTGCTCCATAACTTGGCATTGCGACGCCAGGTGCCTTTTCTGCAGGAGGATGATCCAGATGACGGTGTTGTGGCAGCTGTGGAGCCTGTGGACAGTGATGAGGATGAAGCTGAGGAAGACGAAAACGACAACAGGGAGTCAGTCATACAGCAATATTTCCAGTGACACACAGATGAGAAAATTTTCATTTTTACTATTACATTAACTTTCACACATCTACCTCTATCCTGTACCTACATTTCACTCACTATTTGTTAATTGAGTTGTACCCTTCCATTTTAGTTTCACTAGTGTGGTAACCTACGTGTCAACTGTTTGCATCCTTCAAGGGCTTGTGATGTGTGACATAGGTATGTTAGCCTTCCAATGGGTAACCCATTATGAAACTGTAATTGATAATACAGATTTACAAATCATAGACTGACTCCATTTGTTTTTAGAGTTTCAAGGGTGTTTATTTAAGTGCTCAGAAAATGAAGGGGGGTTGTAAACTGGTGATGGGTGATGGTGGAGGAATGTCCATGGCAGAGTCCAGTCTATTAGTCTCACAGGTACATTGCACATCTGGCCATTGGAAGTGGAGCTAGGTCAGTTCCGATTTGGACGGGGTAACAAAGTGGGAGAGTGGGGGGACAATCAGGGTGGTCTTATTTCCTGGCGGGGGTCTTGCCATCTTGCTCTGTCCTGTTCCTGGATCTCAGGGTCCGCTTGCATGGCTGTTGTCCGTCTGCAGGGGATGGGGTGCTGGTGTGTTGGTCCTGTGGCGGGGCGTCCTGTCCACTAGCGCCGGCGGAGGTGGTGGGCATTTTCATCGTCCTGGCTAGTGTCAGGGGCCCCTTGGAGTGCCACGGTGTCCCTCAAGGTCTTTTGAATGTCCGTCAGCACCCCTACGATGGTGCCCAGGGCAGAGCCGATGGTCCTGAGCTCATCCCTGAACCCCAAATATTGTTCTTTCTGCAGACGCAGGGTCTCCTGCAACTTGTCCAGGACCGTGGCCATCGTCTCCTGGGAGTGGTGGTATGCTCACATGATGGAGGAGAGGGCCTCGTTGAGAGTTGGTTCCCTTGGCCTGTCCTCCCTCTGTCGCACAGCAGCCCTCCCAGTTCCCCTGTGTTCCTGTGCCTCCGTCCCCTGGACCGTGTGCCTACTACCACTGCCCCCAGGTCCCTGTTGTTGTTGGGGTGATGGGTTCGCCTGGGTGCCCTGTAGTGGACACACTGCTGATTGACCTGTCCTGGGTAGGGAGGCTTGGGCCCGCTGGGTGGGTGCTGTGCTGGTGTTACCAGAGGGTGTAAGCTCGGTGTTGGGCTGTGGCTGGGTAAGGGGAACCGACTGTCCTGAGGCCCACGATGGTCCGGGCTGGTCATCAAGATCCAGTGGGGCAGAGCTGCTGTCATCATTGTGGGCCTCTTCTGGGGGTGGAATGGTGTTGTCTGGACCCTCTGGTGTGGTGACATTCCTTCAGGTTCCTGCGGGGGTATAAGTACATGATTATTGTATGTGTGTGTTTCATGGAGTGCAATGGTTGGGTGTTCGTGAACCCCAGTGCAGGCATTCCTGTGTGGGGGATTGTGTGCTGATGGTTGGGGGGTGTTGTGGGTCTGTGCAGTGGGCATGCTTTGGTGATGGGTGTCCATGCTTAGTTACGTCATGCAGGTCTTGGGGTTGGGATGGGTGGTTGGTGTCATGGGTAGATAGGTGAGGATTTGGGGTGATAGGGGAGGGTGTGATGGTGGGGGTGTGTGATATCATGCAGGTAAGGTGGGGGGTATGATGGTTAAGATTAGACTTACCAGTGTCCGTTCCTCCAACGACTCCTCCGAGGCCCTCAGGATGCAAGTTGGACAAGACTTGCTCCTCCCATGTTGTTAAATGAGGGGGAGGAGGTGGGGGTCCGCCGCCATTCCGCTGTACAGCGATGTGGTGCCTGGATACCGTGGAACGCACCTTCCCCCGTAGGTCGTTCCACCTCTTCCTGATGTCCTCCCTATTTCTTGGGTGCTGTCCCACAGCATTGACCCTGTCCACTATTCTTTGCCATAGCTCCATCTTCCTGGCTATGGATGTGTGCTGTACCTGTGAGCCAAATAGCTGTGGCTCTACCCGGATGATTTCCTCCACCATGACCCTGAGCTCCTCCTCGGAGAAGCGGGGGTGTCTTTGGCATGACATGGGGTGGTGTAGGTGATGTGTGGGGTAGTGTATGTGTTGATGAGTGTGGTTAGTGTAGTGGTATGTGGTGTTTTGTGCTTGGATGTTGTGTGGATGATGGTGTTGTGTGCCTCTGTGTGATGGGGTTGTCTGTTCTGTGCTGTCTCTCTGGCCTTCTCTCTGAATTTTTGGTAGTAGGGGTTTGTGGGTGATGTGGGTGGGTGTTTTATATAGTATTGGGTGAGTGGGAGTGGTGTGTGTATGTGTGTCAGGTGTGTGTATTTGGAATTGTCCATAGTGGCGGTGTTTTGGAGATGTGTGTGTATTTTGAGCGCGGCGGTGTGTACCGCCAATGGAATACCGCGGTTGAAACACTTGGAGGTGGAGGATGTGTTTCCGCTAGTTTCTCACTGACCTTCGGTGTGGCAGTATTGTGCGGGTGTCTGAATTTCGGCGGATTCCGTGATGTGTGTCATAATAGCTGTGGCGGTCTACCGCGGCGGTGTATTGGCGGTCTTCTGCACGGCGGTAAGTGCCTTATACCGCCAATGTTGTAATGACCACCAAAGTGTCTTAAGTCTTTAAAAAGCAAACAAAGTCTCTTTCAAGCACAAAGTACCTGGATTAAAGTGGAAAATCTCCGCAAAGGGCCGCAGAAGAAGAGATATGTGGAAAAATGGTGTGTGCGTCAATTTCTCCCCTGCACAAACGGTCTTGCGTCGTTATTTTTCACACGGGGAAGTTGTGCGTCGTTTTCTGGCGCGCAGACAGTCTCTTTCTGTGGGTCGCGGGATTACCAGATGTCCCAGGGTCTGTGCGTGGATTCTCCTGCTTGTTTTCTGGGGGCACGTCGTTCCGCGGGGCTGCGCGTCGCAGGTTTCGATCTCACGGCAGGCGTCGCATCGATTTCTCCTCTGGAAGTCGGGCGGCGTTGTCCTTGCGAGGCCGTGCGTTGAAGTTCTGGTCGTCTGAAGGCGTCGCGTCGATCAGCGTCGGTGGGTGGCGTTTTTCTCGCCGCGGAGCAAGCTGTGCGTCGAAATGTTTGGCGCACAAAGAGTCCAAATGAAAAAGAGAAGTCTTTTTGGCCCTGAGACTTCAGGGAACAGGAGGCAAGCTCTATCCAAGCCCTTGGAGAGCACTTTTACAGCCAGACAAGAGTTCAGCAAGGCAGCAGGGCAACAGCAAGGCAGCAGTCCTTTGTAGAAAGCAGTCAGGTGAGTCCTTTGGGCAGCCAGGCAGTTCTTCTTGGCAGGTTGCAGGTTCTGGTTCAGGTTTCTTCTCCAGCAAGTGTCTGATGAGGTAGGGCAGAGGCCCTGTTTTATAGCCAAATGTGCCTTTGAAGTGGGGGAGACTTCAAAGAGTGGCTTAGAAGTGCACCAGGTCCCCTTTCAGTTCAATCCTGTCTGCCAGGGTCCCAGTAGGGGGTGTGGATGTCCTTTGTGTGAGAGCAGGCCCTCCACCCTCCAAGCCCAGGAAGACCCATTCAAAATGCAGATGTATGCAAGTGAGGCTGAGTACCCTGTGTTTGGGGTGTGTTTGAGTGAATGAACAAGGAGCTGTCAACTAAGCCCAGCCAGACGTGGATTGTAAGGCACAGAAAGATTTAAGTGCAAAGAAATGCTCACTTTCTAAAAGTGGCATTTCTAGAATAGTAATATTAAATCCAACTTCACCAGTCAGCAGGATTTTGTATTACCATTCTGGCCATACTAAATATGACCTTCCTACTCCTTTCAGATCAGCAGCTACCACTTCAATACTGTATGAGGGCAGCCCCAATGTGAGCATATGAAGGGAGCAGGCCTCACAGTAGTGAAAAACAAATTTAGGAGTTTTACACTACCAGGGCATGTAAACTACACAGGTACATGCCCTGCCTTTCACCCACACAGCACCCTGCTCTAGGGGTTACCTAGGGCACACATTAGAGGTGACTTACATGTGGAGAAAGGGGAGGTTTAGGCTTGGCAAGTCGAGGTGACAGTGAAACTGCACACACAGGCCTTGCAATGGCAGGTCTGGGACAAGGTAAAGGGGCTACTTAAGTGGGTGGCACAATCAGTGCTACAGGCCCACTAGTAGCATTTAATCTACAGGCCCTAGGCACATATAGTGCACATTCCTAGGGACTTATAAGTAAACGAAATAGTCCAATCAGGTATGATCCAAGGTTACCATGTTTAAAAGGGAGAGAGCATATGCACTTTAGCACTGGTTGGCAGTGGTAAAGTGTGCAGAGTCTAAAAGCCAGCAAAACAGAGTCCAAAAAGTGGAGGGAGGCAGGCAAAAAAATTGGGGGGGACCACCCTAAGGCATGTCAGGTCTAACACATACCTTCACCAAATTGAAAGGACTGGAGCTATTCCCAAACTGCAGGAGCTATTCACGAACGTAACATACTTTTGAATAATTTATAGGTGTGATTTACTCTTGCACATTTCAACAACGTTATAGCAGATTTTGTAAACAGCCAAACTCAGTACACTGGCACATATGCCGACATGGCCAATGTCCGTTACAACCATAGAGTGCGCTGTGTTTTGTTCTCCTGTACAAGAATATATCGATACATACTTTAAGGAGAATGTGAGTATGGTATCCTCCAGACTGGTGGAATGGGAGGCATTCAAGATCATTTTTGCATCCACTCCACATTTGGGGTTAGACAAATGGTTGACAAAGAAATAACACCTAGGGAGACGTGACCACGAGCAACCTGAATAGCCCTAGAGGAGGAGAAAGCATTTGACTTCCTGAGCTGGAACTATATGCATAAAATCCTGAAATTATGTGGACAATGAGAATATATGTGCAAGTGGATATATACCCTTTATAGTGATCCAATTGCCTTAGTAAAGATTTCTGCATCTCTGATCCTTGTACCATCTATAAAGGAAAGCACCGGGAGCTTTTGCACTGGTGGTGAATGCTATATGGGGAATTGATCACTACTGCACTGACTCAAATTACAGGTCACCAAGTATACAACTCACTTGAAGAACGTATATTAAGGTCCTCATTATGAGTTTGGCAGTCCCTAGACCGCCATGGCGGTGGTGGTAGTCCGGCTGTCATCTAGATGGAGGTTGGACCACCGTATTAACCGCGAGGCAGCACAGACTGCCACTGTCGCAAGGCAGCACAGACATGCCGGCAGAGCCTGTGTTTCTGCCGGACAGATTAAGAGGTTACACACCGCCAATGTGACTGTGGCGGGCCAACCACCACATCTAAGCAGGCGGAAACTGACAATATAAAGGGATGAGCTCAGCTGCAGGCAGCCTTACACATCCAGTGCCACCATGGAGCCCATCACACATAGCCTGCAGCTACTGCTGATCATCGAAGGACCACCAAATCAATGACGCTATGGGGCCTACCGACCTTAGGTAAACACACCTACCTGTATCATTAACCTTTAAAATAGATTGTAGTGATGTTGTCCACATCATATGAGGGGCATGTCATGGGCATCAAGCACATGTTACATCCTGTACACAGTCTGAAACATACATTAAGACGGCTATATCTGCAATCACAATACGCCCTTTTTGGACAGCCCAATCATACTGCACTGCAACACTACACAAAAACACATGGCTGCACATCTCAGGCCCAGGAACATTGAAGGTCACACAACATTGCCTCACACATCACCAACAACACACAGACATCACATATACAAATTCACCTCACACATTCACATTCCGCTCTGGCCAGGCACTGTTGTCGCATACAACACACATACGTATCGATGTAGAATGGAACACAAACAACAATACCATTAAGCATCCCTGCAATGGAAACACACATAAAAGCACAATGGAAAGACAGTGGCATGCACAATACAGAGAGAGAAAAATAGACAAAGAGCACTATGCTTACAATACCTGAACAATAAAGATGGGGGCATCAGGAACAATTTCGGAAGGAGGCTGCACTGGAACACATATCAATTTGCACGTGCCCCTCAAACAACATGTGCACTGGAACTGGGCCTACATGTGTCACAGGAGCAAACAGTACTAAACCCAAATGTCATGCCCATCTGCACAATGTGGAAGTGCAAGTCAACAAAGCATTTCCAACTCCATCTGCATGGGACATACCTCTAAAGGAACTAGCTGCAAGGGACACACACCTAAATGGATACTTGCACAGTCAATTACAAACAGAAGTAGTACAACTGAACACACTCCATGGCAGATGAATACATAAGCAATATCAGGGGGACAAGTATAACAACATACATGCTCACATTAGACAACACAAGATGAAATACTTACCTGAACAAACAGTACACAATGGGATGACACCACCATTGCATTTGCACCCACAAACCCATACAATTAACAAATACCCTTGTCTTGGGGGACCCAGCATTTCCAACAAAGTCACATACTATGAACAACAGCACATGGATCAGCAAGAAGGTTGAAACACACACAACTGTAGGCTCAAAACACATGTCACTCAGGACCAACATAAAGGTAGAAAAGGAATTGCAGGACAAAGGTGAACCCAACAAAACACCTGTTTGGGTTTATTTTTAACGAAAGTGTAAAATGTCCAATGCCTTTGGCCAGTCCACGATCAAACGTTAATGCACATCATTGTGCTCAGACTTTACTCCTTAACTGCCAGGGAACCTCCACAGGAAGGGGCATCAAGGGATAGGCAGGCACCTCAGGGATTATCTGGGGGTGAGGTGTCAAATTTGGGAGGGGGTTTGGGCATGGGCTCAGGAGGGGTGGTCTTCTTTTTGTGAGGGGTGGACTTCTTCTTGGAGAAGGAGAGGTATGGGTGCTTGCAGAGGGGTAGGGGAGGCCTTGGAGGTGGAAGTGATGTGCTGGGAGCTGGGTGGCGGGCTCTTGGGTTTGAGACGGGGTGGAGGCAAAAGGGAAAAGATCCAAGTCGAACAAAAAATGTCCTTAGCGAAACAGGGGCGGTCATCAGAAGGGGGCCGGGATTTGGAGGTTGAGGGGGTGGTTATAGGCTGTGTAGTTGTGGATGTCATCAGTGCGTGCTTCTGGGATGTGTGCTTGTGTGTGGTGGGAGTCTGTTGGGTGGGTGAGTGAGTGCACTTGTGTGTCTTGGGGTAAAGGAGGTGGCGTTGCTGAGGGATAGATTGGTGGATGTGAGTGTGTTGTTGGGGTGGTGACTGTGGGTTGGCTGGATGTGGTGGATGCCTGTGTATCTGTAGCTGTGGGGATGGCTGGAGGTCTGCTTGGGTGGCATCTGTTGGTATGATGGGTGTGGTGGGTGTGTCACTGACTGTTGGTGTGGGACCTGTGGGTATTGTGGATGGTGAGTGTGTGATGTTGGGAGTAGTCGGGTGTCCAGGGAAGTTGTGACTGTTGTATATGTGGGTGGCTGTTGTTTTTGTGCATGCCGGTGTGTTTTGTGGTGCTTGTGTTTGTGTGTGCTCCACTTGGCTGTTGATGTGTACACCTGCAGATCTGCCTGTGGCGTTTGGGTAGGTAGGGGAAGGGGTATTTGTATTGGGAAATGGGAATTGGAGGGGGAATGGAAGGTGGGTTGTGACTTGCTGCTATCAGGAGGCCAGAGCCTGAAAAGATCTTTGTAGGTCAGACATTGCACCATGAATACCTTCCAGGAATGCATTAGTTTGTTGTAGTTGGTTGGCCAATCCCTGGATGGCATTCACAATGGCTGAGTGACCCACAGAGATCGTTCTCAGGAGGTCAGTAGCTTCCTCACTAAGCACAGCAGAGGTAACAAGGGATGGGGTGGAGGTGCATGTGGTGAAGGAGTCGCCCATCCTCTTGGGTGAGTGGGCGCAGCCAACTTGGTGGGGAGCAACAGGGAGGCTGCTGACATAACAGAGGTGGCGGACGAGGATGGTGCAGGGAGATGCCCCAATGGGTCTGTCACAACTGGGGAGTGCCACTGGAGGAGGAATCTGATGATGTTGAAGATGTAGATTCAGTCTCAGCCATTCCACTCCCCTCACCCTCCAGGCCACTGGGTCCCTCTGTGTCAGTGGTGTCTTGATCTGAGGTCCCTTGGTCAGGTGCTTCTCCCCTCAGGTCTCCTCCTCTTGCTTGTGCTGATGCTGCAAAGACAAAGAGGAATAGGGTCACCACATGTCCATGATCAAACTTGAGCAACAGTTCTGATTTGCAAACATTACCATGATGTCAAGTAGGCCCCAGCAATAAACTCCATGGCATGCATACATGTGCTTTCCATATACATGCATGCCATCTGAATTATCAACGGTTGCCCAAAGGAAATTATGGATCTCAGACAACTACAATTGCATGGCTGAATTTGTGCAATCACAATAGCCCTTCAACAACAAGGAGACCTCATCACCTCCAAAGCTTTGTCCCATGGAGCAGGCCTCAGTCACCTGTTGGTATGCAATAGTAGGCCAATGTAAAGTCAATTTTCACCTATCTCACACAAGGCCATATACACATGTATTTGTCACATATATAATGACCCAACAATAAGAAATGATGCTCCAGTTCTCAGTTATGTTGATGAGAAAAGTACAATAGCCTGGAGAAGGTGACATGGACATACCCATGTCACACTGAAAACATATCAACAGTGTACACTTCACCAATTGTTATTTGTCCCAATAGAGACAAGGAGGCAGTATTAAAGTTACTCAGATAGGCCACACATGTGGCATGGACATGAACACTGTAGACATCATGTCCAATATGTCAGGGAAAGATGTCCCCAAAATACACACCACAATGAATAAGCAAGCCCCAGGGTAATCACTACTAATGTCTGGCACCCCTTACAATGAAATTCTCTGAAGACATTTTTCAGTAGAAGCCATTAGTTCTTTGCATGTTGGAGAAACTCAGAAGTTGCAAGGACTTGTAAAAGGCCCTCAACGTGTTGCCTAATGGGAAGCTACATCACTGTCCCCATCTTGGTCATGCAAACCCAGATGTCAATCTGTGGATGAATGCCTACACCCAAACACATGTGTCCAAAACATGGATGTCACTCCATGATGCATGCCAACAGTCACGGCACATACCTTAACAATTATATACGTGCAGTGTATTTTTTCACCTAATGTCACTTCAGGGTCATAGCTATTCGCATTGAGGCTCTAAACTCTAGGCCTACATGTCATGTCCCTCATTGCTCATGCAGTTGTACATGCCAAATTACATACTATGATACATTAGGGAATGTGTCAGCCATTACACAACAGAGACACACTCTTGTATGTGGCACAACCTGAAATGTACCGCCATTGTAAATTTACTATTCCACAAACGGTTTGCCATGCACCTATATGTGAGGGAATACAGACATCATCCCATATTCTTAGGTAGACCATGCATGAAACTGCAGCTTACAAATGTGTTCTAAGGAGAAAGGGACACATACTGACATGTAGGTCCAAGGAATGTTTGCAACAACAATGACACATAGTCAAAGGCCATTACCCACTTACCAAGGAAAAGTAGTGATCTATTGATGCAGCCAAAGAAAGCTGTAAGCCCTGTCACATGTATGTTGAACACCTTCACATTACAGACTGCAGTGAGGCACCAGCACACATCATACACTGAAGAAAACAAGCTTCTGGGTGGTAGGTGCCAACATACACCAACATACACATTAACATAGACACATGACTGAGGACCATCACCTACTTACCTTTGGCCTGGAACACAGAGGAGTAGCGCTCTGTTACATAGAAAATATACACAATAAAACAAAAAACCATACATGATTGATAACTGTACACAGACATATGTGGTCCTTTCAGAGCAAGTGTGTAAGAAAACAGGGCTGATTGCAAAAGCCCCCTTACTTTTTGCACCCATTTTTAACTTTTTGCTGGTGTTTTCCTGACTCTGATGGTGCTGTGGGTACTGCTAACCAGGGCCTGTGCTATGTGTAAAATGAGTATGCAAATTAGGCACCTTATAATTGGCTATGTCAATCTACCTATAAGTCAGTAGTATATGGTAGGGCATGTAGGTTTAGGGACCCCTAGCATAGGCAGTGCACCCATAGGTGTACTGCTGAGGTGCCCAGTGTCATTATACAGGCAGGACTGCCTTACTGGCTGCTTTTAAATTAAAGTTATATGCAAATTCGACTTTGGAATTAAAAGTACTTTTAAAGTCTTAAAATATCTTATTGTAACATATACGTCACCCCTAAGGTGTGCCCTATGTGCCCCTAGGCTTGGGTGCCATGTAACTATAAGCAGGGACCTTATAAAAATAGTTTTATGAGCCCTGATTAGGTAAAACAGCCAAATTGGTTTTCCCTCATCGTAGTGAATGACCTCCAAAGGCTAAAATGGGGAGACTTTATTTTAATTAACAAAGTCCCCATACGTGACAGATACATTGAATTTGGTGTCAAAGTAATTGTTATAATAAATCCCACAACTTGCCATTGTTGGATTTAACATAACCAATTCAGGTAAAGAGTTTTAAAACTCTATCTGAAAGTTGCCAACTTCATTTCTATGGTGCCCTTCTCCGATTGGCCAGCCTCTGGCAGCCTGGCCAGGCTGCCTTGATAAGGTGTGAAGTGGACTGGGCTTAACACAAAGGAATGTGCCTGGGGAGGAGAACTACCTCAGCAGATAGGGAAGCAGGAAGGGGGAGGGATACCAAACTGGTATTCAAAGGCAGGGAAGGACATTTGGAGCAATGCATCCCCCACATCCTGCATCCGCAGACAATTAGGTGCCCTCTTGATTAGATTAGGAGAGGGCAGGAGAGGGGTGTGTTTACGTTTTTTAGCCACATCAGTGGATGGGCTCAGCCGGATGTAATCTCCAAAAATCAGTTTAAGCGATGATGTATTTTTGAAGAATCTTGCTCCCTGGGATTGATTTTTGCCACACTTCCCAGGAAGTGGTCATCACAGGGGGAAGGACCCTGCATTTGATTGGAGAACCAGGACCCCCCTGTTTTCCACCCAGGAGCAAGGATACATATGGCAGAGCTGCACCCACTCTTCAGTTCCCTACCAGTTTCCTACCAGATCCCTACAAGGAAGAACATCACAAAAAGAAGGCCTGCCCTGCTGGACCTCTGACCTGCACCTCAACACTGCACTCTGAAGGACTGCACCAGCTGCACACTTGGGCTTCACCACAAGAAAGACTTTGCCTGGCTTCAACTGGTTCAAGAAGGGACTCCTTGTTTGCTACATGTGAAAAACAGCTAACCAGTGTCTCCTGCATCAAATCCTGAAGAGACTGACCAGCTGACCATTGTCCAGTGGCCGTTTTGGAGTTTAAGCCAGGTGCATTCTGGGAGTTCTAGTCCGCACCCCTCAAGGAGCAACTCAGAGCTTCTGGAATCTTGGGGTGAGGTGTGGACTCCAAAAGAACCTTAAAAAACCTTCTGGAAGAAGATGCAGAAGTTTAGAGAAGATTGGAGAACTTTTTGGTAAAAGCTCCATAAAGGGACCAACCCATCGCAGCACCTCTAGCCGGCTTGCCTCAACCGCAACCCGGCCTGACTTGCAGGTTCGTCCCGGTGAAGAAAATCTCTGAAAAAGTGACAACGTTTGAACCTAGACAGTTGACCAGGACCTCCCGCACAGGTTATCTGAAAAGGGCTTCAGGGATGTCGGATCAAGATTCAGGTTTGCCCCGATCGCAGGATTTTCATCTTGAAAAATTGTCTAAGTCCGAATGTAGAAATCTTCACCAAGGGCCCCCTCAAGAGCTCCAGGAGGTTGGATCGTCCTGCTGAAGAAAATCTTCCAGAAAACGACTAGGTCTGAAGAAAAACTTTTGACGGAGGCCTCCCACTTGCTGTAGCCGAGCAGGGCTCCATTACGGTCGGCCTTAAACTTTGACTTTGCCCCAGTTGAGGTGTAACCAGATGACCAGATTGGTGCAATTAGTTTCAAAGCTCTAAAAAATATTAATTCTTTAAAAAAAAATCATATCTCCAGTTCCCTTTATCCAACTTTATTTGTTTTGGTGTCATTCTAAAGCTAAAGATATTTCCTATGTTTAGAAATTGGTATTGGATTTTTAAACTGTTTCCTCTGTTTGATTTAATTACTGTTTTGTGATACATGAATGCTTTACACTTTGTGTCCTAAGTTAAGCCTTCTCCCTCGTTGCAAAGCTACCAAGATTTGATCTGGGGTTAAGACCTAACTGAAGCTAGTGGGGGTTAGTGGCCTATTGCTTAGTGTAGGTACTTAACTTACCAATAATTCAATTTCCAACAAAGTGGCTTGAGGATTCCACCTAATTTTGTCCTAGGTCATTGGTACAATAGGCGAGGCATATCAGTATAAAACATGGCATGTGAACACAAACAATCTCTCATCTACTGTGTGACACATGGCTCATCCCTAATCATCAGGGGGAGCAGTCAGAACCTCACTCAATCACTTGGAAATGTGACAGGCACGATTGTGCCCTGTACTCACCTACTTGTAGCTGATGTGCTGCCCTAAAATGCCCATCAAGCTCCAGGTGGCCACTAAGAGAATGCAGGCTATTAGGTGGGTCATGGTCCGATGGGCACCCTGGTCACATTGGGCAGACAGCCCCAGCTGAACCTTCACGATCTTCCGGGTCCATCGTCTCCGGTTCTCCCACCTTTTTCTGCACTGGGTGCTCTGCCGGCTAGGGACTCCTAGGGTGTGCACCTTCTTGGCGATGGCTCTCCATATCTCCCTCTCTTGATGGGTGTTGGCCTGCATGGATGCAAAAGACAAATCAAGAGATCATGATCACAAGATTCATCACAAATGGTTGAGTCACATACTTGTCAGTTACGTCAAGCTTGAACTTTCTCATTTTGTCAATACTTCACAAGTGTGATACATACAAGCCTATCAGTACAGGACCATGACTACAGACATACATTTCCCAATCTGCAGACCAATCACCACCCTGCTCAGGCCCTACAATGACTAGGTAGGCTTACTGACATCTTATGGGACATGCTCTAGCAACCTGACTGAGATGTTATCCACTATGAGCCACACCTCTGTGGCTTCTGAAAGGTAAACTCCTTAGGTATGAATGGAACAACACATTTACAGTCTGTGAGAATGACTCTCTGCATACAATCCTTACAGGCTACTGCCAGGGTACAAAGTCAAACATCATACTTGGGTGATAATGAAGGTACTGACATGGAGAGTACAGAATGTGTCTAGCCTGTCCATGTGTGGACATTTGCAATAACAAATGCAGGTTCATGCCACTTCAGGGGGTGGGGTTCTGTGTTATATATCTGTACCACAGAACAAGCGTTTGGACCTATTTGTCCATCCTACAGAGGCGGCATCCCAAAAACAAAGGAATGCATTGTCCAGTTTCTGCTATGTGACCAAGCTACTGAGTACATATGAAAGTCTCCCAGGAATCAATACACTGTCTGCATTGTGTAAATGTCAGTTATGCAATGAGCCTGTATGGGACAAATATGACTGGTATCAAGGCAACAACAAGGCTGCGGGAGAAAGGGACCTGTCCAGAGTCAGAGACACACATTGACAGTGATGCTAAATGCACATATGTCACAGATCAGTAACCTACCCCTGTACCCATTCCCAATCTGATCAAAGGAATAAGGCATTCTGTGTAGCCAATCACAAAAGAGCCTCACTTTGGCCACATGCGAGGATCTGCAGTGGTGTAGGGAGTAGGCACAGTGCCACAATTAAATAGCCACAGTGAACCCCCAGCCTAGTCTAAGACCCATACTGGGAGGTACATGTGACAGGCCCTGGTCTCTGCAGGCTGAGAAGACATAACCTACATGACACCACATTCCCATCACTTTCATATATTACAGTACATCATGTAGTCAACAGCAAATTGTGGTGTGTGCTAACCTGAAGGGCAGAAAGAGTGATGACATGCCTTACAAACAACAGTCTACCATGGGAAGATGTGTGAAGAAATCTCTGAGGCACCATACCCTTAGCTCACATTACTCACATCTGACACCTACAACATGCATACTCATTTCATGCCGGCATTCACATACATCTTGTCTCACATTTACAACATTCATGAGGCAAGAGATATCAGAAGATGGTTGTAATGTCACCTCACCTAGTTTTGTGCATCTAACACACAGTGGATCAGGGAACATAAAAAACATACAAACTACATTGTGAATGAACTCAATATATGGCACTGGCCTCAATACCTGCACAGTGGCTCTCCCATTGATGCCACACAGACGGCACCTACTGGCACATGCATTTTCAATCTGCCACACATGGGCACAATCTAGTCTGTGAGGAGGAAAGGGACGGTGAAGTACAGACAAAACTGTGCACATGAGGCACTAACCTGCTCCTCTGGTGCACCATAAAGCGTTCCGCACAGGGGTGGGACCTCAGCCACCAGTGTCTCCAACTCTGCTGGTGAGAAAGCAGGGGCCCTATCACCTGCTGGATATGGCATTATTGCTCCCAGATGTGGTACACAGTAGCTCAGTAGTGGAGGTGTTGCTGGCAGCAGTGTCAGGAGTCAAGTGAGGGATTTTGCAAAATATGGTGGTCATGTCCACCACATAAGCGGTCGTCACCACCCATTGACACAGCCATTGGCCAGTGACTGCCACTGGTAACAACGTTAGACTATGGGTGTGTCTGCCACAGTTGCAACAGCCTACCGCCATGATTACTTTTTTCAGCGGTTGCGGGTGGTTCATAATGTCCACTGGAGTAGGTCAGGCAGCCACCATTTTAGAGGCCTGAAATGTGGAATTTGGGCTTTAAAAGCTGTGTCACACCTCCGAAAATGTTGTTTTGAGCACAATAACCTGTTTATCTTGTCTTGCCATGTTGATCCTATTACTCAACCACCATTATAGTATGTTGCAGAGCACAGATTTACAGTGGGGGCACAGTGCACGCCCGTCAAAGGTAATTTTTACGCTCAGGACACCCTTTCATATTACTAGTGGCATTGTGATGCACAATTTTGATTTAGGTCCAGGTACATAATGTATACACAGCTGTGAAAAAACCAAGGTGGTAACATGTGACCCTTATGTTACTAGCAGCTGTGATGTGTGCTGTTTTCCATGTCCATCAGTTCTAAATTTTCTTATCACGTTATCTTGACATGCATCATGTATGTTGCTGTGGACACAATGACTGTCAGAACTCATTTCTTGTCATGGACAGGTACCCAGGGAGAGGGAAGATGTGACAGCTATCTGTCTATCATCCACTGCCAGACCTTCAGACCAGAGAAGAAAGACACATAGGGGGTCATTCCGACCCCGGCGGTCAAGGACCGCCGGGGCCGGGTTCGGCGGGAGCACCGCCAACAGGCTGGCGGTGCTCCGCAGGGCATTCTGACCGCGGCGGTATGGCTGCGGTCAGAACAGGAAAACCGGCGGTGTCCCGCCGGTTTTCCGCTGCCCTGAGGAATCCCCCATGGCGGCGCAGCTTGCTGCGCCGCCATGGGGGATTCCGACCCCCTCACCGCCATCCTGTTCCTGGCGGTTCCGACCGCCAGGAACAGGATGGCGGTGAGGGGTGTCGTGGGGCCCCTGGGGGCACCTGCAGTGCCCATGCCAATGGCATGGGCACTGCAGGGGCCCCCGTAAGAGGGCACCACTTTGAATTTCAGTGTCTGCTTAGCAGACACTGAAATTCGCGATGGGTGCTACTGCACCCGTCGCACCCTTCCCACTCCGCCGGCTCCATTCGGAGCCGGCTTCCTCGTGGGAAGGGGTTTCCCGCTGGGCTGGCGGGCGGCCTTCTGGCGGTCGCCCGCCAGCCCAGCGGGAAAGCCAGAATGGCCTCCGCGGTCTTTTGACCGCGGAGCGGCCATATGGCGGTTCCCGCCTGGCGGGCGGCGACCGCCGCCCGCCGGCCTCAGAATGAGGCCCTTAATCCTCCATTACTGTCTGAATTGGTATACAATAGTGGACTTATGTCAGAGCTTCACTTCCTAGTCACAGGGCCCTTCTAACAGACAGTGGGCCATACTAGCGGTATGTCCAAACCTATGTTCAATCTGGTGTTTAAGGATGTCCTCTCAGCAATGTTGAAACAAGTTGACAGCTATATCCAGTTTCCCCGACGTGAGGATTTAACTCATGTGAACACTGAACCTTATGGTATTGCACGCGTCCCACTTGTTGGCTTGGTTCCACCGCATGCTAATGAGCAAGTATTCCGCAATTTCCATTCCATCACCTTCCAAGTTTCATGTTTGGCGGACCTATACATTTCACAGGTCTATGCTTGTTATCCCGTTCAGTTCATGATGCCTTCACTATGGGGAACAGCACTATCCCCCAGCTGATATCACAACTGTGCCCAGAGAGGAACTGGCTAGTTGGTAAGTCATATCTGTCCTGTTTGTGTGTGTGTCAATGTCTGGAGCGAAGGTTCTGATAAGAGGGACTCTTAGTTGCACATATGTCCCATTCCTTAACAGAAGACACTGCATATTCAAACTGTCCTTGGTTGTTGACACCAATCAGGAATCCAACTATGCCAGGGTAAGTCCACTTCAATGAGGCCCATGTAAGAACAAGCCAGGTAGTGAAACAGGCTTTTGGGCTCCTGAAAGGCCAGATTTAAATGTCTGGATCGCATTGGTAGAGCCCTCCTCTACTCACCCGGTAAAGGGTGTCAGATCATTGTGACCTGCTTCATGTTCCACAACATTGCCCTGTAGAGGAATATCCTATACATCCCAGAGGAGGGGGAGCCTGCAGTGCCACTGGGTGAGTCTCCTGAAATGCCAAGTGAAGAGGGCTGTAGTGAAGAGGAAGGAGCTGACTTACGGGAAGATCTCATCAACAATGCCTTTTCTTGAGTGTAAGTATGTCATGTGATGTAATGACTGTCTGAAGAACTGTAGTTGTCTGATTGTGTGGAGTAGAGTGTTTTGGCAAAACGCTGGAGAGCTATTGCTCTGCAATATTCAGCCAACGGGTGCTTGAAGCATTAGCCTTCGACATGTCCCCACCTTGATAAAACTGTTTTGTTAGTGTCAGTCTTGTTGCAATGTGACCTCATTTCCAGGTGCTTGCTATGTGATTTGTGTAACAGGTATGTTTTTAAATCTATACTCCTTGTTTTGTCTTTGTACAGGTACCTTTACCATGACATCCTTACGTGGGCATTTCAGACTTGTGACATTGGCATGTATCTGATGCTGTTGAGACATATGAAGTGGACATGGATTTTTCCAAGTATTGTAGGTCACAGATTTGGGGTGTATGAGATCTGTGCCAAGACTGCTTGAACAGTGTTTGGATGGAAGGTCTGAAGTGCACAATATACTTGTTTTTGTGCTGTGTTGTGCCAATTGCATCATGTGTGTGATTATGTGGGCATGAAATATGTTGTCATCAAGTGCAAGCCAGGCAGTCAACCTTCATATAGGCTGATCACTCTTCTTGGATGACCTTTATGTAGCTGTAGACATGTTTCATCATTGCAGGCCCAAGTGTCTGTGCCACAAAATTGACATATGTTTGTGTCATACCACTGGATGCATGGTCACTGGATTCTGATGGACCTGTGATCAGGGACTTTTGTCTGTATCTTGGTTTCTGTAATGTTAGATTACTGGGTTTTGGTATATGATGAGGCTCCAGCTGGTGGCATCATTCACTTATCTGTTTGCCTATTCTACAAGACAATGTCTGGCAAGGCCCTTCCTTCTGTGATCTGGGGGACTGTACCTCAATATACCTACCTTGACACAATATGAGTCAGCCATTCTTGGCTATGGTAGTCCAGACATATGAACAGCCTATGTGCTGTACAGTAAAATAAAATGTTTGATATGACCAGGCACTTGTGCCAATGTGTTTGTGTTTTGGTTGTAATCTTTAGCAGGACACTGTACCTGTATCACACCCCCTCCTTCCACTAGTATCTTGTGTCTTCCTCATTTGCTCCACATGGTCCTACATCTCTACATAGCAACAATTGAAACAAAAGCAAGCAGACATAAACTTTGTGATAGGTGGTATTAATTGTGAATTTGCACATAGATTAAAAGTAAGGGACATGATGGAACAGAAAAGTGAGGGGTTCAGTCATGGTGGATGAAATCATTGTAGTAGATAGCACAGCATTGGAGGTCCTAAGTCCAGTGTATGTCTCCCATAGGAAATGGACGGTGGTTGAAGAACCTTCAACAGAGTGAATATGTGGCACACAAAGGAGTTTCTTCAGGAAGTAGTCACTTGCTGGCAGTGGCGGGGGAAGCTGCTGCTATAGAGGGAGGGATGGCCAGAAGCGGGTTCTTCCCCTGACAGGGCCTCCCTTTCAGTGGCTGGCACTGATGAAGAAACGTCTGGTGTTGCTGTGCCAAAGGAAGGGGTAGAGTGTTGCTGATGATCCCTGATCAGGGTACTGTTAATGTCCCTCAACACCCCTGTTATGGAGGCCTTGTCAGTATTGGTGGCCTCCCACTGCTGAAGAATATCCCCCTGCAGCTGCTCCATCTGCCGAATTTCTAAAGTACCAGGCCCATCCTGCCTTGGGGCTCCTGCTAGGCCCCCAAGACTTGACTGATGGTGTCCTGGCCAGGAGCATCACCAGTGGCCTCACCTCAGTGGCCCACAATATCTCACCCACATACCCTACCCCCACAGGCCTATGCCCTTGCCACAGGGTGCCCCCAACTACTGGTTCCAGGACCATTATTGTCCCAGGTGTTGTGCTGCGACTAAGCATCCTGGACTGGGGACACAAGATGGTTACCACTGTCCTAGGGACACAGGTTAGGGGGCGAATAGCTGCCTATAAGGTCAAGGAAACCAGACTGCAAGGTCTTGATGTGGCCACAGTGAGACTCACTGTAGGGTCTGACCATTTTGTCCAGATGGGCCTGAACCGTCCTCCACATCCTGATGTCCAAGAATGTCGTCAGCACTGAGCACTTCATCCAGTGGGGTAGTGGCAGTCTTGTCTGTAGCCACTGGGGGCCCAGTGGCAGCTCAACCTGTTGACATGAAAGATGTGGCTCTACTCTTATGATTTCATACACCATGACTCAATTCTTCATAAGTGGATTTTTAATATGTGCCATGGTTGGAAAAATGAATATTATAGGTGACAGGTACTTAGTATAGAAGGGGAGAGCAAAAGGGTGTGACTGGACAAAAGTGTGTGCAGGGTTTGGTATGGGATATTGAAAATAAATTGAAGAGGCGCTTATTCTATGGAGTTTAATTTTTTGTGTGCTCTGTCTTGCTGGCTCAGGCTGTGAAAATGCAGAGGATTGTGGTGTGTGAAGAGGTGTGATTTACAGTGCCCTTCGCAGGTGTGTCCAGTTTGAAAATGTGTGTCTGCTTTCTTCTTTCAAATCTAGCCAATGTGCAGTTGTGTATTACTTTGTCGACAGTGGGCCGCCGTGGTTCAGGCTGCCTTGGGTGCCTGCAACTGCAACTTTTGACTTGAAATATAGTCAGTGTTTGGTCGCGGGGCTGTCGGTGCTGAAGATTGAACCGGCTAATTCCGGGCCTCCGGGCCACTGCTGGTCTGCCTTTTTTGCTTGATGGTCAGCGGCCCTGCCTGTGTAACTCACAATATGGTGTTCTTTTTGGGCCCGCCAACATGACAGTCTAGCGGTGCACCTGCCAAACTCGTATGAGGCCCTAAACCTTTCCCTGCAAACTAAACATGACAAATCATCTGGGAAGTTGATTGGTTTACCTGAAAGTTTAGTGCTCCACAACATCACAATGAACTGGATGAATGCTAGCCATCCTGGTCCACTGGATAGCAACTAATAGCCACTAGATGGTTAAACACTGAGAGAAGGCACTTACATAGGGAAGAACATGATTAATTGTAGAAAACAAACATAGCACATCTCTGGGACAGGATGCTGGAATCCCTAAAATCCTATAACAGAAATCATGCTCTCTCCAAAAACATCTCTTGATACATGCATTTATTCTTTAGATATTTAACTCAGTGTTATCTCATGATGTAAATCTTTCCTTGGCTGAGAGGGGCTTTGCAGTGCTGGATAAGTCTTATTGCTCTTTGTTTACAAGAGTAATGAGATGGAGCTGTGAACAAAACAGAATTATAAAATCCTGTTTGAATAAACTGAGAATTTGTTATATAAAATGTAAAAGTAATACATTGCTACAACCAACTTGGTGGCATGTGGGGGTGTAAGAAATTGAATTATTATTCGGAATTTAAAAACTATATTCAGCCAACAACCAGGATCCTTATCAGGGTAACTACAGCAGCCACTACATTAAACTATGCCTACACCTCTGGTAGCTTTGCAAAAAAGAAGTCAGGCTTTACTTAGAGGCACTATCTTAAGTATTTATGCAGTACACAAATGGTTATAAGGTGAAACACAGCACAAAAAAATCAGACACAAATTTAGAAAAATATAAAAAATGTAAAATGACTCAATTTTTTTTAATGCAATTAGTGGAACTAGAGTTATGACTTTCTGAAGTTTTTAGTGAAATTTGGGGCCAGATTTATAGTTTTTCATGCAAAACTGCGTTAGCACAGTTTTGGTGAAAAAGTATAGCACCGCTAGCGCCATTCCAATACTCTGTCCTGGCACTATATTTATGGAATGGAGCTAGCCGGCACTAATGCCCTGTTAGCATCCTTGGAAAGGACGCTAACAGGGCGGGGGAGGTGTAGGGGAAACCAGACCTTGTGGGCCAAATTATGGCGCTACACTGTTTACAGGCAAAAAAACGCCTCTAAGCAGTGTAGCGCCATTTTCTGGTGTACAACCCCCATGGATATGGCTCCTGTCTCATTAAAGGCAGGAGAAATGCCCAGCATCCCAATGGCCATCTCCAGGGGATGAATGTCCCCTGGCCATTGCTGGGGCCAGTGTCGTGCAGGGGGCCCCAAGACAGGGTCCCCAGCGGGAAAAAAAACAAAAAAATAAAAATACTCACTGAGACTTACCTGAGATGAGTCCCCCATCCTGTGGTGTCCCTCTGTTGTGGGTGTGGGTGTCCCCGGGGCCAGGTAAGGACACCTGTGGGCACTTTCCGTGGTCTCTGACCATCAAAATATACCTACAGGTCCCCTTACACCTGCCCATACCCAGGCATTAAATAATGGCACTAAGCAAGCTTAGCACCATTATTTAAGGCCCCCATCCCCCGTGCTGGATTTTAGCATATGGGAAAATTTGGCACAAAGGCCATATCGTCCTTTTCTGGACGGGAACTCCTACCTTACATCTCATTGACGCAGGGTAGGTTTTCACATCCAGAAAACGAAGTTAACTCCATAACTTTGGCACTAGACGTGTCTAGCACCAAAGTATAAATATGGAGGTAGGTTTGCGCTGAATTAGCATTAAAAAAATGCCGCTAATTCGGCGCAAACCGAGTATAAATATGGGCCTCAGCACCTAAAAGATCAAAGAGCCAACCACAGATATCTGGTCAAGAAAGTCAAAAGTTTAGGCTGATTGTGATGGAACATGGTTCAGATACACAAGGTTTGTTGGGCCTGGACATGGTTTACCTCAGGACTGAAAAGTAATTTTGGAGAAATCTCATGATAATGATAAAGTTCAGTGAGGCAAGACAGCATGCTCTGTGCAAGGGGGAGTCGTCATCTCCAGGAGCACTCTGTGAGGCTTTGGTGAAGCTGTCAACGATGGCCAGAAAAAGCTCAGAGAAGAAGTTACATTTTCAGCATAGGAGGTCACCATCATCAATGGGGAGCCTGTTGCCATTGAGCCCAGTGAAGATTTTTACCTTTGGACTTAAACAACTTTTTGAAAGTTGGAAATCTTCAGAGGATTGAAGCTGCAAGCCAAGGCCGAAGAGGGCTCCTTTAAATGGGCTGTGTATTACGGAGGTCCAACTAAACACGATTTGCTGCTGTAAAGAAGCACATAGCGAGAGCTCCCAAGAAGTCAGGCTGACTGGTGATACAACATGGACAGATTGTCAGCCAGGCAGGTCCTGCTCTTCTGTTCTTCTTCTGGTACTTTTTTGATGAAAATCTGTATAAATCCCACATTTGAGGGTTAGGCAGGAACAACACTTTTAACACCACTTCCTAGTGTCTAGAACCTGGGGGGCAACAGTTGGGGAGTTAGGAGTCTATCCAGCAGAGGCCATGTGCAGGGTTTAAGGTCTCTGCAGCTTGTTATGCACCTGTAGCTCACACAGGAGGCAAACTAACTAGCCCTTGGAGTCACTCTAGCAATCCTGGGTTCAAGGTGATGGTCTCTTTTACGCAGGAAGGCAGTCCTTGGGAAGTGATGCAGGTCTCTGGGGAAGAAGGAATGCCTCAAATAGTATGACAGGACTCTGGTAGAAACATGGCAGCCTTCTTAGGAAAAAGGCACAGCAGTTATCTGGAAAACAAGGCAGGTCTCAAGTAGCACAATAGTGCTCTGGACTACAGAGCTTTCCTTCTGAATTTTCCTGCAGGTTCAGGAGTGTACTGGAGAGTGGCATAGGATGTCCAATAGTTGTACCTCATGCCAGTCTTTGGAGTCTGGAAGATTCCCTATACTACCCTCACATCTGGTTTTGGAAGGTTCTTCTCTTTCCCTGTCAAGGCTCTAATAAGTCTGGGCTAACAAAAGTGTTTGTGTGTGCAGGAGGAAAAAATCCTTTTAATCATAAGTGGGGCTGAGTGCATCTCCACTCCTAATTATCCTGGTAGGATGGCCCATACTGCTAACACCTAGTACCCTTTTGTCTCACTGTCTGGGAGGAATAAACAACCCCCAACAGCAGAGCCTTGTACAGTCATGTGACCTAGGACACTGCAGAAGGCACAAATGGTTAGGACTGAAAAATGCCATCTTTTTAAAAGTTGCTGCCAAGTAACAAAAGGCAGCCCTACCTAACAAGAACCCGGTCCGGGGGCATGGTCTGGCCACGAACATAGATGGCTGCCTAGTTTTGGAGCTCCGCAAGGCTTTGGACTTCTATCGGGGGCAAGGGGCGCGCTGGGTGCAGCATACTCTCTCATTTTGTCCCGGGAGCTTCCCCTTGTCGATAAAGGATGTCGTGAGTGGAGCAGTTGCTGGAGTGCAAAGCCTTATGCTGGGGGAGAGAGGCGTGAAGTAAGGGCCTGCCGGGGAATAACGAGTCGCAGCCCACAATAGGATTGTGGCGTGGCCGCTGGAAGGGGCCGTCCCTGCGTGTGAGAGGCGACGGAGGCAGGGGGGCTCCATGTCCACACCTCGGAGCTGGAGGCCCATGGCCGATGGAGCGGGCTGGATGTAACGTGGGCGGGAGACGCCACAGGTAACAGCATCTTGAGCGGAGCCCTCTACCAGGGGAGAGACACAGCAAGAGGGCCTGGCGAGGTAATCATGAGCCACCGTCAGCGGCAAGACCGGGACGTGGCCGCTGAAACCGGCCGGCTGTGCGCGCGTGAGAGGTGTAGGAGGCACGGAGGTTCTGTGCCAACACCTCGGAGCCCAGAGGCTCTCTGAAGGTACTGGACACTGTCTGACAACTTGGATTGGGTGTGAGGCACACTGAACTTACCCCGGGAGGGGGAAGGGGTAATAGGGGGTCTTTATTCTAACAGACTGCAGAGACATTGCAACCCCCCCTTGTTGTACCCTTTACACCCCTGCCTTCCACATCGCCTTAGGAGGTGCCTCGAGCCACACAGGATCCGACCACACCTAAGAGGACCGGTCCCGCCGCTCCGCTCCTTCCTCCATCCCTTCTATTATTACATCGAAGAGAGATTGCAGTCCCATTCTCCCCCTACCCCTCCCTCCTTTGCCATCACAGGGGGTCACCATGCCAGTGCTCTGAAGTAACGGATCAGAGAAGGAGTGGGAGACAGATGGAGGCCCCACCGCTCAAGAATTAGTCTCCTTCAATTGTACCAGCTTGCATATCTGGACACTATTCCGCCAGCATCAATGGTGTGTCAATAGGGCTCCTCGGTGCTTAGCCTGCACTAGGGCCCCGTGCCCCCCACCAGCCAGACTGCACAGACGAGATTTTGGATTTCAGAGAAGAGGCCCCATGCTGAGACCTCTTCCTCTCCCACCACTCCATCTGGCCTGGGATCATTGGCTAGGCTTCCAACCTATAGCCATGAGAGCCATCCCAAAATCGAGTTCCTGCGATGCCCGGCGGGAAGACGACAGGTAAACCCTCAGGCAAACCGGCACGACAGCTGCTCTTCTCAGAAGCCCTCCAGCTTAACAAATCGGCGTCCTCACTCGTACAGCCCCAAGATATGGACGGCACAGAGCAAGCAACAACAATGGACCGCATACTCTAGGAGATCACATCGGTCACTCGTAGACTCGAAGGAATGGATACAGCTAAAACCTCCCTGATGACAGAGACCAAATCAATGCGCTTAGAACTAGCAGGATTTCAGTCTTGTGTAATAGGACTGGAACACCGAATGGCGAAAATGAAGGACCACTTTCACACAGTCTTACATAAAGACCAGGAACTCCTGTTCCTCCGTAGTAAACTTATAGACTTGGAGGATAGAAGTCAGAGGGACAACATTCGTCTTTTTCGATTTCTGGAACATGCAGAAGGCAGAGACTCCTCCTCTTTTCCCCACTCTGTCCACTCAAAATTGACTGAAATCGTCTTCTCACCGCTGTTGGAGATCCAGAGAGTACATTGTCTGAGCCCAAAGAGGAAAGACGGAGCCTCCAAACCTCGCCCGATCATTGCATGTCTCTTGAGACACAAGCAGGTCCACCAACTGCTGTCAGCATCCCGAGTGCACGGACCCTTCTAAACGGATGGCTGTGAGATCCACATAATGGCTGATTTCTCCATGGAAACCAACGAACACCAGAAGGGGTTCTTGGCACTCCGAACCAGAATGAGACAATTGGAAGTAAAATACGGCCTGTTCGAACCAGCGAGATTATGGACCACCAAGAATGGAGTATCAAAGAACTTTTATGACCCAGAAGACTTGTGAATTTACCTGGATATCTTACAATCCCAGTCCATCGACACAACGGACTCAGACTGATCTTTGCGTCCACCTTGCGACAACCGAGACACCTCGCTTCCATTGCCCAGCCAGGAGGGACCAAGCCGATTCTAACCCGACCATCGGCCCAGAGGCAGAGACCTAGATAGACTTGCAAAAACCCATGATGCAAGGGGATAGATCCTGCAAGCGGTGGCACTCCACACATAGCTTTAGGAGAAAGACAAATCCTGTTCCCCCCCTGAAGCCCACACCAGACCCCACCTGAACTTGAACTCATTTGCCCCACATGTACTTACCCATACTCGCGGTTGCGACATGAAGACCTCTAAAGCCCAGAGACTTGATGAGAGACTGAAGAGCTCGTCAACTGATTAGTATCTGCCCGCATGCTGAAGTTATAATGTTAAACAATTAGAATGTTTCTGTTTTTTCGCATCATACTTTAAATGCCTGCTATACATTTAGTTTTGGTCCTGATTATGGTCTCAACTGTGTTTTACAAGTTGACAAAGTATGGATAGAGACACACACTGCCTCGCAATGTATATATCAATGTTTATGTTGATGGTTCCTTATATGCCGTTGTTTTACCTTTTATGCTTTCCACAGCGGCTCGCCTGTGGCCCGACGCCCTCACGCATCACCTCGCCCCACACCCTTTCCCCTCCCCCTACCCCTCCCCCTTCCCCTCTCGCCCTAATATGCATGGGCATGACTGCTGCCCAGTTATCCCCTCCTATCCCACGCCTGAGATTCAGTTCTGACACAACCCAACCCGATCTACAACATAAGTGATGAATACTTTCCTCAAACTTGACACACGCCCCTGGCCCTGTGATAAACCGTGCCACAAGATGATTAGCAATAATGTTGGCAGTGATAGTACCCACGCTCTGCATCACACTGTATTATACAGCATCTTCACTCTACTGACGATAGTGGGAGATCCGACCCTCTATGATCCCCCCTTGCGATCAATGCATCCCCGCGATTCAGAGATATTCCAGCTCAATGTGATCGAATAATACCCTCACGTCCATGGGGCAGCCGTATGCCCTCTTCACCGCCCCCATTTCTATTTCTACTTCTGCTTAGGCAATAAGAATCTCAATAATTATATGTCATAGCGGTTCCCCTCCCGCCCCTCCCCCCTCTGAGATGACACAAACTCCTGCGGCCCTTGGTGATCCCGCCCACCCCCATGGTCTGCCCTCTTCTACTTCCCATGGAGACGGGCCCTGGGCGCTCCTGCCCCCGATTGGGGCCCACCTGGCTGAGCGTGGGGTCCCCATAGGTCTGGACCCGCAGCCTCCAGATCCGTCCCTTGGAGTTTTTGTTCCTGTACTCCTCTCCCTAGCTCTCTAGCTCTCTTCCTTTTCTCAATCCCCTCCCACTCTACCCTCCGTCTATCCTCCTCCTCAACCCCCTCTCTGTGTCTGATATCTATTTCTCTTTCCTCTCTTTTCCACCCACACCCTTTCTCCTCCCCTCCCGGCCTGTCTCCCTCTCCCCCTCCCCTCCAGGGAGACATCTAAAGCTAGTCACTCCCTCTCCCCCTCTTTTTCCTCCATGACCCCCTTGACAGCCCCACTGTTCTATACAGCGCCTACCTCCCCCCACCCTTACTCCAATAACCTATTTTAGCTCCACCTTCATGGCTGGCCCTAATCCTCCTGCGGCCTGCCTCCTTCGGATTGTCTCCTGGAATGTCCACGGCCTGACACATTTTGTAAAATGGAAAAAAATACTGTCCTATCTTCAGTCCAAACGGGCTGATATCACTCTTATCCAGGAGACACATCTGGATAGCATTGAATCTAGTAAACTATGGAGGGATTGGGTGGGAAAGGTACTCTTTAGCTACTAAACTCGAACTTAAGAGGTGGAGGTGGCACCCTACGGAAATGCAGGGTCACAATCTTGCTCCGCAAGACACTGCCATATCGGTTATCAAAACATGGGAAGAGCCCTAGGGGAGATTTGTATTCACTAAATTGAGGCTGGGAGACTCATTGATTTGCGTGTGCTCCACATACGCGCTGATCGGTCCCAAAAGACAGTTCCTCTTGCAACTCAACCGCCTTCTGTCCGAAATAGGAGCAACCTGCTATGTCATGGGGGGGACTGGAATTTGACACAAGATGCAGTATTGGACAGGACGGGCACTCGCGACATCTGCAATAACCATGTCAGAGCTAACTTAACTGACATGGTGGCAGATGCAGGTCTGGTAGACTGCTGGAGGCTTACACACCCAACCGACAAGGAATACACTTCTCTGTTGCCTGTACATGGCACTCAGTCTCGACTGGATTTTTTCTTGGTGTCACACAATGCTGTGGCCCAAATACAGGATACCACTGTTATGGAATGTGGCCTTTCGGACCACTCCCTGATCCAACTATTAGTACAGTCGGGCTTGACGTATCCCGACCTCAAACCCTGGCGTTTCACCGTTTCTTGATATAGAACTCCCAGGGCAAGGTACACCTGCAGAATCATGTGTCCACCTACATGAGGTACAATGCCGGCTCTGTCATCTCCAAGAGGATGCTATGGGCAGCATCGAAGGCAACGCTCAGAGGGCAAATGATGCGAGATGAGGCAATAGATAACAGAGACAGGAAAGCTCACCAAGCAACCCTAGAGGAAGATATACAGCGTCTTACGAGACAATATACCATCCAGCCATCTTTGGGTACTCGCCGCTCTCTGGAATGCGCCTGAATAGCACACAACGAGCTTTTCACATCCCAAGCCACAAATGCGCTACAGCGTCTGCAGGGAAGACACTATAAACTATAAAAGGAGCAGCTCAAAGAGAGGCTGCTTTAGCTATACCGGCCATCACATCCGCAAATGGAGAGATACTCACTTGACCCCAGGACATAGTAAACAAATTCGCAACTTTCTATCAATATCTGTATACCCCAGAATCAATTTCTGACCCTGCCCATATAGAAGCATTTCTCGACACTACAGCTCTGCTGTGCCTTTCGGACGAAGGCCGCTCTCTTTTAGAGGGAGAGTTCAGCAGGACGGAAGTAGTACTCGCCACTTCCAATCTCCCTTGTCACAAAGCACCCAGAAAAGACGGTTTCCCTGATGAATTTTACAAATGGGCTGGTGACCAGTCGATTAGCTCTGTCCATGACTAACTCAACGAGGCATGTAGAGAAGGCTCTCTTGGCGCGATGTCCAATAGAGCGACAATAGCAGTCATACCTAAACCTGGACGGAACCCGCTATTATGTGGTAGTTACCGCCCCATATCTCTCCTAAACGTAGATATCAAGATACTTGCCAGTGTCCTGGTGGCCCGCCTGCGCAGTCGTCCTATCCTTGATACACCACAACTAGGTGGGTTTTGTACCGGGACGCACTTACTGGAACCACTTGCGCACCCTTGGCCACACCCTGTGGGAATCCAGGTACGTCCCTGAAGAGGCTCTCGCCCTTTCCTTAGAAGCTGAGAAGGCCTTTGACCGGATTGAATGGCCCTATCTTTTCGCCACCCTGTCAAAATTTGAATTAGGAGACCAATTCATAGCCAAAGTTCGCCTGCTCTACGACCACCCTACGGCTCAGTTCAACTGCGGGATTTTTACATCAGACCCATTTCCAATCCAAAGAGGGACACAGCAGGGATGTCCTTTCTCGCCGCTCCTGTTCTTGCTGGCGATGGAACCTCTCGTGGACATATCCGTCAATCCCCACAGATTACAGGTATACCCCTGAAAGGGGGAACTTCCACAATATACCTATATGCTGATGACCTGCTACTCACCCTAACTTACCTGACGAGATCCCTGCCGGCTTTACTGCAGATCATTGACAATTTTGCATTGCAATCCGGTTATCGGATGAATTGGGACAAAAGTGAAGCATTACCCTCTTGTTCATAACAACAAGAGCAGCGCTATACAGCTATCAGTTTGGATGGATCCCATCCCACCTCAAGTACCTGGGAATATCTGTCAACCGGGGTTTAGAACATATGGTGCCAGACAACTTGGACACCCTTATACCACGCATGAGACTAGACTTTGCAAAATGGTCACAACTGGGCCTCTCCATGTGGGGCAGGGTACAAGCAGTGAGAATGATCACGCTTGTGCGCTTTCCCTACACTCTAGGCATGATCCCCCTCCAAGTCCCCCTCTTTACCCTCAGACAAATAGATGCAGCGCTGAGAGCCTTTGTGTGGGGCTCTACATGTCTACGACTGGCAACAGCAAAAACGTCTGGTACGTCGATCCTGTGGGGTCTGGGTCTCCCCTCCATCGAGCATTACTCCCTGGCTCTCCACTTATCACAACTGGCATTAATGGTATCCTGATACCCAGAACAACCACAATGGGTAGCTACAGAGAAATTCCTACTTTCCTATTCTGTGGACCTAAATGGCCTATATTGCATGGACCCTACATAATCCAGCCCAGCCAATCCAATGATAGCGTCATACATACCCAAGCCCCCATTTGGGGGAATAACAACTTCAAGATCAGGGGAACTATCCTTAATTGGCCGCAGTGGAGCCAGGCAGGCATTAAATGCCTAGCTCAGATAGTCGATGAGGGGTCCCTCCAGTCATTCAACAGCCTACGAGTAGAATATAATCTACCCACGAGGCAGGAATGGCGCTATCTGCAACTCAAACACTGTCTCTGACAAACACTGGGTGCTGCCCCTTGGGAACTGAAAGCCTCTCCAGTGGTCACTTATTTAAACACATGGGGTCGCCACAAAGGAGTATTGGCAGGCCTATACGATGTCCTCACATGTCACCTTCATTTGCAACCCCTCCTCGTAACGCTACGCTCCAAATGGCAGGTCCGTCTATGGATGGACTATTCAGTGGAAGACTGGTCAGACATATTGGATGCCATAGACAGGGGAACAAGAGAAGCCTGATTTTGACTCTTTGAGGTATTACATGACTGGTACTGGACCTCCCTGAAACTGCACAGAGCTGCACTCCTACCACATGCGAAATGCTGGAGATGTTCGGAGACCCGCTGCGACCTGCTCCATATTCTGTGTGAATGTCCCTCAGTCCTGCCCCTATGGGAAGCGGTGAGCTGTACCCTCAAATTCTCCATGCCACTTCAATCACCACTCTCCCCCTCAACCATCCTCCTACACGATCTGGACCCATTCCCCGTTCTCTCTCGCCCGCAAAAACGACTGCTACATGTGGCACTTGCGACAGGTAAGATTTGCATCCTCTGGCATTGGAGATCAACGGAATCCCCAACCCCAGAAGAATGGATGACGGCTATGATAAAAATAGCCACCCATGAACAGGTTATCTACAATCTACAAGGTCAGGCAGCCTTATTCATTCAGGTGTGGGCCCCCTTCCTAACAGAGGCATCATAACTCCTTCTTTATCTATCTCCCTCCCACCTCATCCATGCAAAGTACCATGGACTGGCAGCCACAGCCTCGCTGCTTCCCTCCGACCCTCTGACTTGCGATAGTGTCCTCCGTATTTGTCCGCCCTTTCCCCCTATCTCCTCTCCTTTCTCCTCCCCAGCGATTTCCCACTCCCTCAACCACTCCTTCTTTTCTTCACTATTTTCTCTCTTCTTGCTCTTATCTTCTCCTTCTATTACCTACCCTCCTCCACTCCCAGCAGGCCCTCCCTTAGCCTCATTGTAGACAAACCCCCCCAACACCCCTCTTGCCAGCAAGAAGATATGGCCTACTGACACATACTGTCAAGGACCACACCTTTCACGGATCAGCGACCCCCCCTATAAGCCCACCCTGGAGGCCAACACATAGCACCTACTCTGCCAGCCAGGATGGACGTCCTGCTTGTAGACCCACATACAGGGGGTGCTCTGTCATTGGATTTAGGACATCATGACTATGGCCCTCATTATGACCCTGGCGGTTGGCGGTAATTTGGGGAAAGGTACTGCCAACAGGCCAAACCGCTAATGTACCACTCCGTCTGCCAGGGTGGTAATGGCGTCTGGGCTGGAGACTTGGGTCTCCTGCCAGGTGGCCGTCCAATTCCACCCTCATGATTATGACCCCGCCTACCGCCATGGTTTTCGTGGCAAGCATACTGCCAGGAAAACCATGGAGGTAGGCACTATCAGAGCCAGGGAATTCCTTTCCTGGCACTGATAGGGGTATCCCCCGCCCCCTCTGCTCCCCAGAGGCCTCCTCCACCTTCCCCCTCCCTCTTCTGACCCCCCACACATTTACACACCCACATGCACACACATACACTTTCATATGCACACCCATACCCACATCCACCCACGCATGCACACATACATACCCACACACCGCAACACACACCAACATACATAGTCGCACACACACATTCACAACACACAACATACACATACACTCACATTCAGTCATTCACACACTCATTCAACATGACTCACACCTGCGTGCACGCATACAAAAACAGACACACACAACCCCACACACCCCCACACAACACCCCCACACATGAGCACACCACCCCCCTCTCCTGTCGGAGAACCAGACTTACCTACTTGCAGGGGGTCCTCCGGCAGGAGACGGGATTCAGCGCTGCTGCCAGCAAAATACCGGCATGCCGTATCATTGCTCATTATATGAGCCACCTTACCGCCGTCCGCCGCCATGACCGTCGACAGTATTCCGCCAGCCTTCTGGCAGAATTCTGTCTACGGTCATAATGCAGGTGGGTGGCTGGTAGCCACGGCAATGGTATGTTGGCTGCCGTCGCTGTGGCAGTAGGCGGTCAATATTGCCAATGTTGTAATGAGGGCCTATGTCTCTTGCTGTACTGGGCATTTGAACCACGAGCGGGTTGAGATCGGTTAGTACACCCCGATATGTCGGAACACGGGGAAACATGTCTTAAGCGACAGCTTACATTTCTACATTTCTCCCCAGTCTGCGACAGTACAATGTTTCTCTACCACACCTCCCTGGCCTAGAACCCCCCCTCTCACCTCTATTTCTTTTTGCCCTCATATTTCCCTGTCCTGAGCATTATTTTCCTCTTCCAGGAATGGACAATTGTTAACCTTGCGAGCTGGTCTTTCATGTTTGATAAGTGTGTTCTGGCTGTTATGTTAGGCCGCCATGATAGACCTTGTAATATCCTTTAAAAGGTCCTTTACCCTGAGCAGTTTCTGTATGTATTATTGAATTTCTATAAAAAAGAATTGCAAAAAAAAAAAAAAAAAAACGGGCCATAACACAATTCTTCAAAGCACAATGGCTCTCATTGAAATATAAACATTAGCACATTACAACAAGAAATGTTTTCCATAAAATGGCCAAAATGGCCCAAGTTAAATAAAATCCATCCTTGTGACCCAATTAAATTCAAAGGGTCACATTGTTAGGTTCGTTCTGAGCCCATTCGATTATGTTTCGACCCTTTAAAGAATGCAGGGTCTCATCAGGACTAAGCAAATAAAAGGGGACACCTAATGTGAAGCCAAAAACTGCGTCACAAGCATGCACTTTATTTAACTTGGGTCATTTTGGCAATTGTTTGGAAACGTTTTTTGTTGTAATGTGCTGTCTTTTGAAAACTGTAGGTTCCATGCTGTTTTTTGGTGGGGATTTTTAAAATCATATATGAATCTTGCACACATATATTGCATATTCAGACTGATTTCAGTTTCAGTACCATTTTTTCTGACAATTGAGGTGGTCTTTCCCTTCTTTTCTTCCTACTCCTGTGATAGCAGTACAATTGTGATTTGTGTCTATTCTATATCCATTTATATTTCAATGAGAACCACTGTGATTTGAAGAATATAATTATACTAAAAGTGTCATTTTCACAACTGTGACGTAAAATCTGAATTTACTATTAAAGGGAATTTTAAATTACATTTCATTTGAATCCAAACTTCATATAATTTCATAACCCTGTCTGCTCCCAATCAAAAGAAGATAGCACTTATTTAATAACTTAGGGAACCCAATATTTTCCAAAGAGAGAGACAGGCCTTACAATAGTGAAAAATGAATTTCAGATTTTTTCACTAATAGGACATGTAAAACTTAAAATTACCTGTCCACATTTTTAAATACACAAAATTAAGAAGAATTGCACGATACAATATAAAATGACTGATGCACTAACATTTACACTGTCACTGATAGTACTAAATATGACATATGATCCACCTTGTCATACTACATTTGTACCCTATAAGTAAATTATCAAGAAAAATATATTTACAAAGAAATCCAGTTCACTAGGGAATTAAGAAAATGTACTTTTAGAAACTTACCTTTTCTATGCCTAAAGGCTCTGAGGGCTAATTTGCATTTGCTGCTTCTAACTGCATCCTCCTGAGTGCATGAGATATGAGAACTGCCCCTAGAGTAGTAGTCAAATGCTTGGGTATGGATAAGTATTTCTGTTCCTTTGGCAGGATAATCATTGCAGCAGTGCCCAGAAACTTATGAAACTTTAAAGGACCTTCCTCTTTCACAGGAAGATGTCAAGTGACAACTGCACAGCACCATGGGGGTCATTACAACATTGGCGGAAAAAGCCGCTTACCTCCGTGCAGAAGACCGCCAACACAACGCCGCGGCCGCGGAAATCCACCACAGCTATTATGACCCACATCACGGAATCTGACAAAATTCAGACACCCACACAAGTCTGCCACACCAAAGGTCAGTTATAAACTGGCGAAAACAAATCCTCCACCGTCACGCCAACAGAAACATGCCCATGCTATCACGACCCATGAATCCACGCGGCGGTCTTTCAACCGGGGTATTCCATTGGCGGTACACACCGCAGCGCTCAAAATACACACACATCTCCAAAACACCGCCACATTGGACAATTCTAAATACACACACCTGATACACATACAAACACCACTCCCACACAATCAATACTATATAAAACACACACCCACATCACCCACAAACCCCTACGACCAAATATTTTGACGAAGGCCAGAGAGACTGCACAGCATAGACAACGCCACCACACAGAGGCGCACAACACCATCACCCTCACAACATCCACGCACAAAACATCACACACCACTACACATCACCACGCTCATCACCACATACACCACCCCACACATCACCTACACCACCCCATGGCATGGCAAAGACACCCCAGGTTCTCAGAGGAGGAGCTCAGGGTCATGGTGGAGGAAATGGTACGGGTAGAGCCACAGCTATTTGGATCACAGGTTCAGCACACCTCCATAGCTAGGAAGATGGAGCTATGGTGAAAAATAGTCGGCAGGGTCAACGCAGTGGGACAACACCCAAGAAATCGGGAGGACATCAGGAAGAGGTGGAACGACCTACGGGGGAAGTTGCGTTCCGTGGTCTCCAGGCACAACATCGCAGTACAGCAGACTGGCGGCGGACCCCCACCTCCTCCCCCACAACTAACAACATGGGAGGAGCAGGTCTTGACCATTATGCATCCTGAGGGCCTCAGAGGAGTCAGTGGAGGAATGGACTCTGGTAAGTCAAATCTTAACTATCATATCCCCCACCCTACCTGCATGCTATCACAGACCCCCACCCTCACCCCCTCCCCTATCACTCCAACTCCTCACATATGTACTACTAACACAAACCAACCATCCCAACACCAAGCCCTGCATGACACAACAAAGCATGGACACCCATCACTAAAGCATGTCCACTGCACATACCTATAACAGCCCCCCAACCATCATCACACAAGCCCCCACACAGGAATGCTAGCACCGGGGTACACGGTCACCCACCCATTGCACACCATGACACACACACATGCAATAATCATGCTTTTACACCCCTGCAGGACCACTACCCAACGTCACCAGACAGGAGGGTCCAGACATCTCTACCCCACCCACAGAAGGGGCCCACAGAGATGACAGCAGCTCTGGCCAACTGGATCCAGATGACCATCCTGGACCATCGTGGGCCTCGGGACAGTTGGTTCCCCTCGCACAGGCACAGCCCACCACAGACCTTCCACCCTCTGGTAACACCAGCACAGCACCCACCCAGCAGGTCCATACCTCCATCCCTAGGACACGTCAATCAGCTGTGTGTCCACCACTACAGGGAACCCAGGATAACACACCACCCCAACAACAACAGGGACCTGGGGGCAGTGGCAGTCGGCACACGGTCCAGGGGACGGAGGCACAGGAACACAGAGGAACTGGGAGGGCTGCTGTGCTGTGCAGGGGAACCCACTCTCCACGAGGCCCTCTCCTCCATCATGGGAGCCTACCACCACTCCCAGGAGATGATGGCTACGGTCCTGGCCAAGTTTCAGGAGACCCAGCGCCTGCAGGAGGAACAGTATTTGGGCTTCAGGGAGGAACTCAGAACCATCAGCTCCGACCTGGGCACCATCGTAGGGGTGCTGAAGGAGATACTTAACACCAGGAGGGACACTGTGGCACTCCAAGGGGCCCCTGACACTAGCAGGGACGATGAACTGCCCACCACCTCCGCCGGCGCTAGTGGACAGGAGGCACTGACACAGGACCACCACACCAACACCCCACCCCCTGCAGACGGAGAACCACCCCGCAAGTGGTCCCTGAGATCCAGGACAGAGCACGATGGCAAGACCCCCGCCAAGAAATGAGACCACCCTGATTGTCATACCACCATCCCACTTTGTAACCCTATCCATATTGGAACTGCCCCAGCTCCACTTCCTATGCCCAAATGGGCAGAACTCCTGTGAGACTAATAGACTGGACTCTGCCATGGACATTCCTCCACCATCACCCCTCACCATTTTACCACCCCCCTCCAATATTTAGCACTTCAATAAACACCCTTGAACCACAAAACAATCTGGAGTCAGTCTGTGATTTTGAAAATGTGTATTAGCAATGACAGTGACAAAATGCGTTCTCAAATGTAATGTCAACATACCTATGTCACACATCACAAGTCCATGAGGAATCTAAGCAGATGACACACGTTGGTAACCACACCTGTGAAACCGTAAGTGAAATGTACAACTCAGTTACCATATACTGGTTGAAATTGACAGACAGGATAGTGTTCTCACCTGTGTGTCACTGGAAATATTGCTGGATAACTGAGTCCCTGTTGTCAATGTCTTCTTCCTCTGCTTCCTCCTCATCACTGTCCACAGGCTCCACAGCTGCCACAACACCGTCATCTGGACCATCCTCCTGCAGAAAAGGCACCTGGCGTCGCAAAGCCAGATTTTGAAGCATACAGCAGGCGATGATGATCTGGCACACCTTCCTTGGTGAGTAGAATAGGGAACCACCTGTCATATGGAGGCACCTGAACCTGGCCTTCAGGAGGTCGAAGGTGCGTTCGATCACCCTCCTAGTCCGCCCATGGGCCTCATTGTGGCGTTCCTCTGCCCTGGTTCTGGGATTCCTCACTGGGGTCAGTAGCCATGACAGGTTGGGGTAACCAGAGTTCCCTAATAGCCAGACACGGTGCCTCTGGAGTTGACCCATCACAAAAGGGATGCTGCTATTCCGCAGGATGGAGGTGTCATGCACTGAGCCAGGGAACATAGCATTTACCTGGGAGATGTACTGGTCTGCCAAACATACCATCTGTACATTAGTCGAATGATAACTCTTCCGGTTCCTGTACACCTGTTCACTCCTGTGGGGGGGACCAGAGCTACATGGGTCCCATCAATGGCACCTATGATGTTGGGGATATGTCCAAGGGCATAGAAGTCACCATTAACTGTAGGCAAATCCTCCACCTGAGGGAAAACGATGTAGCTCCTCATGTGTTTCAGCAGGGCAGACAACACTCTGGACAACACGTTGGAAAACATAGACTGGGACATCCCTGATGCCATGGCCACTGTTGTTTGAAATGACCCACTTGAAAGGAAATGGAGCACTGATAGCACCTGCACTTGAGGGGGGATCCCTGTGGGATGGCGGATAGCTGACATCAGGTCAGGCTCGAACTGGGTACACAGTTCCTGGATTGTGGCACGGTCAAACCTGTAGGTGATGATTAAATGTCGCTCCTCCATTGTCAACAGGTCCACCAGCGGTCAGTACACTGGAGGATTCCGCCATCTCCTCACATGTCCCAGCTGACGGTGTCTAGGAAGAACAACAGCGACCACAGAGTCAAACAACTCAGAGGTATGTACCCACAGTGTACATAGAATACGAAACAAAATCCCAAAAGTTGTCTGTATGTGTGTTGAGTCCTGGCCTAGGTATGTGTGACGCAGTTGAAAATGAAGCCATGTGGGCCCCTGAAATGGCGGCTGCCTGACCTCTAAACTGGGACAATGGGATGCGAGATAACTGCGCTGGCGTTGTACACTGTCGTGGTAGGCGGTCGAAGACCACGGCGCAATGCTGCATTGGTTAACATTGGACCCTATGGGTCCCAGGAGCCAATGAGGAAGTGCCAGCGATGATGATACGCACCGCCACGGACGTGACCGCCGCGGACGTGACCACCATTTTCTATCTGTTCAATCACTCGATACCTGATCTTCGACAGGAGAGGACCTACACTGCAAGTGCTGCTGTGACCTCAGTCTGGAAGAGACAATGGTTCGTGCGTCTGGGGAAAGGGCCCCTGCCTTCACTGCACAGGAGTTGGAGAAGCTCATGGACAGGATCCTCCCCCAGTACACGCTACTCTACGGTCCTCCAGACCAACAGGTGAGTACACAGGGAGCATGTTGTATGGGCTATGCCTGTGTGGAGAGGGCTGGTTGTAAGTAGGAAGGGGGCAGAGTTTTGCGTGCATGAAGGACTGTGAATGCATGTGCCACATGGCAAGGGTAGGGATGTGGGCCACTCACTTCGACGGTGCAGTTGCTAATGACTTCTCTTCTTCCCCTGTACATGTCATGTAGGTCAGCGCCCACCAGAAGAAGGATATTTGGCGTGCCATCGCCAAGGACGTCCGGACCCTGGGGGTCCACCAGAGACAGTGCACCCACTGCCGTAAAAGATGGGAGGACATTCACCGCTGGAGCTAGAAGACGGTGGAGGCTCAGCTGGGGATGGCCTCCCAACGTGGGAAGGGTGCCTGTCGAACCATGACCCCCCTGATGTTCCGGATCCTGGCGGTGGCCTACCCTGAGTTGGATGGGCACTTGAGGGCATCACAGCAGGCACAAGGGGGTGAGTACAACATCATTCTGCGGACTGTGCTCGCAGTGAAGGTGTCTGGGTGGGGGAGGAGGGCTGTGGGTTTCCCTAGGCCAGGGCGAGTTCCGTAGGCTAGGCCCCTCCGTAATGCAGGCCATGTGGCACTCCACCCCAGCTCTGTAGACTGCCAAGTACAGGTATACATGCCCCTGTGTCATCTATGTGTGCTGATGTCCACCATAGCCATGGAGGCCATATCCCAGGAACTGCATCTGTAGAGCCCAACAGCGCGGCGTAGTGCAGGGGGCTGCTGTGTCTGTATTGTCTGCCAACGGTAGCGGTAAGCCATGCACTCAACCTATCTTTCTTCTGTCATCATCCCCCCCTTTTTGTGCTCTCCCTGTTCTTGTGTGCATCAGCATCATCAGGCGGAGGTACAGTGGCACCGGAGCACGAGGGAGCTGCATCCCACATGGCCATGGAGGGCCACACCACGGACTCAGAATACACCAGTAGGACAGAGGGCAATGGGAGCTTCATGGCGGGGACAGGATCAGCAACCAGCGACACAGACTCGTCCTCCGATAGGAGCTCCCTTGTGGTGGCGGCAAAATCTGTGCCACCCACTTCTACAGGTACAGCCGCCACCCCCCCTACCAGTACCATCCTCCCAGCAGCCCCTCAGCCTTCGCCCGTGCCCGCTCATCCAGGAGGGTGGGCATCACCTTCGCCCCAGGCACCTCAGCCCCTGCCCCTGTCACCTCTGCTGCCCTCAGTGAGATGGCCATTGACCTCCTCAGGTCCCTCACTGTTGGGCAGTCTACCATTTTGAATGCCATCCAGGGTGTAGAAAGGGAATTGCAACACACAAATGCATTCCTGGAGGGCATTCATTCTGGTCAGGCTGCCCTTCATCAAACCCTGCAATCTCTGGCCTCAGCACTGATGGCAGCCATTTTCCCTGTCTCTAGCCTCCCCCCTCCAACTTCCTCCACCCAGACCCAATCCCCTGTATCCCAGCCTATGCCAAGCACACCATTAGACCAGCCTGCACACACATCAACACACAAGGGAAGCTCAGGCAAACATAAGCACCACACATCCCACAGGCACTCACACAAGCATCACACACATACAGACACAGCAACATCCACTGCCTCCACTGTGTTCCCCTCCTCGTCGTCTCCCTCCTCCCTCCCAGTGTTGTCTACACTCTCACCTGCATTCACTACCACAACAGCCACTAGGTCCCGCACCAGCACACCCACCACCACACCCCGCTCACCTGCACTCACCACCCCCACTACCATTTACACGTCCCCTGTGTCCTCTCCCAGTGTGTCTGTCATGCCCCCTCCCAAAGTACACAAAAGCAGGCACACACCCACCCAACAGCCATCCACCTCACGACAGCCTCCAGCGCAGGCACCTGCACCCAAAGCCACAAAAGTTACACCTCCTACAACCACCTCCTCTTCCTCCACTCCCAGACTCCCTCCAGCTACCCGTCCCAGTGTTGCTAAGAAACTTTTCCTGAGCGAGCTTGACCTCTTTCCCACCCCCCTCCAATTCATAGGTCCCGTACTAGCACCTCAGCCAAAAAATCGCCGGTACCAGTGGTGCATGTTAAAGGTATGTGGAGTGCACCAGGCACCAGGGCAGCCAGTGTGACACGGAGCCACAGCACAGCCAGTCCCCCCCCCCTGTAAAGCACCAGAAGTTGGACAGTGCCCGGCGGGAGAGGGTGAAGACTCCAGCAGGTAAAGCCGCTCACAAAGGTCCCGGGGGGAGTGTCCACTCAGCTGTGACTCCTCCCAAGGTGGTGAAGGGGCAGAAGAAATTGCCAAAGTCTGGTACGAGCAGCACGGCGGAGAAGACCGCAATAATCCCCGCTGCCCAGGAGGCCACTGCCAGCCCCATCGTCAGTGGCCAGGAGGCCACCGCCAGAGTCAGTGCCCAGGAGGGCCCCGGCAGCCACAGCCCCGCTGGGCAATGAAGGACCGCCATGGAAGCACCGCTGAACAGGGCACAGACCGCCATGGCAAGCACTGCTGAACAGGGCACAGACCGCCATGGCAAGCACCGCTGAACAGGCAAAGCACCGCTGAACAGGGCACAGACCGCCATGGCAAGCACCACTGGATAGGGTAAGCACCGCTGAACAGGGCACAGACCGCCATGGCAAGCACCGCTGAAAAGGCCAAGCACCGCTGAACAGGGCACAGACCACCATGGCAAGCACCGCTGAACAGGCCAAGCACCGCCAACTCAAGCACCGCTAGCCCATGTGCAGCAGGGTCAGTGACGGAACTGGGACCGTCACGGGGAGAGTGATGCACTCTGGGCACCAGTCCCCCTCCAGAACCAGTGGAGAACAGCATCCACTCCGTCTGTCCTTACCAGGATGAAGCACTCTGGGCACCAGTCCCCCTCCAGAACCAGTGGAGAACAGCATCCACTTTGTCTGTCCTGCACAGGATGAAGCACTCTGGGCACCAGCCCCCCTCCAGAACCAGTGGAGAACAGCATCTACTCCATCTGTCCTGCACAGGATGAATCACTCTGGGCACCAGTCCCCCTCCAGAACCAGTGGAGAACAGCATCCACTCCATCTATCCTGCACAGGATGAAGCACTCTGGGCACCAGTCCCCCTCCAGAACCAGTGGAGAACAGCATCCACTCCGTCTGTCCTGCACAGGATGAATCACTCTGGGCACCATTCCCCCTCCAGAACCAGTAGAGATTGTTATCCACTTGAGAGACTGTGGCTTTGCACTCCCCAGGATTGAACAGTGGGCAAACCACCCACTGTAGAGACTTGAGAGACTGTGGATTTGCACTCCCCAGGATATGGCAGTGGGCAAACCACCCACTGTAGAGACTTGAGAGACTGTGGCTTTGCACTCCCCAGGTTTAAACAGTGGGCAAACCACCCACTGTAGAGACTTGAGAGACTGTGGCTTTGCACTCCCCAGGATATGGCAGTGGGCAACCCACCCACTCTAGAGACTTGAGAGACTGTAGCTTTGCACTCCCCAGGATATGGCAGTGGGCAACCCACCCACTGTAGAGACTTGAGAGACTGTGGCTTTGCACTCCCCAGGATACATCAATGGGCATGAAGCCCCCTCGTGGATCTGGCGTTGTGCACTCATCCGGCTGAGGTGCCCACCCTTCCCCCTGAGGTGCCTGTTGTATTTCTATCTGATGCCCCAGCAGTGTTCTCTCCGTTTTGATCAGGTATCTGATGTGGGCCTCGCCCATGCATTTTGGGCCCAGTGGTCCACGGACATTGAATGGTGCATTACCTGCACTACTAATCGTGATGTATATTTTGTTGAATGTGTCTATTGATCTGTATATATTTGGTTACTGTATTTTGATATATTACAATGGTTGCACTCATTTCCTTTTGTCTTTGCATTCTTCCAGGGGGTTTGGGGGTTGTTACTGTAATGTTTGGATATGCATTGGTGTGAGTGTTGAAGTGGGAGAGGGTCGGGTGGGGGAGGGGGTGTTGCGTGTGTGTGTCCCTGACTTTTGCCTCCCCTATGTCGTAGGTGCAGTACTCACGGTTGTCTTCGGCGCCGATGTTGATGATGGTCGTACAGGAGCAGGAAGACTATTGCAGGGAGTATTTGGAGTTCCGGCTCCATGGTGTCCTGATTCCTTGTGGGATGTGTAGAGGTGAGCGTTTTCCCTTTGAAATGGCTGTTTCCGCCGTGTTTTTTATCCACGGTGAATCCGCCCCGGAAAAGGTGACGGATTGGTAGGTTGTGATACTGTGGGTAGTACTTTGTCTTCCGCCTGTCTGTTGGTGGTGACCGCCGCGCTGTTTGTCTGTACCACCGTGGCGGTAGGAGTGTTAAAGTGTCTGTCTTTGTTGGTGGTTTCCGCCACAGTCATAATTCCCATTTTTGCCGCCAGCCTGTTTGCGGTCTTACCGCCGCTTTAACACTGTGCGCCAGGGTTGTAATGACGCCCCATATGTTGTTCCCCCAGTCAGTCAGGATCCTGTTACAGTAAGGAGGGAAATGTCCACAGATCTGGTTTAAAGAGGCCACATGGAAGGGATTGCTAATTTCCCAGGCCACACCTCTGTGGTAGACACAGTCACAGAGTCCAAACATACAACACTTGACCTAGTGAAAGCCCAAAAACAATTCCAACCAGCAAAGGAGCTTCTCTCGGCACAAAAGTTAGGTTTTACATGCTCAGAGCTTTCCTGTCAATGTCAGCAACTTCATCAGGACCTTATTCAGTGACCGTCTTATGTTGTGGTGCGCTCCTCATTTACAGCCTCTTGCCTTGACCCACTGAAGATTTTTGACTTTCATTTCAAAGACTATGGGGCTGTCAGGACGACAAAGTAATTTCCTTCTTTAGCCTATACTGCACCTTCGCCCATCAAATCCTGCAATGAATACTAAGCTGGTGAACAGGAACTGATGTCACAGCAATCTCTGCCAAAGTTTTTTGCATTTTGTTTGATAACATATTCTCCCTTTCACTGAATTGGTTTGGGATTTTTCGTCAGATTTTTATTTTTTTTATATTTTATTACTGTTTTGGAACTGCATAAATACTTAACACCTCACCACTAAGTTACGTCTGTTTTATCTGTGCAATAGTTACCATGGAGTTGAGTTCAGGTTACTTGGGTGACTTTAGTGTTTCACCCCGACTAGGAATGTGATTATTACTTGAGATTGGCACTTACCACCCTAACTAGGACTCCAATGTCTTACATAAGACATCCTTTTATATCTTGTTTCTACATTCATTAGTTTTCAACTAGTAACCTGATACTCTATGTATATTGTCTTGTGCATACTAAATATTAAACAAGATGGTTTCATATATGATCTAATTTTATAAATGTCAATGACCATAAAAATGTTGTATGATTAATTGCAAACACATGCTGATGAATTTATGAATTGTATGGCTATTGTAGTCCTCAATGAGGAATTTCTATATTGATGTTAGAGCACAGTGCATTAGATACACTTTGTTCAGAATATATGAAACATTAAGCTATGCAAGGCAAGTTTACATACTTAACATATAAAGGATATACATGTATGATTAACAGCAACAATTTTTATTGAACTAAAATAAGCCCTGATTTTAATGAAGTTGAAATACATTCCAAACAAAGGCTCTGTATGAATAAACATGCAAGTTACATATCCAAATGAAAAGGTTGATGTTAATATTATATTGAGGAAATAAACACAATAACACTAATGCATGACTGCTGATGGTATGCGAAAAGATGACATTATTACAAGTTCAGGACTAAGAAAAACACTGTACAACAATTTCTTATTGTAGTCTATTTTTCAGCACTGTGAAGTGAAACATGTATGCCTTCATCTTCATTCTGTGATGAATCCTCTTACTTATTGCCTGATTTTGCAGGAGCTGACAACCATTTGCACTAGAGGAACACTTTGTAGGCCTTATGCTGCATAAAAAATCTGTGATTTCAGTGAAGGCTTCAGTGAAATCCCTGGCAGGGGTCTGCTGAGATGTTAATACAATATTTTGATTCTGGATACTCATAGCTGATATGAAGATGCCCACCGAATGATCCAGTCCTTGATAGAATTTATTTATGGAGCCAATGTTGTTGTCTAACTGCATTTCAATTTGAACCAAATATGAAGGTACTGCATTTTGATTCTTGTCCTTAATGATTTCAGCTATGTCAGCTAGAGAATCATCAATTCCTGGGTCAATAATAAGTGTCTTTTACGTACTGAGCCAAATTCTTATTTGGGCTCAGACCTCTTTGGGCTCGAAGCATTGATTTGCCCTAGTTATTATTTTTTGAAATGTCAATTCAGGATCGTCATCATGAAGATTACAACACTGATAATTTTTTAAAGTAAAGAAGCAGGTTGAAGAACCTTTGGAGACACTGCAAACTTTTGTCCCTTACAAAAATGAGTGGGAATTGTTCAAAACATCCATGAGTTCTATTAATGTTTCTTCATCCAAGGAGTGCAATGTGGCATTGAGCATCTTAAAGACAGCATTGTTACTCAGTTCAGTTCAGTTCAAAATCTGTATTTGGCAATAGCCATAAAGGCATTTACAACATTTGTGTGTAGAATATTCTTATGTAGAAAAATATATTTACATATAGAATGACTCTAATGAGATTAAATGAAAAATAATTTCTCATTTTAAGCAAGGAGGTCATAAAATATAAAATACATATGACTTAATATTATTGCAAAGAAACATGAAATTACCACAAATTGGGCAATACTTAACAAATATCTAGGTATATAAGTTTACTACATCTTCTATACAATATATTCATCATAAGTGTAAGACTTCATAATATGTTCTGATAGCTAGTGCACTCTTGATAAAATTTTACACAGTGTGACCAATATCTAAAGTGGGCAGTTGCTGCAAGAATTCCAGTCCTAATTGAAACTGTTGAATGTTGGCCTTATGCAGGTCAGAGACTGAAAAGGAGGACCTTGGAACTGAGTATAATGGACAAAACAGTGTAAGGCGACATGTGCACTGCTTCACTATGTTATTACAATGGCATGGGGCACATTTATGCTGCCCAGCACATGCTATTGGAGAAACAACCTTAAAATGAATCAGATTCAGTCTAAAGAGCCTAAGGTAGGACCAGTATATAAGGTAATTGATCCACAATAAATATGGTTCTATATATTTTTGACAGTTGATACCTGTAAATAATTCTCGACAGTGTGCATTATATGCACCCTGATAATCTTTCAAACCAACGGAATGCAAAGAAATATTGCTTCACAATCAATCAATCAATCAGGAATTTGTAAAGCGCACTACTCACCCGTGAGGGTCTCAAGGCACTGAGGAGGGGAGGGAGAACCTTCTTATAGTTAACACTAAGCTTTTGTGGATTGGTATACATTTCCATTAGGACCAATTTTCTAAAGGTGCTTTTTAAATATGCAAACTACAGTATTCTGTTAAACTTGTCTAAGTATAAGCAATCTGTAGTGCATGTTCTTACCAATGCCACCACTGGGTCCTGCCAACATTTAATCTACAGGACGAGTAGGGCTACACCAATCTGGTCCTCCATATAAGGTAATCCCAATTCCTCATGGCAAATTAAATTAGAACTTGTTTCTCATTATATCATGAGATTCAGTGTCATGAATTGAAAGAACAAACACACTACTAAATGCAGGTTCACATTACAATATTATGACAATTTTAAAAAGTAGTTTTCAATGAGGAGAGTGAAGAGGTGACAAGTATTCAATACATTTCTGAACCTGCAAAAACATACATTATCTGCTTTCATAAATATAATTATTATTTGACAAATTATATGTTGCATCATATAACATAGGTTTATATTTTGCAATCAGTTTAGAAAAAACTATATATCATTGTATTGTTTAAAAAACATGCATTGTTATCAAGTTGTATGTTTACACCCCCAGGTGATTCTTGACACTGAAACTGTAGTTTTACGTAATAATATGTCCTTAATTATGACATATATTTCTGCTTTAAACTATTCTATTGACACAACACAGCACACAAATCCACCTCATTGAGCAAATGTAAACAAATCAGGACAATACACAGAAATTGTGTGCTAGTTTTAAGATATGACATACCCAGTTTTCAATTACCGTATTTATCGGCGTATAACACGCACCGGCGTATAACACGCACCTCATTTTAAGAGGACATTTCAGAAAAAAAAACCTTAACATTATATCGGCGTATAACACGCACACATCATTTGCCCCCTATTTTCAGGGAGAAAAAGTGCGTGTTATACGCCGATAAATACAATAAGAATTGTGGAAGATTTTTAATGTCACAGTGCATATTGTACTTTGGCTGATAGGCACCAACATAGAAATATTATAATAGTGGTGCTACTATACAGGTGTATTTTAACTAACATACTTTCTTTTGCCTCCTGAACCTAATCATCCTATTGCATACATTGCTTTTACTCTGCATTATAGCTGATACATATATATCTAATTTAGAATGTACGTTTTCACACATATTTTGAACAATGAACAATTACACTGCTGTACACGGATTTCTCTCTCGATTTTCAACATAATATCTATGTAATAAGCAGATGATATAGCATTTTATATGAAGATCTATTGCAGAATGCAAATTGACACTCAAGATTAAACAATGGAACAGGCGCATCAGGCATAGGAAAACAAAATAAGCTACCTTTTTAAAGTTTTTTGTGAAGCTACAATAAAAGTATCTCAATCCTTAGATCAATGTACATGTGTCATTAGCAAAATTTGTATATGTATTTAAATCAACCAACTAAATACTCAATCTGAAACATGGGCATCATATATAGGTGTTACTATTAAAATATATAAAGCTATTGCACATATATTTTTCATAATAATTAACAATAATATTACAGGAACACATGCTGTAATTAGCAATACTTACCCACAAGCAAAAGTGGCCTAAGTGACAAATGATCATTACCAGCATCAACACTGATGATTTCAGAAAAAGAACAACATTCTCTATTAACATGTGCAATTCAATTCATTTTGACACAAAGCAGATCATGAATAATTTATTGTCACTGTCAAATACATTAAGAAATAATATTATTTACAAATGTTATATTAGCAGAAAAATATGATTTTTTTTTTAAGGGAGTCTAATACATGATATGCTAAATAAGCTTGTTTACTCTACATAATTAATTGAAATGTTCATAGGATTTATTTCCACACATTGATAACAATGTTGAACATGCTGACATATGCAAAATCCAATTATATGTATTGACACACATATAAAAATATACATTTCAACATTATTTTGTAGACTAAACTTACACTGAGATGTAGATAAGTCATCAGGACAGGCAAAATCTATGCCAGCAACCATCTTAGTTCCTATGAATGCTGCCACCTGTTCCTCCATTGGTGTCAAATCATCATGGATGTCAGGCCCTCTGCCAGTTTGCATTGCCGTCCTAATATTCCTTGTGAGCTTTTCCTTGGTCCTGCAACTGTAATCATGGCTACCTTTTCCTGCATTCTACTACTGTTCTGTGTGTTGGTGCTAATGTCTTTATTTTATTAACTATATCTCTACAGAAAGCTTCCTTTTTTGTAAAAGTTAGTTGGAGATGACAAACAGATATTTCTCTTGTTTTGACACCTCATAAATAAGTCAAATCCCATTCGCCACCTGTGTCAAATTGACTTTTCTTTTTCTGTGTCCAATCCTGGAGAAACCCTCCTCATTGATGGGTACACGCATGGATGGTAGCATCTTCCTGACTTGGCATGTTCATAAGCTGAAAGGTTGAGTGGAATTTGTGTTGTTTTTTTTAAAACTGAAGAGTGACACAAAGATGTCTTGTGCAACTCATAATTGACTTGTGGGACACAATTAGGATTTGCATCATTTAAGCATGAGTTGTGTTACGGTGCGTTGCAGTATGATGCACATCTTTGAATCATAGTGCACCACAGAGTAAATAAGGTGCTGCCACAGTTAAACTAAGATGCATAGCTCAACAAAACCTTTTCTGATGCAATGCATCAATGCCTCACTTTTTATAAATCCAGGTCTATGAGCCTGATAGATAAAATCATTTATGGCTTTTAGAAATTAGGTTGTTGGTTGATTGGGGTATGAGATCTGGTCAAGCAACAGCCACAAACCCCTGCAGCGAGAACCCAAAAAAGTCACTAAACTAACCTGTGATTAACCCTACGCAGCAAGGCACAAAAAATCAGTAAGGCTAACTCAGAGGTAATGTGTAAAGTATATATTTATGATGCACTCTAGCAGTAATAAAGTGAAAACATAACACAAGAAAAATCACAAACCAATTTAGAAAAATGAAGTACATTTTATTAGATGATTTGACACCAAACAACAAACTGAAGTTATAAAAGTAGCACCAAAAAGATCAAAGTGCCAACTTCGTATATCTAGTCGTGCAAGACTGGGTCAAACTCAGAAAATATGTCCATAACATAATGGCATGTCTTTTGAAGACAAGAAATGGATTGGGCTCGATCAGTACTCACATTCAGACTTAAAAACATTATTGAAAAAAGTGTTCTGAAGTAAAGTTCAGTGGGCCAAGGATGCAGAAGGTGTACGAGGAGGGAGCATCGTCATTGGATAGCCTTGGGCCAAATCCGCAGTTAAAATTTCTATGTTTGGACATAGGGCCTGATTTTGATCTTCAGGGTAATAGTCCTGCCCATTAAAAAACCCATCTGCTGCCTTGGCAGTCGGCCCGCCCTATTTAGATGTTGGCAGGAACATGGGCAAAAGAGCATATGCCATCTTTACTGCTGAGCAGGTTTGGATGTGCCTTGCCGCCAACTGTGGCGGTGCGACCTCCACAACTGAGTTAGCAGATTGGAGGGGAAATGAAGTAAAAATCCCAACTTTTTTCTGCATTCCACTTCCTTTTTTGACTGGACATGACTAGACAGGACCTTCCGTCGATTCTGCCACTGGACCACAGAGAAAACACAACCGTCCTGTCACCAGACTTAAAGGTAGGGAACCCGCATTGATTGGTAAAGGTACAGCAGCATTGTCTGCGGCTCATATTAGAGCCAGCGGCAATGCTGCTGCACTCAGGGGGCATCAGCACCCTCAAAATGCACACTGTCTACACAGCAGGCAGAGCTCATTTCAAGGGTGCTGGGCAGGGGGACCCCTGCACTTGTTCTCCACCAGTCTTTTCATGGTGGTCAGACCACCATGAAAAGGCTGCGGAAAACAAGGTTGTAATCAGCAGGGCGGTGCTTATTGTAGCGCCGCCCTGGCTGATTACAAACAGGACCACTGTCAACCAGTCTGGATCACTGAGGGATGACAGTGGGTTGGTAGGTCTGCCTGCCAACCTTGTAATGTGGCAGTCGGACCACCACAGCAGCGGTGGTCCAAACGCCAGCCTCATAATAGGGCCCTTGATGTGTGTCACTTGCATGTGGATTTGATGCTGTGTATGTTTGGTTGTGTGTTGTGTTGCTGTGTGTACCATTCAGGTGATTGTTATTGTATGGTTGTTATTCTGCGTGTAGTTGTGTTTGTGTGTGAGTGTGTTTCTGTAAATGAGTGTATAGGTGTGTCAGTTGTTGTGGTTGTGCCGTGTGTGAGTGCAGTGTCAATAAGGTTTGTGTGTCGTGCCATAGATGTATGGCAATGTGTGTTTTCAGCATGTCCGTTTTGTGTGGTGCTAGAATGGGAATGGATTATAGTGTGTATGTAGTGTTTTGTGTAGAGTGTTGTGCAGGAGGACACATATGGCTAAGGTAAGTGTGTGTATGTGTGTGTGAGAGAGACTTACATCCTTTCCATTGTCACTGCCATTGTACAATGTCATTTGATCCAGCAAAGTTCACCCTCCATCAACAATCTACCACCAGTAAAGTGCCTACAGGACTGTAACATTCAAATAGGGTTGGCGGCAACTTACCAGCCAGATGGTTAGAAAGAGCACTCTGTCGTGGCAGTCTGTGGCTCAACTGCATCTAAATAAGACAAACGGAACACCATCGACTTGACTGTGTGTTTAGGACCGCTTCAGATTGGTGATAATACTGCCAAATATAAATCAGGCCCTTAGTCTCTGAAATGGAAGTCGAAAAGGTCCAGCAGGATGAGGCAGAGTTCTACGAGGCTGGATACCCATTTGGCAAAGGAACCTTGAAAAGGATTTGCTGCTGTGGAGAAGAATGAAGTGGGAGAAGCTGCAAAGTTAATCCAACCGGCAATACACCTTGGAAAAATAGACAAACAGGTTGGTTTAATTCTCCTACTGGTTCCTAGAGCAATTTTTGGCCACATTTTCTCTAAGTCCTCGATTCTGGAAGGTGACCATCTGGGCATGTTTAACACCACAATAAAGGGTCAAGAAGTGGTGGAGACCTTCAGTACAAGGTAGCACAGAATCAGGACTACAGGGAAGCAACCCAGCAGGGCAACAGTCTTCCAGAGAAGCAGTTCAGCAGAGTGGCAGTCCTTCCAGCAGTACATCACTCCTTCTTCCTGCCAGAGTATCTACAGTCCAGAAGAGTACTTAGAGTTTGTGTCTGACGTCATACCCTACTGCCCTGGTCCTAGATGGTGGGAGATTTTAGACTTTAAAGTGTAGGGAATGTCCTACCTCTCAGTCCTGGCTCCAAGCTGGCTACAGTGACAATGTAGGGTCATTAGACCCTTTGTGTGATAGTAGATCACAGGCTATTCAGTTGCAAGTAGGACTGTGCTCAGCTCCACTTTCTTATCCTGAAGGCAGATGGCCCATTATGGCACAACCAATCACTCTATCATGTGACTGTCTGGGAGGAATTCACACAGTATAACCATCAGTTACACCCAGTCATGTGCCCCAGGCCAGGTTTTATGTTTGATTCGAGCCCGGGGAGAGTTTATGTATCTATGGTGAAATTGCATCGTCCTTTCTTTATACTGGAGTAACTAACTAGTGTTGCATGTGCCTGGACGAAAAGTATTAAGCAGTGCTTTTATAGGAAGTTAATGTTGAAAGCAACAATTAGTATGATTTAATCCACTTTGACACATTGTCCTGAGGATGGTCTCATGGAAGGTTTGAGTCTTGGGAGTCTGAAACGTCGACTTTATACTGTCCATGACGCAATTCATTGCAAGATCTGCTAGAGTCTATTAGTAGTAACTTCTGATTGTTTGAAAGAGTGCATATACGACTTAAACCTTTTGTGGTTGGAGATTCAGGAGGCTTGGTGCTCTCCTTGTGTCCCTTAGAGGTAAAGGGATTGCGGACTAGAGGGGCCACCAGTGACTTTGCATACAAACACAACCTTATACTCTCCATGACGCAATTCATCACATGAGCTGCTGGGGTCCAATAGGAGTGATTTTTGATTGTTTGAAAGACTGCAAATATGACTCAAACCTTTTGTTGTTTGAGAGTCAGGAGGGTTGATGCTCTTCTTCTGTCCCTTGAATGAAAAGGGATTGTGGACTAGAGGGGTCACAACGGTCATTTGTATAAAAACACTAAAAATTATCTTTGTTGCTTTGCTATATTGATGAATATATTATTAGTGAATATAGAGAACATCTTCAGTGTTCCAGAAACAAATTAAATGCTGTTTGAAGATGTATTCATTTATGGAATTTGATGTATGGTTAATTCCAACATTAGTAGTATTTAATATCACTGAAATATTTGTATGCAAATGATTCCTCCATGAACATTGTGTGCTTTACAATTTAGATTACCCAGTTCTGTGGGAAATATTGCGTTACCCTGTTTATTTGTAACCAGGCAAGACTACAGGCATAAAATAGCTAAGGTCAGATAAATGCCAACTTTCTATGATTGGCATTTTGAAAATTATGATAAAAAATAGACATTATTATTAAATAGGGCTCTTCATCTCAATTCTGAAGACACCAACCATTAAATAGGTAACTGTTCCCTTTTGGAAATTCTAGCTTATTAATTGTAGTAAAGAATCCCCCAATGTTATCATAGGGGATGGGTAGGCCTCAAAGTAGTGAAAAATTAATTTACGAGTTTTTCTTTAGCAAGACATGTAAAACTTAAAAGTGTATGTTCAACCTTTTAATTACACATCACTATGGGCTACCTATGGCAGGCTAGGGACAGGCTTTAAAGTGCAATTTACGTGGGTGGCACAATGAATGGAGCATGGCTAGCATTTAAATTACAGTCCCTGTGTCCCTGTGTATATGGTATACCACTCTACAAGGGGCTTATAAGTAAATTAAATATGTCAATTGGGTAGAAGACAAGGTATCCATGCTTAAGTACAATGAGCACAAGCACATTAGCACTGGATAGCAATAGTAAAGTGCACAGAGTCCTAAGGTCAACAAAAATAAAGTAAAAGTGGAAGAGGTGAGGTAAAATGTTTGTGGGATGACCACCCTAAGTCTGAAAGGTCTAATTTAGCTGTAAGCTTGCATTAGGAAATTTAGCAGCACAAAATTTAAAGTTTTACGGCATATTTGTGAGTTTTTCCAGCATTATTGCAGCACTTCATTTTAGTGATATTCATTAGTTATGTCATCTTTCATCTTTTCATTGATAGTGTACTGGTAGATGCTGCAGCTGGTGCTCTTTTTGTAGTAAAAAAAGGGGGATGTGTACTAGGCAAATATGACAGAGAAGGGTAAAATGTTATAAACAATGATCAACCAGTAAGATGCTATATATCCTTATGCACACATAAATTGCACCCTAAATCGCAGTGCACATTTTCTGGCAGCCTATCTTGTGCTGCTATAATACAATTGTAAAATTATCACTCACATATTTACAGTGCTTTCTGTCACAGGCTTGGACACTGTAGCACTATGAATACTCGAGCTATGATTCTACACTGCCTCAATCAAAATTTGTTCTGTCACTCTTTGATTAGACACGCAGAAAGCAGTGATTGCATTAACCAATTGAGATCTCATAACTAAAAGTACATTTGCCATTATTTCATATTGACTTTATTTTGCATTTAAGTTGTGTGTGTTATTTCCTGTCAATTTACATGAATGTGAAAGACCAACAAAATAGCTATAGAATGTCTTTTTCTTTTTACTGTCTTCGATCTTGCCCCCAACCAAACCGACTCTAACACCATTCCACTCCGGTTCACAGTTCCACACTCTTTTATCTAATTCAACCACTGCCCATTAAATACTGTGTACTGCTCACATGTTTACATGGCTCTGTATTGCCCACATGCCTTGACTGCAAGCAACTTTCTTTGCACCGGATTTTACATAAACAAATAGCAAAATAGAGCATCCAACAGGTGTATGCCCTTCAGAAACCCTCGAGAAAAGTACTGAGACAGGCCTGATGTCCTCAGTCTTCCAATCCCACTACAGAAACGTATCCAGAGGTGAAGGGGACATCGGAGGGCAGGATATGTATTTATCACCTCCCAACATATGGGCATTAGACAGGCTTTAAAAAGAGACACTGCTCTACTGTCTTTAAATCACGCTTAATTTGCTAAATGTAGAGACAGTGGCCAACCTGCTTTAGACGAGAATGAAAGGAAAAGGAAATGTTTATGTTTTGTGTTTTTGCGTTGCCTAGACCTGAAATTGAAGTTAATGCACTTTTTGGGAAATTTCGGTGTCAGTTCTAAGATATACAAAACTGTGAATAACTGGGAGGTCTGGTAAATGGATCAATGTACACCTCCCAGCATTCACACTTTGTAGAGAAATACCAGGCTCTGGTGACAAGGGTGTGGATAAAGGCATTATTTGCCTAAAAATCTAAAATTTTGTCCCACCCTTTGCCATTCTGAAAATGTTTGTAAATTAACTGTAAAAAACGGGGTAAGAGTAAATGTTCCCTTCAAACTTAGTGGGGCTGTAGGTAAATAGATTTTCTACATTGGCAAACATTATCTCCATGCAGTCAAGAAAAAGGAAAAAATCGAGATTTGGACATTGGGCTGCATATGGATTTGGAATATATCTCCTATCACATTCCCAGTAGTACACCTACAACTTTGCAACTTATGCAGCCTTCTAAGTTTACTTCTGGATACATTTATGAATTTCTATGAGCAGCAAATCTTCTCATAAACATAACGCCATGGGTGCAGATTCACTACGTTTTTGTGAATCTGGTCCTCTGCGTTTGGTATTGTTTGAATCCATTAATACAATGGAAAATGTTCTCTGATATTAACAAAGCTGTGCACCAAGACATCATTCTCAACAAGCCAGTTAATTGACTGGTTGTAATGTGACTGTAGCCTACACATTGACATGCACACATGGAGGGATCATCAGGGGTCATAGCTGTGGCCCCTGGCTTGCCCTGCTGGAGCCTAAATATCATTAATAAAAGTGTGTTCCTACAACAAAAGGAAATAACCTGTTTAAAATGTGTAATTCTGAAAACAAGTGTTTTACAAAAATGTGTGCTTTAGAAAACATCAGCACGCTGGTGGCAGCCATAAATCTAGTTGGGCATTAATAATAGATGTCTAAAGAAATGTATTTTTTATTGATTTATAATTAAATGTACTAAAAGTGTTAATGGTTTGAAAATTATGACATGTATTGCTACCAAGTTTTAGAATCTGTTTTAAAAAGGCCTCATATTAGCAATGCAGCTGCAATTTTTAAACTGCTAATGTTGAGAAATGTTTTTCTAAGCATCATGTGACATGTTCTTTGGTGGCAGTGGGAAGGTTGTGGTCTTATGTTACAACATTTGACTGGTTTTCTGACCATAAAATGTACTGATGAAACAAAGGCGTATTGAATTTCTGAATAGGGTTTATGTGTAATCTGCACCATTCGTATTTTGCTGCGGAAACTGGTGACTGCCTGGAGAAAGGATGAACTAATAGTGAAAGCAAGAAATAGAAAGGCTACAGCAGAGAACAAGTAGAATGAATTCAATTGTTTTTTGCCCCAAACCACTCCATAGACTGACCAATAGAGGTTTAGCTACTTGCTTTCTAGGAGCTTAATGTAACAGAATCCGGTGATGTAGAGTTTTTCTGAGTTCTGCTGCTCCTGTCAGTGCAGACTTCTTCTGTTCCTGTGTGCCTTGCAGCTCTTGACTGTTTTGCAGATATGCTTTTATTTCTGATGGTGAATAATATGCTATGTTTTAGCTTTCTGCCACTGACAGTTCAGGTGGATTAAGGCCAAACATTACTGAGCTGTTTTGTATATTGTCACTGACCAATGAAGATGACCTGAAGGTGCTCCACTGAAGAAAACATTGCTGCCTGCTGATCCATTTAGGAGAGGTATAACCAAATTGCACATTTGTCTTTCTTGCTGATATATTATGTTCCCTCTTTTAGAAATCCAACTGCTATTTTTGGTTAGTGCCATAGTCAGATGTTGTCCAAATTAATCTTGGTCTTCTTTTCTTTTTGAATGAACCCTAAACATGCTTATCTGATTAGAGTACTAGTTACGAATGCCACATTTTAAATTTGACTGTTTTATACATTTATTGAAAACAACTCATCTGCAATAACTAAATGTATTCTGTGTCAATCATTGACTTGCTATTGTTGTTATTCTGTATGGTGGTTCTTGAATGCCTAATGATAAATATGATCTAGGTTACGATTTTTTAGAAGATTTGGTCAGCCTGTGTTATTCATGTACTTTTATCATTTGCTCTTGCGTTTAATATACGAGATCTTAGCATTGTTAATTTGAAGGGCAATAAATGTTTGAACTTTACTAAACTGGTTTGGTGATTCATGGCCACATGGATCATGGTGATTATAAGTTACTGACTCCAATATGAAAAGTGATGTTTATAGATTTGATTTCATTGTTGTTAAACATCTCACTCTTATCTGAGTTCAAAGGTCTGTGTCGACCTTTTAGGGTAATTGATGGTTACCCTATACGTGTCACCTTATAAATAAATTATCAAAAGAAATATAAGGCTAGACATGCCCATGTGACCCCTGGTGCTGCCCTTGCGACCCCTGGCCTCAGAGGTGGCAAAGTTAGTTCCAGGAGCACAGTGGCAGCTCCATGGTACTCCTCTCTCCTTGTTTTCCAGTAATTAATTTTATTACACTAATAGTGAATAAAATTACATTATTCACTATTAGTGCAATAAAAAAGAAGTACAATTAGCTGGACTATGACCTTCCCTAGTAGTTGAGGTAAGTAAAAACATGCTTTTAAATGTATATTGTGTGCAAACTTGCCAGTAAGAGTGTTTATGTGAGAAAGATTGTGTGTATGTGTATGTGTAAACGTGTGTGTGTGTCAGTAAGAAGGAAAGTCAAAGGGCATGTAATGTCACTTTCTACTACACCTGGCATTTTGGTGAATTGACGTGCATGCATGCATGCACACAGTTCTGTCTTTATGTGGCCTTGTCACTTGATCTTCCAATAAGCACTATGGTAGATCAAACAAATGTTTCACCATCGAAGAATGACAGAAGAGATTGAGTCAAATAAACAAACAATTTGTAAAAGGAAGATTTTGGTGTAAAAGATGAGCTCAAGTCATTGGGATGGGGACACCTAATTTGGAAATTGTCTTAGTATTAATTTTATTCAATATGTATATTATTTTCTAATACAGTGATTATGTTTGTATGAATATCTACTTAATTTATTCCTCTATTATGAGTTACCCAGAATAGTATTTCTTTCTAGGATATTGCCCTAGGCAACCCCTATTAGCCCACTGATTTCATACTCAAAGTTTCTGGGTATGGAATGTAGACCTAGTTTTACCAGGTGCTGAGGCACCCCAAGAAAAGGTGTGACTGGGAGAGGGCAGGTGTTGAAGGTAGGGGCATATCCCACATGCTCCTTCCAGCACTATGAAGGGAACATGCAGTGTTCACCTGAGAAAGAACACAGCAAGGTGCCCTCTCTGCCCAAACTCCACATCTACCATCCACCGGTGCCTCTTTGAAATATTTATCACCTGCTTAGAGCAGCTAGCAAATATCATTGTAAACAACCCCCAGAATCGGGGAAAACTTGCCTTAGATGATCCTGTAATTCCAGGTCCAACAAGTACTTTAACTAATGACACTCCCTAAATCATGGGGAGACATCAACCAGAATCATTGATCCTGGCCCCAGTACAGGGACCTTGTAATAAGGAACTTGTGAAATGCTGCATGAACAATACATACATATTTAAACAATTTCATGTGTGGATGCATGTTGCAGATTTTTTGATTGAGTTTAGTCTCTGCCATATTTATATATTTTTATTTTTGCTAGTCCATTCTCAATGCTTTATTTGGAAATAGTTATATGTATATGGGCTAAAACAGTCTACAGTTAGTGCACTGAATTTCTCTATCATGCACAATATCTTAAATTTGAATCTATCATAGACAAAGATTGTGTTTGTTCATGAACACTGCTACCTCTGGATCAACAACTTACATGTTACCGTGGTAGGAACATGTCTAAAGCATTTAACATTTAAAGAACACCTGGGGCATGATGTACTAAGGCATTTTACAATTGCAAACCCTGTAATTCCCAAAATCAGAGATAGCGAAAATACTTCTTGGTGTTCACAAAACATCTTTGGCATTTAGAGAAAAATTTCCCAATGACAAAAAATATTTTGCAACTCATTCTTAATAGCAAATAAGAAAGAGCATATTTGAAATGGTGAATGAGAAGCATTAATGGATTTTACTTGCAGTTGTGGTTATTAACCAGTTGATGCTTACTGACATCTCAAACAAAATGTTAACAAATTCTTATAGGGGAAGCTGTCTGCGTTGGAATGATTCCTGTTAGAAATTGGGTCTCTAGCTGGCAGAGGTATACACCCTTGACCAAGTAGGGGCCACAATCCTAGTCAGGGTAAGTCACAACAGACTGCAAAGTATCCTGTGCTCACCCTCTGATAGCTTGGCACAGAGCAGACAGGCTTAACTTAGAAGGCAATGTGTGAAGAATGTGTGTAATAACTCATACAGTAGCACAGTGAAAACACCACAAAAAGTACCCCACACCAGTTTAGGAAAATAGATAATATTTATCTTAATAAAATAAGACCAAAACAATAAAAATCTAATATGCAGAAGTAGATATCACTTTTTAAAGGTTTAAATGAGCATCAATCCTTCAGAATCAGTGGGTGCATCATTTTAACACACAGTACCTCGGATGGGTAAAAAATAACGATGCACGAGGGCCAAAGAAGAGGCGCTGCACCAAATCTTCTGGTGTGGCACAGCCCATGCAATGTTTCTTTCCATGCTGCAAGGTGATGCGTTGTTTTCCAGGAGTGCATCCTTGGTCCCTCACTGCAATGCAGGGATATTTTGATGCCCGGAGACAGTGTATTGAAAATTCTTGAGGCGTGGTGGGCCATGCAAAGGTTTTTCAGCTTCCCCACCCTTCCTGCCCAGGGAGACCCATTCAATATGCAGATGAATGCTGATATGGCTGAGTGGCCTGTGTTTATGGCTGTCTATGGGGAATGCACAAGGCAGCTGTCAACCAGCAGAGCCCAGACATGGATTGGAGACAGGTTGCAAGGCACAGAAGGCAGTAAGTGCAGAGAAATTCTTAAAGTGGCATTTCTAAAATAGGAATATTAAATCCAACTTCACCAGTAAGCAGTATTTTCTATTACCATTCTGGCCATACTAAAAATGACATGTCTACTCCTTTCAGATCAGAATCTACCACTTAAAAGTATATAAGGACAGTTCTAATGCTGACCTATGAAAGGAGCAGGCCTCACAGTAGTGAGAAGCTAATTTGCGAACACATAAGTACATGCCCTGTCTTATACTTACATAGCACCCTGCCCTATGGGTTACCTGGGCCTACCCTAAGAGTGACTTATATATAGAAAAAGGGTATTTTAAGGCTTGGAAAGCAGTTTTAAATGCCATGTCAAAGTGGCAGGGAAACAGCACACACAAGCCTAGCAATGGCAGACCTGAGACATGGTTAAGCGGCTACTTATTTGAGAGACAAATTCTGTGCTGCAGGCCCCCTAGTAGTATTTAATGTCAGGCCCTGGGCACATCTAGTGCACTTTACTAGGGGCTTATAGATAAATTAAATATGCCAATTGGGTATGAGCCAATGTTGCCATGTTTTGGGGAGAGAGCATAAGCACTTTAGCACTGGTCAGCAGTGGCAAAATGCACAGAGTCCTAAGACCACCAAAAATTGAAATCAGAAGAATGGAGGAGGAAGGCAACATTTTTGGGGTTAGCCTTCAGAGAGGGCCATTTTTAACTTTGGGAATGAAAGCTTAAAGTCTTGGAGTTACTCCTGGTAATTGCTGGAGTACATTTCTGCCCATATCTATAGTGGGAAAGGATAGAAGTGTCTGTGAAGAACCACAAATTCACAGGTTTGTGGATGCTCACAAACTCTCAAGGCAAATAACACTTGATCATCGCACTTCCTACCCCTTGCATTCAATTTACTCCTGCATAAAATATATGCAGTTGTGCAGTTGTAGTATACAATTATGCAGTTGTAAAACCATCTGTGTGTTAGTTAACTTTTGTTAATACCTAACAGACATGAATTACACTTTCCAGTTCTAATCAAAGGTTTCCAGTCAGATTTAGATAGGCTGGAAGTGTGACTTGGTGCAGATGGAAGATGGACGCTTGTTAACATGGCTCCATAATGGTCAGAGGAGGTTGTTGGATTTCTGTCAGTTTCTTTGATTCATGGCCCCATTCAAGTGAGAGCACTTTTTTGGGAAAATTCCCTCATCAGCTTGGGCTATTATTTATCACACAGTGAGGTGACCCTGCCGTCCTTTAGTTATGTGGCATGTCCGCTGACCGACTGAAATCATGCCTGCCAATTTCTGTTCCACAAATGAGGCAAATATATCTCTCACCACCTGAAGGGGTTCTTATGTCACTTGTATGAATTTTTTGTACAATTAAAGATATTCAGTCCATGGGTTTTATGTTATTTATGTTTTTCTGTTGACTTTCTAATATGACTGTATTGCTTAATGATGAGTGATATGTCATATTTCTATTTTCCTGCTGATTATTACTTTAAAACTTTGTCAATACCACACATGGTGCATTTTTCATGCAATGAGGTGATTACTTTTTTGATTTCCCTGGCCCTATTGTGGTAATTTTAAGCCTTGACTCTGTCAATGCTAATATTAACAAGACGGTTACATCCAGTTGCCCTTTTATGGGGAAAAATATGACATTTGAAGTTCAATTCCCCTCCTATAGCATCACAAATCAAGAAATATATGGTTCAGACCCTAATCCCTTAACTGCTACATGTTATGGAGGATTCAGAGGCTGAACCTCAAGACTCGCAGCTACCACGTACCTCCTCAGTTGTTCACCCTCGAGTTGCTGCTTCTTCTAAATCTGGATCAATGCTCAGTAGCACCTCCACTCTATCTTCACAGAAAAAGAGTAAAAAGAAATGTCCCCTTCTCAACTCTTTCTTCACAGAAAAAGAGTAAAAAAAAGGCCCCTTCACCAGTTAAGTCTTCTCCTCCTCTCTATGGAACCTGTTTTGGGGAGATATCACTTAAGCCATGTATGTTACGGCTTTGGATGATAAATTGTCATTTATTGGTAACAGAGTCATAGAGGTAGAGCAAGAGGTCCGCCAACTGAAGAAAGAAACAGAGGCGGATGAAACCAATACTGTCAGAACAATCTTCATATTTCTGGCTTGCTAGGCGGTTTGGAAGAATCTAATCCTATTTAATTTTTTCAATATTTAATTCCCAGTGTTCTTGGAATGTGAGAGATTACATCTTTAAGTATTCTCACACGCTTGGTCACAGTCCTCACCATGCATCATCTTCTCAGAGACCTAGTGGTGCCATCATCCTCTTTCTGTAGTAAGCTTACTTGTTGGTGATCCTTAAAGCAGGTAAAAAAATACCTCTTTTCTGAGTTAGGATTTAACTTTTCACCGGACCTGGGCAGAGCTACTGCTGATAGAAGAAAGAAGCTTTTGGATATCTGTCTGGCTCGTCGGAATCTTAATGCCCTATGTGGATGATTTCATTTATGTTTCTTTAAAGTTGTTTATGAAAACAAGACCATGTCATGAAGATCCAACTCTCCTACAGAAATTATTGGGCACCTGCAGGGAAGAAGAAATAAATATGACAAAACTTTCTACAAATAAATAGCATTAGTGGTAACTAGATTTAATCTGTACCTTTTTCTGCATTGTCAGTAATAATTATTACTGATATTCATCTTATTTTTTCTACTTCTTTTTAGGTGTTGTTCCTCACCTTGCTGCCATTAACCTGTGATCCATCTGTGTGGCTTGATCTACCTCTCTGACATATCCTGGAGTCCAGTTGTGTCATCTTCCTCGTGTGGTCTAACCATTCCTGGTTATTTGTTTGTTTTGTAGGTATGTTCTATGTGTTTTCTTGACTATTTTGTTCTTTGTTTATATTTATGTTTTTATCTTATTTTTTTCTCTCCTCTTCCTTTCCTTCTATTTTATTCATATTTTCCTTGCTACCGCTATGTTTTGATGACATATTTAATGTGTGTTTATGTCTGTAGTTTAATTTCATGATTTCTCTTTAGATGTGAGATTTTCTTGAGTCTTATGAATATTTCTAAATGGCATTGCGAGTAACCTCTTCGAAGATTAAGGTTTTGGGTTCACATATAAGAGACAGAGAGTTCTCCCTCATTTGTCCAAGTTAAAAGCTGATGTTGTATGTTTGCTGGAAACTTATTGTTTGAGAAGTTCAAGGACTTGAAAGACAATGGGTTTATTATGTTTTTCCCTTACCAGGGTCATGGGGAAAGAACAGTGTTATAGTTCTTTGTCATAATATTTAAATGTTACTTTAATCTCTCAAGAGTATGAAATGCAAGGGAGGTGGGCTAGGGTTAATCCTTGGAGGTGACAGTAACCTAGTTATGGATCCCTTTGTAATTCTATTGTCATCTTTACTTATTCCAATATGCATTAATAATTGAATGCAGCTATAGAACAATGATCTCTTGTGGAAGCTTAGAGACTCTGTAACCCCTTATAGAGAGAATATATATTTTTCTCTTCAGAACATTTCTCTCAATCTATAATTCATCATTTTTTGTTGCTAACATTATATTACAACATATTTCTAATGCTAATAATGGCTAAATACTGCTTTCTGATGATGCCCCCATCACATCCGATTTAGACCTGCTTCCTATTGCTAAAGGTAAGCATGAAGCTTCAATACACCTCTATACTTCTTTTAATGGCATTTTTTAATTATTTATGCATTGAATTCCTCAAAATTCTTTTGACTTACTTACAAATTCATTCTATTCAACAAATCCCTATACTGAGCTCTCTCTCTAGACTGCTAGGGATTCCTTTAAAATTATAGTTAAGGAGCATAATTTATAAGAGGTCTGCGCCACCGGAGCATCACTTTTTATGACGCTCTGGTGGCGCATGCCTCTCAATTATATTTAAAAGGTGACGTAAAGCCACCCTGCGTGGCTTTGTGTGGCCTCATAGTTTTGGAGTAAGACAAAGCAGTGCAAAATGAGGCCATGCTTTACTTTACATCAAGTAGGCATTACATGGGCCTTGCAAAGGGTTTTACCATGCAAAACCCATGGGTTTTGACACATTCTCAGATTTACAAGAATCTGTAGACCTTGGAATGTGTCAAAACTCTGCGCCTCCCCAAGGGAGGCATAACAAGAAGAAATAACTGTATTTTCCTTGTTTATTCCTCTTTCTATGTGTGCTGTATGTTGTACCTTCTTGCACAAAAACAATTGTGCCAACAACAGAGGTACTCCTGCACCATGGTGTAAAGGTCCCTGCATTGACTCTAGGCTTCAATTTGTGTTCCGGAGCATGCAGAAAGGACTGGAATGCATCATGTGCCATTAATACAGTGCATTCCTGCCCTTTCCATTTGATGCAGGGCAGCACGGCAAGAAGCCCTGTGGTGCTGCTCTGCACCAAGAAGATGTAAATGAGGCCAGCGAGTTCATTGTTTCTTTCATGTCCAAAAATAAAAAAAATCTCAAAAATCACTAGGTGTTATGAAACATATTAAAACACTAGAAAATATATTTTTCACTGCTAAATACAAATCTCACCTAGGTGATTTAATCAAAGCAAATTTTTAAGTAAACAAACTTTCCACAGATAAAGTCACTTCTAGTCTACCTAAATCTAGGGCTACATATTATTGAAGTCCGAGAAAATGGGTAAACTATTAGCTACTTATCATAAAATTAAAAAAAGATCAAGATAAAATAGAACTCATTACAGAAGATGATTCTTCCCTCATTTTCTAAGATGCTAAAATGTTACAGGATTTATAAAAATATTATAGTAACCTATATATTCCTAACCCATAGTCCCTCAACAATATAATATATATCACAATTTATTGTCCATTCAAAAAAATGTGATGTTCGTACCAATTTTTTTGCTTTAGAGAAGGACGCCTCTTCCACTTCTAAGCAAGGTTTAAATCTAAGATCACTATGATTGACCAGTCCTATGTTTTCTGATTATAAAATGGAAATCGGTAGACATAAATCAGGGCTCCTTATATGTCTTATTTGTAGACTTATGGGCTGCCTTTGATCTAGTTCCAAGGGTGAAACTATGGGAGGTAGTGGGTAAAATGGGGGTTTGATCTGGGCTTTTGCTACTGATTCAACAGCTTTATACAGACAATTTTGCCGAAGCCAGGTGGGGACCGGATGGGGAAGCAACAGAGGACATCCCAATCAGAAGAGGAGTTTACCAGGGATCTGTCCTGGCACCTACCTGCTTCTTATTGTTTATTAGTTGTTGTATTACATACCTGATAAACTGTGAAAATGATGCACCAAAAATAACTGGTTCCAAGCTCCCAGGTCTATTATTTGCCAATGACACACTCCTTCTTTTAAAGACTCCTAATGGTTTACGTGTTCTTCTAAAAAGATTTAGGGCCCAATTTAGAACTCAAAGGATGGGTTACTCTATCACAACAGTCACGGATATCCTGTTCACCAAAATCTAAACCCCCATAGAATATAATGGGATTTAGATTTTGGCGGATGAGATATCTGTCACCATTGTGACAGAGTAACCCGTCTGCTGAGTCCTAAATCAGGCCCTTTTTCTTTTCTGTAAGAACCATAGCCTGAAAATAAATGGAAGTAAAACTAAATACATGGTGGTCAATTCGGGGAAGAAAGTTAAAGAAAGAATAGTCCTGAAAGGAAAGGAGTTAGAGAGGGTTTCCCAATTTGATTATTTAGGAGTGAGAATTAATGACTCTCATAAGTGGAAGGTCTAGATTGAGAAAATCTCACTAACTTCAAAGCATCAAACTTGGGCAATCATCCGGTTCACCATACAAGACTCATTCTATCACATTTCCCCAGCCTTGGAGATATATAGGGTGCAAGCCTGTGCAGCAGCTCTCTATGGAGCAGAATTGTGGGGTTGTTGCAAGTTAGATCATCATGAGAAAAGCAAGGACTCTATCTTCAAAACACTGTTGAAACTTCCAACTATTGTACTGTTACTCCCATTAACATTTGACTTAAACTTAAAATCAATTGCAGATTTAGCCAATCCAAAATCAACTTTACACTGGATTCCTTTGTATCTGGACAAGGAAGGAACTGGCACCATAAAGAGAATGTCTTGAGGGCATAGTGAGTAATCCATTGTCAAACAATCCCTTGGCTAAGCTTCAGAAAAATATGGCTGAGTATGTTAGGCTTGAATTAGTAGTGGATGAACCACTCTTCAATGTCAGCAAGTGCTTGTGAACCTGTGTAATCACGCTATTGTAATAGTGTAATAAGCACAAGGCTTGTTGCTGCTCCATCAGGCAGCATCTCTGAGCTCTTTGCAAGTGTGATATCCATTTTGAAAAATGTATAGATTATGCTAATCTGCCATAGTCCTGTGACTTGTTTATTACATTTAGGCTAGAGACTATCCCTCTTGCCTCTTTTAATTGGTCATGGAATGGAAATGCTAATGTAACAAGGTTACATCCTTTGGGGTGCCAGACAGAAGAAAATGAAGAGTATGTGCTATATTTGTCTAGTGTCAATGAAACACAGCATGCTCAGTGGATTTCCCCCCCATCCCTCCCTTCAACATTCCCTGGGGATTAAAGACTGACATAATGTACTGAGAATATGTCAATCAGACAATAAAAGCTGTAATATTTTTTCTATCTTGTATTACTTGCAGTAAATACGGCATATAAGAGAAAGGGAAGGTTCTATATTATGATTTCCAAGTATATTTTAAAAGCCACAGAGCAATTCAAATATTATTATCCAAATGAAGTCATAAAAGTAAAACAGTTGCTAGTCGATTGACATGAGCTTTTGGCGTGGCATATTGAGCTTATAATGTAGTTTTTTCAGCTATCTCAGTAAGGTTTTTTTAATGCTCTCAGGATAGAATAGCAGATCCTTTTTTGAGGTTTTTGCTGACCAGATAAACTTGTTCTAGCACAGTAGTTTAACACTTTCTCTCTTTATAACATTCTAATTAATGTTGTATGACTACCATGTTGCACTGACCCAGTAGTTACATCATTGTATTTTGTACTTCCATGAGCTGCAAATATTTTAATATTTTTATGTGTACTGTTATGGTTATATGAACAGAAATAAAGTTCTTCATGATGATGATGACATCTCTTTAACCCTTTCGCTGCCAGGCCTTTTCCCCCTCCTGTGCTGAGCCTTTTTTTGCCTATTTGGGGCAGTTCGCGCTTAGGCCCTCATAACTTTTTGTCCACATAAGCTAGCCAAGCCAAATTTGCATCCTTTTTTCCCAACATTCTAGGGATTCTAGAGGTACCCAGACTTTGTGGGTTCCCCTGAAGGAGGCCAAGAAATTAGTCAAAATACAGTGAAAAAGAAGGCTTGTGTTTTTTTTTTCCCAGAAAACGGCATTAACAAAGGGTTTGTGGTGCTAAAATCACCAGCTTCCCAGATTTCAGGACAGGCAGACTTGAATCAGAAAACCCAATTTTTCAACACAAATTTGGCATTTTACTGGGACATCCCCCATTTTTAAAATCTTTTGTGCTTTCAGCCTCCTTCCAGTCAGTGACAGAAATGGGCATGAAACCAATGCTGGATCCCAGAAACCTAAACATTTCTGAAACGTAGACAAAATTCTGAATTCAGCAAGGGGTCATTTGTGTAGATCCTACAAGGTTTTCCTACAGAAAATAACAACTGAAAAAGAAAAATATTGAAATTGAGGTGAAAGAAACGTCAATTTTTCTCTACGTTTTACTCTGTAACTTTTTCCTGCAATGTCAGATTTTCAAAAGCAATATACCGTTACGTCTGCTGGGCTCCTCTGGTTGCGGGGATATATACAGCTAGTATGTTCATCAAGAACCCTAGGTACCCAGAGCCAATAAAGAGCTGCTCCCTGCAGTGCGTTTTCATTCTATACCGGGTATACAGCAATTCATTTGGTGAAATATTAAGAGTGAAAAATAGTTATCAAGAAAACCTTTGTATTTCCAAAAAGGGCACAAGTTAAGATGTTGAGGAGCAGTGGTTATTTGCACATCTCTGAATTCCGGGGTGACCATACTAGCATGTGAATTACAGGGCATTTCTCAAATAGATGTCTTTTTTACACACTCTCTTATATTTGGAAGGAAAAAATGTAGAGAAAGACAAGGGGCAATAACACTTGTTTTGCTAATCTATGTTCCCCCAAGTCTCCTGATAAAAATGATACCTCACTTGTGTGGGTAGGCCTAGCGCCCGCAATAGGAAACGCCCCAAAACGCAACGTGGACACATCAAATTTTTTTAAAGAAAACAGAGGTGTTTTTTGCAAAGTGCCTACCTGTAGATTTTGGCCTCTAGCGCAGCCAGCACCTAGGGAAACCTACCAAACCTGTGCATTTTTGAAAACTAGAGACCTAGGGGAATCTAAGATGGGGTGACTTGTGGGGCTCTGACCAGGTTCTGTTACCCAGAATCCTTTGCAAACCTCAAACTTTGGCTAAAAAAACAAATTTTCCTCAAATTTTGGTGACAGAAAGTTCTGGAATCAGAGAGGAGCCACAACTTTCCTTCCACCCAGCGTTCCCCCAAGTCTTCCGATAAAAATTATACCAAACTTGTGTGGGTAGGCCTAGCGGCCGTGACAGGAAATGCCCCAAAACACAACGTGGACACATCACATTTTTTTAAAGAAAACAGAGGTGTTTTTTGCAAAGTGCCTACCTGTAGATTTTGGCCTCTAGCTCAGCTGCCACCTAGGGAAACCTACCAAACCTGTGCATTTTTGAAAACTAGAGACCTAGAGGAATCCAAGATGGGGTGCCTTGTGGGGCTCTGACCAGGTTCTGTTACCCAGAATCCTTTGCAAACCTCAAAATTTGGCTAAAAAAACATGTTTTCCTCACATTTCGGTGACAGAAAGTTCTGGAATCTGAGAGGAGCCACAAATTTCCTTCCACCCAGAGTTCCCCCAAGTCTCCCGATAAAAATGATACCTCACTTGTGTGGGTAGGCCTAGCGCCTGCGACAGGAAATGGCCCAAAACACAACGTGGACACATCACATTTTTTCATAGAAAACAGTACCTACCTGTGGATTTTGGCCTCTAGCTCAGCCGGCCCCAGGGGGAGCAGAAATGGCCTCAAATAAATTTGTCCCCCACCCCCTCCAACCCCCCTCCCGGGGGGGCGACCCTTGCCTACGGGGTCGCTCCCCCTGCGTGACATTGGCGCCAAAAAAAAAATCCCCGGTGCCTAGTGGTTTCTGCCCCCTTCGGGGCAGATTGACCTAAAATCGGCCAATCTGCCCCCAAGGGGGGGCAGAAATGGTCTAAATACAATTTGCGCTCCAGGGGAGCGACCCTTGCCTAATGGGTCGCTCCCCATCTCTAAAAAACAAACAAACAAAAAAAAAAACACACACAAAAAATTTGCCCTTGTGCCTAGAGGTTTTTGCCCCCCTTGGGGGCAGATCGGCCTAATAACAATAGTCAGATCTGCCCCCGCGGGGGCAGAAATGGCCTAAAATAAATTTGACCCCCCAACCCCTCCCCGGGAGCGACCCTTGCTTACGGGGTCGCTCCCTCTGGGTGACATTGGCGCCCAAAAAAAAATCCTCTGTGCCTAGTGGTTTCTGCCCCCTTCGGGGCAGATTGACCTAAAATCGGCCAATCTGCCCCCAAGGGGGGCAGAAATGGTCTAAATACAATTTGCCCCCAGGGGAGCGACCCTTGCCTAATGGGTCGCTCCCCATCTCTAAAAAAACAAACAAACAAAAAAAAAACACAAAAAAAAAATTGCCCTGGCGCCTAGAGGTTTCTGCCTGGGGGGGCAGAAATGGCCTGAAATAAATTTTCCCCCCATCCCCCCCAAACCCCCCCCGGAGCGACCCTTGCCTACGGGGTCACTCCCCCTGCGTCACATTGGCCCCCCCAAAAAAATCCTCTGTGCCTAGTGGTTTCTGCCCCCTTGGGGCAGATTGACCTAAAGTCAGCAAATCTGCCCCCAAGGGGGGCAGAAATGGTCTAAATACAATTCGCCCCCCAGGGGAGTGACCCTTGCCTAATGGGTCGCGACCCATCTCTAAAAAACAAAAACAAAAAAAAACACAAAAAAATTTGCTCTGGGGCCTAGAGGTTTCTGCCCCCCCTGCGGGCAGATCGGCCTAATAACAATAGGCCGATCTGCCCCTGGGGGGCAGAAATGGCCTAAAATAAATTTGCCCCCAACCCCCCCGGGAGCGACCCTTGCCTACGGGTTCGCTCCCCCTACGTGACTTTGGCACCAAAAAAAAAAATCCCAGGTGCCTAGTGGTTTCTGCCCACCATGGGGGCAGATTGGCGTAGCAAAAATCGTCCGATCTGCCCGGGCAGAAATGGCCTAAATACAATTTTCCCCTCCAGTGGAGCGACCCTTGTCCAAGGGGTCGCTCCCCATCTGTTAAACAAAAAAAAACAAAAAATACCTAGTGCCAAGTGGTTTCTGCCCCCAATCAGCCTAATCAAAATAGGCTAATCTACCCCCCAGGGGGGCAGAAATGGCCTAAAATAATTCCCCCCCAGGGGAGCGACCCTTGCCTAAGGGGTCGGTCCCCTTGCGTGAAATTCATGTAAAAAAAAAAAAACTCCCTGGTGTCTAGTGGTTTTTGTCCCCCTTGGGGGCAGATTGGCCTCATCAAAATAGGCCAATCTGCCCCCAAGGGGGGCAGAAAAGGCCTAAATATAATTTGCCCCCTAGGGGAGTGACCCTTGCCTAAGTGGTTGCTCCCCACACCTAAAACAAAAACATTAAAAAAAACGAAAGAAAAAATAAAAATGTCCCTGGTGACCCTCTGGGGGCCCCCCTTTCTGCCCCCAGGGGGGCAGAAAAGGCCTTCCCAAAAAATGCCCCCCCTGGGAGCAACCCTTGCCCAGGGGTCGCTCCCTTATGACAATTTAAAAACTAAAATAAATCCCTGGTGTCTAGTGGGCGTTTCAAAAGCCGGATTGCAAGCAATCTGGCTTTTGAAACGCTTGGAGAGACTTCAAAGGGAAGGAAATACATTTCCTTCCCTTTGAAACCTCTCCGGGCCTCCCCCAGGTGATCGAAAGAGAAATGCAAAGCATTTCTCTTTCGATCGCGCTGGAAGCTGAGCTTCCAGCGCGATGGGGGAGGCTCTATGACATTCAGTGTGCGCTCGCGTGCTGACGTCACAGGGGGGTGGGGTGGTCGGGGGTGGAAGGGGAAGGGCTTCCCCTTCCATCCCTCTGGGCTCTGTGACCAGGACGTAATGGTTACATCCTGGGCACAGCAGCACTGTGCCTCAGGAAGTTACCATTACGTCCTGGGCACATAACCGGTTAAAAGATGTGATCACAGCAATGACTTTGATTTCAACAAGGAATGCTCTTGTTCTTGATGGTTTTTCTATTGAACTGTATCTACATTTTTCTAAGTTGTTAGTTCCTAAAATTCATCTCCTTCGTTTTCCTATTTTATAAATAACAAGTAATTTAGAGGTACCTTTCTTGATGCATTAATTTGCCTAATTCCCAAAGATGGTAGAGACACTAACGTAAGAATTATAGACCAATTTCCCCTGACAACTCTGATCACAAAATATCTGTCTTAACCCTATATTTCCATCCTTCATAGGTAACAAAATCAGGCTTTATCAAAGGTAGATATATCACAGATAATGCCAGGCTATTCTTTAATGTTTTAAGTAAATCGAAAGCTTATAAGTAATCGTTTGCAGCTTTCTCTTTAGAAGATTGTTTGCATGGAACTGAGTTTTAGTTTTCACACTTTTTTTGTTGTGGTTAGTCTCAAATTTATTGCTCTAGTATCTATTCTGTATGCTTCAATTTTCCAATGCTTCAATTAGTGTTAATGGCTTAATCTACCCCTCCTTCTCATTACATAGAGGTGTAAGACAGGAATGTCTTCTCTCGCCTTACTCTACTTTGTTATTCCTACACTAGAACCTATTCCTCCAATAATAAGGCAGAATCCTGGTATACTTGATTTTCATTATGGGAATAACCAAGTCAAAGTATGTGTTTATACTGGTGATGTTCTGCTGTTTGTCTGCAATCCTAGATCCTCTTTACCAGTACTTGTTACAGACGTACATGATTTTGCTACTCTTTTGGGTCATAAACTTAATTCAGACAAGTGTGATATTCTCCCACTCTACAATTTTTGAGTTAAGCAAGATTTCAATGAATCTAACTTTCCCTGGAATGCCTCTAAATTCAAATATTTAGGTATTTGGTTTACAAACTCTATTATAGAAACAATGTCTTTGAGCTTAACTGCAGTTACCACTAAATTAACATCCATAACCACGAATGGCATAATTTATTCTTGTCCTGGTGGTGTAGACTCTTTTAAGATGGTTCTTCTTGTTCTGTTGATCCTTTCACACTCCCTATCAGCATACCATTTCATTCCTTTAAAAAACATATTTTCAATTATATATTTATTTCACTGGAATAAGGAAAAAACCTGCATGTCTCTTCTAAAACTCAAGGAGGTGTGCATTGTCTAGATTTTCAGTCCTATCATAATGCTTTCATTCTCAAATAAACCTCCCATTATTTAGCAGATGCATAGTTAGGATTCTCCACACTTTGTTTTGACATTGAAACAGTCTTTATAAATATTTTCTCTTTAAAAAAATTATTGTTTTTTACCCAAAAACATACCTTCCTGTCCCTCCCTATGCATACAGTTATTTGCAAACTGTTATGGGTAGTATTTCTCTCACCCCTTTAGGGCAAAAATGTATAAATTACTCATTATTTGAAAATCTTGGAGGAAGAAGAGTTTACTTTTGATCAATCAACAAATTCAAAACACTTATTTTTTCCTATGCTATTAAGCACAATTGTTGTTTAACTTTCCCATGACTTATGATAAAAGGTTTACTTCTTTAATTCATGCTATCTCACATGCCCTGTACTTACTTCCATCACATAGTTTTACTCATCTTCACAATCATCAACTCTACATCTAAGCATATTCACAGACACTTCAATAAATCCACAGACAAGAGATATACACCAGAAGTCAAATTACAATTGGAACATGACTGAAACATATCTTGGCCTACTACACTATTCAATAATATATGGCTAATAGCTTTGCTTTTAGATTAGCGATCAACTAATACAACTCACACCTTCTTTTTTACCTACAATAAACTCATGATTACCTCAGTTGTTTTAAGTTACATGAACCCTGCCATCTTAACACTGTTGGGCAGGCAAGCATACTCACACTGATATAATTTTTTTCTGCTCTCACACACATGAATTTTGGTTGAAAGTCTGGAAGCAAATTAACTCTATTTCAAATATTAATGCGTCTTATTCCTTTACAATATATTTGTAGGTAGGTTTTCAGATGCCTGAAGTGGTTATTCACTCAATATCAATGCTCTAGATGTATTGTTTGTTGTTGCTTGTCCAAAAAATACCTAAAAAATCCTGAAATATCTCTTTTCAAGCTTGGTGGTATGGCGTATGCAATAATCATAGTATTGATAGAGCATATGTTTACCCTACTCCACTTGCCATCAAAAAATACATTATCTGTTCACCCTTGCATAATTTTACTTCTTGTCAACCTTCAATTGAAGAAGCTCCCAAACCTGCTTGAATTTCTATTTACTAATTGTCACTTTATGATTGTAACATTTAATTGAGACTGTACTTATATTGATTCCATATTTTCAACAACTTATGTTAAACCTGACATCTTTGGCATGGTTTCCCCCTAAACATTTTGACCCTCATTCCGACCCTGGCGGTTTCAAACCGTCAGGGCCGGGTTACACGGAAGCACCGCCAACAGGCTGGCGGTGCTTCCTGGGCTATTCTGACCGCGGCGGTAAAGCCGCGGTCAGAAAAGGGGAACCGGCGGTTTCCCGCCGGTTTTCCCCTGGCCCAGGGAATCCTCCATGGCGGCGCTGCTTGCAACGCCGCCATGGGGATTCCGACCCCCTTCCCGCCAGCCTGTTCCTGGCGGTTTACACCATTCGGAGCCGGCTTCCTCTTTGCAGGGGCTTTCCCGCTGGGCCGGCGGGCGATCTTTTGGAGATCGCCCGCCGGCCCAGCGGGAAAGTTAGAATGACCCCCGCGGTCATTTGACCGCAGTGCGGTCTTTGGGCGGTTTCCGCCCGGCGGGGTCGGAAGGACCCCCTTTGTCTTCAATCTGCCTGTTTTGCTAAAATTGTTTTTGTTCACCCTAGAGCTCTGTGCACTTTACCACTGCTAACCAGTACTAAATTCCTCTAAACATAGATAGGTTGGCTTGCACTCAATTGGCATGTTTAATGTACTATTAGGACCCTGGGAAAGTGGTCCAACATGTACCCAGAGCCTGTAAATGTAATGCTACCAGTGGACCTGTAGCACATATTGTGCCACCCATTGCAGTAGCCTTTTTATACATCTCAGGCCTGCCATTGCAGCCTGTGTGCAGTTTTAAACTGTAGTTTCAACCTGGCAAAATAATAATTTAGGTTTCAACCATTCTTTTTTCATACATACAGGTCACCCCTAAGACATGCCCTAAAATACTCACAGGACACGATGCATTGTATTTAAAAAGTTGGACATATACCTTTAAGATTTCATTTCCTGGTAGTGAAAAACTCTTATATTTGTTTTTCATGACCAACCTCTCCTATTGGATAAGGTCAGGTTACTTTGTTACATTTAGTAAGGGATAACTTATGTTTGGGAACAGGTTGAAATTTCATGTTTTGTGTTGGCTAAATTGTAATTTAAAATCCACTTTTATGGTAAAGTCGTCTTTAAGTCACAATTCCAAGAATGCTACTTTTAGAAAGTTGTCAGTTTTCTTGTCTTAACCATTTGGTGCCTACAGGTTGTATCCTGGGTCATATGACTGGGTATAGTTGTCAGTTGGCCTATGTGTATTCCTCCCAGATAGAGGACTCGGTGTTGGCAAGATTGGTCATCCTAACCTTAGGGGAGGGTGTAGCTGTTGCCTAACACAATTGTATTTCAAGGGAGCTGCCTCAGCACTCTCACCAAAGACTTCACACTGGTCTATTGTCACCCCAGATCCATTGAAGCCGTAGCAGGGGGAGTAAATAAATTACAGACCCACATGTGGGGGGAAGACCATAAGTGTTTCACACTTTAAAGCTGGCACGAGGTATACATATTGGAACCTCAGACCAACTCTTGACCTGTGATTACTACAGAAGAAGGACTGTCCTGTTGCAAGAGGACTGCCCTGCTGCCTGAGACCTGCCTTGCTGTCTGAGAGGGAAATCCTGAGCTGCTCCCTTCATCCCAGGCTACCTGAAGTGACTCCAGCAATCAGCTGACTGACCTCCTGTCCAGAGCTACCAGGGCGTAACAAGCTCCTGAGCCCTCCCTGCAAATGCACAGCTGACCTGCTGCAACTGGACTTGCCTGGACCTACTATTTGACCTGCCTGACCATTCTGGACTCTACGAGTGTGAGTTCCTGAACTTGAGAAGGTGCCTCCTCAGGTCCTGGGACCTTGGTTGGCACTAAGTGGCACTTCACTGAACACAAAGGAGAAGTCCTGAAGTTTTGGGCTCTTACTGACCGCAAATGGGATCTTGCCACTCACCAACACAAAACTCTGGCAAACCCCGACTCTAGCATTGACCCTCCACAATACCCAGCAGGACATTGGCACTTCAGCAATGGCTATCTGTAATGCCCTTCCAGCTCTTCACACTATAGCAAAGACCACATATGACACACTCCCTGCCCCTCACTATCTCCTCCACTTCTAACTGGATGCTTCATGCAGGACTTTGAGAAGGTAACTATTTCAGTTGGACTAACATGGTCCCTGTATCAGACCTGCACTCCATCGTGACTGAATTTTTGACTTTCCATCGGTCTTGCACGGCCAGATAACTGTGAGTGGCACTTTATGCTTTTAGGAACTGTACTTACCTAAAAAATCGTTGAAATGACATACCTCAGGTACTACTGATTGGATTTTTGTTGCTTTGGTGTCAGACAATTTATTACATTTTACTCTATGTTTAGGGTCCAAGGCACAAGCGCTCCGTCTCTGTAGTAATCTCTCTTAGGGCTTGTAACCAAGCCCAGGTAGTGCCTGCCACTTTCATTGGTTTGTGGGCTTGCCTTTCAAAATCCACTTGCTCTCATCAGTGAAAGGCATGCATACGTCATGCCTTTTCTGGTGTTTAAACCTCCGTGAGTGCACCGGACAACTACTGAAAACACAGGATGCTCCATGTATTCAGCAAAGGTTTCCAGACTACTTTATCTTGATATTTTCCACACATGTGATCGTGCTGCGTTTTACATAGCACTATTGCACTTGTACTTTTTCTATTTGTGTGGCAAGAAATGTCCTGTTAGGAGTTTACAATGCTAATAGCTCTAACTCAAGCAAATGCGAGACCCATCATTGCAAATGCTCGTTCTACATTGGTGTGAGATATTTCTTGTGTTGTTTTTACTTTTTAATTGTTTGTGTGCTGGTTGTTGCTTGAGTAGGGTTTCACCCCGCAACCAATTACCCAGTTTCTCGCAACTTTCATTTATTTAGCTCAACATTTTCTTATTTATTCTGTATATTTGCACTGTTTATTTGTCTTTTGCTATACTATTAGCTTTACACTTTCTATTTCTTTTTTATTTTCTTTATATTCTTTCCTCAAATTTATAGACTATTTACTTAGCATAGTATTTCACTTACATGTTATGTCTGGATTTGTTATATTATTCTATTTAATTTCATTGTTTCTGTATTAAAATGTATCACACCTATCAGGTCAACATCCGCCTTGGGTGAAGGTGTTCGACATTTATCAGCCGTAAATCTTGCCCATGGAACTCTGAGCAAGCAGAGATTTTTTCTGTAAGAATTTCATGACATCCTGAAAACTGCACTGTTCTGAGACCACTATCTTGTCATTGGGTGCTGTAATGATTCAAAATTAACAGAAACACAATGTCCCTGCATTTCAAGGTTGTTTGACCATCTGGAGCTCTACTTTCTGGGGAGCACATAACTCATCTCGCAAATATTTTTCTTGAGTAAGAAATCATGTCGATTTCGAGCAACCCGAACATGTGTTAGTCACTTTACAAGTACCAAACACATAGTCATCCATATGTGGCAAACACAGCGAGTGAATGAGAACTTGGCGTACCTTTTATTGTACCTCGGATTCAAATGCGTTATGCCGATTCTTTTTCTTCTAAAATGTTTGCATAAAGTTGTATATGATAGACTCTTCATCAATCCATTTCTAGTTCATGTGTAAGACTTACTAATGACAGTATGTCAAGATTCTCTGTGCTGTGCTCTGTGCTGATACGGATGTATGTAGCCTTGTATCAGTAAGAATGTCTACTTGGAAATACAGTTTGTGCTTTTCTGCTTCAGTAAAGGTCAATGACAATTCAACCATATTAATAAATATACCTACGTAGAGTTACTTTTGTGTCACTTTGGGGTGTCGGGGATATCATCATCACACAATTCCGGAATTTTGACCTTTCAACAATTATCTGATTTAGGTAATTGTTTTAATATAGCTCTTCATAATGCACTTCTGCCTTTTCAATGCATTGGAGCTCTTTTCTGAGCAAGTGCTGCGATTTGTAAAGTATTTTTTTCATTTCATTTGTGTTCAGATCCTTGTAAATAACACGGTATTACCCACTTTAATGGAACTCCTACGTAATACTACTTCTGATAAATGAAAGCGAGCAACGTTGAATGCAAATTTGTATCACTATTGTTGAACTTGAAAAGAAAGGGAACATTATCACATCTTCAAAGCTATAAAAGACCTACACGAAGCAAAACAAAATTGTGTAATTTGTTTTAGAGAAACATGCTGTTAAATGTTATAGCTCTTCAGATCGAATTCCAAGTGATTTGAAGACACAACTAACTTCACCCTTTCCTAAAATTCGCGACTGCTGTGTTTCTTGTGTTTTAAAGTTATGATTTAAGAGTGGAAGGCCACAACCCACGCATTTACTCCCTTGTACTTTGCAGCGAATGCAACTTTTCTAGACAGACTATCATATTCCTAATAAAAATGATATAATGTTGTTGTGTCATTCACATTTTGCTTCCACTGAATACAGTACATAGAATGGGGCAGTAGATCAACATATTTTAGACATTGCTTCTCCTCAATCTGAGTGACTGCATTTTGTCCATGGGCCATGTGCACATCTCACAGAGAATTAATCCCTTTCAGTGTCAGGAACTGGTGAGCCAGTGAATCCTTCTTTTGAAGACATACGCTAGTTCCCTTTCTTTTAGAAACTTCTATTTGCCAGATACTGTTACTGACCCTTGCTGCTGCTTGCAGTGCACCACATCCTGCATGGATACTGCAAGTGCTGCACAAATTTCAATAGAATTTACAACCATTTCAAGATAGATGCACCCTTAGAGTTCCCTGCATGTACATGCCCAGGGCATCTTTGAATGATGTTTGTTATACTTTACTAAAAATATACCAATAATGCCACCTACATATTCTAGGTCTTCCCTTTAGATAATCATTTTATTAACTGCCAAGGGCATCTTTGAATGATTTTTGTTATACTTTACTAAAAGTATACCAATAATGCCACCTACATACTCTAGGTCTTCCCTTTAGATAATCATTTTATGAACTTTTGTACTAAACATTTGTTGGTTTGTCTAAAAGGCACTCTAGCTACAGTCCCATTAGATTCTGAGGGTCTCATTTATGGTTTGGAGGACATTGTACATTCCATCAGGTGGTGACAATACCTTTCCAACCTGATGAACTACTCCCCATCAGATTTAAAGATACCACCAGCCCTCACAGCAGTGCTACTCAATGTAGAAAAAATGTGCAAAAGGTTTGGTTGAGAGTTGTCATCGTTTTTTACTTTAACTGTATTTTACCATACAGGTATTGTAAGATCTTTGCCCTGACTGCGGAGATCTCCCTAAGATGAGGCATAGGAAACTTTCCCTTATACTTTTCCATAGGGAGAGCCTACTATGATAAGCTACAGGTAAAATTTAAAAGTTTATAACACTTGAAAAAGTTAGTAAAAATAGGAATGAATAATGAATGAATTAATTAATTAATGAAGGACTCATGGAGCGTACGGATACTCTGAAGATTAACCTGACATTAACAGGCATACGCCAGGTACACAGCCCCTCAGCAGGGAGCTTACTTCCCTCAGAAAAAGCACGATCTGAATTTTTAGAAGGTAAATATTATTGTAAGATAATCTATATATTTCGTTTAAATTTAGAGCTAAAGACAACAATGTTATAACATTATTAATGTAAAGTTTACACTCATTTTAAATTGATTAAAATACATTAAATTTAATAAAATTATTTTTCTGAACTTTATATTTTAAAAAACAAAATCCCTCCTGAAGTAGAAAAAACTGCACTACTAATTATTAAAAGTGATATGTAGAATTAACTGCAAGTATTTTAATGATATTTTAATAATAAAAAGAATAATACATGAATATATACTTTTTTGTAGACAGATGTAAAACCTTCTTCTAACCAGCCATTTATTCTGGGGCAGGGAGGGGGGAGCTAATTATTTTGTTGCTTTGGAGCTGTACGGTGCAATAAGGACCTTTAATTGGGATAATAATATAGTACATGGTCTGAGGTTGACTGTTCAAGGAGTTCCTCCCTTAGTAGTGATACATTTCTACAATGCTCAAAGGGATAATTTAGGAAGCCACAGTCCTACCGTGCTGTGTTTCTGTCTAAGGTCTTTGTTTAAGCAGGGTCCTCAGAGGGAGTTGATTGTACTTTTGGGGAGTTTGAATTGCCATTTGTGTAATTGTCCTCCAGACACAGGAGCTAGGGCCTATAACTGTACACTGAACAATGGCCTTCATTTTGTTCACAATAGGGAAGAAATGGAGCTTACTTCGATTCTGGATTCGTACAATCTGTTTTTTGCCTTAGAGAAGCTGGCGAAATCTCTGAATCCCCTTTTCTTGACTGCATTTAAAGGAAGGGGGAAGAGATACCATAATTGATTATATTTTTCTCTCCACTTCCCTTTTTGATTATATTTCTATCCAGCAGGTTATTCATAGTCCCTTCAGTGACCACAACGCCCCTCAATAGATTTTTTGGGGTGCCAAAAAGGGCGGGGTGAAAGGGAATGTATAAGAGGGATTAGTATCACCGATCAAGGCCTTAGACTCAAATGGACTTGGGTTTATTCTATACTTTTTAAAGCTACCCTGTTTTCTAGTTGTCAGCGTGAGCTTTCTATCTGTTTAGATCTGGGTGTTCTGATAGGGAAATCTGTCAGCTTTTGCTGATCTTACTCAAAGAGTGTCTGAGTTGTTGTGTGTGCTCCAGAGAAAAGGCAGGATTTGCAAGACTCGAAGTGGTTTGATAGAAATTGTGGTGTCTTCTGCAGCTTAAGGAGGCCTTGAAGCAGGTACCTAGAGATAGAAATGTGGTCATTTTTTGTTGTAGTGTGTATAAAAAGTCCTTTGCCACTTGTAAAGTTGCACTGCGAGCTGCAGCATTGGAGGAGTTGAACCCGGCCTGTGACCTAAGAGACACTTCTTTGTTTTGGAAGGTGGTTAATAAGCCTTGTTTCACGGAGGCCATGAACCCGGACTTAGGTCATCATATTTCCGAACAGCAGTAGATTGACTACTTTGAAGGGGTGTAAAACTTCAGGGCAAGTGCCATGATACAGTTAGGATGGATTGTGCAGGGTAGTGTGTTTTTACCCTTGAAGAAGTTTTCCAGGGCATTATGACACTATCAAGTCACAAGGTGATGGATCACAGATTCATTGCTGGACGAGGTTAAGATCTGGGGCCTTATATTAACTTTGATGTTGAATACTGTGGCGTGAATTGGTGTGCTACATTCTTGGTCTTTCTCACTGACGGTGTAAGTAGTTAAAAAGCTATCACCCAATTTCATTAATTGATGCAGTTGATAAAGTCCTGGGAAGAGTCATTCTAAATAGGCTGATAGACTGGACTGTAGCTAATAACATCCTCACAGAGGTTCATTATGGTTTTAAGGAAGGTAGGTTGACAGTGGACCAGTGCCTGAATCTTGATTTGATATTGAATAATTACACAGTTGCTCGGAAGGAATCTTTACATTTGGCCTTTATGGGCCTTATATCCGCTTTTGAAAGGGTAAACTGGGCTAAGTTGTGAGGTTTGCTTGTTGGGTTAGGTGTTGATCCCCACCTTGCGGCCCTCCTGGCTGACAGGCACACAGCATTCTGGCATTGGTGTGGTTCCCTTTGGGAGTTGGACATTCAGGATCTTTTCCTACAATCAGGGGTTTCCAACAAGGGTGCATCCTTGCACCCTTTTTGCTCATCCTATATATAAATGGCCTGGAGAAAGCTCTTGTTCCTGTTCAGGCAAATTGCCCGAGAGTAGGTGTGAGATCCTTGCTCATCTCTATGTGGATGATGCTGACCTTATGGTGCACACGGTAGTAGGGCTGCAGCTACTTTGGACAGGTTTGTAGAGTTTATGGCATCTTTGGATTGGGTCGTTAAATTTACCAAGTTTTTTGTATTGGTAGTTGGGCCGCACACCACTCGGTCTAAGAACTTTAAGTTTGGTATTCATACTCTGTTTAAAGTCTCAGCTTTTCCTTATTTGGGGGTATGTTTGTTGGTTATTTGGATGTTTCAAATAATTGGAAACCGTTGGTTGATGGTAGACGGTCTGGACTTTTAATGTCAATAGCTGTAGTGACCGGTTTTTCTCAGCGGTTGGGTTCCTGGGCACCACATAACCCTCTCAAAATGTATTAGGCTGAGTGTGTCTCACTGGATCTAAGGTATGGGGTAATGTGAGACTGGATAACCTTCAGAGGCTCAAAAAACAGTTTTTTTGAGATCCGGATAACGTTCCACAAAGCACTCCCTTATTTATGGTGCTTGAGGAATTAAGGTCCTTAAGCCTAGTGGACAGAGCAACCTTAGCCCTCTTCTATGCTGGATTGAGATCTAGACAAGGGAGGGCTTAGCCCTTAATAGAGTAATTTGTCAGGATTGTCTGGCCCTTGAAAATGCTATTAGAATTTCCTGGGTGACACGTTAAAAAGTTTGCGCCCATGGTAAGGTGTGCAGACTTTTTTGCTGAACCGAACTTGCTGACTCTTCTGGCCATGAAGAGGGCAAAATCTCTATTTCTGGAGCATGCCAGGTTCACCCGGGAACAGTCTGAGCTGGCCAAGCCCATAGTTAAGAAATAGATTTCTATTGAAAGCTGTGGACGGTATGGACCCCTACTTAATTAAGGTCCCTAATAAGAGAGATAGGCTTGTTTTGACCAGGTTCAGGTTTAAGCTGTTGCATCACTTACTGGCTTCACCCAAGGGGTGGGTAAGCCACAGTACTTTGTAGCCCTGCGACAATAACAGGACATATTAAACCTTGTTATGTTTTTTCATTACTTTAGTTATCCTAGGAAGCTGTTCCTGGTCTCTGTATTGAAGAAGTTGGCCTTTGCACAGGTGCACCCAGCGCTTCTTTATCTTTGGATGTTACTGAATTAATTAGTTCTATCAATTTTTTACAATTTTCTAAGAGCTGCTCTACGCTCCAGGGAATCTAGACCTGATTTAGCTGTAGAGATTTATTGTAGGTCATTCTCTTATTAAATTGATTTTAAGAATGTTTTTTGTTTTATGCTAATTTTTAAAAAAACTATTCTGTATCTTTTTTATGGCACTTTATGGTTATTGTACTGTAAAAAGACTATTACATTATATTAATTTATATTGTTTAAATATAAATAATTTAATATTTTCCATATTTTTTATTTTATTTGACATTATTTCTTATTGTGTTTCATGTTAACTTACCCCTATATTTTGTGTGGGAGGGTGTTGCACTACCAGTGGTAGGCCATGAATGGTGTTGGACCTACCCAGATCTGAGCTGGGGTAATTTACTACTGATTTGGCCCATTTTTTACTCTAGTTTTTGTAGAAATTCAGTTAGTAAATAGGAATTGGCTTACCCTTTTGTGGGTTGATGCATGCCTCTCCTTAAATTCCTCCCTAACCCTCCCTTTCCTTACTCCTCCTAAAACCTTTCCTATTTAGTAGTAAGTATGCAACCTTTTTGTAGCGACTTTCAGTGGTCTCTCTCTTATTTGCTACTAATTAGAACATTGGACTGTTGAACTCTCCCTTGAAGACAATTGAGCAGCAGTGGCCTACATAAACTGACATAGGCCTGCTGCTTTCAACATTTCAATGTTCTGATACACAGCCTCTCCCTTTCTCTTTCCCCTACCTCTCCAAATATGTGGAGTGGGCAGGGAAAAGGAAAAGGCAGAGGTTGTGGTGCAGGGCACACCGGAGCCTTCCTCCTCCCATCGCTGCCAGAATCACTTGAGCCTTGGAAAGAGGAAGGTGGAATGCTGCTCAGCTCCTGGAATTTCCTGGCCTGGCTGAAAGAGAAACAAATGTTTAGCCAAACCATAGGAGAACCAGAAGCTGACTTCAGCCCCCTTTCATATCTCTTACTGTGAATGTTGAACAGCTAACAGCCATGGCCCTGTGTGAGCTGTTAGCTGTAGAACATTCACAGTAAGAGCTGTGAAACAAAGGCTTTGGAGCCCAAGGGGGATTTCAGCCCACTCAGTCTCCACCAGGCCTTTGTGTTTATTATTAAGAACATTCTGCTCTAAAGGGGCAAGGTGTTCTAAAAGCCTTATAGCCCGCCATATGGGGAGATCCTCGCATGTATACATTTACTATTATACCCTTATCGCCTGCTATAGTAAAAGCTCACACCCTCATAGTCTGCCCAGTAAAAGCTCACTCTCTTGTTAAATCCACTTGCTTTAGGCCTGGGCCTTTAATGCTGTAGCGGGCCTTTAATTACAGGTATAGTCTGTTACAGCCAGCTGTAAGGCTATAATAGTAAACTTGTATGTGCAAAGATCTAACCAGAGGAAAAATAGGAAAGTTGGAGGTGGAGATTTACACTCATTGGTTTGTGAACAGCATTTTGTAGTACTATTTTAATCCTACTAACATATGACAAAATGCAATTTGTGAATAGGCATTGTTGACCGGGATAACACACTTGATGTATCTGGCCTCCACTCCATCACGGTTGGCCTGAAATTGTGCCAAGATCCCATTCAGCCACAAACTTTATTTTTTCAGCACTTTAATTTTTCTAGGAACCTTTTACCTTAAAACTTTTCAAAAATATTTCTCCATTTCTAATTAACACATTTTAGTAATCTTGGTATCTTTTTGTTCATCAATAAATTTCTAATTTTCAACATTAGTTTGAGGAATTTATTGTATTCTGTTCTTTAGAAATGTTGGCAATCATACATTTCTCTGGGGACTGCCTACTCCTTGTTTCGTAGCTACAAGAGGTTGAACATAGACCGTCGGAAAATTAGCAGGGATCATCCCTCTCAAATTAAAAACACATTTCCTATTTTTAACAATGTATTATAAATAGATCAAGTCACTAACAACTGGAAGATGAAAAGTTGTTCAGGTTTTTTTTACTTGATCTGAAGGAGTTTACTAGTTAAAGGTTGTGCCTTTTGAGGTATTATTTTGCCGTGTTACCATTAACCATTTGCATAACCAAGCACTGGCTGTCTTTGAAGAAGTCATTGTGCAGCTCATGCAGCAATCTGCAACTGTACAGGTCTACTAAGTGGTGTGAGGTCCGACAATTAACCTCAAGACCATAGTACATGTTCTTTGGTTGTTGAATGTGAGGAATCAGCTGGGAGACTTTTCAGACTCAAATCTGTTGAATGATCTTCATTACCTCAAGCTTTTCAGTAGGTTCACCAGTAGAACATGATCCTAACAACGCAAAATGGTATTAAATGAGAAAACGTCCTCTACCACACTCAGAAGTACCAGCATTTGTCCATAGCATCTGACAAACTGTTTACTCGTCATTTAGTCTGTAACGAGTGCAACTTCCTTTTATCTAAACAAGGATGCTTTCAACTGGGCCCCTAATTTTGCTCCCTGCAATATGGTAGGTGGTTATTCAATTTTTTTGCCCATCACAATTTTCTTCCATCAATTAAAATATTCAATCAGTGATGAAAGAGTAATCAATGAAAGAAATGGAAAACTCCTGTCAATCTTTAGCACCATCCTGACATGTCTCAAGATTACTCTTTACACTGAGGGATCTGATTTTTTTTCTGCTTGGAGACTTGTGATGTCGCTCCCTCTTGTATCTACCTATTATCCTCAAAATGGGTATTAATAATATGTAAGGTGAAGTTACAAGACAATATACATTCTTTCTCACTTGACATCCAAGCACATTTGGCACTTAAAGTGCATTCAATAAATCTATTGAGATTCTCAGTGCTGTTGCAATACTCTACAATCCTCTAAAAGCTGAATATTATGCTTTAACTTTGAAGTGTAATACAACAGTTCATCAACAACATTAAAATGCAGTTAGGTGTTTGATCTTCCATTGTACTTCATGAAGATTTGTGGACGTCATAGGGCAAATGTATAATGCATATATCTGCATTAGTACTATTATCCATATCTATAGAGAAACCACTGATGTATATTCCTCTGTCGGATGTTCCTGTAGGTTCAGGTGACAAATATATGGCCTTACATCACATTATCAAGTTTCCTGCATTAAGGTAATTTTATATGCATGGATACAGTAACAAATGTCACAGATGAAGTTTAATGAAAAATATTACCCAATATCTCCAACTTTCCAAGGATTGTGAGAAATTTTACATTTCCGCCATTAGGAAGATCTCTGACTTTTATCAATCTTGGTGACTGAAACCCATGCCCAATGGACAGTTCTGCATATTACTCTGAAGAGAACACATGTATTTTTTTATTGTCCTCATAGTTTTCCACTAAGTGGGAAATGAAAATGTGGCACAGACGGCAAACCCCAACCGCAGTGGAGCTCCCCCCTATGCCGCACCCTTTGCCCACAGGCCACTCAAGACCAGGGCAATTTCTGCCAGTATCCTCACGTCACGAGCAAGTTAACACAAGTAGACTGCCGAGCCCAACAGTCTCTTGACAGAAAAGGTCCTTTTTGAAAGTTCTTAAACATTGGACTGTTATTGTTAAGTGCCACACAACCCATAATCTAACTAAATTGACCTGTCTCTTAGTAGCCATTTTCCCAAAGTGACCATAACTTATTTCTTTTGCTGGGATGGCCACTATGTGCTAGACAGCACAGGTTATTGACCTCTATCAGCCATTCTTGTACAGTTGGAACCAAACGGAGAGCCCATTTCAAACAGATTTCTTGTCTGGCTAAAAGTATTAGCACAAAAAGCAGGTGTCTTAGGTGTCTGGTAAGCTCCTTACAGTGTGCTCCTCCATCAAACACCCCAAAAATTATCATCAGGATGCTTACAATAATTTCTGGGCTAATTACATCCTTAAGCACGATATCAACATCTTTCCAGAACTCTCCAAGCCTGGGGCACTACCAGAACATATGAAGATTGTTCGTCCTTTCTTCATTACAGCAAGGACAGTTTTTCTTAGCCCTTCCCAGGGCTGTTAGCTTCTCCAGAGACCAATAAGTCCTATGTATTAGAAACAGATGTTTTTTCTTTAAAGTGGCAGATTTTACTGTAAACCAGAGTGTGGACATTGATACTTGCCAGAGATTGATGACATCCAGAGGTAAGTCCTTTCCCCACTTCTTCCTCCCCCTGCCTCTATTAACATCCAATACCATGAGGCAACCTCTTTATGATAAATGGGTGTGTGAAGCAGTCTCTTCTCCCAAATACTCTTCCCCGTCCCTTCCTTCAGCAGGGTACTTGTCCAACTTGCCAGTTGATAGTACTTAAATTTAGAGATCGAACCACCCCACTTGCTCCGTAAGTTTGGACAAGGATAAAAAGTTGTGTCCCCACTTTGCCACCCCATTTTTCAGTGAGAGAACAGATAATTTATCTTGAAGACATTCAGGGGTGCCTGTTGAATCCCAAATGGGAGCCAAGCTACTGTAATATAGTGTCCCTAGGGCATGCCGAACCTGAATGCATGTTTTACAAGCTGCAGTCAAAGTCTTTAACCAAACCTTTTTGAAGTGTTTCGGGTGACTGAATTTGTATAAGAAGTGATCTCCTGCCTCTGGGAGTTGTTTGATCATTGCCGTAAAGAGGGGAGTAAAACTAAGTCTGTCATTTAGTAACCCCATTTTATTTTTTAACTGGAAAGCGAGACAATATTTATAGAAATCAGCTGTTACAATCCTCCCATGCTCTTTCTTCCTACAGTGCTTCTTCCAGGCAATACAGACTCCCCATACAAAGGAAGTCAGGTCCCCCTGTAATTTTTTAAACCAGCCCAACTTAAACTCCAAAGGGATTGTATTAAACAACAAGGTAATCTTTGGTAGGATATTCATCTTTAAAATATTCGATCTACCAATTAGAGATAATGGGAGGCCAGCCCATATCTTTAGGAGCTTCTTTGTTTCCACCCATACCTTATCAAAGTTAACCTGAGTGACCTCCTTGAGATTAGCTGTTATCTGTACCCCCAATTATTTTATCTCTTGTTTAACTAAAGGGCTATTATACGTGACATTCCAGCACATAATTTTCATTTTCTGCTGGCTTACAGAATTACCTGATACCCACCCAAATTAATCTAGAGAGAGTAATATGTTGTGAAGGGAACCAACTACGTCTCTAGTGTATATATAATTAGGGCATCTGCATACAATGACACTTTAATCTCCCATCCTCTACTTTGGAAAGGCAAAATATTACCATCCCTTCTAATCTTTATAGCTAAGGGCTCAATATATAGGTTAAAAGAAGAGGGGAAAGTGGGCCGCCCAATCTTAAATTGTTGTGACAAATTGCCATTAATCAGTATTCTAGCCACTGGATTCTTCTATGAAGCTCTTACTGCCCTAGAGAAGACGTCCCAAAACGTATATGCTTCCATAACCTTCTGTCAGAAGGGCCAACTGACCCGATCAAAGGCTTTATTAGCATCAAAAGTAAGGACGGCTATGGGGGAATCATCCTGAAGTGGCAGATCTATTGCACCCAATAGATCATGTGTTGATTAAAGAAACTGTCTCCCCTTAATAAAGCCCTTCTGATCATCATGCACCAAAATACCAACCTCACTTTCAAGCCTCTTAGATAGAATATGTGTATGCATTTTATAATGAGTTCAGTAATGAAATGGGTCTATATGATTCACATTGTGTCGGATCTTTTTTAGGTTTCCAAATCAGGTTAATAGTGGCCTCATCCCAAGATTTCAGCATCTCCATACCCTCAAGTAAAACTTAATTAAACAACTCTAACATGATTGGGGCCAACTCATCTTTAAGTACTCTGTAAAATTAATTTGGTAGGCTGCCAAGGCCAGGTGCTTTCCCTCTTCTTAAACACTTTATGGACTCATGCATCTCTTACATATCTATCTTTACTTCATGTTGTGACGTTCCATCTAGCCCAGTGAGGTGAATATCACCCAGGAAGCCCCTGATCTGATCCTCCGATGCCTCTAAATCCTCTGAATATAACGTTAGAAAGAAGGAAATAAAAGCATCCTCTATCTCTGGATCCCTGTGCAATAGCCCCATGTCTTCATTTCTAATGAAAGTGATGCAGTTACTTGTCTGGTCTGTTTTTGTTTTCCATGGCAAGAGCTTGCTACATCTTTCCTCATACTCATAATGTGCAAACCGACTACTTTCCTATCCTCTCCTATTTTTGAAAACCTCTAGTTCTTCTCTTGCCCTCTTTATTTGGGCATCCAGAATGATTGATTGTTGTTTATCCAAAGGCACCTGAGCCTTAAGTTGCGACTCCTTTATGTCTATAGCTAGCCACATTAATTAGCCTCCCTCTTATATAGGCCTTATAAACATCCCAAACTGCCTGTAGAGTGGTAGATCCATGATTTATAGCAAAGAACTCTTCAATATCTCACTTTAAGCCATCAACAATCAATTCATCCAAGAACAAAACCCGGTTCACCGTCCACCTAGGGTTAGTAGTTGGTTTGTCAAGGTCAAAGTGAAGATGTTCAGGGGCGTGTCCCACATGTTTAACTTTCCCACACAAACTGCTATAAGCTAAGAAAAAATCAATCCTGGAACATTGGCCATATTTCTTTTTATAGACGGTAAATCTAGAACCGACTCCACCCTTCCAATGCCTAATATCTACAAGGCCCAGATCTTCCATTTACCTGCTTCACCCAACTTCATGTTTTACGTGAATTCACAGGACCTTTAGGAGTAGGCTTATCCAAGACTGGATCCAACAAGACATTAAAGTCATCCCCCAGCAGGACTGGATGTTTTGATGTTAATATATGGTTATATAAAGCCTGGAACGGTGCTGGGTTATCTATGTTGAGTCCATAGTACCCTGCTATTGTAAACCAAGACCAGTATAATCTTGCTTCAACAGTCAACCATCTCCCTCTGGAGTCCGCAATAACATTGCCCACAGTTGCCCTTGTATATTTTTTAAAGAGGATCACAACTCTTTTAACCACACAGGATTGAGTAGTACTCGCACAATGATCTACCCATTTTGTGTGTTTACGAACATCTCCCCATTCCTCCTGCAGTAGATAGGTCTCCTTTAGGATAATCACCTCTTCATCTATTGCTTTCAAAACTCCAAATTCTTCCACCTTCATCTCTTAACCCTAAGAACATTTACATTCCAGGATAAAACCTTCAACTGGGTGTACTTATTTCTAGACATTATGTAAAAGGGAAGCACTATAAACCCCCACCTAACCTAAGTATAATGTGATCACCAATAGTACACTCCATGAGGACTATTTTTTTTGTTTTCCCCATATGCTTCCACACCCTGTGAAAAACAAAAAAAATGAAAAACCCCCATAGCCCTGCCCCCTCCCTGTAAAACCTTCCATTCTTTCACTGAGGGTAACATAAGGTTGCCCCCAAATGAGCTCTCCACTAGGCAGCCAAAATACATAATTTAGCATGATGCCTTGATCTCTTCCACAAAGTTGAAAACTTCATTCAAGTCTGTGATGTTATGACTCTTATTTTCCACATCATTCCTAGTGCAGCTGGGAACCTCATCTGAACTGTTGCCCTAAGCTCTTGGATATACTTCCCCAGTTCCCATTGGCTGCCCAACATAGCCCTGGACACATCAGATTTTATATTGAAGGGCCAGTCCCTTTCGAGAAACTACTGACTTTAAGAGCTTCTGAAAGGATCCTCTCTGTAATGGAGTATGTTCCTGTTTTTTTTTCTAGCTGCATCTTGATGAAATCTTTGGATATACACTTCTAGATTAAGATGTCCTAGTATGGGAATGGAGTCTCTGATTAAGGATGTTACATAACCTTTAATATCATCCCCTTCCTCACCCGAACATTTATCTATCTAATATTATTTTTCTCATATTGTTTTCCAAAATTTCTAGCTTATCCTGCATAACTTTCTCTACAGCTTTTAACTGCAGAATCTCGTGCCTATTTGGGAGTACCTACCTGTCTTGTTCCTCAATGGCCGCTTCCTATCTGCTCACCCTTTCTGTTAGTATATTTATCTTGCTCTCCATAGCCTCACAAGTTTCTTTAATCTTTTCTTGATTATGCTCTGAAATCTCAAACTTTTCTCTGATTTCCTTCGTTAAAGAAAGCAGAAGGTTTTGGGCATCCAAATGGGCTCCCAGGCTCTGAAGCAGAGAGGACTTAGCCTGGGGTGTAGACCGTAGAACTTCAGGAGGAGATGATGACTGAAAGGTTTCCATATGCCCAAATAGGGAGTCTATTGCTGCTGGAGGTAACTTAGGTTTCTCGTTAAGTTTTTCCAGGTCCTGCTCTTCTGTACCTGAATCCTCCATAAGAGAGGAGTAACTTCTTTTAAAGTCTGAGCACCCCTAAAACCCCTGGGAAGAGTCTTAAAGAATGAAAGCAGAAAGTGAATCTGCAGAAAATCTTCCTGGCAGGGGTCTACTCTGCACCAAGAGTGGGGAACATGGCGGCCGGCTGAAGTAGCACAGCCGGGAGCTCTCCGGATCCGGGCAGCCCTACAGAAGTTTTGGTAATGCCACGTCTTCAAACACATTTTTTTTAAAGTAAGAGAGTTCTTACCTGAGGCAGGACCTCTCCAGTTCCGTTGTAAGCTTGCGATAATCTGTGCATGCGAGTCTTGAAGGGGCCAGAGCTGGGTGGAGCCCCGACAGCGAGATGGAGCAACTACAGAGCTGGCGTGTGGGCGGAGGCAGCCTGGAGTCTACGCCGTGGGAGATGCTTCTCATCCTGATGTGATTTCCGAGGGGCAGGAGGAGCGATACATAGAAATTGGGGGTCATTTTGGGGCAAGAGCTTGAAAGATCCCAGATATATGATGCCAGTCCACTGCCGGACATGTGTGGAGGAGCCTCTCTCAGCCCCAGCCCTTCTCTGAGTTAGAGAGTGGGGGCCCCCTTCCAAGTCTAGATGGGTGGGGGGTGACTCTCAAAGAACTAAGAGGGGGAGGGGAGGTATGAGAAGCGGGTTAATCAGTGGCAACTCAAGGAATAGTGACTGATCTAAAAGTCAGCAGACCATTACTAATTTGAGTAAGAAACATGCAAATAAAAGCGTTCCTATTTCATATAAAACGGAGGGAGTCACCCCCATTGAAGATCCACTAGAAGAGAACACAGTTATGTTTTGAGTTCATTGTTTCACCTCATTGCCATTCCCTTGTGAATATGATTTAGTACTGCAATGACCATCTGTAACCTCCACTCACCTACTCATATTAGACTTCATCAAAATGTTGTAACTTGCTTTCAACACAGTCCTGCTTAGAGCTGTACCTGCAGTCGTTATCAGTACTTCCAGTCATTATTCATTTTTCATTTCTTGTGCATTACAGGCAGACAGACAGAGCCTGAAACACATTTGTGCTTCATTAAATATTCAATCAATTATTTCACATGGCTTGTAAAAGGGTATCGACTGTACAGCAGATGAAGTGACTACCCTAAGCCAAAGAATCAAATGAATAAATTGTAACATCTTTGATCTGTTCAGAAGAGGCCATGTTTACTATCCTGGGATTTATTAATCATAGTGAGAGAGACAGGACCGATCTGTTAGATTCAGTCATAGAGTATTACTGTAGCATAGGGTCCATGAACAGCATGGTCTTTTGACATTTTAGGCAGATATTGATATGCAGCTAGGTTTGCAGCAGAGAGCTTCTAAGTGGGGACAGAACTTGATCAAGGTTGGTGTGATTGACATGATTAGTAGGGTGTAAATAGTAGAAGTGATTCATAGATACTGTGGCCTTGCACCTAACAATTGATAATTGTGGTATATGTCCTAGGTTGTCTATGTGGGCAGTTCAGAAAGACGTTACACATCTTGGGACTCTCAGGCTCATATTTATCTTAGTGCTTAGGAACTTCTTATTTTACGAGCAAAGGTACATTTTATCACTTTCATAATTCACACTGGTGGGGCATTTGAAAACTATGGGGGTCATTACAAGTTTGACGATGGAAAAGGCCGTCTGCCAAACTCCCACGTTCAGGTTGCCGCCAGTGCAGCCCCCTTCCCACAGGCCCCATTAGAAGTTTCCCGCTAGGTCAGCGGGAAGAAACATTGTTCCCGCCCACTGGATAGGTGGGAAATAGCCCACAACATTGACGCCAGCTCATAATTGAGACAGAGGCAATGCTGCGGTGCATGGGGTGCACCAGCACACGTCGCTCTATTCACTGTCCACAAAGCAGAAAGTGAACAGCGCAATGGGGCTGGCCATAGGGGCCCCTGCACTGCCCAGGCCAAGTGCATGGGTAGTGCAGGGGCCTCATGTGGCTCCTGCCCCTGTCTCTGGCAGCCTTTTCATGACTATCCTACAGCCACATAAAATCTGGCGGAGAGGGGGGTTGTAATCCCCAGGGCAGGCTGCTTGTAGCCCTGCCCTGGAGGATTCAGACCACCAGCACCACCAGTCCCTTCTGTGGAGGGAAACTGGAGGTGCTGGCGGTCCAACTGTGGTGCAACCGCCACAGTCATAATGTGGTGGTCAGACCATTGCCAAAGCGGCGTGCCACCACTTTGGAACAGGTCAGACCTCCACCGTCACCCTGGTGGTCTGAAGACATCCAGGTTGGTAATCAGGCCCTATATTTGGTGAAGTTATCAAAAATAAATCTTGCAGCCTATTATGTGTTCATGTGCACTTTCAGTGCTAATTTTCGGGGGTGTCAGTGAAGTGGACCTTATATTTAGTAGGTACCTTAGATGTGCTGATGATCTTTTGTGATGATTGTGAGAGGTGTGTTTTAATGTGGTTGAGGAGTGGTAGTGTGTATTATAGCATTGCGTTTTGTGGAATGTGGGGTGTTCAGGAAGTTCTTATCAGGAATTGTGTGATTGTGGATTGTTATGCTTTAGAGTTATTGATTTGGAGAGGTTGGGTCACTGAGAGATGTATTGTGAGCCTGTGTGTCATTGGCATGTGAGCTGTTGAATGCTTTGGTCAGGTCATGGATTGTAATGAGAGGTAACACATTACCTTTGTCATGGTGTGGTGTAGTTGGATAAAGCAGAGTATTGTTGTCATTTTGAGTGACATAAAGGGTGTGATATTGTGGCATTTGTGCTATTATAAAGTGTTACCCTGTGTACTATTGTGTTGTCTGGTGGCAGCTTTGGGAGAAGATTTATTTTGTAGGCTCTGCAAATTTTATTGTTAAATTATTAGAATCGAAGCATTGTGAGCAAGGTGCATAGTGTGCACAGTAGATGTAAATGTGATCAGAGGGCATGACATCCATAGGGTCTGGTTTTGGTGAGTATTTATTCTGATTGGAGTTTGAACCCTCAATTGGATTATCTGTCTGAAAGATCGAGTATTGGGGTAGGTCCATAGAGGCATGGTTAGTAGAGTATAATTGTTCGACCAATTAAGTGTTAGTGGAGCAGTTCCATGGAGTGTGTTGAGCAGAGTGGCATATTGTTGCATTAAATAGTGTTCACTGTGGGGTATGCTGAGTAGTCTGATGCTATATTCTGTGAATGTTGTTGCTTAAATGTATGTTGAGTTAGGCTGTGAGGTATATTATGGACCATAATGGTTATATGTGATGAAATATGATAAAGGGCCTGAGAGATTGGTAGATGGGTAACGCATCACAAAACTGATAGATATCCCATCTACCTTTTTACAAATGCACTTGTAATAAAACAGACAGTCACATGTGTGATGGAATGCTCTGGCAAATTCAAAATCAGGCCCACAGTTTGTTTCTCAGTATGATGGAGTATTGACTAGAAATTATTTGGTGTGATGTGGTTGTAGAGGGCTGGAGAGCTGTTGTGAAAACGTGAATCAATATGCGATGAGGTGTGCTGTGGTGTAAGAAAGACTTTGCACAGAAAATGGTGAGGTCTGATTTTAGATGCTAGGTGAAGGTATAGAAGCATAAATCAACCTCGCCTGCTGAGTTTGTGTGGGGTAGGTGACAGAATGCACAGGGTAAAAGGTATAATCCATGTTTAATTCCTTAGATATTCCTTAGATATTGAGTGTCACCCACTCAAACACAAGTGTGCTTTCACTTTGCCAACATTAGTGGTGCAAGTGCATTCAACAAAATCAATAGGAACTTCGCTGATCCAAAACATGTATGTAGCCTGAACATGTTAATTTATTATGATTAGCGTTTTGTGTGCCTGCATAGCAGTTATGTGTATTTGTCCAATGTTTAATTATTACTGAACTTGAAAATAATTGATTAATAAAGGAGCGAATGATTCCATTCTAGATGCCAGACCTCTTACACTGTTGGTTTACATAGACAAGGCAGCTTTGAGAGACAGACAATATCACTTTGCTTCTTTTTAAGGTCTTCAGTTATTTGTTTATGGAAACATATCTGGCTTAGTGTGGCCTTGTAATTATGCTGTATGAAACAAGGGGAACCCATGAGTACAGAGGGACCTGGGGATCAAAATATGCTACAAAGGAACAACAAAATCAATAAGTCAAATGAAAAAAATAGAGACTCAATGGAATCTATTTCTAAATCATAAAAATAGAAAATAGAAAAGTAGATCAAACATAAAAGTAAAATAATTTATTTTCAAACACAATTATATAGTGGGACAATACAGGCAAACAGGGAAAAACATAAAATGTGCAAAAAAGACATAACTCGTAATACCAAATGTGACAAACATTAACACTCCAAAACTGCATGTCACATTACAATGTGATTCCTTTCTTCAGAAAAGGAACACCAGAACGATTTTAGGAGACATGGCCTTTTCTTTTACTAGCCTTTGTTGATACACCGAAGGCTTCACTAATGAGCAATCACGCACAGGGAAGAGAGACACAAATGGTTTGATTCTTGACAGTGGTTGCAATAGGGATGGATGGATTTCCTCTATGGGGTTCTCAGGAATTCTTGGCTGTTAACATGTGATCTCTGAGGGTTCACAGGGATAATTATCACAAAACAATCCATGATATCAGTACAAACATACAATTCTTCATGAATACTCTGAGATTTAGTCCCATGAACCATATCAAATCCTGCTAAAGAAGATTAACAACATGTTAAGTTTGCAGAGCACAAAAAGATCTTGAGCTCGAGTTGTATGATGTGGGATTCCCTCTATATAAGAAAATATGCCCTTGGTGAGTGGGCGGTTAAATCATTGTATAGCATCTGACAAGAAGAAGTACAAAATAAGTAAAAATGCATGTTTATTAAGAACATGCTCTATACAATAGCAAACTATTATACAGTTACATTTAAGGTGGAAGTATGAACCTTCCGCTAGTACTAGTACCACAATTACTACTATGGTCCAGTCAAGACTTAGCGCCTGATTTAGATCTTGATGCGTTATCCCCATCCCACCACGGCAGAAGACCAGAGTACTCCATCAAGTTGGCGGAGTTCCAACTGCCTTTTTTAGATGTATTGTGGCTGAACTGATGACAGCTTCTACGGAGTGCTCTTCCTATGCGTAAGGCTCGTGGCTCCCTCAGACCATATTCAAATGTCACAGTTCTTCAGGCATTGTTCTGGCGGTGGATTGCTGACAGAGGGATACTGTTGCACAAGCCAATATACATTTTACAATGGCAGTGGACAGGACAACAAAGCAAATAACACTCACCCCATGGAAGTTAGTCACATATGTCCACCTACATTACACAACACTTAACACACTACAGTACAGACACACCATGATCCATTGCCATTCCACTACAACACAACACATAGATGCAGAAAACACACAATGCCATTCATCCTACAACACAACATATACACACTATTGATATGACACCCACCCACAACACAATCACAGCTACCAACACAATGACACACTCACTTACACAAACACACTCATGCAAAAACACAACTACACACATCACAACAATGACAATTACACAACAACACTCACCTCAATATTGCACACAGCAACAAAACACACAATCAAACATACACAACAAACATCAGACCCACATGCATGTGGCATACATACAGATACAGCCACATCACCCACCTCAGCTCCCTCTATCTCAATCAGCCAATCCACTGCCACACATACACCTACTGACTCACATACACGACTGGAAGCCCAATATGATACTTACAGGTCCCACTGCCAAGTGCATATATGGACATGGGTAATTATTGTGATGTTATTTTCATTTTGGTACAATGTACATTTCTGCAGTGGTCCAGAGTTAATGTGAAGTGACCAATCAACATACAAAAGTAATGCAGAATGCTTATCTTCGAGGCCAGTGATGATGGGGTCATGTGTCCTCCGTAGACCAGTGGCAACATCAATGACAGGTCTCATCCAGTCGTGTCCAGTCGAATAAGGAGTGAAAATGGAAAAATGTATGTTTTTAACAAATTTCCATTCCAATCCGCCAACTCAGGTGAGGAGGTAACACCACCACAGTTGCCTTGGCAGGAAGGCACATTGTGATTGGCTCGATGGGAAGAGTGGCTGAAGTACCACCGCTAGCCATCATTTCTGATGGCGATGTCATTGCAGGTGAAGATTCCTGGCACAGTTTGCAGGACTCAGGCAATCTTTCGCCCATTGTCCAGCCAACATCTAAATAGTGCGGGCGGGCTGCCAAGGTGATGGGCAGGTTTTCCAAAATGAACAGCAGAAATACCACAAAGATCTAAATCAGACTCTTAAGCTTTGCTCAACCCTTGGTAGCATGGCAATGAACAGTCAGGTTTAACTTAGAAGACAGGTGAGTGTGAAGCATTTAATATTACCAAAACAGTAAATAAGTAAAAGACGCAAAAAAATGAAAAACCAACACCAATTTATAAAAAAGTACATATTTTTAATTTTAAAATGGCACCAATGTGACAAAAATCTAATGTAGAGAACCAGAGAAATGAATTTTCTCAGAATAAATTTAAAGAATGTGCATGTTAGCACCAAAAACCATAAAGCACCAACTGCAGCTAACTGGTCGCGCTGGACCGGGGCAAAGTCAAAGTTTAAGGCGAACCTCGATGGAATGCAGGTTGGATAGGTTAAGTGGTAGGTCTGGGCCAAGATTTTACGATCACACCTAGTTACTATTTTGGAGCTTTTCTTCTAGATGTCGAGCAATTGAGTCCTTGAATCCAGAGTTAGCTTCGAAGATGGTGGCCTGCTTTAGTACAATGCCTCTATGGGTCTCTAGAGGACCTAATCCTCGGCATCAATGATGGGTAGCTCTGGAGCCTTCAACTGGGCAAACCAGCGTGGTCAGGTAGACTCATGGTTTGACAACTGCAGCTTGACTCTCGAGGTCGAGCCTGTCTGAAGCTTTTTCACAAACGTAGGTAAAAAAGGTAAAAAAGTTTCCAAACTTTCAGATCTACTTCTGAAAGGTTCCTTGAGAGTCAGAAAGGGTCCACAGCACCAGCCAAGGGTGCAAAAGCTCAGTTTTGCTTCTTGGGGGTCAGGGGCACCAACTCCTATAATGCACCTGGTCAGTGCCGGAAAATCCAGGTGAACCTGGTAACTGGAGTTGTCCTCCTAGTGGATTTTACAGGTGGCTTCTTCCAGTACTTTTTCACCTAATGTTACTCCGGGAGTCCACTCCTTATCCTTAAAGACAGGCAAAGTCCTTCTTGTGTGGAGTCTTCAAAGTGCAGCAGGTGCAGTCCTTCTAAGAGCAGTCCTCTGATGTGCAGTCCAAGGGTCCAACAGGGAAATCCTTCTTCTTCAGATGTTTCAGGCAGGGATCTGAGGGGCTCCTGCAGGACTCTGATATTTGTTCCACATTCTGGGCTGGCAAGAGGGGGGAACCACATTCAAGTTGCCACCCTCTGTTATGACCACTTCCTGGGAAGTGTGGCATATTTCTGTCCACAGTTTCTCAAAAATCTAAATGGAGAAATTCTCTCCTTGGAGTGCAGGTCTGGCTTATCGAACCCATGAGTGTGGCTAACTTTTCCCTATTCTCTCCTCCCAGCCCTTCTTCTAATCTAATTGGGAGGGCTCTCATCGGGCTGGTGATTAAGGAAGTGGGAGCTGGCCTATGTATGTGACAAATGTGCTTCTACCTTTAAAGTCAGTTTATCGCCCCAGCTCCTTTCCTGTCCTGGCTTCTCCAGGACACATATCTCCTCTCATCAAATGGTTGTATTGTTTCAGCTCCAGGCCTCTTCACACCTACTTAGGGAGCAGTATTGCTCAGCCTGTGATGCTGGCTGAATGAACCAGGCAATCCACAGTTTTGAAAAGTTGTTTTGGACCATTATTTGCTACATCAATTCATAGAGCAGCACATTTCATGTGAGCAATTCATCCCTTTTGAAAAATCCTAAATGCTGCCCATTCAGGATTACTTTGGTACCTATTTCTGCCCTATGCGTTCTATAGGCCCTCAGCGGTGGGTCGATGCCATGGATTAAGAAGGGTACCATAATGATTTAAATATTAAAGAAAATGCAGCTTTACTGCTATTTTGTCTTCATATGCAGCATCTTTATCGCAAACCTGTACCTTTCAGCATATCAGCATGCAATCAGCATAGGCCAAATATTAGCAATGTATCCTCAAATATAAGTCGATTGTCAGTTGTAGCATATTTGCATTGTCCACAGAGAAGGCTCAGTACATTTGAAAGCATCTGCTGCATTTTGTAAGTAGGGCAGAATTGTTAAGCTCTACACAAGTGAATGTGGGTAGATACACCGCTCTCCATAGCAAATCCCAAAATTGCTAAGTCAGGCTTCTCAGGAAAACGACTGGAAAGCACATCATGGATTTCCCCATGGCAAGTTTGTCCCACTGTCTCACGTCCTTGCACATTGCAACCATTTACAAAGTAGAGCTGGCAGATCACTTGAATATGTTAATCTTGTTACTCCCAGCCATGGGCAACAAGGTGCTGTTATTGCACACCCTTACAATTGTTGTAACCTGGGAACATTAACCTACATAAGTACCAAATAAGCAATAGCGGGAAAAAAAATGGCTACACATGGGGATGTGGCAGATAACTTTATGTAATACTGGAGTGACGTGGGTTACGGAAAATAGGCATTTAGGGTTTTGTTCACACTTTGGCGCTCATTTTGATTGGCACAGTATTAGGGGCGCAATAAGATCGCATGAGATTTTTCCTTTGCAGTGTGGTAAACCTGCACCAGTTGTGCATGTACAAATTAAACATCACGGGATGAGAATTACTGAGTTTGACATATTTTTACACTGTTAAAACAACGTGAAATTCTCAATTCCATGGGGTTTAATAAGGGGTGTAGCTTCGCAGGATGGGGAGGGTTTTTGTGGGGCGGTATACCCTCCTAATAAATGTATTTTATGATACATAGTTGGGTGCAGGTGCTTTCAATCTGGTTTGGTGAGGTGTCTGTCGGATTTCACCAGGAATTTTTACAAACACAGACAGAAACGCACACACGGTCTCTCCCTCTCTCTGTTTAAAAAGATGTCATGTTGGGTATTTCACAAAATAATGGGCTTTCCATCTCTAATTAACCCTACCAATCCTCATTGTTCTCCCTTTCCGCAGCCCCTTAAACCGTCCTTGTGCGCCCTGCTTGTGATATAATAGGACTATGCAGCGGAAGGCAACCATGTTTTCTGGCAGTGGGGAGCATTGCATATTGAGATTTTACTTTTACCATGTAGATTTGCCGGGTGGTAAAATCGGATCTGATTCTGCAAAGGACGGAAAAACGGGTGAAGGAAAAATCGACCCACTTGGAATGGGCTAATTTCACTCTGGCTGACTCCTAATGAGGACTTCTGTGTGTGAAGGCCTATGTTTTATATTCAGTTGTATAAATGTCTCACAGTTTAAAGGTTAAAACGTCACTCAAAATTCTTTTTGTAGTGAGGAATGGTCACAGACCAGCATTTTTAAAAATGCCCCTAAATCAGAAAACACATTCTAGTAAGCAGGAACGTTCCTCGGTTGCTGTAAAACTGCTTGACATAAAATATTTGAAGACAAGTGAATTGAATTATGTAATAGTATTGACTGAATTTTTTTTTATCAGCATACAGTCCTAAAACAGGATCTGCGGGTGCAGCACGCCAATACATCAAGACAATGACAGCTCTTAATCAATAGTAAATTAGTAAAGAAGGAATTTATGTCTCCTCAAATTATGCAGAGAAACCTCTTGGTAGATTTACTCCATCGAATTTCTTACATATAGGATATGAACAAAAAGTATTGCTCTCGCAAACAGCTCCTTTTTAAGTGTTACTACATCCACCACATGTGAAGTTCTGATAAAGGGAGACATTTTAAGCTTTGTTAAGGAAATGTATCCAACAATACAGTTCTATATCATTCATAAAATTAAGCGCTCCCTAGATATGAATTAGCTACGAGGATGGCCCTAATGCTCCCTTTGTTGAACATTCCTAGCTCATGATGATTAAAGGCATCTACCCTGAAGGATCACCGACCAATCTGTAGCTATCACATATTTTCCTAATGACTTTGAATTTTAAAGACAAATCAATTAAATGATCGCATACATCTGAGAGGATGTAATTATTGCGATAATGAAGCAGAAGCTCCAGTGCAGGACATTCGGTTATTTGTCTGCATGTGCTTAACTTCAGGGGTGCCTTTCAGCCCTTTGGCATCCATCCCAGAGCTTACAAAACAAACATCGGCAAAGCCAAAAGGTCTGCCCTTTGATAACTTGCAATGTTTTAATTTTGCTTCTTTTTTAAAAAACCTATGAAATATGTAAAAAAAATAATTGATAGACATATACAAAATACAAAAATACCCCAGATGGCCAGCAATCCAGCCTTGTCACTGAAGTGCATGCCATTTCAGGCAGCTGTACACATGTGACCATAAAAAATGCTTTCACTAACAATGCATGACAGCCAGTTAATAAAATGTGCTAACTCATTTTATATATATATTTGCCGAAACGCGTTGACATTCTTTGCAGGAGACTATGATGAAATTATAGAATAAAGCTGATGAAATTCATTTTTGAATATTGATTCCTCCCTGTCCTCATTAGTCGGTGAAGGAATTGGTGCAGCCGTTTGGTGGGTATTGGCCCACCAGTTGCAGATCATATATATATCCCAACAACACGTTGCCTCAATACACGAACCACCTCGGCATTGTCAAAGCAGCATACCGCGACTCTTTCATCACAAAAAGTGTGTTTATTTCACGTGCAGCAATAAAATTCCTGGCTTGTTTCGGAGCCTCCTCTCCTTGCTCACAGGTCGAATGTACGCCATTGCACTTCAGTGACATTATAACACACAAGATTGCATTTGCATTAACAACATAAAAGACTAGCACGCCTTATTCCATCGTTCGGTAACCTGTCGGCCATATTGAAAAGCAAAGAGTTTCACATCACTTCTACCTTAAGCTTGTATGCTGAGGTACTTAAAAAACTTTGATTCATCTGATAGTTATTAATAACTTAGAATACATATTTAACTCATTCCTCTCTAACAAAAAACGCAGTTTTAAACATAATAATCACCTTAAATTTCAACAAAGATATAAAAATATAAACGTGCCCTACTTTATGTCAATAATAATTAATCTCCTTCTTTTATGGAACCCCCTTCTTTCCCTTACATGTTGTAAGAAATGTATAAATTAACTTCTAAATATACATACATAAATACAAAAAGAGGTTCCTACTTCATGATTATTTTGATCAAACTCAGCCATATGCAGCACTTAAACAAATCTTCAGACATACTAGCTCTTTTGCATTTTCAACTTCTCAATATAGCTCGGTTGTCACAATGTCTCCCTAATAAATAAGAATTCAATCAAAAATGCAAACAATTATTACACAATTTCTACAATTCACCAAATCTAGTGCCTGCAATAACCTCAAATTCTAATAAATTCTGGAACTATCTAACAAACAGCTGATAATACTTTTCATAATGCATTCAAGTTTGTTCCAAGTCTACTGATAATTCTTTATCCAGGTTTATTCCTCCCGGATATATAGTTCTATATTTGATGATAAGTTTAGACTCCAATCTCCTAAGTTTCTGTTCCCTAATTCCCTGCTTCTGATTGATTGGATACATCACTCTCACTGTTCTCACTTCCCGTTGTATCTCCATGAGTTCTCTTTTCACTTCCAGCTTGAGGTGGTAATTCAGCCCCTGTAATATTTGAACGAGATGGATGTTCTTCATAGCCAATCTCTCTGGTATTGCTTCTCAAATAATCAAACCTTCATCCAAAAGTTAATATTTTACCTTTTTCATAATCAACCTCATCTCTATGAAATTTACGTTGTTTCTTGGCCATAATTTCTCCTTCCAATTTGTCCAATTTAATTTGTATTTTATCCATTTCGCCTTTAAATTTTTCCACACTGCATTTTTCTTTCAGTGTTATAATGCATTTATGAATTTCAGATGCTGCTTTTTCCACTTCTCTCTTAGCATATTTAATAAGTATTTTTAACATCCCCATGGAGCAGTTATGGTTGTTGGCAGCCCATTCCTCAATCATTTCTGGATCAGGGTTGAATATAGTTGGTAAAATAAAAATCCTTAACCCTGTTGTTACTCTATTAGAGTCAACATATTTTTGTAACGTGGTGGCTCCCCACCACTTGGCTTAAAACAAATGCGACCTTATATAATTAAAAAAACACTTGACCTGTAACAGGGAATTTTGTATCTATGCATTAGGTTGTCCGTGTGATAAATTCCTCATTGGCAGCACAATCCATAAAGCAAAAATACGAGTGCTTGAACACATGAAAGCCATTATTAGAGAGGATAAATCATACCAAATTTGTGAGGCATTTTCCTTTATACCACCAAAAAAACACAAATTTATTGAAATGTTGTGTGTTGGATAGTATCCCTATTCGTGTGAGAGGTGGAAATAGGGAACACAAATTTAGGAGATTGGAGTCTAAACTTATCATCAAATATGGAACTATATATCTGGGAGGATTAAACCTGGATGAAGAATTATCAGTACACTTATGACAAACTTGAATGCATTCTGAAAAGTATTATCAGCTGTTTGTTTAGATAGTTCCAGAATTTTGTAGAATTTTAGGTTATTGCAGGCACTAGATTTGGTGAATTGTAGAAATTATGTGTAGGTTTGTAGTTTAATAATTGTTTGCATTTTTGTTTTTATTTTTATTGATTAGGGAGACATCATAACAATGGAGCTATATTGAGGAGCTGAAAATGCAAAAGGGCTAGTATATCTGAAGATTTGTTTAAGCGCTGCATGGGGCTGAGTTTGATCAAAATAATCATAAAGTAGGAACCTCTTTTTATATTTATTTATGTATATTTAGAAGTTCATTTATTTATTTCTTACATGTAAGGGAAAGAAGGGGGTTCCATAAAAGAAGGAGATGAATTATTATTGACATAAATTATGGCACTTTTATATTCTTATCTCTTTGTTGAGATTTAAGGTGATTATTATGTTTAAAACTGTGCAGTTTTTGTTAGAGAGGAATGAGTTAAATATGTATTCTAAGTTATTAATAACTACCAAATGAATAAACGTTTTTTAAGTACCCCAGCATACAAGAGTACAGTCGAAGTGATGTGAACCTCTTTGCTTTCCAATATGGCAGACACGCTTTCGAACGATGGAAGAAGGCGTGTGAGTCTGTCTTTTATGTTGTTAATGTAAATGCACTCTTGTGTGTTATAATGTCACCGTAGTGCAATGGCGGGCATTCGACCTGTGAGCAAGGAGCGGAGGCTCCGAAACGCATCAGGAATTTTATTGCTGCATGTGAAATACACACGCTTTTTGTGATAAAAGAGTTGCGGTACGCTGCTTTGACAATGCCGAGGTGGTTCGTGTATTGAGGCAACGTGTTGTTGGGATTTGTAGGGTTCGTTACCATGCCACGGACTCGCTGCTATAAAGCGTCTGGAACTTAGCGGTGCAAAGTTGATGGATATATATATATATATATATATATATATATATATATATATATCAAATTAATCAAAAACGCAGTGCCGTCTAATGGGGCACCAACAAGCCGCACAATATCCAAAAGCTCGGGCTGAGTGAAAAATGAACACAAGTTTAAAATAAGTGCAATAAATAATCGTTGGCTCTATTTATTTAAAGAGAATTCATGAATGAAACGGCACTTTAGAAAATCATATACAAAAACAAGTAAAGCAATAAAGTGCCAAAAACAAACAACTCACACACGCTGTCCCTGCCAAATGTCAACGCGTTTCGACGAAAGCCTTCAACTGGACATATATATATATATGCAGTTCCTCACAGACACTTCCTCGTCTATGAGTTTATGATACACTGGCACTCCGTGAGTTCCTTGCAATAATTCACTACAGCAGCAGTTAGGGACACAACTATTTTATTTCTCTCATGGTGCACCAACACTAAATATGCCTTCAACTGGGCCTGGGAAACATTGGTGAGAGTCTACTCTTTATTCCTTAGTCCTTCCTCGTTTTCAATTTATCAACCATTAAACTGATATATACAAAATGGTTCCTTAGCTTAAAAACGGCCCATCTCGTCCACCATTTTCCTATCTCAGTCATTACAAGGAGAGTGAAGAATCCCTTACACAAACTAAGATATAAAATGAACAGTAATAACGATCTCTATGTACATTCATAATGTAACAAGGTAATTGATCAAAAACTTTCTTTTACGTAAAAATGTTGCAAATAATATAATATTCATAAAATGTTATACAAAATACAGCTGGAATATTGATAAATAAAAATGACACCAAGATACAAATCAAACATCTCAAAATACATATCAATTAAAATAAATATCATTAGTGTGCACAGGGACGTACATCAAGTTAGGAGCAATACGGAGAGTACAAAATATGGAGGAGTTGTTCAGTGCAAGACATGCAAGGTAAATGCTAAAATGCAATCAAAAAGTGGCACAACAAAGTGCAAGTCAATTCAAATAGACAACCTAAGGGGCATATTTATACTCTGTTTGCGCCAAATTTGCGTCGTTTTTTTCGACGCAAATTCGACGCAAAACTAACTCCATATTTATACTTTGGCGTTAGATGCGTCTAGCACCAAATTCATGGAGTTAGCGTAATTTTTTTGCGTGAACACCTTCCTTGCGTTAATGATATGCAAGGTAGGCGTTCCCGTCTTAAAAAATTACTCCGATGCATATGCGTCGTATTTATACTCCCGGGCAACAATGACGCCCGGGAGTGGGCGGGTCTAAAAAACCCGCATTAGCGCCGGATTTTAGCGCCTGGGTCAGGGCAGGCGTTAAGGGACCTGTGGGCTCAGAATGAGCCCAGAGGTGCCCTCCCCTGCCCCCAGGGACACCCCCTGCCACCCTTGCCCACCCCAGGAGGACACCCAAGGATGGAGGGACCCACCCCAGGGACATTAAGGTAAGTCCAGGTAAGTATTTTTTTTAAAAAAAAATTGTGGCATAGGGGGGCCTGATTTGTGCCCCCCTACATGCCACTATGCCCAATGACCATGCCCAGGGGACAGAAGTCCCCTGGGCATGGCCATTGGGCAAGGGGGCATGACTCCTGTCTTTGCTAAGACAGGAGTCATTTCAATGGGGGATGGGCGTTGTAAAAAAATGGCGCAAATCGGGTTGTGGCGATTTTTTTGCCTCAGCCTGACTTGCACCATTTGTGGACGCCCATATGCCATTTTCCCCCTACGCCGGCACTGCCTGGTGTACGTCGTTTTTTTCAACGCACACCAGACAGCGCCGGCGGCTAACGCCGGCTAACGTCATTGAATAAATACGGCGCCCGCATGGCGCTTCAGAATGGCGTTAGCCGGCGCTAATTTTTTTGGGCGCAAAACTGCGTTGGCGCAGTTTTGTGTCAAAAAGTATAAATATGGCCCTAAGTGTGCAAAATTCATGCAATAAACTAGCAGCAATGATGATAGTGCAAAACATGCAACAATGTTAAAATACAGGACACCCAATGGAGTTAAAGTGCAAACCAGCAGATTAAAATTATGGAAATTAATTAATCCTTCCACAGGGACGACGTTGGAAGCATCAGTATGGCATCACCAGTATACAATCAAGAGCATGTCAGCTGTTAACTATATGAGAAGATGATCCATGCAAAGATGTTAAGATACATATACATCTATCAAGTTGAGTAAGAATGCACATAATTGTGCAATTAAATATACATCAAAAAAGTGAAAACAGTACAAAACATATCCAGATGTTAAAATATAAGGTGCATATGAGTCTATAAATATGAGTAAAGATGGCATGAGACCCGCCTTCATGTTGGATGATGACACCATCCAAATCATTCAAAGTCTATGTCATTTCCACCAAAGTAAACTTAGCACAAAGGCACCAAACATTCAAGATCGTACAAATCTTACATGAATATGCGACGATGCAAAACTTACCCTAATATCAAATTATATATCAATGTGTATAAAACTGTCATCAGAAACACCAACAATGTGCAAACATTCAATAAGGTCTTCAAAATTTAAATACACAACCCTGCCCATATGTTAAAGATGCAAATTCCATGTTTAAACTAAGACAGTTGCTAATATACCTAAGGCTGAGTAGTATCAATCATAATTAAAAATTCATCCCTTTTAAATGCATACCTAACTACACTTGCCTACATCTTTAACACTGAATATAGACACCACCATGGGCAAGGCCAGATGACATCAGTTATACATGGAGATATATATGTATATATATATATATATATATATACATATATATATATATATATATATATATATATACAGAGAGAGAGAGCGAGCAAAGAGCTCAAAAAGTTATGAGCGGTGCACTCCATTCCCGGTGCTGGTGACAAGGGGAACCAATCCTAATAATGTTGATATACTCAGGAAGTGTTGGCTGCCAACTTGAGACTCAGCTTAATCAGAGTCCCACAAACAACGCAGCAAAAAAAAAAAAAACGACCAGGATAGGGGTTCCCTCATCCCCTAAACTTGGTCCTTGAGTCCCAGTTTTTATTATTTTTGCAACAAAATCGCAAAAAATTGTGAAGTTGTGGCAAAAATTCAAAAACAAGCGTGGTCTAATGCACTTATTTGCATTATAGTCCCTGGGTGGTAGGTATTTCATGGTTGCAGTCCAAAAAGGTGCTTAGGTCTTGGCAGAAGACCAGTCATTGGCAGGAATCCCAGAATCCCATGCTAAGGCACGCTGGTCTCCATAGTGAAGACTGATGCTGTGGGAAGTGAACTACCACAAGAGTCAGCAGGTCAACCTGGACTTAAAGATTAAGCACTGCAACGAGGAAGAGTAAAGTAATGAATATTATCTGTAAATAATCCAGACATTAGTACACAATTACATAACATTGTACGAGCTGTGAAGCAACACTGTCCAGATAAAACCCTTCCTGGTAGCTGCAAAGTAAGGCTTTCTTCTTGCATCTGTTTATTTCAGGTATGTGTTGGAAGTAACTTCTAACTTTTCTCTGCAAACATGACACATGCTTTTTTGCAGTACTTGGCCCACGAGCAGCACAAGACAAAAAACAACATGAAGCCATTCCATTCTCTGCCTGCTCGGTTGTTACCTAGGTTTCGCATAATGACAGGGGCGGCTCCTCCATTAGGGCAGAGGAGCATTGCTCCCCCCGCCAGCAGCAGCAGCTGCAAAACCTTTAAAGGGGGAATGCTCAGCACTCCCCCTCACTGCGCAGGTATGTTTGGCCGGCTATCTCGGGCCGGCCAAACACACATACGCAGTAAGCTCTCTCAAGCCCGGCAACACAGTTGCGGGGCTTGGGAGAGCCTCCTTAGGCTCCCAGTCTGCCTGGGAGTGCCCTGACTGGGCGCTCCCAGCCAATCATGATTGGAGCAGGGCAGGCTAAGAGCCTGTGCCTGCAGCAGCAACGAGGGACAGAGGAGAGGTGCACATCGCACGGCGGCGGTAAGTGTTTTTATTTTTATTTTTTCTTTAATTTTTATTTACAACCCCCCTCCCCGCGCGTGCGCCGCCCCTTCCCGGTGTCGCGAGCCGTGACTGCATTACGGGTAATAGAGGGTTGCATGCCTCGAAAGACTTCCTGTCTAATCAGGTGTTGCTATTTAGTGCAGAATCTTCTCAATGAATGGGGCTCATTTAGCTGCGAGGTAGGCGGTGTAGTCCAGTGACTGCGTTTTCTGTAATCAAACGAGGACACCAGAGCTCTAAAACTGGCTTTTTTGCCACATTCAGAAGCCTTAAAAACATAATCATTATCTACAGATTCCTCTGTTGCACTATAAGGTTGTGTAGGGTGAAGGCAGCAGGAAGGTGCCCTTTTTGCTCAATCAAAAATCACGCCCATTCAATAAGAGGGGTGGAATGGCTGCTGTACTGCGCCTCTGATTGCTCAAAGCCTGTTGGTTTTACTTTGGGCAAGTTTGATATGCCTCAGTTGCCATGGGGATGCTATAGAAAGGAGACACACCTTCAGTGCACCCGCAGCAGAGGCAGTGAACCTCCCAGAGCTGGGTCAGAGTGTGTGTGAACAGAACATGTGCTAAGTGTCTTCGATGCATCTGCACATCACTCCTCCTGGCTTATGACTTGCCAGTTCCATGTTACCTGCAAGTGCAGCTGCGCTCATAGATCGGTTGTTTTAAAGAATATGTCACTGTATTAAACAGGGACGTGAACTACAAGGAGAGCATGGGACCTGCAACTTTTGTTCCCCTGAGTTAGGCATGGAAAGAGAGCTGCAGATGGAACAATGATTTTGCACAGAGGGGCACCACGTTAGCACAACGGCAACATGACATCTCAGATACGGGAATGTGAAACAAATTTGGCATAGTTGGCATCTGAATGGAAGTGGCAGGCAGCGTACATAAATAACTTTAACTGTCGTCAGTGCTGGGATTGAAAACACTTTACCCTGGGAACCCATTCATTTAGGGTCAAGGTGGGCAACAAAAGGAGGTGGATTCACTAGGGTCAGAGTCATGAAATGCAATCTGACAGTCAACGTATACTTTTTTTTAAAGAACTCTGTCAAAGAAATTGGCACCAAATATCTTATGGGGTTAAAGCACCTGTGCTGAGAGCTTTATCTGCTGAGTAAATCTCAGAGAATAACAATAATGGTAAGATAACTCTGGTGGTTGAAGTACATATTGTAGAGATCTGTATTTAATGCACACAAAGAGAAAGAAGAGGGTAGTCATGGTATGTTAACCACACATTCTATATGTGTCCAGCAGTAGTCTAGAGCTATTTTAAGTCGTGTTCCATAAAAATTGAGGGGTGGTGCTGTATGGTTGCCAATGTCCTACTACCCCAATGCATAAACATGTACTTAAGATAGCACATATAATACAGAAGACAAAAAATTGAACCACAGCACTCAGGGCAGTTCCAATGTAGAGCAATAAGTCACAGAAATTCCAATCTGATCCAGTCTTTTTAATAGATGAATTCCATATTTGTCATTATTCTTCTTACAAAGTTTGAAGATATCAACAGTTTCAATCCGGAAAAATAGTCCTCATTTGTCAAATAACACATCAACAGCCAACAAGTGTTTCATCACATGAGATTTTTTCAAGGCAGCAAGTAGGACAGCAGGGTAACAGCAGACTGTTAATGTGAAGCATTCACATAAAAAATGACTGTTAACATAAGTAAAGATCCTTACAGTGGTACAGTAACCAAACATCCAATCAACCAGATAAATGGATGCAAATCAGGTTGATAATACAAAGCAGTCATGCGAGATGATCACAGTATAACACAGGATCATGATTTGGCATCATCTAAACAGGAGTAGTTACCTAGTGCAAGATTTGTAGTTACTTGAATTAACTCTAACTGCTTAGTTTCTATGGTTTTATGCAAGTAAACTTGGAACCTAACTGTAGCGTCCCTGTAACCTTTATCTTTTTAACCTCACCATGAACTGCTAATTACCCCAGATATTACAGCACTCATGGCAATTTTTATAAGGTCAATAAAAATACCAATGAAACATTAGAAGTCAAGTTTCATGAAGGTCGATCCAGGCGAAGGGATCAAAATGAATTTATGAAATTGGAGTCACGTTTCAATATACAAATATATGTATATAATCAATATATGAATTATATATATATTCAATTCAATATATGAATATATATATATATATATATATATATAATATATATATATATATATATATATATATATATATATATATATATATATATATACTGGAAGATGCAGGATCACAAGAAAACAACAGCCAGCCAGGGCAAAAATCTGGATCCCAAAGGATATACATATTTAAAAAAACGATGCATAGTATTTCAACACCAAATGCCTGCACAATATCCAGGAGATCGTAGAAAGTAGACAATGAAAAAACAGTTCAAAATTAATTTGTATGAAGAATCGTCAGCTCCATTTATTGAAAAAGAAATTCATAAAGGCAAATCTGAATAAATTTCAAAAAGTCACTCAAAAATGTATGCAATAATAAATTGATGCCAGAAAACAACAAACACACGCTGGCCCGGCCAAATGTCGACGCGTTTTGGCAAAAGCCTTCAACTGGACATTGGCAGACATTTTTGTCCATACCAATTTAAATCTTCTAGTCCTTCTTTAATTTCAGCAACATAACTAGGAAGTTAGAGAACATGACGGCCATATTATAACGTAATAGTCTACAATCCAAACTGTTGAATATCATCCATATAATGGAATCAAGATCATATATACTAATGTTGTATATCTACCATGGCACAGTATTGTTATCCTATTGTAGAGACTGATGATTTTCAACATTTAGGAGGTTATTACAACTTTGGAGGAGGTGTTAATCCGTCCCAAATGTGACGGATATACCACCAGCCGTGTTACGAGTTCCATAGGATATACGGCTGGTGGTATATCCGTCACTTTACCATCACTTTTGGGACGGATTAACACCTCCTCCAAAGTTGTAATAACCCCCGTTAATCTTCCAATGCATGAAAAAATGTGTTCTCAAATATATGTTATGAATCACTTTCAGCACCTATTTGAGGATAATTTACATATCAATTAATAAATATTAAATATTGATCATTTCATCAATAAAATAATTTTTTATATATATATATATATATATATATATATATATATATATATATATATATATATATATATATTTTTTTTTTTAAATATGAGCCTGAGGTTATCTTTTGACAATCTAGGCCACGATTATCTAACATTTAGGGGGTCATTCTGGGTGACCGCCAGGGTCAACGACCACGGAAGCACCGCCAACAGGCTGGTGGTGCTTCCTGGGTCATTTAAGGGGAACCAGTGGTTTCCCGCCGGTTTTCCCCTGGCCCAGGGAATCCTCCCATGGGGATTCCGACCCCCTTCCCGCTAACCTGTTCCTGGCGGTTTTTACCGCCAGGAACAGGATGGCGGGAACGGGTGTCGTGGGGCCCCTGGGGGCCCCTGCACTGCCCATGCCACTGGCATGGGCAGTGCAGGGGCCCCCTAACAGGGCCCCACAGCAGACAGTGAAAATCGCGACGGGTGCCACTGCACCAGTCGCACCCCTACAACTCCGCCGGCTCCATTCGGAGGCGGCTTCATTGTTGCAGGGGGTTTCCCACTGGGTTCGGCCGGCGGCCTTTTGGCGGTCGCCCGCCGGCCCAGCGGGAAAGCCAGAATGGCCGCAGCGGTCTTTTGACCGCAGTGCGGTCATTCGGCGGCTCCCGCCGCCCGCCGGGGTCGGAATGACCCCCTTAGTGTTGGGTTGCATTGATTTGTGGAGCAGTGCAGACACAAAATCCAATTTGGGACTAACTAAGGAAAGTAAAGTCATTTTGCATAGTTTAGTTAATACAAAGTAATGCAATGTAGCGCATAGCACTACCTTGCATTATCACTGTGCTGGGTAGGCATTACATGGGTGGAGCATGGGTGTCCCTGCCTATCCACCAATGTATTTTGAACCAAACCCAGATTTACAAACGCTTGTAAACCTGGGTTTGCATCTAACTAGTGTGCCTACCCAACAGAGCTGTAAAGAGGAGAAATGTTGTTATTTCTCTTCTATACTTCCTCTTTCCATGGATGCTGCATTCCACAGGCGAATATACATTTCATGATTGTTTTTGTGCAGGAAGGTACTCCTTCTTGCACAAAAACAATCCTACCAGTAACTCAGGCATCTTTGCACCCTGATGTAAGTGTGTCCTATAACTTGCACCCATGAATGCACAGTTTTCTCATCCATAAATTTGCTGGAAAAGTTGCAGTGATATCAACAATTATATCCTGGATGTCATGATGATATAATATGTGGGGTAATCAGCAGTGGTTGGTGAGGGGGCAAATTATAGTTTTCTCAAGGCACAAGGTATAGGTACTTGAGACTGCTGAATTCTATTGTGTTGTGTGAGCACATTTAGAACCTAACTATAACGTCCTCTAACCTTTGGTCTTTAAGTGAATGTCTATGTTTTTTTTAATTCTATTTCCTAACAATAAAGTCCTTGTGACATTATTTTTTTTTCAGTGAATTTCTATGGGTTTTTAAAGTAAAGAAATATGAATTACTATACATTAATCCAATCACCTCTGTGCAAGGCCAACCCATATAATCAATTGTGTCCCATCCATTTTTGCAATGCTTTCTCCTTGCTTTTAGCCCCATATTTTGTGTGCCCTCTCCTTGCTTTACTTTGTTGCCACTGCTTTCTCCTTGCTTTTATCCCCCTTTTTGAGTGCCTTCTCCTTGCTTTTCAATCATCCTCATTGTTTTCACCTTGCTTGTTTGCCATTTTGTTGTGTGCCCTCTCCTTGCTTTTCACTCCTTTTCATTGCTTTCATCTTGCTATATCACCTGTAATTTGCGTGCCCACTCCTTGCTTTACCTTGGTTTTCACTAGTTTCCACTTACTCTTTCCCTCATTTTTTGTGTACATTCTTTGTGATTTTCCCTCTTTCTCACATCATTTGTCATGCTTTTCACACTATATTTTGTGTGCTCTCTCCTTGCTTTAACCTCGTCCTCACTGCTTTCTTCTTCTTTTTTCCTGTTTTTTAGTGTGCCCACTCCTTGCTTGCCCTCATTTTCACTGCTTTCTTCTTGATTTTTTTCCTGTTTTTGTTTGCCCTCTCCAGGCTTTTCACTCATTTTCACTGTTTTCACCTTAATTTGCCCACCATATTCTGTGTGCCCTTTCCTTGCTTTTCACTCATTCTCACTGCTTTCACCTTGCTCTTCCACCTGTTTTTGTATGTGCCCTTCATTTTCCCCCCATACTTTGTGCTCCTTCTCCCTGCTTTCCCCATGTTTTCACTACTTTCTTCTCATTGTTTTTCCTGCATTCTGTCTGCCCCTTCTTGCTTTTTTGTCATTCTCACAGTTTTTTCCTTGTTGTTTCACCAGTTTTTAAGTGCCCTCTCCTTGCATTCCCTTGTTGTCACTGCTTTTTCCTTGCCTTTTACACTGCATTTTGTGTGCCCTCTCCTTGGTCTTCACTCATTCTCACTACATTCTCCTTACTTTTTGCCCTTTTATGAGTGACGTCCCCTTACTTTTCCCTCATTCTCATTGTTTTCTCCTTGCTTTTTTTGCCATTTTTTTGTGTGCCCTCTCCTTTCATTTCACTCATTTTTGCTGTTTTTTCACCTCTTTTATGAGTGCTTTCTCCTTGCTTTCCCTCATTGTTTCAGTACTCTCATCTTGCTCTTTCACCCGAATTTTGTGTGCTCGCTACTTGCTTTTCCCTCTTTACCTGCTTTTTCCTTGTTTTTCATCTGTTTTATGAGTGCTTCTCCTTACTTTTCTTCATTGTCACTGCTTTTTCCTTGCTTTTCCCCTGTATTTTGTGTGCCCTCTCCTTGCGTTCCCCTTCTTCTCATTGCTTTCACCTGGCTTTTATGCCCATTTTTTGTATGCCCTTTCCTTGCTTTTCCCATGTTTCACTGCTTTCTCTTAGTTTTTATCCCCTTATTTTGTGTGCCCCTCCTTGCTTTTCCCTTGTTCTCACTGCTTTTTCCTTGCCTTTTCACCTGTTTTTTGAGATACCGCCTAAGTGCTTTCCCTTATTGTCACTGATTTTTCCTTGCTTTTTCCACCATATTTTGTGTGTCCTCTCCTTGCTTTTCCCTCATTCTCATTGCTTATTTTATGTTTTTTCACCCTTTTTTGTGCCCTCTAGTTGCTTTTCCCCTCTTCGTCCCAACCATCTCACTGCCTCCTGTCGGAGCAAATATTGCTCTGGTGCACAGGGAGCTGCTGCAAATGAAGCTCCCTGTGTGTGTAGGAGTAAAGCTTTCATCTCTTCCCCTGCCTGCATGTTTCCGGGCAGGGAAAGAGATGAAATTTCTCCTTCCGGCAAGCAGGAGCATTTTTGACAGCTCCCACTTGCTAGAAATGGAGTGTTTGCTTCTGCTTAGTGGGAGCTGTCACAGCTCTCGCCAAGCAAAAGCAAACAGCTATCTCCCAAGGGTGGGCAACTCAGGAGGTAGAAGGAGCCGTCCCTGGGGGGTGACAGTCCCTAAGGCCATATATGCCTCCCTAATTTCCTCATTTACTGCAGTATCCTCGGTAGAAAATGGTTTCAGTTTTCCACTTTGATTACATTAAAATGTCATTAAGATGTGCCACATTTTAGGCATCAATTCAGAATGTTAGCACTCTAGTTGCTCATTAGAACATTGTAATAAAGCTGCTGATCACATAGAGTTATCTGGCAGTCTGCTGCTGTTGTTTAAAGTGCATGTTTCAGTCTGCATGTCAGAATGTTTAACAAAACAGACGAGGAAGTGTTAGACTTGGCATCCTTGGCGTGGTCTCCCCTACCTTTCTGCCACTGTTGATGTGTTCTGGACTCTGTTTCTGCTTTTTTTTTGTTACTCTGGGCACTTTACCACTGCTATCCAGTGACGAAGTGCAAGTGCTCCTATGTAAAATGTGTGTGTAATTGTAGTAAATAATAGTAAAGTTAGTTTTGAGATTGCATGTTTGAAAATGCTACTTTTAGAAAGTAGGCATTTTCTTGCTTAAACCATTCTGTGACTCTGTCTGTTTGTGTATTCCCTGTCTGGGTCAGTTTGACAGTTGGGCTTTTTGTTCTTCTCTCTAGACAGTGACACAAATGGAGCTGGGGTGTAGCCTTCATAGCCTGATGAGCCATCTGTGCTAGGAGGGAGGGGAGGAGTGGTCACTCACACCTGAAAGGGATGGGCCTGTCCTCACACAATGCAGTCTCCAAACCCCCGGTGTGTGTCTGGTGCCTGGCCTGGCAAGGCAGGATCTTACAAACAAGAGAGACTTTCCTTTGAAGTAGGCCTACTTCAAAGGCAGAAAGGGGTAAAAGAGGAGCACCCAACACCCCTGAAAATTAGATCACTTCTGGAACCAAGAGGAACCTCTGCCAATGAGAAGACCTGAAGAGCTAAGGAGATTTGCTGCCCTGCTTGTGACGGTGTTTTGTGAAGATATCCTGCATTGGCTGTTTCTGCCTGTGAAAGGGGACAAAGACTGGACTTTGTTGTGCATTCCTGCTTGTGAAGAATCTCCAGGGGCTTGAACTGAGTTTGCCTCCTGTTGTTGAAGTCTCATGGCCATCAAAGTCTTCCCCTGCCAGCACCGAAACTCTCTGCTTAAGTTCCTGCCCTGCCAAATGGTGCCCTATCCAGTTCCTGGGCCCTTGAAAGGAGAAGCTGGCAGACAAAGACTGAAGATCCACTCACAGACCTACGAGCGTGGAAATTTTTGACGCACCTTCCCTGATGCGACTGATATACGACTCGCTGCCGGATGGCGGGTGAAATCAATGCTCCACCTGCATCGCGGCCGTAAGATCGATGCAATGATGCTGGAGAAATGGCATGCAACACTTGGTTACAGAGGCTGATAACGATGCAAATGCCACGCAGCGCGGTTGTATGATAACGTGCGATCGCATTTTCAATGCAACATCGCTGGGCGTAGAAAAACAAAGCAAAACCTGCCCAGACCCGAGGTGCTTGTCCGTATCGACGCATTGCTCTCTTGTGGGAGAGGAGAAATGACACCCGCTGACTCGACGGAGAAGGAACAATGCACGGTCTCGCTTGCGAGTGAGAAATCAATGCATCACTGGCCTTTTCCCACGCACACTCATCTGTGCAGTGTTATTTTTACGTTACCCAGGTACTTTTGTACGCTAACAACGTTCTCACTGTTTTCTAGAGGATGTAGACACTTAGGAGGTCATTCCTACCCTGGCGGTCTGAGACCGCCAGGGTAGGGGACGGAGGAAGCACTGCCAACAGGCTGGCGGTGCTTCAGGGGCTATTCTGACCGCGGCGGTAAAGCCGCGGTCAGAAAAGGGAAGCCGGCGGTTTCCCGCCGGTTTCCCGCTGCCCCTGTGAATCCTCCACGGCGGCGCTGCAAGCAGCGCCGCCTTGGGGATTCCGACCCCCTTCCCGCCAGCCTGGTTCTGGCGGTTTTCACCGCCAGAACCAGGCTGGCGGGAACGGGTGTCGTGGGGCCCCTGGGGGCCCCTGCAGTGCCCATGCCACTGGCATGGGCACTGCAGGGGCCCCCTAACAGGGCCCCACATTGATTTTCAGTGTCTGCTTGGCAGACACTGAAAATCGCGACGGGTGCAACTGCACCCGTCGCACACCAGCAACTCCGCCGGCTCCATTCGGAGCCGGCTTCCTCGTTGCTGGTGCTTTCCCGCTGGGCGGGCGGGCGGCCTTTTGGCGGTCGCCCACCAGCCCAGCCGGAAAGTCAGAATGACCGCCGCGGTCTTTTGACCGCGGTACGGTCTTCTGGCGGTTCCCGCTTGGCAGGCGGCGACCGCCGCCCGCCAAAGTAGGAATGAGGGCCTTATTCTTTGAAAATTCATGACTTGAATTGCATATGTTGGATTCTTGTCATTTTGGTCTTGTTTTATTTTAGATAAATATTCCCTATTTTTCTAAACCTGTGTTGTGTCATTTTGTAATATTTTCTCTGAGTTACTGTCTGTGTTGGTACAAATACTTTACACATTGCTTCCGAAGTTAAGCCTGCCTGCTCGTGCCAAGCTACCAACGGGGTGAGCGGGGGTTAACTGAGTGTGATTCTCCCTTACCCTGACTAGAGTGAGGGTACTTGCTTGGATGGGGGTAACCTGACTGCCATCTAATGACCCCATTTCTAACACTGGTGGCAGCGGTGGGATTGGACTTGTATTTGTACTTGACATACAGTGATGAAGTGTATACTACTGTTTCAGTGCAGACCACTACGTGACCGCATACAGCTTGTTTTGGCTTTTTCTCTGTTGGATAGTTTTTTCCTACTTCCATATTTTTGGTGATCCTTGATTGACTTTTTTAACTTCATTGGGAACTTGTTTTCTGCCTTTGGAACTTTGCACTTTTGTTGACTTTTCATGATTTCCCAATCTGGAGATGCATCAGTTGGAGCTGCTTTTGACTTAGGGAAACTGGAGAGCTATACAGTGGCTCAGTTGAAGCAGTTCTACAAAAATCTTGCCTGTCCCATTAAAGGCTCCACCAGGGAGGAGGAGCTGCAAAAGGCACTGAGGGCCTGGGTTATAGCCAAGGAAGCTGAGTGGCACACAAAGGAGGAGGAGGAAGAGTAATCCATACACAATGGTATTGTGGGTGGCCCTGTTATGTCCAGGGAGAGGGTCTCCAGGGCAGGTAGCAGTGTCTCATCAAAGGGTCTGACTCCTGAAGAGGTACAGGACAGACGGGCAGAACAGGTTCATCAGATGGAGTTAGAGAAACTTAAAATGGAAATAGAGGAGAGAAGGTTGGCCATAGAGGAAAAAAAGATGTTGCTGGATCATGAGCTCAGTTTAAGGGAGCTGGATCAGAGGAGCCGTTCTAGCAGAGATGGTGGCAGCAATAGCACAGTGCAGCCTTAGAGGAGGGTGCACATTCCTAAGGACCTTGTGAAGGATTACAAGAGGGAGGATGACATACTGTTGTGGTTTAAGGGGTATGAGTCTGCTCTCCATGTGAATCTGGTCCCTAAAGCTCATTGGGGGGGTGGGTCTGTGGAAACACTTTGAGGTAGAGGTGAGGGATACTCTGACATTCTTAGGGGAATCCCCAGGGGCTCACCTATCCTATCATGAAGGGAGCCCTGATCACAAGGTATGGTCTCACTCCTGATCAGTATAAGGACAAGTTTAGGTCCCATAAGAAGAAGGAATCCCAAACATGGTTGGAATGTGGTGATTCTTTTTGCAGGTCACTGGATGGTTAGGTGAAAGGTAGTAAGATAACAACGCATGAGGGGCTTTACAATGTAATTGCTTGGGAACACCTGATTATGTTTTCCAGAGCTGCACCAGCACCTAATTGACAGCAAGCTGACTGACCCCAGAAAGCTTGCACAGGAAGTGGACCTCTGGGAGAGCACCAGGGTCCAGAAGAGGTATTGGGGAGACCACACCAAGGGTGGGCAGGATCTCTCTCAGAAGAAAGGAAGGGTAAGGCTAAACAGGGCGAGTTCTCTAAAGGGCCCAAACCGATTTCCCAGGGTTAGGCTACCCAGCCCCCTGGTGAAAAGAAGCCATGGTTCTCCAAAGGGAGACCTGTGGAAGGGGGTCCCCCATGTAAGTGTTAAGCATGTCGCCAGCTGGATCATGTGAGGGGGGACCCCAAATTTCTCAAGAGTACACCGGCACCCAATGGTGCAAAGTCCCAGGGTTTGGCTAGTGTGGCGCTTGGGGAGTAGTTGGTTCCAGGTGGGTGGGAGCCAGCTGAGATGACCCTTGTCTCATTAGGGGACAGTGACATGGTCCAGAGCACCGTAGTGCCTGAGAACACTAAAAAGTACAGGAGTGGGTGACAATCAATGGACAGAGGGTGGAGGCTCCGGGAGACACAGGAGCCAGTGTGACTACAGAGAGGAGTCACCTGGTGTCTGAAGAGCAGATAGATCCCCGGGTTCTTCACCAAGTAGTTACAGTGGACAACTCAGAGTGCCTGTGCAGAGTGGCACAGGTTTCCTTTGAATGGGGGGTCCTCAGGTTCGTTGAAGGTAGCTGTGAGTCTAACCATGCCTGTGGATTGTTTTCTTGGCAATGACCTGGAGGATTCCCCTTGGAAGGAGGTGGAACACAGGTCACACTTGCAGATGTTGGGTCTGCCTGGGTGGGTATGCATATCCACCAGGTCAATGGCAGCCCGTCAGGGTGGTTAAGAGCCCCTGTTGCCTGAAACAGTGGCCCAGGGGACTGCCAAAAAGAGGAAGGGCAGGGAGAACGGGAACCCCACCCCAGAAGTTCCCACGGTTCTGGAGGAGGCAGAGACTAAGGGTGACGCCCCTGAGCCTACAGTGGAACAGGTGGCTGAACTGGGTGAGGTCCCTGAGCTGCCACAGTGGCAGCAGGAAGGGGGTAACACCAGGGATGCATTCTGTGAGGCACAGAAGACATTCCCTACTCTAGTGGATTTACGGAAGCAGGCTTCAGACCAGGCGGCTAGCAAGGAGCCAGGATCTTACCTGATTTACTAGGAGGACAGCCTCCTGTCTAGTGAGCCTAAAGGTTGCTGAGCCTGGGTCAGCCCATGTGCTGCTGGTACCCCAGTACTTCAGAGGCTTCCTACTAGGTCTGGCTCATGATGTGCCTTTATCTGGACATTTGGGGCAGGACAAGACCTTTGAAAGGCTTGTCACACACTTTTACTGGCCCCTAATGCGCAGGCACTCAGATGTTCATTGCAGGTCTTGCCAGAGTTGTCAGGCAAGTGGCAAGAGTGGAGGAAAATGTAAGGCTCCCCTCCAACCTTTTCCAGTGGTTAGTCTCCCTTTTGAGAGGGTCGGTATTGACATTGTGGGGCCTCTGGATCCCAAGACTGCCATGGGCAACAGGTTCATCCTGGTCTTGGTGGACCATTCCACCCTTCCCCAGAAGCCATTCCTCTGCGGTCAATCACTTCCCCTGTGGTGGGTCATGGATTGGTGTTTTTTTTTACCCACATGGGGTTCCTCAAGGAAGTGGTATCTGATAGGGGTACCAACTTCATATCCATGTCTATGGAGTCCCTGTGGCAGGAGTGTGGTGTAAAGTACAAGTTCACCACTCCTTACCACCCCAAATCAATGGTCTGGTTGAGAGACTCAACTACACCTTAAGAGGCATGATCATGTGCCTGCCAAATCCCTTGAGGCGGAAGTGGGACGTCCTCTTGCCATGCCTTTTGTTTGCTTACAGGGAGGTGCCTCAAAAAGAGCTTGCATTTAGTCCTTTTGAGAGCTTTGAGAAAGCCCCCAGCAAACCTCCCAAGGATGTATTTAGCTACATGCTGGCCTTCAGAAACAAGACTGCCCACTTCAGAGCTCTTGCGCAAGCGAATCTGGAAGTAAGCCAGGCAGAATGAAACAATGGTATGACCAGAATGCCACTCTGGTGGAGTTTCAGCCTGGGCAAAAAAGTGTGGGTGATGGTACTAGTGGAGCCTAGGGCGCTCCAGGACAAGTGGACTGGGCCATTTGAGGTGGTGAAGCACAAGAGTGAGGTCATCTACCTGGTCAACAATGCAGACTCCCAGCTGGAACCCCTCAAGGGTCCTGCATGTTAACCGTCTCAAGCCACACTTTGAGCGGACTGAATTGTCTGTGCTCCTAGCAACAGATGATGGGATAGAGGAAGAGAGTGAGCCTCTACCTGACCTCCTGTCTGCTGGAGAGAAGGATGGGTCCATGGAGGGAGTGAACCTCTCTCCCTCCCTGACCTCAGAACAGCAGATGGACTATCGTCAGTTATTGGGTCAGTTTTCCTCCCTGTTCTCCCTGATCTCAGGGGTCACACACTTGTGCACACATGATGTGAACACTGGGGACAGTCCACCCATTATACAGGGTGACTGATAAGGTCAGGGCTAGCATCAAAGATGAGGTGTCTAAAATGTTAGCCCTAAGGGTGATTGAGTTTTCTAGCAGTCCTTGGGCCAGCAAAGTGGTCTTGGTCCCCAAGGCTGCTGCTCTTGGTGCCACCCCATAATTCCGGTTCTGTGTGGACTACCGGGGTCTCAATGCGGTCACTAAAACTGATGCGCATCCCATCCCCCGAGCTGATGAACTCATAGATCGGTTGGGAGCTACCCAATACCTCAGCACGTTTGATTTGACATCTGGGTATTGGCAGATTGCTCTAACTGAGGGGACCAAGGAGAGGTCAGCATTTTCTACCCCAGATGGACACTTTCAGTTTAAGCTGATGCCATTTGGGATGAAAAATGCCCCGGCCACATTCCAAAGATTGGTCAACCAGGTGTTGACTGGACTGGATGACTTCAGCGCAGCTTACCTGGATAACATTGCAGTATTCAGTACCACTTGGAAGGAACACTTGCAGCACCTCTTATGGAGGCTGTGCAAAAGGCAGGCCTCACTATTAAGGGAAGCAAGTGCCAAAATGGGCAGGGTTCATTGGTGTATTTGGGACACCAGGTGGGAAGTGGCCAGTTAGCACCCCTGCAGCCATAGATTGACACCATCCTGTCTTGGGAACCTCCCAAGACCCAGACGCAAGTGAGAGCCTTTTTGGGCCTCACTGGCTATTACAGGAGGTTTGTCAAGGGATATGGCACCACTCTTGCCCCCTTGAATGTGTTCACTTCCAGGAAGCAACCAAAGAAGGTGATCTGGAGTGAGGCTTGACAGACCTCTTTTGAAGGCTGCCATGTGCACAGCACCTGTGCTGAAGGCACCTGACTACTCCAAAGAGTTTGTTGTGCAAACAGACACCTCAGAGCATGGTATGAGAGCAGTACTCTCACAGCTTAATGAAGAAGGCCTAGATCAACCTGTAGCCTACATTAGCAGGAGGTTACTTCCCATGGAATGTAGGTGGAATGCCATAGAGCGTGAAGCTTTTGCTGTGGTCTGGGCACTGAAGAGGCTAAGACCCTGCTTGTTTGGGACTCACTTCTGGGTTCAGACTGACCACAGTCCCGTCAGATTGTTAATGCAGATGAGGGGTGAGAATCAAAAACTGTTGAGGTGGTCCATTTCCCTACAGGGGATGGACTTTATGGTAGAACACCGTGTTACCACAGAACACACCAATGCTAATGGTCCGTCCGGATTCTTCTACCTTAGTGATGACACCTCCTATGAGGTTGGGTAGTTGCTCCCCACCTTCAGCTGGGGGGTAACACATGGTAGACTTAGCATCCTTAGTGTGGTCTCCCCTTCCTTTTTACCTCTGTTTCACAGGTTTTTGATGTGTGCTGGACTCTGTATTTGCTGTTTTGCTGTTTTTGTTACTCTGGGCACTTTACCACTGCTATCCAGTGCTGAAGTGCAAGTGCTCCTATGTAAAATGTATGTGTAATTGGCTTTACATGATTGGCATATTTGATTTACTAGTAAGTCCCTAGTACAGTGCACTGGAGGTGCCCAGGGCCTGTAAATTAAATGCTACTAGTGGGCCTGCAGAACTGGTTGTACCACCCACATTAGTAGCTCTGTAAATATGGCTCAGACCTGCCACTGCAGTGTCAGTGAGTGCAGTTCTAACTGCCATTTCGACTTGGCAATTGTACGCACTTACCAGGCCTAAACCTTCCATTTTCTTCCATCTAAGACACCCCTAAGGTAGGCCCTAGGCAGCCCCATGGGCAGGGTGCAGTGTATGTTTAAGGTAGGACATATACTAATGTGTTTTATATGTCCTGGCAGTGAAATACTGCCAAATTCAGTTTTCACTGTTACAAGGCCTATCTCTCTCATAGGTTAACATGGGGGCTACCTTTAAATATGATTAAAACGTATATTCCCTTTTGGAGCAGATAGACATGGAGTTTGGGGTCTCTGAACTCACAATTTAAAAATACACATTTTAATAAAGTTGGTTTTGAGATTGTGTGTTTGAAAATACCACTTTTAGAAAGTAGGCATTTTCTTGCTCAAACCATTCTGTGACTCTGCCTTTTTGTGGATTCCCTGTCTGGGTTAGTTTGATAGTTGGGCTGTTTGCACCTCTCTCTAGGCAGTGACGCAAAGGAAGCTGGGGTGTAGCCTGCATATCCTGATGAGCCATCTGTGCTAGGAGGGAGAGGAGTAGTGGTCACTCACACCTGAAAGGGCTCTGCTTCCCTCACACCATGCAGTGTGTGTCTAGGGCCTGGCCTGGGCAAGGCAGGATCTCACAAACAAGAAAGACTTTCCTTTGAAGTAGGCCTACTTCAAAGGCAGAAAGGGGTATAAGAAGTGCACCGAAACCCCTGAAAATTAGATCACTTCTGGAATCAAGAGGAACCTCTGCCAAGGAGAAGAGCTGAGGAGAAGTGCTGCCCTGTCTGTGTCTGTGCTTTGTGGAGCTATCCTGCAGTTGATGCTTCTGCCTGTTTAAGGGGACAAAAACTGGACTTTGAACTGAGCTTGCCTCCTGTTGTTGAAGTCTCAGGGCCATCAAAGACTTCCCCTGCCAGCACCGGACTCTCTGCTGAGACTCCTGCCCTGCCAAGTGGTGCCCTATCTAGTTCCTGGGCCCTTCCAAGGTGAAGCTGGCAGACAAAGACTGAAAATCCTCGCACAGACCACCGGGCAGGGAAAGTTTTGATGCACCTTCCATGATGCGGCTCATAAACAACGCGCCGCCGGCTTTGCGGCTGAAATAAAAACTCCACCTGCATCGCGGCTGGAAGACCGACGCAACGCGGCTGGAGAAACAACACTCAACACCCGCTAGCAGGGGCTGATAATGACGCAAACCCCACGCGGTGCAGTTTTATGATATCGTGCAACTGGATTTTCAACGCAATATCACTGGGCTCGGAAAAACATCGCAAATCCTGCCTGGACCCGAGGTGGCTGTTCAGTTCGATGCATCGCTCTCTTGCGGGAGAGGAGAAATGATGCACGCCACCCCGAACAGAGGAAAAACGATTCATGGTCTTGCTTGCAAGTGAGAAATCAACGCATCGCTGGCTTATTCCATCGCACACTCGCTCGTGTGGTGTTATTTTGATGGTACCCAGCAACTTTTGTACGCTACCAACATTCTCACTGTTTTCTAAAGGATTTAAGACTCTTAGGGGGTCATTCCTACCCTGGCGGTCTATGACTGCCAGGGTAGGTGACGGAGGAAGCACCGCCAACAGGCTGGCGGTGCTTCCGGGGGCATTCTGACCGCGGCGGTAAAGCCGCGGTCAGAAACAGGAAACCGGCGGTGTCCCGCCGGTTTCCCGCTGCCCCAGGGAATCCTCCACGGCGGCGCTGCTTGCAGCGCCGCCATGGGGATTCCGACCCCCTTACCGCCATCCTGTTCCTGGCGGTGAAAACCGCCAGGAACAGGATGGCGGGAACGGGTGTCGTGGGGCCCCTGGGGGCCCCTGCACTGCCCATGCCACTGGCATGGGCAGTGCAGGGGCCCCCTAACAGGGCCCCATTAAGTTTTCAGTGTCTGCTATGCAGACACTGAAAATCGCGACGGGTGCCACTGCACCAGTCGCACCCCTTCCACTCCGCCGGCTCCATTCGGAGCCGGCATCCTCGTGAAAGGGGGTTTCCCGCTGGCGGGCGGGCGGCCTTCTGGCGGTCGCCCGCCAGCCCAGCGGGAAACTCAGAATGACCGCCGCGGTCTTTTGACCGTGGTACGGTCTTCTGGCGGTTCCCGCTTGGCGGGCGGCGAATGCCGCCCGCCAATCTAGGAATGACCCCCTTATTGTTTTAAAATTCATAACTTGACTTATGTATGTTGGATTTTTATTGTTTTTGTCTTGTTTTGTTTAGATAATTATTCCATATTTTTCTAAAACTGTGTTGTGTCATTTAGTAGTGTTTTCACTGAGTTACTGTGTGTAGGTACACATACTTTACACATTGCTTCTGAAATTAAGCCTGCATGCTTGGGCCAAGCTACCAAGGGGGTGAGCGGGGGTTAACTGAGGGTGATTCTCCTTCACCCTGACTAGAGTGAGGGTCCTTGCTTTGACAGGAGGTAACCTGACTGCAAAACAAAGACCCCATTTTTAACAGTAAAATATATGAGAATTCACTTAAAATGTTTCCTAATTTTAAATTCTGTGAAAAAATCCCATTTTGTTCTTTTCTAAATCAAAGGGCATATTTACATGCCCCTTACACTACCTTAGTGCCGCCCTAGTGTAAAAAAATGTATGAGAAGGCAGCGTTAAGGAGGCCCTCACTGTGTTCCTAATTTACAAAGTGCTGCAATGCTTGCACTGTGTCATTCTGTGACCCCTTGTGCCACATTATTCCTGTGTCAGCTGTAATGTATGTAAGGAGGGCATTCCCCCACAGGGAGGCTAAAAAAAAGGGCTCAGTGAAATTTACAAGATTTCACTGCACCATTTGTTCCATCATTCTTAATGACTCCTCAGAGCAGGTGTTAGAGTGTCACTGCCATTATACCCTATGAGCCACCTGACCTTTGTTGGCTTATCATCAACATTTTTTATGCTAGTTCAGCAAAGCACACAATAACGTCAAAAGATTTGACGTTATTGTCCTAATGTGCACCATGGTGTCTATATAGTAAATACAGTGCTATAATCACAATATTAGGGGGTGCAGGGCGATGCAAGAAAGTGGCACATCAGAGCTAAGGTGCCATTTTGCTGTAAATATGCCCCTAAATGTTTTAAGATTTGTCAGTTTGATTCAATTAGGCTTCAGGTGTGCCACACTTTTGTCATAAGTAAGACTGCTAGCGCTATAGTCGTTCCTTAGAGCACTCAAGAAGGCTGCAATAGAACACAAGGGAAACAACTGACAGGCTGCTCCTGTTGGAAGTAGATGTTTTACTGAGAATGTCAGCCTTCATTCTTATTTTGTCTTCTGGAGCACCTTTCATAACCTATATAGAACCCCTTATTTTCTCGGGCTCTTCTTGATGTATCACCCCAAAACTTTGAAGACAGCACCTAAATTGAGTGGCAAACTAGTTTTGAAAATGTATTAAAGGCCATGCAAAATGACTTTACTTTGCTTAGTAAGCCCCAAATTGGATTTGTTGTCAGTGCTGCACCACAAATCAACACAACCCAGGCACAACATGTAAGAATATCTGGGCCTAGATTTTAAACATATCTCTTCTCCAATGCATAGGATAGAAGAGACTCCTGTTGTTCAGAGCAATGCAACCATGTTCCTCCCAGCTAACTTCCAATTGAGAAGTGCACATGCTCTCCATTTTTTGGGTCTGGTCAAAACACAGTTTAGGTGTCACCCCACGCTCATATGTTCCATATATATATATATATATATATATATATATATGTATATATATATATATATATATATATATATAGATATATATGTAATTCAATGAAATAGAGAGTATTTACATGTATTTTTTGTATTTTTTGTATAGAGTTTTTTAACTGATGCCTTACAAACACTTCGATGAATATCAGTGATGAATTTATTTAATATTTTATTAAAAAATATATAGGCAGAGGTTTGTTACATAAATTATTGCTTATTTATGCCAAAATTAAATATTTTAAGATGGCTGCTGTTTTTGTAATCTCAATGGTGTGTTATTTGGTGTTGGGTCCGTCTTTTATGTTCATGATAAATGTGGGTTATTTATTTGCAACAATATGGCAACAATTTATCCGTGATAAAGGCTGGTGCCGAATCGCGTTAGATTTTTGCTGTAATAAATTGAATTCCTTGCATCGGAGGTGTCCTGGTTCTCCTGTTAAGCTAAAGGAGTGAAGAAGGATATATATATATGTATATATATATATATATGTATATATATATATATAGAGAGAGAGAGAGATAGATATAGCTATAGATATAGATATAGATATCAAATTGATGAAAATTCATAAACTAAAAAATAGGAAATCAATTCAAGAAACTGGATATGACACGAATCATGATCATGACAATTTATTAATTGAATATATTTTCCTGATGAAAGAACTATGGGAGTTAGAAGAAAATGCAATGAAATCCATAGATGAGACAAGAATAATCAAGAGACTAGAGATTGAGGGTGTAAAAATAGATGAGGAAGTAGGATCATGTTTAAAACCCAGATCAAAAACTATACCAGCATACTGTGGAGATTTAATAGACCAGTTTTCAGAAACAGTAATCACAGATTTGAAAATGTTAAGATTTAAAGAAATGAAGAAAATGACAAAGACAAAGAAAAGCTACACAAAAACATTAGAGAAAGTGTCTAACAATTCACAAATAGTGATCAGAAGTTTGGATAAAGGAGGCAAAATTGTGATCTGGCCTTTACAGGACTATATGGATGAAGCTTATAGACAACCAAATGATGAAGTTTCTTACAAAAGAGTGGACATGAAGTATGTGGAAAATACAAAAACAGAATTTTACATAGACCTCTTGTTATGGAAAGATCAAGGCCTAATTAGTAGTGAAGAATATGACTATGTAAAGGTAGATCATCCGAAATTACCTGTGTTCTACCTGATCCCTAAAATTCACAAAAATGAAAGGAAACCACCTGGTAGGCCTATTGTAGCAGCACAAGGAAGACTTTTTGAATTCACATCACAGTATATAGATACATTTTTATATCCATTGGTACGCAATTTACCTTCATATTTGAAAGACACTACAGAGTTCTTGCAACTGGTGTTTGATGTCAGTTGGGAGGCAGATATAATTCTCATGACTCTTGATGTCACAGCTCTATATATCATCCCATATGAAGATGGAGTGAGATCTGTTGAATATTTTTTGAGGGCAAGACCGGTAAGATTTACAAACATAGCAAAATGTTGGTTAGTATGATAAATTGATGCATAAAGCACAATATGTTGTATTTCAGCAAAGAAGTCTATGAACAACGTTTGGAACTGTGACGGGAACCTGTTTCGCCCCCGAGCTAGGGAATTTGTATATGGGTTGGTAGTAGGGACAGGTTCTCAATAGCCCTCCTTTAGATGCATGGAACGACCATATTGTAATGAGGCTGAGATATATAGATGATATCTTTGTTATTTGAAAAGGAACTGTGGTAAGTGTAAAAAAATAATTTTTGACATCAATGAAAATTATTTAAATTTGAAATTTACTGGCAACATTAACACACAAGATATTTAGTTTTTGGATGTTAAAATCAGGATAGAGAATGGAAAATTGGAGACAACTTTATATACAAAGCCTACAGCATGAAACTGCATATTGTATTCGGCTAGTTTCCATCCCATACCACTGAAAGAGAATATCCCCTTAGGAGAGTTGCTACGAGCCATGAGAATTTGCAGTACAGAAACATATTTTGAAACAGTTCAAAAAGATATGTTGGCAAGATAAAAAATGCGAGGTTATTCTAGTACAACATTAGATGCAGCCAGTAGAAAGGTAGGCTCACGTTCTAGAGATTCTAATGCACAAGAAAACAAGAAACAGACAAGGGGACAACCAAATCATAGGTTTATAATGACTTACAATACTGCACATACATAAGTAAGAAGGATACTGCAAAAACATTGCCACATATCGAAAAGTGACCCAGTGATAGGTGCACAAATAATGAGGAGTCAGCATATTACCTACCGTAGAGGGAAATCCATGAGAAATGTATTGGTGAAAAGTGATATCATTAAGCAAGTAATAAGCAATGCTTGGTTAAATAAAAAAAAAAATTGTTTTACAAATGTTCTAAATGTTAAGCATGCAAAAACGGGGAAAACATCAAAACATTGGTGATGGGAGATAAAACAGCCCATAAGATCAGGGGACTGTACTCATGCAAGAGTGAATATGTAATATATATTTTAAGATGCAGTTGCCCTAAAATATACATAGGAAGTACCAAGTTACAAGTCCACAAGCGCATCTTATAACATTTACGAACCCTCCAGAATAGAGATGTTACTTATCCGGTCGCACAACACATCCATGAAATGCATGGAGGTAAGGTGGATGATCTATAATATAGTGTGATTGATGGAATATCCAAAGATATCAGAGGAGGGGATAGCGAAAAGAAGTTGAGGATGCTAGAGTCGAGATACATAATAACCCTGGATACAAAATAACCTAATGGACTTAATAGTAGCAAATAACTTTACATATATTTACAATGATACAAACCAATCTGCAGTAATTTTGGACATGGTAAGAGTATGGTATGTAAACGATGAGTTGAAATTGGGCTAAACTCTATGCTTTCGACAAGCAAATAACCGACCATAATTAATTAGTGGGGGAACACACTAAAGTACATGTTCATCACATCTGTGGAGGGGCTATACGACATAAAATTAAAAGAAAATTTTGAGTTACCATTGAATATATATGGGTTTGATGGTTATCGTTGTTAGTAGCTAAGTAAGGAAGCCTAATATATATATTTTTCATAGATGTGTTAAAGCAAGCATGAATTCAGAATTCAAAATTTATAATCAGGACATCTGTGAAATTATTGCTATCATTATGTTTCATTTGGGATATCTTCACAAACAAAGCCCGTTTGATGTAAAGTATAGACTTAATCAATGCCTGCTTATAATTTTGAAGAATATGTAAAATGTTTGGACTTTAATTATGAAACCTTTATGGCAGTATGTTCGTGAATGTGTTTCTAAGATTGGGAATCATTGTAATGCAGTAAAAATTGGTAAATAACAGGGTCAATTATCTAACTATTAACATCACTATGCTTTTCTTTTTTGGGGGGGCCTTTTTCAGGAATCATGTTATAATGTGGTATCTTATAGTGGGAAACATTGGTCTTTTCTTAGTTTTCACTGTGGTATTTTGCTAAAGGTGATCATGTGATGGTATAAAAACAAAACAAAACATGGTGTCTATCAGGTTGACAAAGGCAGCAATGCCGAAACACGTTCCTGTACGTCAATAAAACTCTTTTCACATTTTCCTCGCTTGTGGAGTGCTGTGCTTCCGATTGAAGGAAGAGAGTGTGGATATTAAGACACAGTGGCGTGCGTCGTGTGTTTGGCACCACCGGCGGTCAGGTAAGGTAAGGCCATGCCGAAATCAAGTGTTGATATATAAATATATATATATATATATATATATATATATATATATATATATATATGAACACTACTCCAGCTTCAAAAATTCATATGAACCCCTTCCCCTGGATCGATCCTCATAAAACTTGACTTTTAATGTTTCATTGATATTTTTATTGATGTTATAAAAGTTGTCATGAATGCTGTAATATCTGGGGTAATTAGTGGTGCATGGGGAGTGTGCGAGTTATGATTACCTTAGTCCGCAAGTTATAGTTACCTGAAATGGAAGATGAAAGATGCATTCACCTCCATGAAGGATTTCAGATCGTTTTTCAATATGGAATCACAGAGTAAACACACTTGCTTTGCCTTCACCAAGCCCAGAAATTAGGATCATTTGTCCTTTCCAGAAGTGGAGCTTCAAAAGGGGCACCTGCTGCCTTTATATTTGTACGTTCTTCCTGTTGAGGTTTAATTTCTGTGGTAATTCCAGCATGGCCACCCACACCCTTGGGACTACCACCTCCCGGGGGCAAAATGTCTTAATTGCAACCCTCTGTGCCCCAGGGAAATTCCATCCAGCGGTTCAGGCTGTAGTTGTGTTTAAAACTCCTAAGGGAATTAACATGGGAAATACATGTTTTGGTAGCTCCCCCATTTTCTCAGTCCGCGCTTGACAGATCACACTGAAACTTTTACGTGTGACAAGAATCACCAGCACACATTTTTTTGGGAAAAACAAGCTCACATTTTAAATGTACAAAACCATAGAAATTCACCTTTTATAGTTAGAGTTATCTCAAGTAACTATAACTCGTGCCCTAAGTTAACTATACCGTGTGCCCTCACCATGCACTGCTAATTACCTCATGAATTACAGCACTCATGACATCTTAGATAACACCATTGATAATGACACAGTAACAGATGCAGTAAAATTATTGATCAGATAACTGTGCATGGCAGAGACAAGAGTCATAGTTACCGTAGGACACAAGAATATATATAGATATATATATATATATATACACACACACACACACACACACATATATATATATATATATATATATATACACACATACCTATATATATACACACACACACACAAACACACATATATATATGTATATATATATATATATATATATATATATATACACTCACACATATATATATATGTAGATATAGATATAGATATGAAAGAAAAGATGTCCTGATCTGCGTGTTACGGCGCACTTAATTCTCCGGTGGTGCTGGTTTGAGGCAGGACAACCATATTTTCAGAAAACAAGATTCTCTTTCTGTTTTAGCAAGAGAAAACCGCACTCTGTCGTTGTGCCAAAAATACCTTAACTTTTAATACATTAGTGAGATCATAAACAAACAAAAAGGAATCCCCTGACGCGTTTCAGTCTCACCGGACCTTGTTCACAGGTGTTTCCTGTGTGCTAATTTCGGCGCTTTAAATAAAGTACTCCAAAGTAACAGAAAAAATACTCAAGTTACACCACTTATCAAGGGTTACTCCATAACATCACTAAATATATACACTTTAACAAAGAAAAATTGTTAAACGTTTTTCTATATGCATATTTACCAAATTATAACATTGTTTTAACTACAATCCAAGGTGTTTTTCACTAAATTCCACATTGCATTCTGGTATATGTAGTTTATACCATTTCATTGAATCAAATTATTTTTAAATATATGTCATAAAATCTTGTTTCAGCGACTAATGGAGACTTCAAAGCAATTTCTGAGGTGTGTTAACAAAATATAGGGGCCCTCATTAGTTTTTAATTTATATTCACATTGAATTCATATTCATGTATTGCATGTTACCTACATTAGCACAATCCCCAAAATTTATTTTAAACAAGGCCCTCACTAAATCCTGCACCTCTGATGTAAGGACATTAATGTTTGGGTATTATTCCTTCAGTCAACTTACATTGATAGCGCCAAAATTATATGTCTATCTGACAAATGACAACGGGAAAGAAAGCATCTTATCAATTAGTGGAAATGACATAAAATAAATGAATGGCAACATCTTATGAGCTATGACAACCCTTATAGGTGTACAAATAACTCCTCATCCTGGTTTAAACCTAGCGGGGTGAGAGATCGGATGTCAAGTATATGTCTGGATTCTAGTTGACGCAATTTCTTTTCTCTGTCACCACCACGTTTTGATTTTAGTACCTGATCAATTACATAGAATGTCATGAGTTCCCACTTGCTATCATGTTTCTGTTCCATAAGTCTCGCTGTTGCATAGCTCCTATCCATATTGATAGTTGCTCGAATATGTTCTAAAATTCGCTTTTTAGTCTCACATATGGTACTGCCAACATATTTCAACCCACAAGGACATTCAATCACATATACTGTGAATCGACTTTTACAGTTCAAGTGCTTACGTATCACTCTCTCCATGCCAGTATTTGTGGAGTACTCTTTCTTATTCACCCCAATTTTACATGCCTTACAGCTGCTGCATTTCCAAAAGCCAGTTTTCTGTAACCAGTTTGCTTTTGTAGTTTGGAAATGACTGTGCGTTAATTTATCCCTTAAGTTTGCTGTTCTTCTGAAAGTCATTATTGGGTGTTGTCCCATGATTTCTCCCACTATTGGGTCCATTTGTAAAATTGCCCAGTGGTTTTCCAAGATTTTACGAACTTGTGTGGCACTCTGTGAGTATGTTGTTATAAACCTCAGCTGTTGTTGTTTGGCATGTTTAATGGCTTGGTTTCCTCCATGAATTAATTGTTCTCTTGATAATTGTTTCACAAGTTTCTGTGCCAGAGCTAAACACTTTTTCGGATATTGTCTTGCCAGGAATCTCTCCTCCGCTAATTTTAAGTGCTTCTCACACTCTTCCGGCTCTGAGCAGATTAACTTTATTCGTAGAAATTCACCATAGGGAATGTTCCACTTTGTTCGTGGTGGGTGAAAACTGTTAGCATGTAATATGGAGTTCGTAGCTGTTATTTTCCTGTGCAATGAGGTCTGAATTGTCCCCTCTTTAACATAAATTTCTGTATCTAGAAATGTCACACGTGTCGCACTGATGTCGTAGGTGAAATTAAGTTTGGCTACATTAGAGTTCAAGATCTTAAAGTATTCATCAAATTCTGACTCAGTACCATCCCAGATAAGAAAAAGGTCATCAATAAACCTCAGCCAAGTCACTACTTTTTGTTGGTAAATCTCGTTTTCTTCTGCCCAAGCTATTTGTTGTTCAAACCATCCCATTGTCAGATTCGCAAAGTTGGGAGAAAAAGAAAAACCCATTGCCGTGCCCTATAGATATAGATATATAGATATATAGAAATATATAAATATTCTTCTTGGATTGCAAGGGGAGCAAGGAGTGGAGAACTAAAATCATACATTATCGGTTAAATGCATATCTTCTAGTGTAATCCTTAATTTTCCAATTTCTTTTTATTTTTTCAATTATGTTTCACATTTTTCCATGTGTTCTCAAGTCCACCAATAGTATCAGTAAACCCTTGCTCCAAAGCAGTCAATACCACCATTGAGCCTCAACACTACCACCGTAAATAACGGCTACAGGTTCAGCCCCTACACAGTATCTTTTCTGTCATTACAGTATGCCTTATCATATTTTAAATCTTTCTGAATCATAAGTGAACATGTAATTCCTCGTCCATATTCAACCCATATGGTATTTTGTGCGGAGCTGAATAATATATCTACTTTCCAATTGTCGGAGCTTGCGGATTCTTTCACCCCCTCTCTCATTCTTTTTGATTTGTGCTATTCCCAGAAACCTTAATGATCTCCAATCATTTGTATGAGTTTTGGAAAAATGTTTTGCCACTGTATAGCTCATGTCTTGGTTTGTAATAGCTCTGGTGTGCTCTAAAATCCTTTTCTTAAGCGGACATATTGTACTCCCAATATATCTCAGTCTACATTCACACTCAAGCATGTACACCACATATTGGCTATCACAAGTAATTCTCTGTGAAATATGTGTGACCTTCCCTTTATAATCTGTAAATATTTTTGTATTCCTTGCAATCTTGCGCACTTTGCATCTGTTGCATTTATAGAAGCCCACTGCTTCATTATTCAGCCATTTTTTCGTTATTGGTGCTACATAATGGCTGTTCACCAATATGTCTATCAATGAGTGTGACTTTCTATATGTTATTTGTGGTTTAGAGCCTATCTTCTGCACTAGATCTTGATCAATTCTTAATATTTTCCAATGTTTCAATGTTTTCTAAATATTGTTTCTATGTTCTTACTTTCCTTGCTGAACGTGAGAATTAAACGAGGGCACACTTCCTCCTTATCCCTTTCTTTTTGCACACATTTATCTATCAATGTGTCCTTCCGAGGTATCTTTTTTGCTCTTTTCTCACCAAAATCAATATTTGCTATTGGATACCCACGGTGCATAAATCGTTTTCGCACCTTACTAAATTGTTTTTTCATTTCATTGGAGCAATTCCATCTAGTTCTTAGAAATTCCCCAAAGGGGATGCTTTTTAGCAATGGCTTCATATGAAAACTACTCCCATGCAGAATACTGTTAGTAGATGTTGCTTTCCTAAACATCTGATCAGTCTCTATATACACTCTAATGTCCAAAAAATCAATTTGTTTGTCATTGATATCATATGTAAAATTCAAACAACAATCATTTTCATTTAGAATTTTGAAATATACATCAAATTCCTCCTTGGTGCCATCCCAAATCAAAAACAAATCATCTATATAACGTAACCATAGTACCACTTTGTCCAGATGTTCTGAGTATTTATCTTGCTATTTCTCTTTCCCACCAGCCCAGGGTCATATTGGCGTAGCTTGGAGGGAGAGAAATACCCATGGCAGTCCCTCGCACTTGTTTATATACATTTCTATCAAAGATAAAAAAAATGTTGTTTAAACACATTTTTATCATTTCCACAAGCATTTCGGAATGTCTTTTCTCTTCAATCTTCCTGTGTCGTGAGAAAAAATTCAAAGCATTTAGCCCTACTTCATGTCTAATTGAAGTATATAATGATACTGCATCCACCGTCACTAAATTGTAGCTTGCCTGCCATTCAATGCCATCTATCACTCTCACAAAATCCCCTGTATCTTTGATGTAGGAACTAAGAGAGGAGACCAGTGGAGCAATATAATGATCAACACATTTTGATATATTTTCAAACAAGGATCCACACCCTGAGATGATAGGTCTCGCAGGGGGCTTATTTAACGTTTTGTGAATCTTTGGAAGAAAGTATATCGTAGGCAAAACCGGATGATTCGGGTTTAAATATCTAAATTCTTCTTCATTGATCAGCAATTCATTCCGCCATTCCACCAACTTTTTTGTGATTAACTCCTGTATTTGATTAGTGGGGGTCATTCCTTAATTTCTCATAGCTCTCTTCATCCTTTAGTTGTCTCATTGCCTCATTTACATAGTCATTCCAATTAAGAATCACAATATTACCTCCCTTGTCTGCAGCTTTGATAATAATATTATCATTATCCGCAAGTCGTTGTAAGGCTTTCCGTTCAGTCATAGTTAAATTTCCACCTTTTTGAGTTGATTTTACATATTCCAATTTCTCCAAATCATTAATGACCATTTCATGGAATAGATCTACTTTATTACCTGGTGTTAAAATGGGACAGAATTTTAAGTTCGGTTTAAAATGACTGTATTTTTGGTCATTTGTTTGAATCCCCATTGTTTCCAATATTTGAGTTGATGTCATCTCATCATCTTCCAAGTTATTCATTAAATCATGGCACACTTTAATATCTTGTATTTGATCAATCATCAAACCTGTATCTTTTTGTACATTTTGTGTATCTCTAAATCATGGTTGATGTTTACTAAAATATTTCACCAATTTGATTTTTTGAATAAACTTATAAGTGTCTATCTTAGTCTCAACTCTGTCAAAATGATGTTCCGGACAGAAGGATAGACATTTGTTTAATACACTTTCCTCTTCCTTTGTTGGTGTATAGTCAGGCAGATTTATTACCAACTTTTCTTCTTCCATTTTTTCCATATCTTTTATTTTTTCTGTCTGTTGCACAGAGGGTAATTTTTTCTTTCTTTTTCCTCTTCTGGTGATGCAAGAATTAGAACAACGTTATTGGAAGAAATGCAGATTATATACATAGATCGACGAACATCAAAAGGCAGGGGCCGAGGATGCAGTTTGGGCAGAGGCCAGCCAAGAAATGTACAATCGAACATAGAAAAATCAAAAGAGGAAAAAGAAAGAAAAAATTACCCTCTGCGCAACAGACAGAAAAAATAAAAGATATGGAAAAAATGGAAGAAGAATGTTGTAGTGGGTGAGGGTGGGGGTGGGGGTGTTGCGTGTGTGTGTCCCTGCTTTTTCCCTCCCCCTTCCCTGTGTCGTAGGTACAGTACTCACAGTTGTCTTCGCCGCTGGCGTTTGTGCTCCTGGTGAATCCGCCCCGGAAAAGGTGGCGGATTGGTAGGTTGTGATACTGTGGGTGGTACATTGTCCACCGCCTGTCTGTTGGCGGTGACCGCCAAGCTGTTTGTTTGTACCGCTGTGGCGGTCGGAGTGTTAAAGTGGCTGTCTTTGTTGGCGGTTTCCGCCACGGTGGTAATTCCAATTTATTTTACCACCGGCCTGTTGGCGGACTTACCGCCGCTTTAACACCATCTGACAGGGTTGTAATAACCACCTTAATCTTTAAAAAGTCATATCTCTGGTCCCCTACATTGGTTTTGTGTAATTGGGGTGTCAATTTAAAGATAAAAATACTTTCTAATTATACAAATAGGTGTTGGATTTTTATTGTGTGTTGTGTTTTACTTATTAACTGTTTGCTGATATTTAATGCTTTACACACCCGTCTCCTAAATTAAGCCTAACTGCTTGTGGGCCAAGCTACAACAGGTTGAGCAAGGATTCATATATTGAGTCCTTGGCTGGGTCTAGTGTGGGATTGTGATCTGTTATTAAGTGTAGGTACCTGCCTGCCCTCACTAATAATCCACCTTCCAACAAGCATACAATATGGTAAATTACAAAAATCACGTTGAGAAAGGATAAAAAATTCATGATTTAAATAGAAATTCCATCAATGACATGAACCCCCAATATGTTAGTTGCTGAAAAACACATCAATTTTGTTCAAGACCACAAACTTATTGTTGCTAACATAAGTACAGGAGGTAATCATACCTTATATATATCCTAATTGTAACATAGCTTTGATAAATCAACTCATAACCCAAACACAGGTTGGGAGGTGCATATTAGCACATAAAGTCAAAGTGGCCTATCACAAAATATACAATCAATTGCTATCCATAAAACGGAAAACAAGACCACATGGCCAAACCAACATTTTCCAACATGATAATGTCAGATCCATTCTGATGAAACACAATCTTGAATTTTAGGAAAGAGATAACAATGTGCCCTACCCTAATAACATGCACAACAATGGTTGTTTAATGCATCTCAAAGTCATCCATGTATAATGGAAACACACAAAAGAACATCATGTAATCAATAAGGTACTAGTGCCAGTGGCTCGAAAAGGATACATGTCCTATTTCAAAAGTAGACAGAGATAGCAGAGTCTAGGAAGGTATGTCCTGCCTGAATGAGTTCTATCCAATATGTATAAAGAGCTCTTCACCCTGGTTAAGCACACGAAGGGCTTTGCTGTTAAGCTGAATGATGCATTCTGACTCAAGGAGCCTCAGTTTCCTTTCTCTGCTACCCCCTTGCAATCTCATGGTCACCCTGTTGATTCCAAAAAAGGAAAAACTTTCAAAATTCTGGTTATGTTTCTTTGCCCAATGTCTCACAACTGGGGAACTGGTATCACAGTGTCCTATCACTCTGAGGTGTTACAAAATCATTTACCTCACTGGGAAGAGGAAGATAGTAATCTCCAAATACTTGAGTCTGCAAGGACACACCAAAACATAAACAAAATAATCACTGCTACATGTGATAAGTTTGTTAATCTGTCATGTCCTCCCTGTGGGTAGTAGACATGTTTTTCCATTTTTGCTCCCTTTGCAGGCCTCTCATCTCCAGCATTTACAGAAACCCTGTTGCTCTTCGAGCCATGTTCCCTTCTCATTCTGTGTGGTCATGTAGCTGTGTACCAGAATGTCCCTCACAGATTTAGGTTCCCTGGATGTTACTAAGGGGTATGGTGATACCTTCTGGACTTTCACTAGATCTGTATTGATAAGGTGTCAATGCTTAGTTAGCACATATTTAATCATGGCAGATTCAGAATTATGTGTGGTGATGAGATGCACTTTGTTGGGCTGTTTGTCTACTCTGCCATTTAGTAGATTATCCCTGGACAATGCATTTGCCTTTTCCTTGGCTGCGCTAAAAACCTTGACAGGGTAGCCTCTGGCTATAAATCTATTTAGCATCCTCCTTTACTTCTTCCGATAAGAAAGTGGTATGCTGCAATTGCGTTTAGTTCTCAAACATTCACCAACTATTTTCAGATTTTTCAGATGGTGACTGTGACTATATAAAATACTATTGCCTGAAGTTTCCTTCCAAAAAAGGAAGGTATGTTCGGACCAACACACACACACACACACTAATACAGCATGATACAATACAGTTACACCCCCCAAACCCCTCAGAAGAATGAAAAGACAAAAGCAAATGAGCGTAACCAATGTAATCTATTAAAATCCAGGACGCAAAAATATATATACACCATTAACAAATATTTGCACCAAGAATAGTAGTCCAGGTAGTGCTCCATTGAAGTCTGTGGAACACTGGGCCCACACAGCATGGGCGAGGCCCACACTCAATCCCCGACCATGACGGAGAGAACACTGCAGGGGCATCAGATAGCAATAAAACAGGCACCTCAGGGGGAATGGAAAGGGGGGGCACATCAGCCGGTTGAGTGCACAACGCCAAATCCACGAGGGGGCCACATGCAAACTGTTCAATCCTGGGGAGTGCAAAGCCACAGTCTCTCAAGTCTCTACAGTGGGTGGGTTGCCCACTCTTCAATCCTGGGGAGTGCAAAGCCACAGTCTCTCAAGTGGATAACAGTCTCCACTGGTTCTGGAGGGGGCTTAGTGCCCAGAGTGCTTCATCCTGCCAATGACAGAGGTAGCGGATACCTTTCTCCACTGGTTCTGGAGGGGGCTTAGTGCCCATAGTGCTTCATCCTGCCAAGGACAGAGGTAGTGGATGACTTTCTCCACTGGTTCTGGAGGGGGCCTAGTGCCCAGAGTGCTTCATCCTGCCAAGGACAGAGGTAGTGGATGCCTTTCTCCACTGGTTCTGGAGGGGGCTTAGTGCCCAGAGTGATTCATCCTGCCAAGGACAGAGGTAGTGGATGCTTTTCTCCACTGGTTCTGGAGGGGGCTTTGTGCCCAGAGTGCTTCATCCTGCTTGTGACGGACACAGAAGCGTCAGTGCCCTTGGCGCTCATGGGCCAGCGGTGCTTGTTGCGGCGGTGTCCTTGGCAGCGGTGCTTGTGGCGGTGGGGTCCTGTTCAGCGGTGCTTGTGGCAGCGAGGTCCTTGCCAATGACTCAGCTGCTGGCGGTCCTTCATGGCCCAGCGGGTCTGGTGCTGGCGGTCCTGTCTGTCCCAGCGGGGCTGGTGCTGGCGGTCCTTCATGGCCCAGCGGAGCTGGTGCTGGCGGTCCTGTCTGTCCCAGCGGGGCTGGTGCTGGCGGTCCTGTCTGTCCCAGCGGGGCTGGTGCTGGCGGTGGCCTCCTAGGCAGCAGGGCTGGTGCTGGCGGTGGCCTCCTGGGCAGCTGGGCTGGGGCTGGCGGTGGCCTCCTGGGCAGCTGGGCTGGTGCTGGCGGCAGCCTCCTGGGCAGCAGGGCTGGTGCTGGCGGTGGCCTCCTGGGCAGCTGGGCTGGTGCTGGCGGTGGCCTCCTGAGCAGCGGGGATGAGGGCGGTCTTCTCCGACGTGCTGCTCTTCCTAGACTTGCAGACTTTCTTGTGGCCCTTCCCCACCTTGGAAGGTGTCACAGCTGACTCCACACTCCCACCTGTACCGCTGGGAGCGGCTTTGGTGGCTGGAGACTTGCCCCTCTCCCGCCGGGCACTGGCCAACTTTTGATGTTTGACAGGTGTGGGACTGTCCGTGCTGTGGCTCCATGCCACACTGGCTGCCCTGGTGGCCGGTGCACTCCAGATTCTGGTGACTACAGGCACCACTGGTCCCGGAGATGTTGTGGCTGAGGTGCTAGGTTGGGACCTGGAGAGTCGAGCCCTAGGAGACTGACGGGGTGGGGGAGGTGAGGGAAAGTGGTCAAGGTTGGACAGGAAAAGTTTCTTCGGGACACTGGAATGGGTAGCTGGTGGGGGTTTGGGAGTGAAGGAAGAGATAGTGGTTGTAGGAGGTGTTCGTTTGGTGACTTTGGGTGAAGCTGCATGTGCTGGAGGCTGTCGTGAGGTGGATGGCTGTTGGGTGGGTGTGTGCCTGCGTTTGTGTATCTTGGGAGGTGGTGTCACAGACACACTGGGAGAGGACACAGGGGACGTGTGAATGGCAGTGGGGGTGGTGACTGCACGTGAGCGGGGTGTGGTGGTGTGTGTGCTGGTGATGGAAGTAGGGGCTGTAGATGTAGGACATGCAGGTGTGAGTGTAGACGAGACTGGGAGGGAGGAGGGAGACGAGGAGGAGGGGGACACAGTGGAGGCAGTGGTTGTTGGTGTGTCTGTATGTGTGTGATGCTTGCGTGAGTCCCTGTGTGATGTGTGGTGCTTATGTTTGCCAGAGCTTCCCTTGTGTGTTGAGGTGTGTGCATGCTGATCTGAAGGTGTGCTTGGGATAGGCTGAGGTAGAGGTGATTGGGTCTGGGTGGAGGAAGTTGGAGGGGGGAGGCTAGACACAGGGACAATGGCTGCCATCAGTGCTGAGGCCAGAGTCTGAAAAGCTTGCTGAAGGGCCGCCTGACCAGAATTAATGCCCTCCAGGAATGCATTTGTTTGTTGCAACTGCCTCTCTACACCCTGGATGGCATTCAAAATGGTAGACTGCCCAACAGTGAGGGACCTGAGGAGGTCAATGGCCTCCTCACTGAGGGCAGCAGGGGTGACTGGGGCACAGCCTGAGGAGCCTGGGGCGAAGGAGATGCCCACCCTCCTGGGTGAGCAGTCACGGGGCAAAGGCTGAGGGGCTGCTGGGAGAGCGGTGCTGGTAGGGGGGATGGCGGCTGTACCTGTAGATGCGGGGGCACAGATGTTGCCACCACCACAAGGAAGCTCCCATCAGAGGACGAGTCTGTATCACTGGTCTCAGATCCTGTCCCCGCTGTGGAGCTCCCCTCGCCCTCCGTCCCACTGGTGAACTCTGAGTCCGTTGTCTCGCCCTCCAGGGCCATGTGGTATGCAGCTCCCTCCTGCTCAGGTGTCACTCCTCCTCCGCCTGATAATGCTAATGCACACAAAAACAGGGAGACCGCAAAAAGGGGGGGGGCGACAGAAGAAAGACATGTTGAGTGCATGCATTACCGCTACCGTTGGCGGACACGACAGACACAGAATCCCCCTGCACTACGCCGCTCACTTGGAGTCCACTGTTCAATCCCTGGGACATGGCCTACAAGGCTATGGTTGACATCTGCACACATGGATGACACAGGAGCCTGAGTAGGTGTACTTGGCACTGTACACAGGTGGGGTGGGGTGCCACAGGGTCTGCCAGAAGAAGGGGACATAACTAGCACACTCGCCCCGGCCTAGGGAAAGCCACAGCCCACCTCCCCCAGCCAGACACCTCCACTGCATGCAAAATCAGCAGAATGAGAGTGTACTCACCCCCTTGTGTGCTGTGATGCCCTCAAGCACCCATCCAACTCCGGGTACACCACCGCCAGGATCCTGAACATCAGGTGGGTCATGGTGCGACGGGCACCCCTCCCACGTTGGGAGGCCTTCCCCAGCTGGGCCTCCGCCTTCTTCTTGCTCCAGCTGCGAATGTCCTCCCATCTCTTAGGGCAGTGGGTGCTCCGTCTGTGGTAGACCCCCAGGGTCCGGACGTCCTTGGCGATGGCACGCCAAATATCCTTTTTCTAGTGGGCGCTGACCTAAATTAATTGTACAGGGAGTAAAGAAAAGTTATTACCAACTGCACCATCACAGTCATTGGCCCCCATCCCTACCCTTGCCATGTGGCACATGCACTCACCGTTGTTTCATGCACGCCTCATTCTCCCCCCCCATAACTTTCATCCACCCCACTCCACACAGGGATAGCCCATACAGCATGCTCTCAGTGTACTTACCTGTTTGTCTGGAGGACCGTAGAGTAGCGTGTACTGGGGGAGGACCCCATCCACGAGTTTCTTCAACTCCTCCGATGTGAAGGCAGGGGCCCTTTCCCCAGGCGCACGAGCCATTCTCTCTTCCAGACTGAGGTCACAGAAGAACTTGCAGTGTAGGTCCTCTCCTGTCGAAGATCAGGTATTGAGTGATTGAACAGATAGAAAATGGCGGTCACGTCCGCGGCGGTGCGTACCGTCACCGCCGGCGTACATTCTCATTGGCCCCTGGGAACCATAGGTTCCAATGTTAACCAATGTAGAATTGCACCGCGGTCTGCGACCGCCTACCGCAACGGTGTACAACGCCAGTGCAGTTACCTCACATCCCATTGTCCCACTTTACAGGTCAGGCAGCCGCCATTGCAGGGGCCCACATGGTTTAATTTTCAACTGCATCACACATACCTAGGCCTTGCCTCAACACTCATACAGGCCAAATTTCGGATTAGGATTCATGTTCTGTGTAAGCTGTGGGTACGTACCTCTGAGTTGGTTGACTCTGTGCTCGCTGTTGTCCTTCATAGGCACCGTCCGCTGGGACATGTGAGGAGATGGCGGCATCCTCCGGTGTACAGACCGCTGGTGGACCTGTCGACAATGGAGGAAAGACATGTGATCATCACCTATAGGCTTGATCGTGCCACAATCCAGGAACTGTGTGCCCAGCTGGAGCCAGACCTGATGTCAGCTATCCGCCATCCCACAGGAATCCCCCCTCAAGTGCAGGTGCTGTCAGTACTCCAGTTCCTTGCAAGTTGTTCATTTCAAGCAACAGTGGCCATAGCATCAGGGATGTCCCAGCCTATGTTTTCCAACGTGTTGTCCAGAGTGTTGTCTTCCCTGCTGAAACACATGAGGAGCTACATCGTTTTCCCTCAGGTGGACGATTTGCCTACAGTGAAAGGTGATTTCTATGCCCTGGGACATATCCCCAACATCATGGGTGCCATTGATGGGACACATGTGGCCTTGGCCCCCCCCCCACTGGAGTGAACAGGTGTACAGAAACCGGAAGAGTTATCATTCCATGAATGTGCAGATGGTGTGTTTGGCCGACCAGTACATCTCCCATGTGAATGCCAAGTTCCCTGGCTCAGTGCATGACGCTTACATCCTGCGGAATAGCAGCATCCCTTATGTGATGGGTCAACTCCAGAGGCACTTTGTGTGGCTATTAGGTGAGCACCTGGAAGCAAGTCAGTGGTTGTCTGGGGATATCCCTACAGGTGTGTCTAACAGATGTCCCTCTCCATTTGCAGGTGACTCTGGTTACCCCAACCTGTCATGGCTACTGACCCCAGTGAGTAATCATAGGACAAGGGCAGAGGAACGCTACAATGAGGCCCATGGGCGTACTCGGTGGATTATAGAGCGGACCTTCGGCCTCCTGAAGGCCAGGTTCAGGTGCCTCCATATGACAGGTGGATCCCTATTCTACTCACCAAAGAAGGTGTGCCATGTCATCGTGGCCTGCTGTATGCTTCACAACTTAGCTTTGTGACGACAGGTGCCTTTTCTGCAGGAGGATGGTCCAGATGGCGGTGTTGTTGCAGCTGTGGAGCCTGTGGACAGTGAAGATGAGGAAGCAATATTTCCAGTGAGACACAGGTAAGAATACAAACATGCTTACTACATGTACTTTAACACTACTACCTCTCTACTGTCTGTCGTTTTCACCCAGTGTATGGTCACTGAGTTGTCACTTTCCCTTACGATTTCACAGATGTGGGTCCCACTGTGTGACATCTGCTTTGTTTCCTCATGGACTAGAGCTGTGTGACATAGGTATGTTGACATTACATTTGAAAGAGCATTTTGACACTGTAGTTGCTAATACAATATTTCAAAATCACAGACTGACTCCAGATTGTTTTGTGCTTCAAGGGTGCTTATTTAAGTGCTCAATATTGGAGGGGGTTGTAAAATGGTGAGGGGTGAGGGTGGAGGAATGTCCATGGCTGAGTCCAGTCTATTAGTCTCACAGGTGCATTGCCCAAATGGGCATAGGAAGTGGAGCTGGGGCAGTTTGAGGATGGACAGGGTGACAAAGTGGGACAGAAAGATGACATTCAGGGTGGTCTCATTTCTTGGCGGGGTCTTGGCATCGTTCTCTGTCTTTGTCCTGGATCTCAGGGACCGTTTGTGTGGTGGTTCACCCTCTGCAGGGGGTGTGGTGCTGGTGTGGTGGTCCTGTGGCAGTGCCTTCTGTCCACTAGTGCCGGCGGAGGTGGTGGGCAGTTCATCGTCCAGGCTAGTGTCAGGGGCCCCTTGTTGTGCCACATTGTCCCTCCTGGTGTTGAATACTTCCTTCCGCACCCCTACGATGGTGCCCAGGGTGGAATTGATGGATCTGAGTTCCTCCCTGAAGCCCAAATACTGTTCCTCCTGCAGGCGCTGGGTCTCCTGAAATTTGGCCAGTACTGTTGCCATCGTCTCCTGAGAATGGTGGTAGGCTCCCATGATGTTGGAGAGGGCCTCGTGGAGAGTGGGTTCCCTTGGCCTGTCCTCCCCCTGTCGCACAGCAGCCCTCCCAGTTCCCCTGTGTTCCTGGGCCTCCGTCCCCTGGACCGTGTGCCCACTGCCACTGCCCCTAGGTCCCTGTTGTTGTTGGGGTGGTGTGTTAGCCTGGGTTCCCTGTAGTGGTGGACACACTGCTGATTGAGGTGTCCTGGGGACAGAGGTATGGGTCCGCTGGGTGGGTGCTGTGCTGGTGTTTACAGAGGGGGGAAGCTCTGTGGTGGCCTGTGACTGTGTGAGGGAACCAACTGTCCAGAGGTCCCTGATGGGCCGGGCTGGTCATCTAGATCCAGTTGGACAGAGCTGCTGTCATCACTGTTGGCCTCTTCTGTTGGTGGTGTGGACATGTGTGGACCCTCCTGTCCGGTGACGTTGGGTAGGGGTCCTGCAGAGGTATAAAAGGATGTTTATTACATCTGTGTGTGGCATGGTGTGCAATGGGTGGGTGACCGTGTACCCCAGTGCTTGCATTCTTGTGTGGGACCTTGTGTGATAATTTTTTAGGGGTGTGTGTGGGTATGTGAAGTGGCCATGCATTGGTGATGGTTGTCCATGCTTTGTTGTTGCATGCAGGGCTTGGTGTTGGGATGGGTGGGTTGTGATACTGGGACATTTGTGAGGAGTTGGAGTGATGGGGGTGGGGGTATGTGATAGCTTGCAGGTAGGGTGGGGGATGTAATAGTTAAGATTTGACTTACCAGAGTCCATTCCTCCATCTACTCCTGTGAGGCCCTCAGGATGCAGAATCGTCACCTGCTCCTCCCATGTTGTTAGTTGTGGGGGAGGAGGTGGGGGTCCGCCGCCAGTCCGCTGAAGTGCAAGGTGGTGTCTTCAGACCACGGAACGCACCTTTCCCCATAGGTCGTTCCACCTCTTCCTGATGTCATCCCTATTTCTTGGGTGCTGTCCCACTGCATTGACCCTGTCCACTATTCTTCGCCATCGCTCCATCTTCCTAGCTATTGAGGTGTGCTGCACCTGTGATCCGAATAGCTGTGGCTCTACCCGGATGATTTCCTCCACCATGACCCTGAGCTCCTCCTCCAAGAACCTGGGGTGTCCTTGCCGTGCTATGGGGTGGTGTGGGTGATGTGTGGGGTGGTGTGTGTAGTGATAAGTGGGGTGATATGTAGTGGTGTGTTGTGTGAGGTGCGTGGAAGTTATGTGGGTGATGGAATTGCGTGGATGCTATTGTTCTTTCTGCTGGTGTCTCTCTCTGGCCTTCTGTCGCAATTGTTGATGTAAGGGTTTGTGGGTGATGTGGGTGTGTGTTTTATATTGTATTGAGTGTGTGGGAGTGGTGTGTGTATGTGTATCAGGTGTGTGTATTTCGAATTGTCCAATGTGGTCGTGGTTTGGAGATGTATGTGTATTTTGAGCGCAGCGGTGTGTACCGCCAATGGAATACCGCGGTTGGACTGCTGCGTGGATTCGTGGGTCGTGATAGTGTGGGCGTATTTCTGTTGGCGTGATGGTGGAGGAGTTTGTTTTCGCCAGTTTATTACTGACCTTTGGTGTGGCGGACTTGTGTGGGTGTCTGAATTTTGACGGATTCCGGGCAGTGGGTCATAATGACCGTTGCGGAATTCCGCTGCTGCGGCGGTGTGTTGGCGGTCTTCTGCACGGTGGTAAGCCGCTTTTACCGCCAATGTTGTAATGAGGGCCTAAATGTCAAAATGTGCTTTCTAGTTTCCTAAAACAAAAGTGTCAACCAAGGCCATCTGTTTGTTCTTGACCGGGCCAAAATAAAAATTTGAGGCTGACCGTGATGGACCTCAAGTTGGATACACTCGGCGGTAGGCCTCATGAAAATTTTACCTTCTGACTTCTCTATTTTGGAGCTTTTTCTCTCGTAGTCGATAGAGGCTCCTCTTCAGGCTGGCATGTGATGCAACATCGTCGGCTTGGGTCAGCCCAAGGTGACCCAATCAACTTCTGGAAGTCTCGTCAATGGGGAAAAGCTCCAGAGCTCCAGTGGGGTGAACCTGAAATTTATGGTTCGGCATCGCCAACTTAACTCTCGTCGATGACTCGGTCCCTTTACGGAGCTTTTTCACAAAGTTGTTCCAAACTTCTACAAACTTCTGGATCTTCTTCCAAAAGTCTTTTCTGGGTCCTTGAGGTGTCCACAAACTTGGTCCAAGGTTCCAGAAGCTCTGAGTTGCTACTTGGAAGTTGGGACTACAGTTACCAGAATGCACCTGGTCAGAATCCTCAAATGGGCATTGGTCGCGGGTCAGCTTCTTGCAGGACTTGATGCCGGGGGCTCTGGTTAGCTCCTTTGTACCTGTAGCTTATAGGGAGTCCACTCCCAGAGTTGCAGAAGCAAGGTAAGGTCCTTCTAGTGGTGAAGCCCAAAGTGTACAGCTGGTGGAGTCGTGGGTCTAGTCCTCCGGGTGCAGACCAGGGGTTCATCAGGGCAGCCCTTCTTCTTCAGTATCTTCTTCCAGAAGAGATCTTAATTTTCTGGAAGCTCTGCCATATTTATCCTTGCTCCTGGGTTGGCAAGCAGGGCACCAGCCTCTGGGGTGACCACTTCCTGCAAAGTATGGCAAAGTTAAGCAAAAATCAATCCCAGAAATTAACATTTTTTAAAAATCGGAGAGAAGAGAAAAGCTCTCATTAGAGGTTACATCTGGCTGGGCCCGCCCACTGGTGTGGCTAAGGTCCCCTAACACACCCTTGCAGCCCCTCTCCTAATCTAGTTACTGCAGCACCAATTTGGCTGGGAGAGCTGGAAATGGGGGAGGCATAGTTTCTGTCCAAGGTGGCTTTCCCTCTTTTGAAAACCAGCTTAGCTACTCTACCCCATTCCTATTCTGCCATCTGCTGCAGCAGTTCTCCTCCCATCAGATGCTTCCTGTTTGTCAGCCCAGTCCACTTCACACCTTATTAAGGTAGCTTAGCTCAGGCTGCCAGAGCCTGACCAATCAGGAAAGGGCACTACAGGTCTGAATTTGTTCACTTTCAGAAAGACTTCTAAAACTCTTTCTCTTTACTAGTTATAAGGTAACTACAGGGAGTGCAGAATTATTAGGCAAATGAGTATTTTGACCACATCATCCTCTTTATGCATGTTGTCTTACTCCAAGCTGTATAGGCTGGAAAGCCTACTACCAATTAAGCATATTAGGTGATGTGCATCTCTGTAATGAGAAGGGGTGTGGTCTAATGACATCAACACCCTATATCAGGTGTGCATAATTATTAGGCAACTTCCTTTCCTTTGGCAAAATGGGTCAAAAGAAGGACTTGACAGGCTCAGAAAAGTCAAAAATAGTGAGATATCTTGCAGAGGGATGCAGCACTCTTAAAATTGCAAAGCTTCTGAAGCGTGATCATCGAACAATCAAGCGTTTCATTCAAAATAGTCAACAGGGTCGCAAGAAGCGTGTGGAAAAACCAAGGCGCAAAATAACTGCCCATGAACTGAGAAAAGTCAAGCGTGCAGCTGCCACGATGCCACTTGCCACCAGTTTGGCCATATTTCAGAGCTGCAACATCACTGGAGTGCCAAAAGCACTCAGAGACATGGCCAAGGTAAGAAAGGCTGAAAGACGACCACCACTGAACAAGACACACAAGCTGAAACGTCAAGACTGGGCCAAGAAATATCTCAAGACTGATTCTTCTAAGGTTTTATGGACTGATGAAATGAGAGTGAGTCTTGATGAGCCAGATGGATGGACCCGTGGCTGGATTGGTAAAGGGCAGAGAGCTCCAGTCCGACTCAGACGCCAGCAAGGTGGAGGTGGAGTACTGGTTTGGGCTGGTATCATCAAAGATGAGCTTGTAGGGCCTTTTCGGGTTGAGGATGGAGTCAAGCTCAACTCCCAGTCCTACTGCCAGTTACTGGAAGACACCTTCTTCAAGCAGTGGTACAGGAAGAAGTCTGCATCCTTCAAGAAAAACATGATTTTCATGCAGGACAATGCTCCATCACACGCGTCCAAGAACTCCACAGCGTGGCTGGCAAAAAAGGGTATAAAAGAAGGAAATCTAATGACATGGCCTCCTTGTTCACCTGATCTGAACCCCATTGAGAACCTGTGGTCCATCATCAAATGTGAGATTTACAAGGAGGGAAAACAGTACACCTCTCTGAACAGTGTCTGGGAGGCTGTGGTTGCTACTGCACGCAATGTTGATGGTGAACAGATCAAAACACTGACAGAATCCATGGATGGCAGGCTTTTGAGTGTCCTTGCAAAGAAAGGTGGTTATATTGGTCACTGATTTGTTTTTGTTTTGTTTTTGAATGTATATTTGTGAATGTTGAGATGTTATATTGGTTTCACTGGTAATAATAAATAATTGAAATGGGTATATATTTGTTTTTTGTTAAGTTGCCTAATAATTATGCACAGTAATAGTCACCTGCACACACAGATATCCCCCTAACATAGCTAAAACTAATAACAAACTAAAAACTACTTCCAAAAATATTCAGCTTTGGTATTAATTAGTTTTTTGGGTTCATTGAGAACATGGTTGTTGTTCAATAATAAAATTAATCCTCAAAAATACAACTTGCCTAATAATTCTGCACTCCCTGTATAGCTGGCACCCTCACAATGCAGTTTTCTCCTTAATAATTTTACTGCCGATGTTACTGTGATATTATCAATGATGTCACAGAAGATGCCATGAGTGATTAAATATCTGGGGTAATTAGCAGTGCATGGCGAGGACACTTCTCATAGTTGCCTTAGGACATGAGTTATAGTTATTTGAAATAACTATAACAGCTGAATTTCTATGGTTTTGTGCATGTAAAATCTGAACCTAACTGTAACGTTCCTGTAACATTTGTTGTTTTAGTACATTTCTAAGGGTTTTTTTTAATTCTATTTCCTAACTATAACATTCCTGCAAACTTTGTTTTTTTCAATGGATTTCCAAGGTTTTTAAAATGTAAAGTAAAGTGCCAATTGCAATGCATGGTGGGGAGAGTTGACGCAGAGCCTGGCCTGACATTATCCTGCCACCACCCAAGTTTGCTTCTCCTGCCCCTCCTCCTTGCCATCCATTATCCAAGTCCATAACCCTCTCCCTCATTACAGCCCTTTGAGGCCATTGTTCTACCACAGCCCTTGCCGCCTGCCCTGAACAGTTAGCTTGCTACCCCACCCACCACCTCCCTACCCTCTGTTATCTGAGTCCATGCACCAGCCTCTTCCCTCCTCCTCTGCATGGTCTGATGTGCTGTCAGTGCTCTCCCTTTAACTTGATGTCCCTGCCCTCCGTTACCCACTTCTATGCCCCATCATTGATTTCTTATTTAGCCTAGGTGCCTAGCTTTCTGTCCCTACCCTCCTTACCCCAGCCCTACAATGTCTGTGTGCTTGCCCCTGTTTCTTTCTTTTTGCCAACCAGATTACATAGACCTGCCACTGCCCCCCTACCAGCTCTGAGTCTTCTGTTCAGCTAACACTGCCCCTCCCACCTGCCTTGCCTAGTCAGATGAGTGCCACCTGTCCCAGCCACCTCCACCCTGCATGTCCATGTTCCATGCTCTTCTTCCCTCTCTCCTGTAATCCATGGTCAATGTTGCTGCCATTCCCTTCTGCCCTCCATGTTCTGTTGTGCTGGAACTACCTCTCCTGCCTACCCCAAATAGTCTGTTGTGAAGACTCTTCCCCTGCCCTCTCTTAATGGTGTCCAGCCCCTACCCATCCTTCAGTCCGTCATGGACCTTTGTGCATGCCCCTACCCCCTGTCTGTTGTCCTCGATGGCCATTGTGCTTCCACTAACCCTTCCACTTGCCATGCATGGCCTTCTGTGCAGACACAGCCCCTCCCACCTGCCCCATGTGGGAATCTTGCTGCCTCTGACCCCCTCCCACCTTCCCTTCACTGTCTGTGTGTATGCCATTATAGTCTCTCTGATTTCCTCCATGGTGTGTGTGCTTCCAGTGCCCATGCAGACAGCCCTCCATGGTCAGTCTGCTACTCCAGACCTTCCCCGTTGCCCTCTGTTTTCAATGTGCAGGGACCTATCCCCCCTTCCTGCCTTTTCTGGTCTGCTGTCGTGCCCCATGCTTCCTCTCTCCTGCCCTTTCTGGTCCGTTATGCTGCAACTGTCCCTCCTGTCTGTCCAATATGGTCAGCTTGTTGTCCTTGCCTCTTACCCATCTGCTCTCTGCCCCTTCCCTATTGCTTTCCATAGTCTGTTGTGCTGCACTGCTGTCCCACTTGCCCTGTGTGGTGTACCCTACTGCTACAACCCCTGATTGCTGCCCTGTAAGGTCAGTTTTGTGTCCCTGCCCATCTCCCTCCTGACCTCTGATATTTGATTCCATGTCCCTACCCTATTCCTCCTGCCCTCAGTGATCCAATGTACCACACTTGCCAACATTTTGAACTTAGTTCTGCCACTCTCGGAAGCGCTATCGGAAGTGTTTCGACTCCCTCCGACCATGCACGCAACCTAGGATTCATCTTGAAGCCCACACTATCCATGACCCAGCAAGTCAACGCCATCTCCTCCTCCTGCTTCAACACCCTCTACATGCTCTGAAAGATCTACAAATGGATACCCACCAAAATCAAAAGAACAGTCACCCAAGCCCTCGTAAGCAGCAAACTGGACTACAGCAATGCCCTCTACGCAGGAACCACGGCCAAACTCTAGAAAAGGCTGCAATGCATCCAGAACGCCTCTGCACGCCTCATCCTGGACGTCCACCATCACTGCCACATCACAGACCACCTGAAAAACCTGCACTGGCTCCCAGTCAACAAGAGAATCACCTTCAAACTCCTCACCCACGCTCACAAAGCACTTCACAACACCAGACCAGAATACCTCAACAAATGACTCTCCTTTTACACCCCTACCCGGCATCTCTGCTCCGCTGACCGCACCCTCGCTACCTTCCCATGTGTCCGCAGAACTACAACCGGCAGTAGATCATTTTCACACCTCGCCGCCAAAACGTGGAACATTCTTCCTACCCACCTGCAACAGACCAAAGACCTCCTTACCTTCAGGAACCTTCTCAAGACCTGGCTGCTCGAGTAGTACCAGCACCCCCCACCTTCTCCCCCTCCCCTCCTCAGCGCCTTGAGACCCTCATGGGTGATTAGTGTGCTTTACAAATCCCTGATTGATTGATTGATTGATTAGTTAGAGGGAGATTTTAAAGAACCCTTGGAGAATTGACTTACTTTGAAAAAGAGAAGATTTTAGGCAGGAGATGGATAAAATAAAGTTCTTTCGGGCTGAAAAACATTGGGAGTTCCCTGCCTGAATTGGGTCTGTTGGCACGTATGGTTGTACTGCCACTGCCTCTTTCTTCTGCCCTCAATGGTCTGTTCTATTGTCACAGCCTCTCTTGTCTTTCCTGCATGGTTGGTTTGTTGCTCCTTCCCCCTTTCCCTTCCGCCCACCTACCCAGCGTGATCAAGTGTTTTACTTCTGCACTCTCCTTCCTGCCCTCTATGACCTGATTCCATGCCTGTGACATCTGCCTCCCCACAGTATTCTAATGAACAACTAGATTGCTAACATTCTATTTTTATTACAAAAGTGTTGCACACCTGACGCCTGACGTCATCCTGATGTTATAAAAAGTATAACAACTAAAACATTTCCTTGAGAAATTATAACAATGAGAGGGTCTTATTCTCTTGGAGCTATGTTTAGTACACTAAGGGCCATATTTATACTTTGATGCACGGCGGCGCAAACCACACGTGTGAGTCATTTTTTTTTTACTCAAACCAATGCGTCACGTCATAAAGGAAAACAACGTTAACACAGAGAAAATGACTGTGAGCCGGTTTACGATGACGCAAACCGGACACACACCATTTTTTGACGCTATTCCGTCGAAAAATGGCGCAAACACAGCAAAATGTGCTATGGAGAGACAAAATGGATCCCAGATGCTTGCACAGACCCCAGGAAGATGACAACAGACCAGGAACCAGCCAGGATGACAAACAAAAGGCCCAGGACAGGGAGAAGAAGAAAAGAAAGTGTTGCTTCAGTACAGAGGAGCAGGAAATTCTAATTAGTAAGAGAGAGGCAATATGGCAACAAATTGTTGACAAGATCAACAGTGTGGCAGAAGCATGGAGAACAGTCATCGAGTGCAAGAAACGCTGGCATGACTGCAAGCGCAGGACCAAGGAAAAGATGGCCAGGAACAGGAAGGCAGCACTGCAGACTGGAGGTGGTAGTCCAGCACCGCAGGAGGCCCTGGACCACATGTAGGAGATGGTCGCAGCCGTCATCCCTGAGGAGATCGTCACAGGGATTCAAGGACAGGACAGTGCAGACTACGAGGAGACAACACACATGCAAGGTAAGTCTCATGGGGAATTAAAATGTACAAATGTTAACTGTTAAGCAGGGGGGTGGACATACCTACTACACATTGCATGTAAGTCATGATATTCAGGGAATGGCATAGCTAAAGGGGCACAGCACGGGAGCATGGGCTGTACAGAGGAAACCTGGGGCACAATACTACACTACACCAACAACCTTTGCATGGGGGTATGCTGCCATGCCAAGGATGTTGCAAAGGTAAAGCCAGGCCAGGAGGGTAGGGTACAATGTTAAACTGGCAGCCCGTCACACATCAGCCAGTTTTCTCCCTACATTAACTAGGGCCCAATTAACAACCTCTGGCCATATCTGCAAGTGGAATTTAACGTTGACAATAGTTGCCACTACCACCTCAGCTGTGTGTGCAGGTCAAGTAGCTAATGGCAGTAACGTCCCCATGGATCAAACACATCCAAATTAGAGGGTTCAGGATGACAACTTTATCAATCCCCTGAAATCAATACAAATGTCTCAATCCTGTCAAATGTGATTGTCCATAGTTGCTACAAACATCAGCCATTGTCATAAACATTAGGAGGTACACAGCACTAATGTCATACCCATGCTGCATATGTCAGGGTCCACCCTGTGCCTGGGTCACAATGCAACATCCCAAATGTCAAACAGCTCAGACAACAGCATTGAGGGGGAGGACACCTGTAACTGGTTACAGAGATACACCAGCACAGTCAGAGGAGGAAATGGAACACTGCTAGGACAATCAGTGCAATCCAATGTAGCACACATTCCCCAACATCAGCAGTACACATCACCAATGCTGACATCCATATTGGGCCATAACAATGCTATACATAGTATATCCCAACTGAGCTGTTACATTGGCAGCCACACCAAAGCTACTTAGCTAAGATTCGGCCATCCATTGCACCCAAAACTCACAGTTACTATGGATCCCAAAGTGTTGTTAATTTGTGATGTATGTCTGCTACATTTTCTGATTTTAAGTTTTATTCACATAACTCATCCCTATTCACATTGCCGTGCCTACAGGACTGATCTACAATCCCAAATTATGACAATATGCTAATGATTGGCTAACTCAAAGATGGGGAAAAAATGATACTCCACTCAAGGAACATATCCGATCATTGACCAGCGCATCACACCTTGCTATGTGTTCCAACACACAGGAGTCAATCACACATCATCAGCAAACACAACACAGAACAGAAATATCAACACTTACTGGAGATGTCTGGGTCCACAAATCAAGCCACCTATCTGATAGTGTAGGGTGCAGGTCCACCTGTAAGACATGGAAGGGAGAAATGTGCTCAATGTCTGTGCACTGTACAACACTTCCAAATGCAAATACTATGTGTAATATTAACTCAGAAAGTCAAGCTTCTCAGACATGATGATACTGCATCCTACATACTACTGCAAACATGTACAGACCCGGGGACTCCAGTGAGTGAGACACACATATCTGCACACATGCAGTGGCCCTAACCATCATGTGGTGGCAAACATGCTCCTTCATTAGTTAGCAGACTAATTCATGGAGTGTATTCCTCTCATCATGTGTATCCATGAGAGACATGCCAAGCCACTTTCTGGGGGGACTGCAATACCAGTCACCCAGACATTGTGACTAAGACCAATTTAAGACACACAGGTACAATGTACAGAGGGCCAGGGACAGTTGTTACCCCTCAATTTGTATCATTTTCTTCATTTGATGTGCCACAGCAATGGTAATTTGCACCAACCATAGAGATGGAACCTGTGTGCATACCTTTTGCCATCCATCCCTAATTTAAATTATTTACGCAGAGTACAAACAATAATAAAGTGAAAACACATCACAAGAAACCTCCGACACTAATTTAGAAAAATATTGTAAATTTTAATAAATTATTTCACACCAAATGGCAAAAATCTAATCAGTAGAACCAAAATGAAGATTTTTTTAAGTTTATAGTGTCTAAAATATCAAAGTGCCAACTGTGGACATCTAGTTAATCAAGACTGGGTCCAAGTTGAAAGATATAGCTGACTGGATTAGGCTCGGTTTTCAACGCTTACCTTTGGACTCCATAGACAGTTCATCAAAAAGTCTCAGAGAAGGTAGAAGGTCAGGGGGCAGGGCAGCAGGGGGTATCTAAGAAGGAGGCTGCGTCATTTGGGAGCTGCTGAATTAAGTTGAGGTGAAGATTTTCACAATGAGACTTAGGGCCTGATTAAGAGTTTGGCGGACAAATTACTCTGCACAAATGTGATGGATATTCCGTTGACTATATTACGATCTCCATAGTCTTTAATGGAATCGTAACACGGCAGACAGTATATCCATCACATTTGTGACGGATTAACCCCATCCACCAAATTCTAAATTAGGGGTGGGCAATAAATTCCACTCTGCCGGAAAAGTCTGCAGAGTTTTCCCACCCCACGCTCCGCTTGCAGAACAGAGTTCGGCAAAAAGTAAACTCCTCTGCGTGTCGGAGTTCACCGTCATCCACCTCTATGTTGAAGCCAGGACTTGCCCTGCTGCGGTGAAGCACAGACATCTGCCAGGTATGATCTGTTCCACAGGATTCTGATCGGATTGTTCCTGGGTACGTAGAGCATGCTCGGTGAAGTGATACTGCTCTCGGTAACATGCTAAGTCAGCATGATGATAAACTAGGTATGCCTTACTGAGCATGTGTTGTAAGAAACACTAATCTCAACTCAAGCACAATTTAGTCACTTCAGTTCTTTCCAAGCGGAGCAGAAGTTTTGCTGTTAATCAATCATCCACGCTTCGCTTTTCTCCAGATCACCACAGCATAGCTGCATAAGGTAAGGTCCCGGTAAAAAAGGGACACTGCTTACTTTTTTGCACTTGAATGCTAGGACTTGTTTCACTTAAAGCTCTATCTGCGCAAGGAGTATACTGCCTGCACGGACGCTATTATACTGCGTGCATGGACGCATGATTCAGAAGACGTTTGTTTTTCATTCACAGTGCGTGCAAAGGGGAAGATAGCTATAAAGCTTTTGCTGCCTGGCAGGCCACATTGCATAAATACCTTTCAATTTTTTTAGGGAACAGATCCATTTACACTATGTTTACTTCATATACTTTAAGATATTTGAAAAACGTAGACCCACTATTTTTGCTGCATATATTGCATTGTACACTCAAATAAATTATTTTGCCTCAAACTTAGTTCCGTTTTGCATATTTATTAAATAGAGATAGTCTTTTTGCTCAATAGTTGCCTGGCTTCAAAGAAAAACGGGTGATATAAGGCTCAGATTTATTTTGTCACAAAACCGTTTTTCTTCCATCCTGAACTGAATAAATAAAAAACATTTTACAAATACTTTTTGCCTATGTTTTGCACTTGTTGAAAAATCTACAAATCATATTTTTAAAATTTGTGTTTTATTTAACGCCTGACTACGCTTTCTGATGCTGCTGATTCCATGTCCACTTAGCACACAGCTTGAGTATTTATTTCTCTGTCAGACTTACATTGTCTCGCTGCTCCTCAGCTCACAAAGAGCCTGTGACGTGTAGCGTCACAACAGTCCTCGGAACAGCTCCAGCAAGTGGGGTAGCATGCCCGCCGCCCACAGCCTCAGAAGAGTCCAATGCCAGTCGTGCATTATCTTGCACAGCCAAAACTTCAGGCGAGCCTCCCATGTCCAACGGTCAGCCATGTCTTCTTCCTCGTATGAGGGGGCAGCAGCTCTGCCCCCCTGGATCATGATAACCAACCTGGCCCATCAGGGACATCTGGACAGTCGTTTACCCTGCCACAGTCCCAACCCACCACAGAGACTCTCCCCTCAGAAAACACAAGCACAGCACCCATCCAGCGGGCCCATACCGCTGTCCCCAGGACACGTCAATCAACAGTGTGTCCACAACTACAGGGCCCCCATGCAACCCCACAAACCCAAGACAATCAGAGACCTGGGGTCAGTGGCAGTGGGCACACGGTTCAGTGGGACAGAGGCACAGGACAACAGGGAAACTGGGAGGACTGCTGTGCGACAGGGGGAGGACAGACCCAGGGAACCCACTCTCCACGTGGCACTTGCAGGGATCCTGGGACCATATCACCAATCCCAGGAGACGATGGTCCAGATACTGGCCAAGTTGCAGGCGACTCAGAGGCTGCAGGAGGGACAGTACCTGGGGATCAGGGAGGACCTGAAAGACATCCACACCACCCTGGTCACCATTGCAGGGGTTCTGGCAGACATGGCCAACACCATGAGAGAGGCAGTGGCACACCAACGGGCCCCTGGCACTAGCCACACCAATGAACAGCCCTCCACCTCCCCCGGCACTAGTGGACAGGAGGACCCGCCACAGGACTAACAGGCCACCAGCACCCTACCCCCTGCAGAAGGAGAACCACCCCACAAACGGTCCCTGCGATCCAGGCAGAAGCCAGAGAATATTGCCAAGACCCCACCAGGTAATGAGACTCTCCTGATTGTCACACTACTGTCCCACTCTGTCACCCTGTCCACCTTGTACTGCCATTGCTCCCCTTCCTATGCCCCCTTGGACAATGCACCTGTGATACAAATAGACTGGACTCTACCCTGGACTTTCCTCCATCAGCAACCCAGCCCATTGCAATACCCCCTCCACTTATTAGCACATAAATAAACACTCTTGGAATAAATACAAGTATGGACTCTGGCAATTGATTGAAATATGAATTAGTTTAACAAGCTGTAAGCATTGCAATTCAAATGTACAGTTATATATACGTAGGTAAGATCTGTAGTGGGCAGCCGTAAACACACCAGGAGCCAGAGTGGGGCACAGAGATCTGAAAATAGAGATATCAAGGGGTACAGTAAGTGGCCATAGACAGAGAAATCAGGCTGCCATGTTCAATGTCTAACACAAAACTGCAATGGAAAGTGAAGTTACAGTGTCTTACATGTGTGTCACTGGAGGTACTGTTGAATGAGTGAACTTCTGTTGTCTACATCTTCTTCCTCTGCCTCCTCTTCGTCACTGTCCACAGGCTCCACCGCTGCCACAAGACCATCTCCAGGCACATCCTCCTGCAGAAAAGGCACCTGGCATCTCAAGGCCAGGTTGTGCAACATGCAACGATGATCTGGCACACCTTCTTGGGTGAGTAGTACAGGGATCCACCTGCAGATTGAGGCACCGGAATCTGGCCATCACGAGGCCAAAGGTTCCCTCAATTATCCTCCTTGTTCACCCATTTGCCTCATTGTAATGTTCCTCTGCCCTGGTCCTGGCATTCCTCACTGGGGTCAGTAGCCATGAGAGGTTGGGGTAACCAGAGTCACCTGCAAATATCGAGGGACACCTGTTAGACACACACTCACCCTTAGGGACAACCCCTCATCCATACCTACATCAACTGGGTGGGTACCAAGGGCTCACCTATTAGCCACACCCAGTGCCTTTGGAGTTGAGACATCACATATGGAATGCTGCTATTCCTCAAGATAAAGGCATCATGCACAGAGCCAGGATATTTGTCATTCACATGGGAGATGTATTGGTCCACCAAACACACCATCTGCACATTCAGAGAGTGAAAGCTTTTTCTATTCCTGAACACTTGTTCATTTCTCCAGGGGGTGACAAATGCTATATGTATACCATCAATGGCACCAATGATGTTGGGTATATGTGCCAGGTCATAAAAGTCAGCCTTCACTGAGGCCAAATCGTCCACCTGGGGGAATACAATGTAGCTGTGCATGTGTTTCATCAGGGCAGACAACACTCTGGTCAACATGTTGGAGAATATTGAATGAGACATCCCTGATGCCATGGCCACTGTTGCTTGGAAAGGACCACTTGCCAGGAAATGGAGCACTGACAGGACATGCACTAGAGGGGGCTGGCGGATAGCTGAAATCAGGTCTGGCTCCAATTGGGCACACAGTTCTTGGATTGTGGCCCTATCAAGTCTGTAGGTAAGGATGATGTGTCTGTCGTCCATTGTCGCCAGGTCAACCAGGAGTCTGTACACGGGGGATGTCTCCTATTCATCCTCAGCGGTTGAACTCTAGGGTGGAAAATGGTGAGCAGAGGGTCATATTTAACATTTGTGAAATTAAAAATGCATTTTTTCCTTTACAAAAACAGTATGTGAATTCGAGAGTCAGTTGATGTGCCAATGTCTGCTGTGACGCAGTTAGGTGCCATGGCCTGTGCCCCCCTGAAATGGCAGCTGCCTGACCTGTGAGGAGATACAAGTGGAAATATGGTAATTCCACTGGGATTGTGCGCAGTTGCGGTCGGCGGTCGACCACCGCTGTGCAACTTCGCATTGGTTATCATTGGGCGCTATGGGTTCCAGGAGCCAGTGCCGATGTACGCCGGTGGTGACGGTGCACACCGCCGTGGACGTGACCGGCATTTTCTATCTGTTCACTCACTTGCTACGTTACCTTCAACAGGAGAGGACCTACACTGCAAGTGCTGCTGTGACCTGTGTCTGGAAGCGACAATGGCTCGAGTGTCTGGGGAAAGGGCCCCCGCCTTCACTTCGGAGAAGTTGGAGAGACTGGTGGATGAGGCCCTACCCCAGTACAATTTACTCTATGGTCCTCCAGACAAACAGGTGAGAACACTGTGAGCATGATGCGTGGCCCGTGAATGTATAGATTGCCGTGTGTCTAAGCCTCGTGTAGGGGGTGCTGAGGGGTCCTGGAAAGAGTGCTGCATTTATGGTGGTCAATGTCTGTGTGTAATGGGATTGGAGGGATATTGTGGGCCATGAGTGTAACTGTCCGGACGGTATGACTAATCCTTTTTTTCTATGCATATTTTCCTGCCGGTCAGCGCCCATCATAAAAAGGGTATTTGGCGTGCCATTGCAAGGAGGTGCAGACCCTGGGGGTCTTTGCCAGGCAGAACACCTACTGCCACAAACGGTGGAAGGACCTGCACCACTGGGCAAGGAAAACGGCAGAGGCCCAGCTGGGGCTGGCCTCCCAACGAGGAAGGGGTGCCCATCGTACCCTGACCCCCCTGATGTTACGCATCCTAGCGGTGGCCTATCCAGAGTTGGATGGGCGCTTGAAGGCAGCACAGCAGCCTCCAGGGGGTGAGTACAGATTCAGAATCATGACTTTGCGCGTTTTAAGGTTTAACCTGGGTGGATGTGGGCTGTGGGTGCCCATAGGCCAGGGCGAACTGGCAGGGTAGGTCCCTTGTTTGGCAGGCTCTGAAGCACTCCATCCCCAATAGTGTTAGTGTGCATCTACTACTAGGCAGGGTCCTGTTGGTTTCAGGTGTGCAGCTTATAGCGTTGGGCAATGTACCCCATGGGCTGGTGACTAGCTTTGTAACTGGTAGTGCATGGCCCAGTGCATAGGGCTGATCCCTGTGTATTGTGTACGCCAACAGTAGTGTTGTTGCAGGCATTGACCAAGTGTATCCTCTGTCTGTCCCCCCCTTCTTGTCTTGTCACCCTGCCCTTGTGTACATTAGCATCATCTGGCAGAGGAGCAGAGGCATCGGCGACAGAGGGAGCTGCATCCCACATGGGCCTGGAGTCCGAATCCACTGACGGTGAGGGCACCAGTGGGACCGAGGGCGAGGGGAGCACCACGACGGAGACAGGAGGGGACAGTACCAACAGTGACTCCTCTTCCCATGGAAGGTCCCTGGCAATGGTGGACACCTCTGTGCCCACCCCAACAACAGGTACAGCTGCCACCCCGTACCAGCACCGCCCTCCGAGCAGCCCCTCAGCGTGTTTCCCGTGCCCGCTCACCCAGAAGGGTCGGCATCTCCTTCGCCCCAGGCACCTCAGGCCCTGCCCCAGTCAGCCCTGCTGCCATCAGTGAGGAGGCTATTGACCTCCTGAGATCCCTCTCTGTTGGGCAGTGAACCATACTGAATGCCATCCATGGTGTCGAAAGGCATTTGCAACAACCAAATGCATACCTGGAGGGCATTTACTCTGGCGTGGCGGCCCAACAGAGAGCATTTCAGGCTCTGGCCTCTGCACTGATGGCAGCCATTCTCCCTGTCTCCAGCCCCCCCCTCCAACTTTCTCTACCGGTCCCAATCCCCTCAGCCTATCCCAAGCACACTTTCAGACCAGCAATCACCCAAAACAACACACAGAAGTGGCTCAGGCAAACACAAGCACCACACTTCATCTCACAGGCACTCACACAAGCATCATCCCCATGCAGACACACCAACATCCACTGCCTCCACTGTGTCCCTCTCCTCCTCTGCATCCACCTCCCTCCCAGTAGCATCTCCACTCACACCTGCATGCACTACATCCTCATCCACTACCTCCATCACCAGCACGCTTATCACTGCACGCCCCTCACTGGCAGTCACCACCCCCACACCCATGCACCCGTCCCCTGTGTCCTCTCCCACTGTGACCCCTCCTCCCAAAGTACACAAACACAAGCACACATCCACCCAACAGCCATCCACCTCACAACAGCATCCAGCCCATGCACCTGCACCTAAACACAGCAGACTGACACCTCCTACAAGCACTCCCTCTTCCTCCACTCCCAAACCTTCACCCTTTTCCCACCCCAATGTCCCTAAGAAGCTTTTCCTAGCCAACATTGACCTCTTCCCTACCCCTCTCAACCCCCGTCCTTCACCTCGGGCCAGTGTGGCCAGAACCCATCCCAGCACCTCAGCCACCAATTCCACGTCCGCTGTGGTTTCTGCAGCTGTGAGAGGCTCCAAGGAGGCTCCCGTCAGCCCAGCCAGTGTGCCACTAACACCTGCCAAGGCCAAGAAGGTTCCGCCACCTGGCAAGGCAAGAAGGGGACAGCATCCAGCAAGGAGAAGGAGGCACAACCAGCCAGCAAGGCCAAGTCAAATACTCCAGCTGCCAGACGCAAAGATGCACCGCCATAAAGGGCAGGAAAGGGCGCAGAACACCAGCCAGGCACTTCAGCCGTCCGAGGCTGCAGATGAAGGCCTGGAGGCTACCACCACAACCGGCAGAACCGCCACCTGCACGCCGCAAGCAGCACCACTGCCAGCAGCAGCAGCCCCAGTGGGAAGCCGTCTGAGGCTGCAGGTGAAAGCCTGGAGGCTACCACCTCAACCGGCAGCACCGCCACCTGCACTGTGACCAGCACCTCGACCTGCACCGCCGCAAGCACCACCACCTGCACCGCCGCAAGCAGCACCACTGCCAGCAGCAGCAGCCCCAGTGAGCAGCCGTCTGAGGCTGCAGGTGAAGGCCTGGAGGCTACCACCACAACCGACAGCACCGCCACCTGCACCGCCGCAAGCAGCACCACTGCCAGATGCAGCAGCCCCAGTGAGCAGCCATCTGAGGCTGCAGGTGAAGGCCTGGAGGCTACCACCACTGCCAGCGTCACCACCTGCAGCACAAATGCGATTCAATGAGCAGCCGTCACAGCAGAAGAGCAGTGTGTAGTAGTGACTACATGGGCTGCAGTGCATCCTGGCTCCTGCAAAAGCTGTCGTTGTGACACCCAAGTGAGAGACTGTGTCCTTTCACTCCAAAACATCTGCATCACAGGGCATATTTCCCCCCCCAGAACCAGTGGAAGAAGGCATCCACTCACCCCTTCCTTGCCAGGATGAAACACACCGCGCACAAAGCCCCCTCCAGAACCAGTGGAAGAAGGCGTCTACTCACCCCGTCCTTGCCAGGATGAAGCACACTGGGCACAAAGTCCCATCCAGAACCAGTGGAAGAAGGCATCCACTAGAGAGACTGTGGCCTTGCATTCTCCAGGACCAAGCAGTGGGCAAACCACCCACTTCAGAGACTGTGGCCTTGCACTCCCCAGGAACAAGCAGTGGGCAAACCACCCACTTGAGAGACTGTGGCCTTGCATTCCCCAGGACCAAGTAGTGGGCAAACCACCCACTTGAGAGATTGTGGCTTTGCACTCCCCAGGACCCAGCATTGGGCAAACCACCCACTTGAGAGACTGTGGCTTAGCACTCCCCAGGACCAAGCAGTGGGCAAACTACCCACTTTAGAGACTGTGGCCTTGCACTCCCCAGGACCAAGCAGTGGGCAAACCAGCCACTTAAGAGACTGTGGCATTGCATTCCCCAGGACCAAGCAGTGGCATAGAGCCCCCTCCAGGAGCAGTGGCGTAGTACCATCTTCCGACTGCGGTCTCCCCCTTCCCTGTCCCCCTGAGGTGCCTGTGTGTTTTCGACCTGATGCCCCTGCAGTGTTCTCTCCGTATTGAGGCAGGAGTCAAGTGGGGCTTGGCCTATGTGTTTTGGCCCAGTGGGCCATGGACATTTTTGAGTGGGCATTGTATATATTGTATATATTGTAAATACTGTTTTTGATTTCGGAACGTATTTCTAATATTGCACTCATAGGACTCCATTCCTTTAGTCCTTGCATTATTCCTGAGGGTTACGGGGTGTGTATGTAATGTTGTTGCATGTGTTTGTGTGTATGGTGTTGGGGGTGAGGGTGGGGGTGGGGGTGTTGCGTGTTGCATGGGTGTGTCACTCTCTTTTTCCTCCCCCCTCCCTTGTGTGGTAGGTGCAGTACTCCCTGTTGTCATCATCGCCAGCGTTGGTGCTCCTGGTGTATGAGCAGACACACCAGCATGGGGAAAACCGGCAGCTCGGGCTCCATGGCGTCCTGGTTCTTCCTAGAGTGTCGAGAGGGGAGTTTCCCTTCGGAACACTGTTTCTACTGTGCTTTTTATGGCGTTGGAACCACCCCAGAAAAGGTGGCGGATAGTCCTCTTGTAATATAGTGGGCGGAACTTTGCCCTCCGTCTGGCTGTTGGCAGATACCACTGCGGTGTTTGTTACTACCGCCTTGGCAGTCGGAGTATTAAAGTGGCTGTATGTGTTGGCAGTTTCCGCTGTGATCATGATTCCATTTTTTTTACCGCTGGTCTTTTGGCGGTGTTACCTCCGCTTTAACACCGACCGCCAGGGTTGTAATGAGGGCCTTTGACTGGCCCTCACAGGTTAAAGGCTTCATTGCTTGTCATCAGCTTCAATTCACCCCAATTAATAATTAATTTGCTTACTAACAAGGAAAATTAGGTAATTTTGGTAACCCTAAATCTCCATCATCCAAACATGTCATTATCCCTTAATGTCCCATAGGCCTGCCTGCCCCCACCCCCAATTAAACTCCAGGCCATCAGGAATAAACAAACAAAATGGAAAAAGGAACAAAAATAATGGTGACTGACAACACAAACATTTTGCAAAGAACTGGATTGAACTTTTTGATTTTCCAAAAATATAATGACTCCAACCTTCAAGGGTGGATGATGCAACAGAGAGTGCAGATAATGTCATAGGCATGCTTTCCCTTCGAAATCCAAAATGACTGAGAGCCGGACAAAGCATAGGGAAGAGCCTACATGTCAGCAAGAGGAATTTGATATTGTCTGCATTGTAGCCTCAAATTCTGTGCCACTTCCTCTGTGTAACCCAAAATAAAAAACAATAGGCTCAGATAAGTAAAAGGTAACCAGATCACTTTTCAAGGTTTTTTATTGATACCTGCATGTTTTCGGGTTGTTCCTATTGTTTCAGCGCTCCAGCTAGAGGTTTTCTCACCAAACAGACATCTTGTTTATGCGGGGCAGCACAATAGCATAATTTTGGGCATTATACATAATTGTAAAATTCCTGTGTTTATACCAAATTATATCAGTGTAACAAACATTGCGATCAGGCTTACTGAGAAAGGGACTTAGCAGAAAGAAGAAAAACAAGCCCTTTTTTTGCTTATCTCGACTCATTGAGTACAGTACTACAGTGCTGGCAACACAAGACCTCTAATCCTTCCCTCAAATCTGAAAATTGAGGATTGGATTTAGATAGCTAAAGTTGCTTTGAATGGTGCTAGGTGTTACAGAACATTAACCATTTATTCAGTATTCCTCTGTGTACAATGGTATTGAATCACATATTGTGCAAACACTGCCAGTGATACCATTATGCACATATTTATGAGCAAACAAATGTAGCTCTTTGGACAGTTGTGAGAAAATGGAATAGATCCTAAAAAATGTTAGAGAGCTCCTAAATCTAAAACAAAGCGATGGACATCAGCAAAAGAGTAACTTGAAAGTCAGGAAAAAGTGGAGGGTTTCAAAATCAGAAACTGACCTACAAGCTCTACAAGAGCATTAAAGGAATCACAATGATATCTTGACTAGGGAAAAAAGTACTTACTTCAAACATGGAATCAAAGAAGCCAATAACAGTTTCAAAATACTCCTCCAAACATTAAATTATCTGCTAACCAAATTAAATAGCCAAAGATTAATAGTTCAGTAGACAAATCTTAGGAGATTGCAACAATCTTGACAACGAAAATCCCAAATTTACATAAGAAATTTGACTAAGGGCCTCATTACGAGTCTGGCAGTCCAAAGACCGCCAGACTCGGGGTGACGGTTGGACCGTCACTCCAGACGGTCCAGCGGCCACATTACAACCCTGGCGGGCAGAGCACCAGGGGACTGCCAAAGTTCAAAGACCGGCAGACTCGGGGTGACGGTTGGACCGTCACACTCCAGAGGGTCCAGCGGCCACATTACAACCCTGGTGGTCGGAGCACCAGAGGACTGCCATCACTGCCAGGAAGTTAGTTACTGACAGGTAGCCAGTGGTCTGAGTTGTTCTCAGCCACAGCACTGCTGAACTCAGCACCACCGTGCTGATTACAACGCAGGTTTTAGCCAGCCACTCCATAGCGGAAAGCCTGTGCCAGGGGCCACTGGGGACCCTGCACTGCCTATTCCCAGCACCTGGGCAGTTTAGGTCCTCTCCTCACCAGCACCATAAGAATTCTCACTGTCTGCATTACAGACAGTGCACATTCCGAGGGTGCTGGTGTGCTACTGTATTGACCTTGGCTTCCTTAATGGAGCCCAGGCCAATACCGTAGCACTGTTCCCTTCGTTCATCCCGGTGGAAAAGTTGTTGTACAATGTTCCTGCCAGTCAGCCAGACAGGAACATTGTAGTATGAGGAGGTAGGGACACCATTGGCATTACTGTGGCGTCCTCCCCACGGCTTTGGCGGTCCCATGGTGGGACCGGCAAAGTTGTAATGAGGCCCTAAATGTCTGTCCACCCTTAAAATACCAAAAATATATGAAACCAATTTGTCTTCTTACAACCATTAAATATAGACCAACTTCATCATATCATTATAACAACCAATCCATCCCACTCGGTTCCAGTGGTGATACAGTGAGCACGGAACCCAAGGGTATACCCAGGCATGGGTCCCATGCTCACTGTGTCACTGGAACAAACTGTACTCCGCTAATGAGGCCATACCTAGGACTAAACCTGTCTTGGGTATATTGTATTCCAGTACAGGAAGGGTCTGGGCATTGTTGGATAGAAACAGAGGTGGCATGGTGAGCCAAAAAATGAAGGGTTGGAGTGCTACCCCGAGCTATTGCCTGTGGTTAGAATGATTGAAAATAGCCTCCCATCAACTTTTGTGTGTTTCATGTACATACAACCGTGATCTGTTGTACCGGCTAGTCTAGTAGAATAAAGCCTGTCACTATTTAAAAAGAATTAGATAAACTAAGGTACTGGTACTGTGCGCCAACAGTTTTAATTTCCTTTACCTAAATAAGTACTTTAACCCAGGATCTTATTTGCCTTTTATATTTCTGTACAAGCTTTTTTTTTCTTTTTTTAATTACCCCTACTGAAGATACTTCCTGTTATCACGTGAAATCTAAATATTGTAATACCATCTATGTCCTTATTGTGACACAGCCCTGTGTTAATAGTTCTTCTGGACAGAAAATGCCCTGGAATACACTTGACTGAGCATTATTTGTGGCAGTTAAACAAAAAATAGATTTAAAAAGATAATGAAATTCGATTTAAAATGTAAGATAGTCTCTAATGAAATACTGACCAGTTTTGGTAACTTAACATTTGACAGAAAAGGACAAATGGCAATGCACCTTAACTAGGTTATTTCTTTCATTACCTCACAGTACTTTGTAGATCTCCTACCAAGACCTAATATCTATTCAGCTGTCTTATAGCTCCAATAACATTAAGAGGCCTTTAATTGCCAATTTGTACCATGGTGTAATGTAGTTTGAAATCCTCATTATTTTACAGCCATTTTACGGTCTAGTCAGTGACAGTATGCTGGGGTAATTACACTTCATAGTGCCCAAGTGTATAAAAATCAGCAGCATTCAGCCCAAATCAACACCGTGAGCTCGATTCAAACCTCAGAAAAACATGGCATGTGTGATCTGTCTACATTAAAACCTCTCTTGCGATACCCAGTAGTGGCTTCTCTGTAGAAAGAACAGTTTGTGTACAGTGACAAAAACGAGCTTGTTACAGGCGATTGCAACATGAATTTTGCTCATAAAAACAGTCTCGCAGCGAGTTGGAGAAATAAGTACTGACCTGACTTGTGGAGTCATGAGGCAGTCCGCGTTGTTCCAAATACATTGACTACTTCCCATATCCACTGAATTCCCTATAATTTAGTTCATTGGAAACCTTTTTTACGTGTACTATAAAAGTAACAGTAGTGTACTTTTGTTTTTACAAAATACACGAAAGCAAAGAATGCTAAAGAGAACCTGAGTTTTCATGTACTTACAACACAAAGGGGCAGATTTACCAAACTGTCAGGCAACGCAGCATAGCAGGCAGGAGAGCACCATATCTTCCCCTCTCCCCAGTGCTGGCGCATGTTTGAGCTGCTTAGCGCTATGCACAACTTTGCGCCATAGTGCAAGGGTGTGTGCGAGAGTCTAGCATACGTTTTGTACTGGAGGTTTCTCATCCAGTACAAAATACTATACCTAGACACCTTTTGAAACTTGTCCTACTTAGTATGGAAAACCAGCACAAAACGTTGGTAGATCAAACCCAAAGTGTTTCACCATGGGCTCATTCAAGTGAAAGGTTAGTTGACTAAATGATCAATAAATCAATTACTAGGAAAAACCTCTATAAATATATAGTATATAAATGAAGAGAAGGTTGACTAGCCTACTAAATTCAAAGATCAGTTTAGAAATGCATTTAGGGACAGATTTATCATTATTTCACCCAGCGCAGCAAGCTTGTGGTGCCTGAAAGGGAAAGGGGTGTTTCACATTAAATACATTAAAAAAAATATATAGTAAAGCACTGTGAAAAAGATATCCAATGTAATTGTATTTAAAATGTATACGTTTGTTGACTGGAATTTAGGTAACCTAGGATGCTGACTCATGAGCAAACTGAAAAAACTATTTCAAAGTGGTTCTCTAGAACGTTTCAGAACAAGTACATATTAGATTTCTTTGTCCTTGAGAGGGCCATTTGGACCAATGTAGCCCTGTGGGTAAACAGGAGGTGGGTACAACAAGCCCTGGAGAAACATAAATGAACAGAATTAAAAGACCAGGCCAGATAGGCAGACATGTAGGAGGTAATTAGAACTAGAGTAGGTAGTGTTGTCTTCTCTTCACCTCATGACAATTTATCTCTTTAGGGAGAGTTAAACAAGGTATATCAACGTGCAAACCAGGAATACATTTGTGATCATCTCTAGCCAATTGTAATAAAAATCCCAACTCACAGTTTTTCAGGATTGCGATGAAGATCCTTTCCTGTGTGCATGCATCAGAGTTCCAAGTAACCAAATGAAAGAAGGGTCATTGCCTCTGTTGTGAAGACCTCCCTCCTGCCTTTTAATTTCAGCCCAATCCCAAATGGTTGAGAATATCAATATCTTCCCTGAACCATTAAATGACCAACTCCCTTTTTATTAGTAATTTGTTTCAGAATAGCACAGTGGAGGGTCTCTTCTGAAGAGAACAGGAGCTACATTGGCCTATTTTAAACTTCATGTCCCACTTTGCAGCCATCTAGAATTTTTCAGCTACCACCCTGGCTATTGCGTGTCAACTCTTTGACATAGCAAATTATATGTCCTTGGCTTTAGATCATCAGTATATCCAAACACCCAGTTGACACATTCTTGAAGATTGAATGTACATTCTTTACTGCAAAGGGTGTTGGTTTGAATAGGAAGTGCCCCCAGCTTAGTGGGCTTATGAAAGGATGCATTTAGTGTATATCATCAGTTAAAAGCCCTGTGCGAGTACCCTGAAATCAAGTAAAAAGTATTGAATCTAGTAAGTCCTTGACTAGTCAGGGTATTTATCTCATAGTATGGGGTGTGTTTGTCCATGCAGATATTCAGCCCTGGGGAGGCACTTGTGGGGTGGCCTTTGATACTAAAGGACACCCTCGGAGTCAGGCGTTTTTAAACATCTTCATTTATCCAGACATTGAAGTTGCCTGCCAGCCAGTATATTTTCATTTTAAAAATAATTATTTCTCTTGTGTGGAGATACCGGTCAGAAATAACAAACTAAAAACTAGCTTACAAATAGTTTTAGGGGGTTATTATGATCCCCGGCGGTTCAGACCGCCATGCCGCAGTGTGTGCAAAGACCGCCACCGGCATGGCGGTCTGAACCACAATATAATGCACACAGTGAGGGACCCACTGCCAGGCTGCCACCGACAGGCAGCCTGACGGTGGAAGGAATCATTGTCCGACAGGGCAGCGCTGCAAGCGGTGCTGCCCCTCGGATAATGATCCCTTCTGGCACCAGCCTTTCCCTGGCTGGTTCCCCCGCCAGGGAAAGGCTGGCGGAATGGGTGCTGTGGGGGCCCCTGCACTGCCCATGCACTTGGCATGGGCAGTGCAGGGGCCCCTGTGCAGTGCCCCACTGCGCAGGTCACTGCCTGATTTAGGGGCTATGATCTGCACGACAGGTGCAGCTGCACCTGCACCTGCCGCACAGAGGCATTGACGGCGGCTCCATGTGGAGCCGCCGGCAATGTCCCGGCCATGCATTCTGCTGGGCCAGCTGGCAGAAACAATGTTTCCACTCGCCGGCCCAGCAGAATGTTCATTATGCTGCTGGCAGGGTGCCAGGGGGGCTGACGGTCAGTGAAATGACCACCAGCATGAACACAGCGGTAAACACCGCCCGTGTTCATAATGACCCCCTTAGTCTCTTTGTCAACCACCTGTTAGACTCGGAGAAAGGCTTATTTTCTCCACTGGCCTACATGATTGCTACTGGACAGGTAGAAAAACAGTGTTTTGCTCTCCTGTTCCTCCCCTCCATTTTTACAATATGCCCCAGCATGTCAGACCTCTGGTAATCTGGTTGCCATGGTAAACCCTGGCAGGATTTCTTGAAATCTAAAGGTCCCCTCTCTGACAGTATCCTTCTCTTCTCTGACATTATCCTGCATTGTGTATAGCTCACTCCCTTTGAGGTCAGGCTTCACAGAGTCTACCACCCAAACGTGCTGGCTAGGTTGAAACTCTTGGTTATATACATACTTGTTGAACTCTGCTTTCTATATTTTACCTGACCTTTTTCATAGTGAGGCTATCTTGGATCTAAGTATCAGTACATATTCAGATATGTCATGATTGGGTTTCCTGCAAAAGATTTTCCACCCTTTTTTGCACAAGACAAAGTAGATCGCTCACAGGTGGGCCAAACAGGGCAACAGGGTAAGCAGGTGTTACTGGGCCCAACTGTATGGAGTGAAGCCTTATACTCCCGATGTCCTTGTCCCACTTTACTATGAACACTGACCAAATGGGCCAAGTACCCCTTCAACACTTAACTCTCAATGATAGCTCAAGTTGAGCGCTCCAAGGCTTCTCAGAGAGGACGTAGGTGTAGGTAGAACACAGGCTCACAGCTCAAAATACATCCATCAATCCCTGACAAATGATAGTCCTGTCAAATACTTGCTTTTACGTAAAAGGCAGTATTTATATATGAACACAAAGTATAATACAGCACACCACAAATAATAAACATAGGCCCTCATTACGACTGGTGGTGGGTGAAAAAGTGGCGGTAATACCGCCAACTGGCTGGCGGTAATTACCACCAAATTATGACCATGGCAGTGATGTCTCCAATAGACAGCCAATGTGCCACAACGACTGCCAGGGCGGAAACAAAAGTCACCACGGCAGCAGCCGCCTACAGCCAGACGGAAGACAAAGTATTGCCCACCATATTATGACACAGGAAACTGCCACCTTTTCCGGGGTGGTACCAACGCCATCAAAAGCCTGGGGGAAACAGAGCACAAAGTCAAAGGACTCTCCATTGGAGACGTTATGCTCCCCTGGAACACCAATGCTGGCAAAGACGACTACAATGAGTACAGTCGCTTAGCACAAAAGGGAGGGTGGGAGGAAAACAAGAGTGACACACACACACACACAACACACACCCGACACGCACACACCATACACACAACCAGCTGCATCACAAAAACAAGTAGACACTGAACATTTGCAGAATAATGCAAGGACAACAGGAATTGACGAAAGTGATTGTAATCAGTTCCACAAAAAAAAAAAAAAACGATTTGGCCATGAAACAGATATGTACACTTGTATAAAAAAGGGACACTGCCCAGTCCATAGTTCAAAGGGCCCACATGGCCACAGGGCACAGTCCAAGGCCCAACTTGAATCCTGCAACAATCTGGATAGAACACTGCAGGGGCATAAGTTGTCAAATAGGCAGGCACCACAGAGGGAGGAGGGGACCTTACCCGGATGTGGGAACAAGCCCACTGGTTCTGGAGGGGGCAACATACCCATTCCTTTGTCCTATGAAGTGCAAGGCCACAGTCTCTGGAGTGGGTGTCTTTCCCACTGGTTCTAGAGGGGGCAACATGGCCATTGCTTTGTCCTGGAGAGTGCAAGGCCACAGTCTCTGGAGTGGGTGTCTTTCCGACTGGTTCTGGAGGGGGCAGCATGTCCATTACTTAGTCCTGGGGAGTGCAAGGCTACAGTATCTGGAGTGGGTATCTTTCCCACTGGTTCTGGAGGGGGCAGCCCGCACAGTAGCCCCTGGAGGGTGGACTACATGGCGTCCGCCGGCAGTGATGACTGCACTGTGGTGGTGGTTTGGGGAGGCTCCTGGTCAGCCCCTGCACTCTGTGATGGCTGCATTGTGGTGGTGGTTTGGGGATTTTCCTGGTCAGCCACTGCACTCTTGATTGCTGCACTGTGGTGGTGGTTTGTGGAGGCTCCTGGTCATCCCCTGCACTCTGTGATGGTTGCATTGTGGTGGTGGTTTGGGGAGGCTCCTCGTCAGCCCCTGCACTCTGTGATGGCTGCACAACCACAGCTAGTGGTGGGGTCCTTTTGACAGGTGCTCGTGGTGGCAGTGTTTGGCTGACAGCTTCCGCTGGCGTAGATTGCCTCCTCTCCTCCTGGTCATGGGTTGGGATCCCTTACCCTTCCTGGCAGGGGTGGATGGGCTCTTCTCGCCTCTGCCTGCTGGTGCAGGCTCCATCCCCTTCTTTCCAGCGGGTGCAGGCTCCTTCCCCTTCTTTGAAGCTGGTGCAGGCTCCTTCCCCTTCTTTGCAGCTGTTGCAGGCTCCTTCCCCTTCTTTGCAGCTGATGCAGACTCCTTCCTCTTCTTCGCAGCTGATGCAGGCTCCTTCCCCTTCTTCGCAGTTAGTGCAGGCTCCTTGCCCTTCTTCACAGCTGGTGCCGGACTCTTCCCTTTCATCCCAGGTTGTGCTGCCTCCTTCCCCTTCAGTATTGTTGGTCTGGTATCTCTACCACCCGAGTAGGTGTTGCTACCACTGTCCCCGTGGAATGTTTAGCTGAGGTGCTTCGCTGGGTCCTGGCTGCCCTGCCCATACATGCAGGATGGGGGGAGGGAGAGGGAAGAGGTCAGTTGTGGAAAGGAAAAGCTTTTTAGGTACGTTGGGGCTGGAAGAGGGAGGACTAATAGGAGTGGAGGATGAGGAAGTGGTCATCTGAGGTGTATGTCTGCTGGATTTGGGTGCAGGTGCATGGTCTATATGCAGTTATGAGGAAGATGGTTGTTGGGTGTCTGAGTGCTTGCGTTTATGTCCTTTGGAGGGGGGACAGACACAGTGGGAGAGGACAGAGGGGAAACGTGCATGGATGTTGTGGAGGTGTCTGCCAGTAAGGTGTGTGTTCTGCTTGGTGTGGTGATGATGCTGGTAGTGGATATTGATGTAGTGCATGCAGGTGTGAGTGTAGACGTAACTGGGTGGGAGGTGGAGGAGGAGGAGGAGGGGGAGACAGTGGAGACAGTGGATGTTGTTGTATCTGCAAATGAATGGTGTTTGTGTGAGTGCCTATGGGATGAAGGGTGGTGCTTGTGTTTGCCTGTGCCACTCTTGGGTGTTTTCTTGTGTGCATGCTTGTCTGTATGTGTGCTTGGGATGGGCTGGGGTTGAGGAGCATAGGACTGGGAAGTGGAAGTTGGAGGGGGGACTGCTGGAACAGGGGCAATGGCTGCCATCAGAGAGGAGGCCAGAGCCTGAATCGATCTCTGTTGGGCCGCCAATCCACAGTGAATGCTCTCTAGGAATGCATTCCATTCTTGAATCTGGGATGCCAGCCCCTGGGTGGCATCCACAATGGTTGATTGCTCTACAGAGATGGATCTCAGGAGGTCAATAGCCTCCTCACTCAGGGCAGCAGGGCTCATTGGGGCAGGGCCTGAGATGCCCACCCTGCTGGGTGAGCGGGCACGGGCAACTCACTGAGGGGCTACTGGGAGGGCGGTGCTGGTACGGGGTGGCAGCTGTACCTGCAGTTGGGTTGGTCACAGAGGTATCCGCCACCACCAGGGAGTCCCCATCGGAGGAGGTATCTGAGTCTGTGCTGTCCCCTCCAGACTCCACCGTGGTGGTCCCCTCGCCCTCCGTCCCACTGGTGCCCTCAGTGTCAGTGGACTCTGCCTCCAGGGTCCTGTGGGATGCAGCTCCCTCTGTCACCAGTTCCTCTGCTCCTCCCCCAGATGACGCTAATGCACAAAAGGACAGGATGACAAAACAAGAAAGGGGGGAGAGAGACAAAGGATACACAGGGTCAATGACTACACCACCACCACCGTTGGCGTACACAGCACCCTCACACACAGGGAACAGGCCTACGCACTTTGCATGGCACTACCTGTCACGACTTACGTGCTGCTTTTACCTGGATTCCGCAGAGTGAGTGGAGAGTATCTTGTTCCTGAATGTTCGGCCTTGGCCCAGGTAGGGGCAACGCTTTCTGGTAGCTACGGTGCTGCAGGCAATGGAAACGCCAAGAGCAGGCCGTGTCCCTCAGAAGTAGTGCCAGAGGGAAAAAACCTCTGAAAGGGGAAAAATCCTCCAAAAAGGAAAGGTTCCTAAAACAGGAACAAAATGAATAGGTAAATACAGGAGCAAAAGTACAGGAAAAAACACTGCAACAGATGAGAGCCAGTATAGAATACAAGGAAGCAGGAGCAAAGACACCATCCAAACGAAAAGTGTTGCTGCGCAAGGAGAGAAAGAATCACAGCCCTTAAATACCAACAGACAGGATGCGACCAACAGGAAGTACAAGGACACCATCTTAGATAGTGAAAAACACATAGAACATAATGGACTAGGAGCCATAGAGAGTAAGGAACAAGGAATGCTGGGAAGAGAGGGGTAATATGGGAAAAGGAAAAAACATAAAGGAAGGCACAACAAAACTACAGGAAAGGAAGAAGAAAAGAAGAACAGGTGAGTGGGGGAGGTCAGACCAGCCTGGAAGCGCGTCGCGCTAAAAAAGAACAATGCCCCATGCCCAATTTGGGGCCTCGAAATGTGCACAGCAGGCTGGGGACGCGGAGTGTCTTCAGACCGCGAGCCGCGGCCCGAGCAGAATGTTCGGCTCGTGCCGTGCGCACCGGCGCAACACTACCAGTGAAATTGCTAGTCAGCAAGGAATGAGGGGCACACACCACCAACTGCAGCACACCTGGGGCCCTGCCCAGAAGTGAACAGTAACAAGCTAGGTAAGCAGTTTTTTACATTCAAAACCTTAGCCACCAGAGGAACAACGCTGCTATGTCTGGCCTGGCTAGGGGCACCCAAGGACACACAGCCACCTCCGGGATATCACCCCACCAGTCATATGTTGTAATGATATACTCACCCCCTTGTGGCTGCTGTGATACCCTCAAGCACACAGCTCAGGGTACGCCACCGCCAGTATGCCGGCCATCAGGGGGTTCAGGGGGTTCAGGGTCTGATGGGCACCCCTTCCTCATTGGGAGGCCATCCCCAGCTGGGCCTCTGCAGTCTTCCGTGCCCAGCGTCTCAGGTCCTCCCACCGTTTCCGACAGTGGGTGCTCCGCCTGCCATAGACCTCCAGGGTCCGCACCTCCTTGGCGATGGCACGCCATATTCCCTTCTTTTGATGGGCGCTGACCTGCAGAGGCAATACACACAGGAGAACACCATTAGACAAACAGTCCAGCCTGGCACACAAATGGCCCACCATACCCGTTTGCATCACCATTGGCACACACATAACCCAGCTCACAACATGTACTTTGCAAAGAGGACATCCATCCACCTCCCTTACACGAGGCCTTCACACACAACTCCATGCCTTAATGCCACATGCATCCTGCCCACAGTGTACTCACCTGTTGGTCTGGAGGCCCATACAGCAGTCCATACTGGGGTAGGAACCATCCACCAGTCGCTCCAACTCCTCCGAAGTGAAGGCTGGGGCCCTTTTCCAGTCACACCGGCCATGGTAGGTTCCAGGCACAGGTCACAGCTGCACATGCAGTGTAGGTCCTCTCCTGTGGAAGGTCAGGAAACAAGTGAGGAATCAGATAGAAAATGGCAGTCACGTCCACGGCGGTGCATACCGTCACCTCCGGCGTATATCCCCATTGGCCACTGCACCCCATAGGACCCAATATTAACCAATGAGGAATTGCACGGCAGTTCACGACCGCCTACTGCCACGACGCCCAACGTCTGCGGAATCACCTCACTTCCACCTGTCCCTCCATACAGGACAGGCGGTCGCCATTTCAGGTGGGGTGAACAGGCCTATTGATAATTGCTGTGTCACAGGATCAAAAGGCACATACTTTGTAAATTACACTGTCCCATAACATGTTTGCACGATGTGGACTGATGTTGTGGCTCCAATGTTCAGTTTGTGACAGCCTACTCGCTCTTGTGTCCCTTAGAGACCTACCGCTGCGGATGAATAGGAGATGGAGACATACCCCCGTGTACAGACCCCTGGTGGACTCAGCTACACTGGAGGACAGGCACATAATACTCACCTATAGAGTGGACAGGGTCACAATCACACAGCTGTGTGTCCAATTGGAACCTGACCTGATATTGGCTATCCATCTTCCCAGTGGGATCTCCCCTCTTGTACAAGTTCTATCAGTGATCCATTTCCTGGCGACTGGTTCTTTCCAAGTGAGAGTGGGCTTGGCAGCAGGAATCTCACAGCCAGTGTTCTCAATCATGCTAGCAAGAGTCTTGTCTGTCCTGATAAAACATGTGCAGCTACATTGCTTTCCCCCAGGTTAAGGATTTGCCCACTGTGAAGACCGGGTTTTATGCAATGGGGCATATCCCCAGTATAATTGAGCGATTGACGGAACACATATTGCATTTGTTCCCCCCGCCACAATGAACAGGTGTTGAGGAATCATAAGAGTTTCCACTCCATGAATGTGCAGCTGGTGTGCTTGGTGGACCAGTACATCTCACACGTCAATGCTAAGTATCCTGGGTCTGTGCATGATGCCTTTGTCCTGAGGAATAGCAGCATCCCAAATATGATGTCCCAACTAAAGAGGCACAGGGTGTGGCTAATAGATGAGCCCTGCTTCCCACCCAGTTTATGTTGGTGTTGGCCATATAGGATAGTGTGTGGCTAAATGTTGTCCTTCAATATTTGCAGGTGACTCTGGTTACCCAAACCTATCATAGCTGCTGACTCCTGTGAGGAATGCCTGGACAAGGGCAGAAGAACATTATAATGAGGCACATGGGCGAACCAGAAGGATTATTGAAAGGACCCTTGGCCTCCTGAAGGCCAGGTTAAGGTGCCTCAATCTGACAGGTGGATCCCTGTTCTACTCACCCGGAAAGGTCTGCCAGATAGTAGTGGCATGCCAGATAGTAGTAGCATGCTGCATGTTGTACAACCTGGCCCTCAGACACCATGTACCTTTTCTGCAGGAGGAGGAGACTGGAGATTCCCCTGTGGCAGAAGTGGACCCTGAGAAAAGTGAGGACGAGGTGGCAGAAGATGAGGATGTGGACAACAGAACATCAGTGATACGTCAGTATTTCCAATGACACACAGGTGAGACGCTGCAACTTCACATTTCTATGAGTATTGGTGTATTCTGTGTGGCATTGGCATGCTGGCATTACCCACTTCTTTGCCCTACTTACTGTTACCTATGGATATTCATTTTGCAGTTGTTGGTGATATGACAACATTCTCCTGGTGTGATCACAGCCAGCTACAGGTCATTAAGTCTATGCTCATACTACTTACAGTTCGTTTGCAATGGTTGTAGCTTGCAATACACAAAATACTGGTAGTCGAATTGTATCCAATGTTGTTTATTGTTGTGCTAAAATATAGAGGGAAAAGTGCAATGGAATGGTGTTATGATGGAGGAAAGTCCATTGTATTGTTCCAGTCTGTTTGTAGCACAGGTGCAGTGTCCATGGGGGCAAAGGAAGGGGAGCAGTGGCAGTTCAAGGTGGACACGGTGACTGAGTGGGACACAATGCGGACAATCCGGAGAGTCTCATTTCCTGGCAGTGGTCTTGGCAAGTGTCTCTGGTTTCTGTCTTTTTTGCAGGGAATGTTTACAGGGTGGTTCACCTTCTGTAGGGGTAGAGGTGCTGGTGGCCTGTTGGTCCTGTGGCAGGGCCTCCTGCCCACTAGCGTTAGCCGAAGTGGAGGGCTGTTTAGATGACTGGCTATTGGCAGGGGCCCGCTGGTGTACTGTTGCCTCCCTCATGATGTTGGCCATGTCTGCCAGCACCCCTGCTATTGAGATCAGAATGTTTTTAATGGCCTGCATTCCTCCCTGATACTGTCCCTCCTGCAGCCGCCTGTTCTCCTGCGTGTTGTCTAGGATCTGGGCCATTGTGTCCTGGGAATGTTGATAGGCTCCCAGGATCATGGAGAGTATCTCCTGGAGAGTCAGTTCCCTGCTCCTGTCCTCCCCCTGGTGCACAGCAGTCTTCCCAGTGTCCCAGTTGGACTGTGCCTCTGTCCCCTGAATGGTGTGCCCACTGCTACTGACCCCCAGGTCCCTGATTGGCTTGTGTGCGAGGTGTGGCCTGGGGTCCCTGTACAGGTGGGCACACTACTGATTGATGTGTCCTAGGGACAGAGGTGTGGGTAGGCTGGGAGGGCTCTGTGGTGTTGTATCCTGATGGGGGAGGCTCTGTGGTGTTCTGTGAGTGGGCTTTGGTGACCGGCTGTCCAGTGGTCCCTGATGGGCCAGGTAGAAAGTCCATGTCCTGAAGTCCATAGTTACTGTCATCACTGTGGGCCTCTTCTGTTGGGGGACTGGATAGTGGTGGCACCTCCTCTCCAGTGACATTGGCTGGGGTACCTGTGGGGATGTAAATGATGTATTATGCTTCAGGTGTCTGACATTTGTACTTCTGTAGCTACCCCTCTATGGTTGTTGTTCCCCTGCCAGCTTTTGCTTGTTTCTGTTGGTGTATTGTGGTTATGTTTCACTATGCTGTGCATGCTTTGGTGATGAGTGTCCATGCAGGGCTATCTGAACAGCCTTCCCCCTCCGCTGCCACTGGTGGCCAAGAGGCCCCACCACAGGACTCACAGGCCACCAGCACCCCTCTCCCTGCAGAAGATGAACCACCTCGCAAACGTTCCCTGCGATCCAGACAGAAGCCAGAGACACTTGCCAAGACCCCCGCCAGGAAATGGGACTCTCCTGATTGTCACCCTTGTGTCCCACACTGTCACACTGTCCACCTTGAATGGCCATTGCTCCCCTTCCTATGTCCCCTTGGCCAATGCACCTGTGCTACAAACAGACTGGAACTATACTCTGGACTTTCCTCCTTCATCACCCCATCGTATTGCACTTGCCCCTCTATATTTTAGCACTTCAAGAAACACCTTTGGGAAAAAAAGAAGTTTGGAGCATGTCAAATTTTTCTAAACACCCTTGGAAAAAAATGACACATTTTTCAAGTATGTATTTATTTAAACAGGTACAAACATTGTAATTCAACTGTACAGAAAATGAGCATATATTAATGACCTCTAGCTGGCTGCAGTGATCACACCAAGAGCATATGTGGGGTCACCAACATCTGCAAAATGTATTGCCAGAGGGTACAGTAAGTGGGCATAGAAGTGGGAAATAACAACATGCCGGTGCAACAGAAGTTAAAGTAAATGTCATTGAAATGTGAAGTAACACTGTCTTATCTGTGTGTAATTGGAAGTATTTTCTGATCACTGATGTTCTGTTGTCCTCATCCTCTGCCTCCTCATCCTGACTGTCCACAGGGTACACTGCTGCCACACGGGCATCTCCAGCCTCCTCCTCCTGCAAAAAAGGCACATGGCATCTCAGGGCAAGGTTGGGCAACATGCAGCATGCCACTACTATCTGGCAGACCTTCTTGGGTGAGTAGCACAGGGATCCACCTTTTAGATGGAGACACCGGAACCTGGCCTTCAGGGGCCAAAGGTCCTTTCTATTATCCTTCTGGTTCACCCATGAGCCTCATTATAACGTTCTTCTGCCCTTGTCCTGGCATTCCTCACAGGGGTCAGCAGCCATGATAGGTTGGAGGAACCAGAGTCACCTGCAAATATTGAGGGACAACATTTAGCCACACACTATCCCATATGGCCCACACCATACCCATACACCAACATATACTGGTGGGAACCAGGGCTCACCTATTAGCCACACCATGTGCCTCTGTAGTTGGGCCGTCACATTTGGGATGCTGCAAATCCTCAGGACAAAAGCATCATGCACCAATCCAGGATAATTAGCAATGACATGAGAGATGTACTGGTCTGCCAAGCATACCATCTGTACATTCATAGAGAGGAAACTCTTACGATTTCTGACCACCTGTTCATTCTGACGGGGGGACAAATGCAATATGTGTTCCATCAATCACCCCAATTATGTTGGGGGTATGTCCCATTGCACAGAACTCGGCCTTCACTGTGGACAAATCTTTAACCTGGGGAAATTCAATGTAGCTGCACAAGTGTTTAAACAGGGCAGATAACACTCTTCTTAGCACTACTGAGAACATTGGCTGTGACATTCCTGTTGCCAAGCCCACTGTCACTTGGAAAGAACCAGTTGCCAGGAAATGGAGCACTGATAGAACTTGCACAAGAAGGGGGATCCCAGTGGGGTGATGGATAGCAGATATCAGGTTAGGCTCCAATTGGGCACACAGCTCTGTTATTGTGGCCCTGTCCAGTCTATCGATGAGGATAATGTGCCTGTCCTCCATTGTTGCCAAGTACACCAGGGGTCTGTACATGGGGGTATGTCTCCATTTCCTATTCATCCGCAGTGGTAGCAATCTATCGGGCAAAAGAGTAAGGAGCCGGTCACAAACTGAGCAATGGAGATACAACAGAACTTTGCATGCTGTTAACCTGTAATGGGTAAGTGTGATTTGTCCAGTATGTCCTAATTTCACAAGTGATGCAGCAATTTTCAAAGGCCTGCTCCCCCCCTCCGAAATGGTGTCCCTCTGTCCTGTGTGGAGGGACAGGTAGAAGTGAGGTAATTCCGCTGACGTTGTGCGCTATTGCGGGCGGCGGCTGGGAACCGCCGTGCAACTCCTCATTGGTTAAAATTGGGCCCTATGGGTTACAGTGGCCAATGGTAATCTATGTCGGTGGTGACGGTATGCCCCGCTGTGGACGTGACTGCCATTTTCTATCTCATCCCTCACTTGCTACCTGATCTTCAACAGGAGAGGACCTACACTGCATGTGCTGCTGTGACCTGTGCCTGGAACCTACCATGGCCCGGGTGACTGGGGAAAGGGCCCCAGCCTTCACTTTGGCGGAGTCGGAGAGACTGATGGATGGGGTCCTACCCCAGTACGGACTGCTGTATGGGCCTTCAGATCAACAGGTGAGTACACTGTGGGCACAATGCATGTGGCATGAATGCAAGAAGTGGTGTGTGAAGGCCTCGTGTAAGGGTGATGGGTGGATGTCCTCTGGACAGTGTATTGGTTGTGTGCTGGGCCATGTGTGTGTAAACAGTGATGTGAAGGGGTATGGTGGGTCATAAGTGTAACATGCAGGACTGTTTGACTATTTCCATTTTCCTGTGTGTATTGCCTCTGCAGGTCAGCACCCATCAAAAGAATCGTATGTGGTGTGCCATCGCCATGGACGTGGGGACCCTGGGGGACTATGGCAGGCAGAGCACCCACTGTTAGAAACGGTGGGAGTACCTGAGAGGCTGGGCACGGAAGACGGCGGAGGCCAAGCTGGGGATGGCCTCCCAATGAGGAAAGGGTGCCCGTCGAACCCTGACCCCCCCTGATGGCCCGCATACTGGTGGTGGCCTATCCTGAGCTGGATGGGCGCTTGAGGGCATCACAGCAGCCACAAGGGGGTGAGTACAGTGCCCATCATTACAACTTATGCATGGTAGTGTGGTATCCGGGTGGGGGATGTGTGTCAGTGGGTGCCCCTAGGCCAGGCATGACATTGCAGCGTAGGTCCCCTGGTGGCTAGGATTCAGAAGGGAAAATCTTGCAACCTAGTCTGTAGGCATCCACTACTGGTCAGGGCTGCGTGTGTCCCAGGTGTGCTGCATTTGGAGGTGTGTGCCCCTCCCCATGCCTTGGCTGCTAACTGTTTCTCTGGTAGTGCTATGGCATATTGCCTAGGGCTGTTCCCTGTGTGTGAGGGTGCTGTGTATGCCAACTGTGGTGTTGGTGCAGCCGTTGACCAAGTGTATCCTTTGTCTCTTCCCCCCTTACTGTTTTGTCACCCTGTCCTTGTGTGCATTAGCATCATCTGTCAGAGGAACAGAGGCACCGGCGACAGAGGGAGCTGCATCCCACAGGACCCAGGAGGCAGAGCCCACCGACGGTGAGGGAACCAGTGGGACGGAGGGTGAAGGGAGCACCACGGCAGAGACTGGAGTGGACAGTTCTGACACAGATACCTCTTCCGATGGAAGCTCCCTGGTGGTGGCGGACACCTCTGTGACAACCCCAGCTACAGATACAGCTGCCACCCCCTTATCAGCACCCCCCTCCCAGCAACCCTTCATCCAGTTGCCTGTGCATGCTCACCCAGGAGGGTGGGCATCTCCTTTGCCCAAGGCACCTTAGGCCCTGCCCCAGTGAGCCCTGCTGCCCTGAGTGAGGAGGCTATTGACCTCCTGAGATCTATCTCTGTAGAGCAGTCAACCATTGTGGATGCCATCCAGGGGCTGGCATCCCAGATTCATCAATGCAATGCATTCTTGGAGGGCATTCACACTAGCTTGGCGGCCCAACAGAGATCGATCCAGGCTCTGGCATCTTCTCTGATGGCTGCCAATGTCCCTGTTTCCACCCTCCCCCCTCCAACTTCCTCTTCCCAGTCCCATTCTCCTCAACCCCAACCCATCCCAAGCACACAGACAGACGAGCATGCACACAAGACAACACACAAGAGTGGTACAGGCAAACACAAGGATCAAGAGCACAGGGCACGAGGTCCCCTCCAAATCCAGTTGGTAAGACACCCACATAGCCAAAACTCCCTAGGATCAAGAGCACAGGGCACAAGCCCCCCTCCAGAACCAGTGGGTAAGACACCCACATAGCCAAGACTCTGCAGGATCAAGAGCACAGTGCATGTTGCCCCCTCCAGAGCAAGTGGGCAAGTTACCCACTCAAGAGACTATGGCCTTGCACTCCTCAGGGCCAAGCACAGGGCATGTTGCCCCCTCCAGAGCAAGTGGGCAAGTCACCCCCTCGAAAGACTTTGACCTTGCACTCCCCAGGACCAAGCACAGGGCATGTTGCCCCCTCCAGAGCAAGTGGGCAAGTCACCCACTCGAGAGACTGTTGCCTTGCACTCCCCAGTACCAAGCACAGGGCATGTTGCCCTCTCCAGTACCGGTGTTCTTGTTCCATCTCCTGGCAGAGGTGTCCCCCCATCACCCATTCCCCTGAGGTGCCTGTCTATTTACCAACTGATGCCCCTGCAGTGTTCTTTCCATGTTGATGCAGGTGACATGTGTGGCCTTGGACTTTGGCCTGTGGCCATGTGGCCTACGAATATTGTGGACTGGGCTGTGTCCCTTTTTCTGCACATATGTATATATCTATTATCTTGCCTAACTTATTTTCCTTGATGTGTTGCTCTCATTACATTCACTTTTTCAAAATCGTTTTGTCCTTGCATTATTCATTTGAGTTACGTGGTAAAAATGTTTTAGTAATGTAGCTGATTGTGTGTATGGTGTTGGGGGGAGGTGTGTGTGGTGCGTGTGTGTGTCACTGTCTTTTTCCTCCCTCCCTCCCTTGTGTGCTAGGTGTCTGTGCTCACCGTCGTCGTCTTCGACGGCGTTGGTGTTCATGGTGGAGCAGCAAGTAGAAGATCATGGGGAAGACATGCAGTTCAGGCTCCATGGCGGTGTGGATGTTCCCTGTGTCTCCAATGGTGAGTCCATTCCTTTCTGGTTCAGTTTCTGCCAGGCTTTTGATGTCGTTGGAACCGCCCCTGAAAAGGTGGCGGATTGCAGAGTCTTAATATGGTGGGTAGAACATTGACTTTCGCCTGGCTGTAGGTGGCTCCCGCCATTGTGGCTGTTGTTTCCGCCCTGGCTGTCGATGTGGTACATTGGCTGTCTATCAGAGATCTTACCGCCATGGTCATAATTTGGCTGTAGTTACCGACAGCCTGTTGGCGGTATTACCGCCACTTTAACACCAACTGCCCGGGTTGTAATGAAGGCCTTAGTGTCTCTCTCTTTTAAGTCTGTATTCTGGGCGTCAACCACTTTGAAGTGTCCAGTCCTCTGTTGTGCTCATTCTCCAGAGAGCAGTCTATCACAGGAGTGCAGTCTGGAATTATGATGATCCCAAACACAATTCATGGGACTGGCTAAAGGTTCATATTTCTTACCTGGATGTCAGTATCAGTGATATGTTCATAAAAAGGTTACCAAAGGTCAATAGCTGAACTATTTATGATTCCCTTATCAGCCTCATCTCTTTCCTGAGATATGCCTAGGCCTCTTTGATCAGTGACCTCAGTCAGAATTCAAGAGCCCCTTTTGAAGAGCCATGATTTTCTTTTATCCAGGGTATGCCTCACCCAGGAAAGAAGAAATCCACAAATCTGTCTGATGGGAATCCTCTACCTCCATATATTCCTCCAGCCATCCCTGTGGTTCCTAATCTGGACCCACAGGCCTCCTGCACTATACCACTCCAAAGCTCTCATCCATCCTTAGTGCTGCACCCAAAACTGCATGTAGTTTTACTTGTATTACTGCCAAAGGCACACATATATAACTGTGTGCTGTGTCAAGAGATGCACACAGGCCTCCATGCACTGCTGCCACAGTCATACAAACACAACAGTATACTGTGAAACGAGCTATGCACACTGCAAAGGAACTTCAGTTGAGTGGGTTAATAAGCCCCACTCTCATGGAGCAGGTAAACCAACTTGGTCATGATACTGATTACTCATTAAAAATACAGTATACTATCACCACTGTGCTTGGACTACTTAGCTCTTGGTAAGGGCTGTAGTCTTTGGTCACTATGAGGGTAGTGCACTGTACACCCCTCCTAGTCTAACCAGACCCCAATACAAGAGACAGGCCTAGATCATGCACATGTATGATCCATGCTTGCCCATGACCACAGTTAGTTACCAAGGATACAAATATCACCACAGCTGGGGTACTCATCCATCAGCTTGTAATAAGTTTTCTGTCTCAACAGGTATTAAACTCACTATCTACTGTGGCACCATCCTGTAGGTAAACCACAGGCATGGTAAAGCCGTTTTCCTCATGAGGGCAATTTAAATCTCTCAAACATGGCTTTAACACTATCATTGAACCTTTTTGGAAAGCTCTTTGGTTTGGGAATGGTACAGCTTTGAAATTCATAGCTTAGTCCACACTCATTTCACATCAGCTTAGTGTTGGTGGGTGTGTGTGTAGATATAAATTTGACTCAATAGCCTGAGACTATCTGTTCATACTGCCAAAGGGAAAATAAATAGTAAGGCCCAAGCAATTATGGAAACTCTGACCCTTTTTTGAGGCGTATCATAAAGGTACCTAGGTACCATCAGAAATAAAAGGTTAATTGAGAAGGTATTAGTTTTGAGAGGCCCTTGTCATTCTCCTATCTCTAAAAGGAAAACTTCACCAATACCAGTGAAATTAAGGGTGGTTTCAGACTTAGGGCAGGATTTATATATTGGCAGACAAGTTACTCTGTCACAATGGTGAGGTATAACCTATCCGCTGAAATCTATGTATCACTATATATCCTATGGGATTTACATTTCAGTGGGCGGGATATCCCTCACTGTCGTGACAAAGTAACTCAACCGCCAATATGTAAATCAGGCCCTTTATGTTGCTCTGTTAGGATGTCTGAAGTTTAATGTTGCTCTCCCTCGCCCACCTTGTACTCTTGGGAATCAACAAGTCACTCAAGAGACTCAAGAGAACAAAGGCATTTAGTGGAATTGGGAAAGGCACACATCACTGTGTTGCACCCTCTGTTGGACTTGGTATGGATTTGTCTCATGCATTTGAGTCCTAAATGAATAAACAGGTTTACTTATGGTCATGTGAACTGAACTATCTCATACTACACAAAAATACTGTCTATCGTATACTTTTTAGAGTTGGCTAACAATCTGCAGCTATATGTGCTTGTAAATACAAATGGTTCACCTACATCATATAATATGAAATGCTAGTCTAAAGTTTAACTCATCTGCAGTATGATGATATTTGCATGTAGAACCAAAACCTTCAAGTGTCATGAATGATACTGAATGCAGTTTACAATGCATTCAGAAAATCAAATCAAGTACATAGGTCAAAGTTTTTAGAAGGAATAGGAGATTGACATTCCACAGACAAAAATGTAACAGTTGTGTAATAATGCCACCTTTAATAATACGTCCGAGTCCATAAAGCACAGACATTGGCATTGCCACAAGAATAAGATCTGCAGAAAAAATTCAGCTGAAAACATGAAGAAGATTTTCCAGAGATGCCTGTAGCATAATTCAGTCTTCAAACCAACCAACACATGAGCAAACGAAAAGCAGCTATTGGTTTCCTCAGGATAAAAACACCTTAATATAATTGAATTCAAAGATGGCTGACATGTTCTTGTTTATGTTTGTTGTTGTTTGGATCGTGACTCTCACTATGTGGATGCTACCTTGCTTTATTGCTTTGGGAAGAATAAATAAGACACTCACAATTTTTGCTTCAGACTTAGAAGTATAGGATGCTACTTAGTCAATATTAAATAAGTGAAATCAATATTCAAGATATAAATGTCTTGAATGACTAAATGTAAGGAACCATAAATGTACTTAATGTCTATGTCCTTATACCTTGATTGGCCTCAGTTGCAAATCCTCTCCTACTTTGACTACAAAGATGGATACTGTGTTGATTTTTCGGTGTAGATCATACAGGACTTTCTGAAACCTATAACCTTTGTTCCAAGGCACCCCTTTAAGTGCAGCAAAAGAGGTTGCCCTTACAGAGCTCTGTAATATTGCACTACTCGGCCTAAGCTGATTCATCACATAGTGGCATCCACATTCAGGCTTCCTTTGATGGGAGAAGTATTGAATCTACTGATTTTGTTCTTGATCTCAGAGGAGGCATACTGGTAGTGATTTTGCTCAAGCTCTGACAGCCTCTTGTTTAAAATAAAGGAAGTGCCTGAATGAAGGATGGAACTGATGTTGGACTCATCATTGCTCTGGTACTCCATGACATTCCTGTACCTTTCTTGGAGGGAATTTGTGTAATGGCTCTGTCTCCCAAATCACTTTCCCAAATGGACCTTCATTGTTTGTGTGGTGTGCTCCGAACCACTTTAGCTAAACATGGTGAGTCATAGAGACCTGTGATGGTATCTGCCACATTCTCGTGGGGCGTTGGCATGGGCCTCACTCTATTGTGACTAGAATCGTCCTCCATATTCTGCCCATTTGGTAGTGTGGGCCATGGATGGTGTGTTGGCAAGAGCTATTGCATTCTCTGATAACACTACTGAGACTACTGACAACTTCTTGCTGTTGGCATTGATCTTGGTCCATCTGGTGCTCCACTAAGCTAAAGGCAGTTTCCAGCCTGCACTGCCTGCACTCATGCTGACCTTGTAGTGAATCCTAGTTTGTTTTAATGGGATAATGGGATACAGGAGTTAGCTTAACCTTTGGCTTGCAGACTTGTGCCCCCATCACCCAGTGACTTTTACCCTACTTATCTTGGTCTGTTTTAGCGCATTTATTTAACTAAATATTTTAAGATGGCTGCCTTGTTTTTACTTAGGCAAATGTTTTAGTTTGTGTTATCAGTGCCACCACGCTAAAGCGTCAATATCAAGCGACAAAGCTAAACAAACTGTTGGTGTTCACTTGAGGTACTTTTCCTCTTCACGCTTTCGTGTGAATTGTGTCTATAAATTATCGTCCCAAGCATGTCTTGTTATCTATTATTTGGGAACAGACCTACGTCAGGGGTCCAAGCAGACCTGTATAAATTATGCTCACTTAAACAGATAGTCAGAGAGATTCCGACCAGATGCCATCGCTGCTATTGATGCTGCACGTCACCTCGAAGCTGACCCAGTCTTCGCGTCCTTACAGAGTCTGAGCTATAGACCTCATTCCAAGGTAACAAGGGTTGGGGGCTCTTTTCATGGACATGGCAGTGTCCATGAGATGAGCATTGTCAGTTTAGGTTTAACATGCCTAGCTCTGGTTTAGGTTAGAGGTTAGGCCTATCATGCTAGGGTATTAGGACATTTTCACAACTCATGTCTTTTCATGTTATTGCAAGATGGTGGGGGTCTTTGTATTATTGACTCTTGTCTTTACCGTTCTCTTTCTTGCACTGTTCATTATCCTGATCACTGCAGCCCATGCAACTTATCGCAGAATGCAGTTTTGCTAAATAAAACATATTGAAACTTTACTGCATCTTCTTCCTTGCCTGTGTTTGATTGAGACATGTTAATAATGTGAGAAAGGGATAATCTCCGTTTAACCATGAAACTCCCTGAGATGTCACACTCTTGAGTCCATGCGTAAAGGCTGCCACAAATCACCTTTTACTGTTTGGGTTTTTGGTGAGGTGCTGCTTGTGAGCCAGGAGGGTTGGGACGACAGTTGCGACTTGTTGTAGGACCTACAAACATAAGTACTGACATCCTTAAACCAACTACGACATGGCGCCACCAACGATGGTGTTTAGGCACTAATTTATGGATATCTCGATTAACACAGTCTCACGAACTTCAGGAACCCGTAAGTACCATTATACGGAGACGTCCGTGGTCTTGGGGATGATCCTCCTCAGCTGAACAGGGAGCACCTAATAAGGCTGTAGGTTGTTTGAGCTCAAACACATAAAAGGACTTTACTCCCCATTTGGTGTTCAATCTCTTATACCCATTATACAATATGGCTAACGGTATAGATATTCCTGAGAATGTTAGACATGCATTAACCTTACAATTAGTAGCGCATGGCTTAACAGAATAGGGCAGGGATGTTACATTTATAGTGGAGGCTAGTGAGGCTTACCAAACAGAAACATTTTATTCCTGGTTACATTTTCCCAAGGAAGACAACACTACATTCAAATTCCACACATACAGAATTGCAAACCTACCAATATGGTACCAAGCATACCAGTATCATGAAATACCGCTCACTTATCAGGAGCATCAGAACTGGTTTGAAGGCATCCTACCACATGTTATACAACCATGAGATTAGGTCCCTTAGGTAATGATAGACCAATGTGGCCTGTTTGCCACATACACATCTCACCCAGGTATACAAAATATGCAGACAGCAGACCTGCGAAACTTGAATCTTGAACTAGTAACACTTTACAGACGACTAGTTCAGTTGGTAATGCAAACTCTGAACACTACACCACCGTGTCCAGCACCACCAGCACCTGCTGGATACCAGTTGGCTACTGGGATTAATCCACAAACAGTGCATACTATCATAGGTAAGGTGCCCACAGAACGAGAAAAAATCCTGTTCTGGATAGCGCAGAAAACAAATCAGCTAGAAGCTGTGTTTCCCCACACGGGAACACAGGAGAAACATAGAATTCTCACAATGTGCTTGCCTTTCTGGATGGTTCCCTCGGTGGAAGACTACGCCACATGGGGTGCAGTCTTCGCTGCAATATACACTACCACACATGGTATCCTGACACTTGCCAATTTGCCTAAAGTGTTAAAACAAATACAGAATGAACACGGGCTGCACCAGCCCTAGATTAGGGGATGAAATTAATACGTAACTTAGACGCAGTCTCCTCGATCATACTCAGTAACATTAAAGGGGAAGTGGAAGCACTGGCTATTCGCCAGCGTCTCCAATAGATTCCACATTTAGACTGGGAGAAAGAGGTACCAAAAATGATTTCCGACACCTATATTGTACAGGACGGGATAGTTTGGGAGCCAAGCTGAAGAAAATCAAATTACAGAGTACCATCCCTAAGGAAGGTACTAAACAAGCACAGGAGGATTTTAAAAAGCGCTTGGATAAGCAGAAGCAATTTAAATATAGATGAAAAAGAGAGCAGATTCTCCACATCCGGAGAACTCCAAAAGGAGATACACTCTGAGAACTAGGGAAATTATAAAAGCTCCTGATAGATATACTGAATCACGTCCCTCTTGTTTCTTTCAGGACACACCGGATATGCATAGCGGGAGAGGGGGCCATCCTGAACGACATCCTGAATACGTGAAACAGAAGAAAGACTCACCAGTCTTCAGACAAAAAAAGAAGATAAGTCCCCACAATAAAAGCCACAGATTAAAAAGAAAAATGTGGCAGTACTGTCAATTAAAAATGCCAGTACAATTGAGAACATTGCTGAAGAACAAGATGTGGGCAGTGACACTGTTAGACAGGACAGCAGAGGTCAACATTTGTCGCCAGAGTCTGGATGAGACAGCAACTAGCGATTTTATTGAAGTTGAGACTGAACACAGCTGCGTTCTCCCACCCAACAGGGTTTATGATTTAAATATCCAAATTGAGGGAGAAGTGGAGCGCACCATAGGTGTGATATTTTGGAATGAACTTAGTTGTGATATCCTGCTGGCCAAAAGGGACTGGCCACATGAGCACGTCCGTAAGCTCCCACATGGGGAAGATGTAATTTTGCCTTCTTTCTCTGATCTTGTTCCTGAGGCAGTAAAACATGCCTATGCTGTCGATTGGGCTTTAGAGCAGGCACCTGTGTTGTACCGCAATTATGTAGGTTGGGACAAGGACTCTCCTTGTCATGTAATACCTATGAAGTCATCACCCAACCTCAGCCATAATATCCTGTTAAACATGAATCAAAAGTTCCAGTGAGGGAGATTCTCACTCAGCTCGAGTACAAGGGAGTAATTGAGCCCTGTGTCTCTGCAATGAATAACCCGTTATTCCCCATTGTGAAACCAGACCATTCCTATAGAATAGTCCTAGATTACAGACATTTAAATAGTTATACACTTACATACGCTACACAAAATTTACATAGCACAGCACTAATTAACAATATAGTGCGTAAAAAATAAAAAACGACGTAGGATATTTCCATCTGGTTTTTCTACCAAAACTTAGCACTCAAAAGTCGGGACCTGAGTGCATTCTCATTTGGCCCACAAAAACGCTATTGCTGTTTGCCTCCAGGCTAAAAGAACAGCCCTGGGCTGTTCTCAGCCCGTATAACATCAATATTGCATGATATTGATCCCGAGGCGTTGTCTTATGTGGATGACATCTATCTCACAGTTGAGGACCTCAACATTAATCTTGCCAGGGTTGGTCGGATTGTGTTAGGATTTGCAGCCCTCGGCTACAAATTCAATTTTAGGTAAACTAAAATAGCCTTTCTCAGCGTACTGTTCCTGGGATACAAGCTATCAAACGTGGAAAAGAGCCTGGCCCCACACTTTTTAGAAAAATGTGCACAACTTCACCCACCTTACACTCTCAAGAAACTACAGTTTTTACTAGGTTTCTTTCATTTTGGCAGAACATACATTCCTGCACAACGTATCAAGCCACTCTATGACTTAATATGCCCAGATTTTTCTAGCAAACACTGGACAGTTGAACACACATGCATCCTTAGGGAATTGCAACAGGACATGCTAGAAGCCAAACACTTGCACACCGGTGACAACAAAACAAATTTGGTCATCAGAATAATTGCTGGTGCCATTGAGTTTACTTATGTCACCTTTAACGAGGGCAACACAGTGCCCATAGCATATGTATAACATTTATACTCCAATGCAGAACAACGTTTTGCACCCACAGAAAAAATTAATTCTGACTGGAGTTTAAATGTCATTAAGGAGAGGTCACTTGACCAAGGGAAATGCATCATTGTAGTTACCCCAGTGTCAGACTTAGAGGCCGTCATCAAAGCAAGCGTTCCTAACGCCAAACCATTGACCGCCACTGATGTTGACTACCTCTTTGATCCAAAACTTCAGACACAAGAATTTCTCCAATAAGAACCGGAGTACGCTGCTCCTCTAGATATTTTGCCAGTTGATAGATACCATACTGTCATTTATACTGATGGTTCAGCACAACCAGATGTAGGTACCAAACATCAGTATTCAGCCACTTGTGCAGCCGTGAGTGGAGTGATGAAGGATGGAGTTTTCCACCCTCATAATACCTACATGCAGACCCTAGGGGACTACGCAACTCAGCTGGCTGAACTTGAAGCCCTTCTTCTAGCGCTAGAACACACAGAGCCAGGCTTGCTGACTCCAATTGTCTGTGCCTCGTACTAATGCTTCCAGTCCTATAGTGATTACATCAATCATTGGAAGCTGAACAGGTTTAGAGACTCCAAGGGGAACACCGTAAAACACACATTATTGTGGGGGAGGGTGGCTGATCTCAAGGATAAGCTGCCATGTGTCCAGGTAGTACATACATTGGACAACCGTGTAGGAGTGCACATTATCGGCAACACTTTAGCTGACAAAGCAGACAAATCCACAGTAGTTATGGCTTCTGTGGCTGCAGTGGCTCATTCTCAGACGAGATTGGATGATGAAATTCTGCCTGCCGTGAAAGTTTTGGCTGAAGGCAAGATTCTCCCAAAGGCATACCCTACAAAATATTCTTACCACATCAGTGTGCAGAATGTTGCCTACGCAACAATTCCTGGGGTTGGAGATCCAGCAATCCCCAATCAAGACCAGAGATTAGATCTAAAAAACGTAGCGAATGAGGGTGTCACTTCTGCTCATGCTGGTATCTTGGCCACAGTAACACTCTTAAAGAAACACTTCTGGTGGCCAGGTCTATACAAACAGACAAAACAATACATCCTTTGTTGTGACATTTGCCAGCAAATAAAGGGCTCTAATATCTAATGCCCACCGCAGACATCCCTCTTAGTGTCCAGCAGGCCACTACAATGGGTTTACCTGGACCATTGCTATCAACTTCAACCTGATGGTGTACACAAATACATTTTAGTCGCTGTAGATTTTTCTTCTAGATTCCTGTGGGTGTTGCCTCAGTGGTCGGCTGACGTTCTAACTGTTATAAAATACTTGCTGATCTTTATTGGGAAAATATGCAGTTGCAGCATTCAATTCGAACAAGGGCCCTGCATTTGCCTCTAAGGCATTCAGGGACACCATGGTGACAATGGGTGTTGAATTCCATTACTCCTCACCATACCATCCCGAGGGAAATTCGGTTGTGGAGAGGCAGAACCGTAATCTAAAGCAGTCCTTAACAGCTAGAGTATTAGGTTCTGGCCACAGTTAGCTTCATCACCTATACGGGGTCCAGAGAGCACTGAACAATCTGTCAAGACGGTCCTTGGGGGGACGCACTCCTTATGAGGTTCTCTTTGGGATACCTATGTATGTCCCAGATCTTGATGGCCCTCGTTTGATGGCAGCAGAGACGCATTTTTGTCATAAATGAATGTCTCACTGTTTTACAGGAGCTTCAGCAATTTTGTGATGATAAATCATCAGCCAGTGCTGCCACCTTAGGAATAAGGGATTTACCAACAACTTCGACTGGCTTGATTCCTAAAAAAAGGGATCTGGTTCGTAAAAAGATCGCTGTGAAGAAGGAATTCGGTCCATCCTACAGAGCACCAGTCCCAGTCCTTGGAGTGCAAGGTACCAGAACTGTCATCATACCACCAATGCCTGGATCCAAAGCAAACAGGTTAATTTCCATTGATGACGTCAAAGTTCACCATGTGGCCAAACCTGGACAGTAGACCCAGAGATCCCTTGGGTAGTTCCCAATCCCCTCTCACTACCCAATAGGACATACCTCTTCAAAGTAGAATCAACAACACTGCTTCGGACTACAAGACAATGTCCAACGATGCTACAAATACTACATCGACCGTGGGGAGGGCCGAAAGTGAGTTCTTGCTGATTCCAGTTACCACTCCAACAACAACACCTGTCCAAGATTTGGCTGTTTTTTTCACAAACACTACACAGACTGATGACACTGTCTACTATGAGCCTCCACGTGAGGTGGATCCATCCACCAGTAATGCAACTGCTCCCGCGTTTGCCGAGACTGCCTCTGGTTATTTTGTTGACATTGATGACTTTTCTTCAGACTCATCCACTCCAGTAATTGAAAATATTTCAAAGACACGTAAGCTATATCTATGGCTTAAAAATAACTACTTAATTCACCAACTGAACTATTTATGGTTCTGACTGACATTTTCTGCATTATTTGTATGGATTGGTTTTGTGACGGTTTTCTTTTTGCTTATAAATGGTCATTAGCTTCCTGAACGCTCCTCAATTGAACCTTGTGGATAAAGTCTTAACTCCATATCATTCCTCATATAAGGTCCGAAGAGACTTGTCCCTTGTGAACATTTCAGTTGTGCCAATTCCTGATAGGATTGTGTGGGACAACGTTCCATTTGATATGTACTGGCCTACTGAGGTTTTTCAAGTTCCATATGTATTTAAAACTTCTATGACTGACGTAATTACACCTGGTGTTGTATCTGATGATTGGGATGTCCAGACAGCTGACTTCATGTTAACTGAAATGATGGATTATTCAGTGATTGAAAGTGATGATGTATATAGACATACAATGAATTATGGGGAAATGTTCTGTTACAATAACTGTGGACATTGCTACCTGCACTGTGCCACTAGACACAGACCAGTATTTAATTACACACAGTGGGAACAATGTTCAGCACCACCAGCTGGGAGCCCAAAACGTTATACAGATAAGTTTACTTATTTTTCTGGGCATGACACAAAAAATCCTGAGCCATATTATTTCAAATTACCTCCTTCCAAAATTAGGAACATTTTGCTAACTGATACAAAGCTAATCTATTCCGATTCCTTTGTTTCCCATCTTGCAGTTGAGGGTTATGAATACTGAAAGAACACTGTTGATTTAAAGAGTGTATGGGGAACACAAGATTGGCAAATACAGGGTAGGAAAGCTTTATTTAGAGCATGCCCGATCCCTGTGCAAATGATCTTTTTAAATGACACCATTCAACAGACGTCCTGTCTGGAGTTAGCAAAAATTAAAGAAATGAACACGCCCAATATCCCCACACCGGCGAAGTTTAATGATTGGTAATTCTTCCTGAATGTCACAGAGGAAGAGCGAGATGCAAAGGTTCAGCCTGGTACCTATAATTCTTCACTTTCCAGTCCCCGCGGGTCGTTGTTTTTGCCAGTAGACACCAATGGATGTCAGGCACGTTTTTTGAATTCCTCAAGGGTTTCAAGATTAGCCGGCCAGACTCTCACTTCGTCTTGGGTCAACACATGGGTATAGTTACAACATACAGTGTAGGTAAACTGTGCCAACAATGGATACAGTCTAACACAATAGCCTCAGTTAAAGAACATCTTAACACTCTTTCTGAGGATGTAGACTTGTAGTACTTTTTGTTAGGTCCTACGAAGCCACGCTCCAAATGATTCATCTATGCTATGTATAATGAGATCTGGAAGCTTTCTCAAATAGAAGCTGCTGTGCGTTTGAGACAAATAGATAAGGAAAACTTAGAAAAGGCTTTAGCTATTGTCAATAACAGCATGAATACTCTGTCCAACAGGATTTACTCCCTGACAACATAGTATCGTCTGTGATAGATATCATTCAGACAGACATGTTCCATTTGTATCATGGACAAAGTCAGCTGCGTTCTATCATGCAGTTAGGTTGGACATTACAAACATGGAAAAATGGCCAAATCAATTGAAATTCATTAATGCTAGTGAATTGTGTACTGCTTTTAATTTATCCAGGGGACAGTAGACAATGTCTAAAAGGGAAGTGAGTTTCACCATGCTTCATATAGAGAAGTTAGAAAAGTTTCCTTTCACAGTTGCAGAGAGTCCTTCCACGGTACGGCTCCTACATGGCATTATTAATCTGCCCATTTCCACTTTTTGTTTTTCAAAATGCCTGACACATCTTGCCATGGGCAGGTACGAGCGTCTAGGCGATGGCTAAATTAAAAAAGAGTGGGAGTTGCCCTGTGATTATGAATGTCTGAACAGCAAAATAGAGGTCTTTCTTAGAGGAAGCGAATGTGAGACTACTGCTAGTCATTCAATGATCTGCAAGCAGGTGTCCCTTCACGGCCTTTGCAATGCGAGGGTCACAGACTTGGCCTGTTTTCTGAAGGGTACTCCTGTCCCTTTGATTCAACCAGCATTTCATATACTTTCGAATGGAAGTTATGTGGTGCTGAGCGACCAAAGCTGTTGCGGTACGTGACCAGGAATTGCCTACGCAATTTCAGTCTCTAAAGTCATTACGTGCTGTGGACAAGTTTTATTCCCCCCCCACACGGGAGATAAAAGTATCAGAAATGTGACCTCACATTGATACTGTTAATGTGTATTATGACAAGGTGAGCAGATTAAAGGCGCTACTGTTTCAAAAACAAGTTGCGTTGACATCAGCTAGAGAGACGTAGGCTCTCCCGATAGCGAGATCACCAGCCGAGATACAATCCCCATTAAATACTAACTACCCCAAGCACTTTGGAGAGCTGGTATCCAGAATTTTCAATGCCTCGAGCACTGCTTTGATTATCCATTTCTCTAACGCTGTTGGGTCTGGATTCGTGTCCATCTTCCAGACTGTCCTCGGAGTCATCCCATCAGCCATCCATTCACTCTTTTCAAGTGTGTTTGGCAGCTTTCCTATAATTTTGGCATTGATTGGCGGAATACTACTGCTATTTCTTCTGATTCGCAGTGGTTGTGTCTTTCCGGCTACGCAAAGCAATGGAGGTGCTGCCACCAGCTCAACTGTGCCATGAACGCATGGTTCAGATCTTCGATGCTTCCTTGCTGGAGGAATTGGAGCATGATTGGTCATTGTCATTCTGACCACTCCTATGGTACGTACAACCAGTCTTTCGCTGCGTGTGGTGCCTCTTTGAACATTTGCCTACAGTGCGTCTTGCTGTTACACCAGTGCCTCCTGTAGACCAAGAACTGCTCAGGGTTCATTCACGGTCATGGCCCTTGAGACTAAGGCTGATTCACGAGGCCACTTACGAGCCTTCCTTGTTGAACGAGTTGGCTCTTTGCACCATGGAGGATGGCACTACTGCAGGTGGACCTGCACAAGAGACTACTACGCACTAACGCTCCGTGGATCTGTCTGCCCATCCTGTGATTGATCTAACATCTAACTATGGCCCTCATTACAACCCTGGCAGTTGGTGATAAAGTGGCGGTAATACCGGCAACAGGCCAGCGGTAAAAAAAATGGAATAATGACCACGGTGGAAACCGCCCACAAAGACAGCCACTTTAACACACCAACAACCACGGCGGTAACAACAAGCACTGCAGCGGTATCTGCCAACAGCCAGAGAGAAGACAATGTAACGACCACAGTATTACAACAGGCCTATACGCCACCTTTTCCGGGGCGATATCAACGACATCAAAAGCACGGCGGAAACCGAACACAGAAGGCAAAGGACTCAACTCTGGAGACTCAAGGAAGAACCACGATGCCATAGAGCCCGAGTTGCACATATTTCCCTTATTGTATACCTCCTCATTCACTACGAACAGCAATGCCGGCGAAGACGACCACGGTGAGTACTGCTGCCTAGCACACAAGGTAGGGGGGAGGAAAAAGAGAGTGACACATAAACGCAACACGCAACATGCAACACCCCCACCCCCAACACCATACACACAAACAGATGCAGTAACATTACATATACACCCCGTACCCCTCAGGAATAATGCAAGGCCACAAGGAACTGATTAAAGTGAGTGTAATAAGATATAATACAAGAAAATGGTAATTAAAAATCAAAACAGTATATACATATATACAAATGGAGGGACACTGCCCAGTCCTCAATGTCTGTGGGTCACAGGGCCACATCATATAGGCCAAGGCCCGACTTGACTCCTGCAACAACACAGAGAGAACACTGCAGGGGCATCAGGTCGAAAATACACAGGCATCTCAGGGGGACGTTGAATGGGGGGCACCTCAGCCGGAAGATGGTACACCACTGGTCCTGGAGGGGGTTACATGCCCTGTGCGATGTCCTGGGGAGGGCAAGGCCACAGTCTCTCAAGTGGGTGGTTTGCCCACTGCTTGGTCCTGGGGAGTGCAAGGCCACAGTCTCATGAGTGGGTGATTTGCCCACTGCTTGGTCCTGGGGAGTGCAAAGCTACAGCCTCTCAAGTGGATGGCTTCTTCCACTGGTTCTGGAGGGAGCCTTGTTCCCAGTGTGCTTCATCCTGGCAAGGAGAGGGTGCGTGGATGGCTTCTTCCACTGGTTTTGGAGGGGGCCTTGTGCCCTGTGATGCAGCACTTGAGGAGTGCAAGGTCACAGTCTCTCACCTGGGTGTCAGGCCCACAGGATTTACAGGGGTCAGGACGCACTACAGCCCATGGAGGTAGGACTACACACTGCCAGCCGGCGGTGATGGTTGCTCAGTGGTGGCAGTGGCGGTGCTGGTGTCGGGGCTGGCAGTGGTGGGGGGAGGCTCCAGCCCCTTCCCTGCAGCCTTGGACGGCTGTCCACTAGGGCTGCTGCTGGCAGTGGTGCTGGTGGCGGTGCTGGTGTCAGGGATGCCAGTGGTGGGAGGAGGCTCCAGCCCTTCCCCTGCAGCCTCGGATGGCTGCCCACTGGGGCTGCTGCTGCTGGCAGTGGTGCTGGTGGTGGTGCTGGTGTCGGGATACCAATAGTGGGGAGAGGCTCCAGCCCTTCCCCTGCAGCCTCGGATGGCTGAACCGCCATGGTTGGTGATGGGGGCTCAGAATCAGTCCAAGCACCAGGCCTCCTGTCCTTCCTGCCTACAGGTGCAGGCCCTTTGCCCTTCCCCTTGGCAGCTGGTGGTGCCTCCTTGTCCTTCCCCTTGGCAGCTGGTGTTGCCTCCTTGCCCTTCCCCTTGGCAGCTGGTGGTGCCTCCTTGCCCTTCCCTTTGGCAGCTTGTGGTGCCTCCTTGCCCTTCCCCTTTGCAGCTGTGGGTGCCTCCTTGTCCTTCACCTTGGCAGCTGGTGCAGGTACACTGTCAGGGCTGATTGTTGGTTCCCTGGAGCCTCTCCCACCTGCAGTAGCTGCCGACACTATATTGGCCGTGGCTTGGGTGGCTGAGGTGCTAGCCTGGGTTCTGACCACCCTGGCCCGACGTAAAAGATAGGGGGAGGGGTAGGGAAGAGGTCAACAGCGGAGAGGAAAAGCTTCTTAGGGACACTGGGGTGGGAAGAGGGTGAAGGTTTGGGAGTGCAGGAAGAGAGAGTGGTTGCTGGAGGTGTTTGTCTGCTTTGTTTGGGTGCAGGTGCATGGGCTGGATGCTGTTGTGAGGTGGATGGCTGTTGGGTGTCTGTGTGCTTGCGTTTGTGTACTTTAGGAGGAAGGGGCACAGACACAGTGGGAGAGGACACAGGGGACATGTGCTTGGATGTGGGGGTGGTGACTGCCAGTGAGGGGTGTGTAGGGATAGGTGTGATGGTGATGGGGGTAGTGGATGAGGATGTAGTGCATGCAGGTGTGAGTGGAGATGCTACTGGGAGGGTGGTGGACGAGGAGGAGGAGGGGGACACAGTGGAGGCAGTGGGTGTTGTTATGTCTGCATCTGGATGGTGTTTGTGTGAGGGCCTGTGGGATGATGTGTGGTGCTTGTGTTTGCCTGAGCCACTCCTTTGTGTTGTCTTGGGTGCATGCTGGTCTGAATGTGTGCTTGGGATAGGTTGGGGTTGAGTGGAATGGGACTGGGTAGAGGAAGTTGGAGGGGGGAGGCTAGAGACAGGGGCAATGGCTGCCACCGGGGAGGAGGCCAGAGCCTGGATTGATCTCTGTTGGGCCACCATGCCAGAGTGAATGCCCTCCGGGAATGCATTTGTTTGTGGCAAATGGCCTGCCAGCCCCTGGATGGCATTTACTATGGTTGACTGCCCAACAGAGATGGATCGCAGGAGGTCAACAGCCTCCTCACTCAGGGCAGCAGGGCTAACTGGGGCTGAGGTGCCTGGGATTGCGGTCATTGCGGGTTGCGGGCATTGGAAACTCCCTGAGGGGCTGCTGGGAGGGCGGTGCTGGTACAGGGGGTGGCGGCTGTACCTATAGTTGAGGTGGGAGGTGTCTGCCGCCAGCAGGGAGCTTCCATTGCAGGAGGTATCACTGTCCGAACTGTCCCCTCCTGTCTCCACCATGGTACTCCCCTCGTCCTCCGTCCCACTGGTGCCCTCAGCATTGGTGGATGCGGCCTATGGCCCCTGTGGGATGCAGCTCCCTCTGTCGCTGGTGCCTCTGCTCCTCCCCCAGATGATGATAATGCACATAAGGACAGGGTGACAAAACAAAAAGGGGGGAAATGACAAAGGATACACTTGGTCAATGGCAGCAATAACACCACCGTTGGCGTACACGACACACACACACAGGGAACAGCCCTATGCACTAGGCAATGCACTACCAGTCACAATGCTAGTCACCAGCCCATGGACAGGAATACCTAACGTGAATAGCAGCATACCTGAGACCCACAGACCTCTGCCCAGTAGTGGATGCCTAATAGCTTGGTTGGAAGTGGTGTTCATCAGCCCCTGCCCAACATGGAACCTACCCTGCATTGTCCAGCCTGGCCTAGGGCCACCCACAAGCCCACATCCCCCACCCGGAGACCACCCCACCAGGCACAAGTAGTATATTGGGAAATTGTACTCACCCCCTTGTGGCTGCTGTGATGCCCTAAAGTGCCCATCTAGCTCTGGATAGGCCACCACCAGTATGCGGGCCATCAGGGGGGTCAGGGTTCGACGGGCACCCCTTCCTCGTTGGGAGGCCACCCCCAGCTAGGCCTCTGCCATCTTCCTTGCCCAGGGTCTCAGGTCCTCCCACCGTTTGTGACAATGGGTGCTCCGCCTGCCATAGACCCCCAGTGTCCGCACGTCCTTGGCGATGGCATGCCATATACCCTTTTTCTGATGGGTGCTGGCCTGCAGAAAAAGATACATTGACAAAGGTGTCGGTCATACCGTCCAGCCAGTTACACTCATGGCCCACCATAGCCCTCACCTCTCCTTACACACAGACATTGCCCACCATACATGCATCACGCTGCCCAGAACCCTTCCACCAGCCCCCCTACACGAGATCCTCACACACAGCACTCCATGCATCCATGCCCCTTGCATCGTGCTCACAGTGTACTCACCTGTTGGTCTGGGGACCCATACAGCATTCGGTACTGGGGTAGGACCCCATCCACCAGTCTCTCCAACTCCACAGCGGTGAAGGCAGGGGCCCTTTCCCCAGTGACACGAGCCATGGTCGATTCCAGACACTGGTCACAGCAGCACTTGAACTGTAGGTCCTTTTCTGTTAAAGGTCAGGTAGCAAGTGAGTGAACAGATATAAAATGGAGGTCACGTCCGCGGCGGTGCGTACCGTGACCGCTGGCTTACATCACCATTGGCCACTGTAACCCATAGGGCCCAATGACAACCATTGAGGAGTTGCACCGCAGTACTCGACCGCCTCCCGCAACGCCGTACAACATCAGCGGAATTACGTAATTTCCACCTGTCCCTCCAAACAGGACAGGCGGATGCCATTTCTTGGGGGGGAGGCCAGGCCATGGCTCAGATTTGCGTCATAGTACACATAGGTATCATTTGGGCCTATCCAACGACATACTGTTACAGTCACAACATGCAATGCAGTGTAGTGTTTGGAAATGTGGAATACTGACCAGCTTCTCACCGTTTTTACCCATAGATTACAACCGCTGCGGATGAATAGGAGATGGAGACATACCCCTGTGTACAGACCGCTGGTGGACTTGGCAGCAATGGAGGACAGGCACATTATCCTCACCTATAGACCTGACAGGGCCACAATCACAGAGCTGTGTGCCCAATTCGAGCCTGATCTGATATCCGTCACCCCACTGGGATTCCCCCTCTTGTGCAAGTCGTTTCTGTGCTTCATTTCTTGGCAACTAGCTCCTCCCAAATGAGAGTGGGCTTGGCAGCAGGAATGTCACAGCCAATGTTCTCAATAGTGCTAACTAGAGTGTTATTTGCCCTGATAAAACACATGCCCAGCTACATTGTTTTCCCCCAGCTGGAGGATTTGGCCACAGTGAAAGCTGATTTCTATGCAATGGGACACATCCCCAACATTATTGGGGCAATTGATGGTACACATATTGCATTTGTCCCCTCCTCCACGGAGAAATGAACAGGTGTTCAGAAGTCGAAAGAGTTTTCACTTGATGAATGTGCAGATAGTGTGCCTGGCGGACCAGTACATCTCCCATGTCAATACAAAGTATCCTGAGTCTGTGCATTATGCGTAAATCCTGAGGAATAGCAGCATCCCATATGTGATGGCTCAACTCCAGATGCATCGGGTGTGGCTAATAGGTGAGCCATGGTTCCCACCCAGTGGATGTTTGCATATGGGGATGGTGTGGGCCATAAGGGATGGTGTGTGGGTTAATGTTGTCCCTCCATATTTGCAGGTGACTCTGGTTACCCCAACCTATCATGGCTACTGACCCCTGTGAGGAATCCCAGGACAAGGGCTGAGGAACGTTACAATGAGGCACATGGGCAAACAAGAAGGATCATTGAACGTAACTTTGGCCTCCTGAAGGCCAGGTTTCGGTGCCTCCATCTGACAGGTGGATCCCTGTGTTACTCACCTAAGAAGGTCTGCCAGATAATCGTGGCATGCTGCATGTTGCATAACCTTGCCTTGAGACGCCATGTGCCGTTTCTGCAGGAGGAGGAGGCTGGAGATGGCCATGTGGCAGCAGTGGACCCTGTGGACAGTGAAAATTAGGAGGCAGAGGATGAGGATGAGGACAACAGAACAGCTATTATACAACAGTACTTCCAGTGACACACAGGAAAAGACACTGTAACTTCACTTTGCATTGACAGTTTTGTATTTGACATTGTACATGGCAGCCAGATTTTCCCACTTCTATGGTCACTTACTGTACCCTTTGGCATCTATATTTTCAGATATCTGTGCCCCACTCTCGCACCTGGTGTGTTGACTGCAGCCAACTACAGGTCATTCCTATGTATACATTACTGTACAGCTGTATTGCAGTGTTTAAACCTTGTTAAATGAATACATAGTTAAATCATTTGACCTAGTCCATACTTGCATTTTTTCAAAGGGTGTTTATTTAAGTGCTAAGAGGTAGAAGGGGATGTACAATGGGCTGGGTGGATGATGGAGGAATGTCCAGGATAAAGTCCAGTCTATTTCTATCACAGGTGCATTGTCCAAGGGGGCATGGGAAGGGGAGCAGTGGCAGTTCAAGGTGGACAGTGGTGACAGAGTGGGACACAAGGGTGACAATCAGGAGAGTCTTATTTCCTGGCGGGGTCTTGCCAATGATCTCTGGCTTCTGCCTGGATCGCAGGGACCGTTTGCGGAGCGGTTTTCCTTCTGCCGGGGGATGGGTGCTGGTGGCCTGTTGTTCCTGTGGCGGGGCCTCCTGTCCACTAGTGTCAGGTGAGTTGGAGGGCTGTTCATCAGTGTAGCTAGTGTCAGGGGCCCGTTGGTGTGCCACTGCCTCCCTCATGGCGTTGGCCATGTCTGCCAGCACTCCTGCAATGGTGACCAGGGTGGTGTGGATGTCCTTCAGGTCCTCCCTGATCCCCAGGTATAGTCCCTCCTGCAGCAGCTGGGTCTCCTGCAACGTGTACAGTATCTGGCCCATCGTCTTCTGGGAGTGGAAGTGTGCTCCCTAGATGTTGGTGAGTGCCTCTTGGAGAGTCGGTTCCTTGGGCCTGTCCTCCCCGTCACCTAGCAGTCCTCCCAGCTTCCCTGTTGTCCTGTGCCTCTGTCCCCTGAACCATGTGCCCACTGCCACTGACCCCAGGTCCCTGATTGTCCTGTGTTTGTGGGGTTTCCCTGGGTCCCTGTAGTGGTGGACACACTTCTAATTGATGTGTCCTGGTGACAGAGGTATGGGCCCGCTGGGTGGGTGCTGTGCTGGTGTTTCCTGAGGGGGGAGGCTCTGTGGAGGTATGGGACTGTGCCTGGGTAACCGACTGTCCGAAGATCCCTGATGGGTCAGGTTGGTTATCCAGATCCAGGCGAGCAGAGCTGCTGTCATCACTGTGAGCCTTTTCTGGGGGTGGACTGGATGTTGTTGGCACCTCCTCTCAGGTGACATTGGGCGTGGACCTGTGGGGATGTAAATGCAGTGTTATAGTTTCTGTGTGTGACATCTTGTGCATGGGTGTGTTGCCCTGTATGGTTTTGATTGCCCTGTCAGCTTTGCCTTGTGTGACTAGTGATTTAATGGGTTAGGTGATTCTCTCTAATGTGCATGCTTTAGTGATGGGTGTCCATGCATGTCTGTGGTGGGGGTCCATGCATTGGTGTTGCATGCAGGGCTTGGATGGGTGGGTTGTGATGGTGGGGTTGTCTTTGAGGTGGTGGAGTGATGGGGATGAGGGTAGGGGGGTGATAGTAATAGAGATTTGACTTACCAGAGTCCAGTTCTCCTGCTACTCGTGCCAGGCCCTTAGGATGCAGTATTGCCAAGACTTGCTCCTCCCATGTTGTTAGTTGTAGGGGAGGAGGTGGAGGTCCACCGCCAGTGCTCTGTTCAGCTGCCTGGTGTCTTGCAACCACGGAACATACCTTCCCCCATAGGTCATTCCACCTCTTTCTGATGTCACCCCTTGTTCTGGGGTGATATCCCACAGCATTGACCCTGTCTACGATTATCCGCCATAGCTCCATCTTCCTGGCAATGGATGTCTGCTGCACCTGTGATCCGAATAGCTGTGGATCTACCCGGATGATTTCCTCCACCATGACCCTTAGCTCCTCCTCTGAAAACCCGGGGTGTCTTTGTGGTGCCATGGGTGTAGTGTGTGTGGTGTGTGTGAGGGTGTGTGGGGTGATGTGTTGAGGTGTATGCTATGAGGTGTGTGGATGTTGTATGGGTGTGGGGTTCTGTGGCTCTGGTTCTATGGGTGCACTTGGTGTCTCTCTCTCTCATTTGTCAATTGTTTTGAGTCGTAAAGGGTTGTGGGTAATGTGTTTGTGTGTTTTATAGTGGTGTGGGTGTGTAGGTGTGGTGTGTGTATGTGTGTCAGGTGTGTGTTATTCAAATTGTCCAATGTGGTGTTGTTTTGTATGTGTGTGTGTATTTTGAGCGCAACAGTATGTACCGCCAATGGTTTACCGCGGTTGAATGTCCGCTGCGGTGATTCGTGGGTCATAATGCTGTGGGTGTAGTGCTGTTGGCGTAACGGTGTGGGTTTTGCTACCGCCAGTTTATCACTGACCTTTGGGCTAGCGGACTGGTGTGTGTGTCTGTATAGTGACGGATTGCTATGTGTGGGTCATAATATGGGTAGTGGTAAACCGCTGGAGCGGCGGTATGTTGGCGACAGTCGGCATGGCGGTAAGTGGGACTTACCGCCCATGTCATAATGAGGGCTTATGTGGCCTCTTTCCTGAGGTCCTTTTCATTTGATGGCTTCAAAGATGCTATTCAAGATCATGACTATTGTTAAACAATTTGATGATTGGCTTATTACACCAAATCCAAAGTATACATTTACTGCTCTTACTTTGGCCTGCTGTGCTTGTCATGGTGGACATTAGATCTCTTTGTACGTTTATAGCTATTAATTTTAAACACGTTTTTAAATGTGATTTTTATCTCATTTTTATGCTTTTAGCTTTTAGTTCAGAGCATTTTTTAGCCTTTGCATTCATTCACCTTCGGTAGCGTCAAGTTATGGCGTTATACTTGTTACGGCAATGGGGAGGGTGTAGTGAATCCTAGCTTGTTTTAATAGGATACAGGAGTTAGCTTAGCCTTTGGCTTGCAGACTCGTGCCCTCGTCACCCAGTGACTTTTACCCTACTTAGCTTGCTCTGTTTTAGTGCATTTTTTTATTAAATCTTTTAAGATGGCTGCCTTGTTTTTCGTTAGGCCCATGCTTTAGTTTGTGTTATCAGTGCCACCACGCTAAGGCATCAATATCAAGCGACAAAGATGAACAAACTGTAGTTGTTCACTTGAGGTACTTTCAATCTTTCGAGGGAATTGTTTTTATAAAGTGCAGTCCCAAGCATGCCTTCTTATCTATTGTTTGGGTCAGACCTACGGCAGGGGTCCAAACAGATCTGTATAAATACTGCTCACTTAAACAGATAGTCAGGGATTCCGACTAGATGCCATTGCTGCTATCACTGCTGCCTGTCACCTTGACGCTGACCCAGTCTTTGTGTCCTTGCGGAGTCTGAGCTAGAGACCTCATTCCAAGGTAACGAGGGTTGGGAGTCCTTCTCATGGACATGGCATTGGCAGATTAGGTTTAACATACCTAGCTCTCCTTTAGGTTAGAGGTTAGGCCTATCATGTTAAGGTATTAGGTCATATTTCACATCTCATGTCTTTTCATGTTATTGCAAGATGGTGAGGGTCTTTGTATTAATGACTTGTCATTACCATTCTGTTTCTTGCTCTGTTCATTATCCTAATCATTGCAACCCATGCACCTTATCGCAGAATGCAGTTTTGCTAAAGAAAACCTATTGAAACTTTACTGCATCTTCCATCCTTGCCTGTGTTTGATAGAGACATGTTATTAATGTGTGAAAGGGGTAATCTCTGTTTAACCATGACACTCCCTGAGATGTCACACTCTTGAGTCCATGCGTAAAGGCTGCCACAAATCACCTTTTACTGTTTGGCTTTTTGGTGAGGTGCTGCTTGTGAGCCGGGAGGGTTGGGATGACAGTTGCGACTTGTTGTAGGACTGGCATAGACACCTACAAACATAAGTACTGTTATCCTTAAACCAGCAGTCTTGCGTAGAGCAAGAGTCCAACTACGATAACCTCTCTACACCCAAGTCCCTTAGCTACAGTATGGGTGTATCGTGATCTTTGAAAAGTAGTCACATGTACGTCTTGACTAGGTACGACGGCCTTTTATTTCTTTAAGTCCACACAAGAAAACCACTGCTGTGTCGTCCATCAAACGCATTTCCAAGTGACATCTTTGGAACGCTCGGGCATAACGACAACGACAGAATACTCAAGGCAACATTCTGTGATCCAAAACACATTACCAAGCATATTATCTCCTTTTATTTTATAAATAACCTTTCCTACTATAAACACAAACGTTCCACCCAAAACAAAAACCCTTAACCTAAAGACAAATAGATACTACAATGAAAGCTTGATATCACCAAAGGTGTAAAAATAATGAAATAACCTGTGCACTAATATCTAGAACATTCCTTGAGTTTCCACGGTACCCGCTTTTCATGAGCAGATCTCTGCAGCATGTGTGGTTCCAAATATTTAAAGTCAGACATGTTGTCTTCATTGACCACTTGACTGGACTGCGACTTTTACCTTGTTCTTATCTCGTAGACACTTTAGCCTTCAACTTTCACAACTTTCCCAGCGTTCCACCAATGACCCCCCTCCACCATAACCGCATTGCCACGCACTTTCCTCACAGTAATGGGTTCCCCATAACTGGGCTTCCCCTTCTTAACAAATGTTTGATATTTGATGCGTACCACATCGCCAGGTTGAAAAGAATGCAATTTTTTCAAATTTTTCCGATCATATCTAGTTTACAGTCTTTCTTGTACTTTTTTTTATCTCACCCAACATTTTCTCCTGGTCCACTTCATTAGTAACCTTACCCACTACAGCCTTTGCTAACCAAGCAGGAAAAAGCTTAGATGTGGATCCTTCCCCTGAGGAGTACAAAAGGAGAATTTTTTGTAAGTGAATGTGGGGTAGTGTGATAAAACTACAACATAGAGTTCACTGCCTCTTCTACATCATGCCTATTTACTTTAGCCCTCTTAATACATTCCACCACCACCACTTTATTCATTCTTTCTACCAAACCATTCATTTGAGGATGGTAGAGTGAGCTTTTCAATGTTTTACACCTGACTGTACCAGGAACGTTTCCATTTCGTGACTAACAAACTAAACTCCATTGTCGGAGACTATATACTCCGTAAACCCTTCTCTCCAAAAAAATTCCCTTCGAAATTGAATGGCACTACCAGCCGTAGGCTTAGAAAAAAAGCATACCTCAGGCCATTTGCTATGGTAATCCATCAGGACAAATGCATAGTGCAACTGAACTGGGAGAAAGTGAAACAGCCCCACTGTGTCAATTCCTACTTTGATCCAAGCTTTGTCAGGCACTGGTATAGGTTGCAAAGGAGGTTTCACAACCTTTAACCCTTTCTCTTCACCGTTATGTACCACACACCTACTCACAACCATTTCCACATCTATGTCCATAGAGGGTCACCAATAATGAGCCCTGACACGTCTCTTTGTCATAGTTGAACCTAAGTGCCCTTTATGTGCATGGTCCACCAACACTGGATGAATAGCAGCTGGGGGAACACATTTGTCATTCCTCAAAACCACACCATGTTCAATCGACAATTCTTCACATACATTGGAATACGGTTGACTCTCAGAACTTAAGTTCCTCTCCTTTGGCCAACCATTGATAATATACTGCATAACACTGCCCAACACAACATTGTTACTCTCAATACTGTAGTTTTCCACCCTGTTTCCATGAAAACATTGGATTCATCAACATCTGCAGCTGCTATAAAGCAATCTTCCTTGTCGTCCTCCAAATCAGTAGTAACCTGTTCACTAATAGGTTACAGAGGCAAAAAGTCTGCTGTAAAACTTTCTTTTCCAGGAATGTATTTAACATGGAAATTATACTGCAATAATTTTGTGGTTAGACGTGCAATGCTTGGGGTGGTGTAGTTGATTTTGTCCCCATTCAAAATGTACACCAAAGGCTTATGGTCAGTTTAAATTACATAACTCCTGCCCCACACTTAACTCCTGAATTTGTCACTCGCCCAGTAACAAGCAAGTCATTCTTTCTCAATTACAGAGTAGTTGAGCTCTGGTCCACGCAAAACTCTCGAGGCATAATTTATGACTTTTTCACCCTCACCAGAACCCTGGGACAAAATTGCACCCAGACCATACTTACTAGCATCCACTGTGACGATGCACAATTGGCTAGGATCATACGGAGTCAGTTTTCTAGCATTAACCAATTCTTGTTTGACCTTATCAAATGTGTTTTGGCACTCACTATCCCAAACAAATGGAACCTTGTTTTTAAGCATATTAGACAAAACTTTCATTTTACTGGCATAATCTGGAATAAACCTAGCGTAGCATTCGCACATGCCAATGAATGAATGTAACCCATCCTTGTTCTTGGGGTTGGGAGATTCTAGAACCACCTTAACTAAACCTGGCCTCTGTGCTATCCCCTCACTTGACACACAGTGCCCCAAAAACTCAATTTCTCTTTTCCAAAATTCACACGTCTCTTTCTTTACAACAATACCATTTGTCTGAAACATCTTGAACACTGTTCTAATGATGTTGTCATGGTTTCTAAACATTGGGCATAAATCAACACATCATCTTGGAAAGTTAGAACCCCTTTGACATTTCCTATAAGCTTGTGCATTATGCGTTGAAATACTGATGCCATGGATGCCAAACCAAACGGCATCCTGCAAAACTGGAACGTACCAAACGGGGAATTGAAAGAAGCTGTATAGTGGTGTGATTCTTCATCCAACACCACCTGGTGATAAACTGAGGCTAGGTCAATTTTAGAAAACCACACAGAACCTCTAAATTCTTCAAGAAGATCACTAATTTTGGGTAGGGGATATGAATCCACCCAAATTTCTTTGTTGAGGCTCCTCAAATCCACACACAAACGCATGTTCCCATTTCATTTCTTGGCAACAACTAATGGCGAAAGCCACATACTAGACTCGATAGGTTCGTTTACGCCATTGTCTTGAAGCTTGTTTAGCTCAGACATGAGATCATCCCTCAAACTAACTTTATGCTTTACAGGAATAGCATTTTCCTTTATTTTTATCCTATGTTTAAAACCTACAATTTTCCCTAGTCCTTGAGAAAAACGACTGGGAAAGTCCTCCTCAAACAGAAGCAAATTTGTTAATCTTTGACTACTAAGACTTGTTCCCTAGCTCCAGGTTTAAGTATCATACCAAACAATCCTTGGTGGAACCACCCCAAAATATTCAAGCCTTTATATGTTACATATATTTTGCCATAGATTTTATGCCACTTGAACTCTAGACTGTCTTCTACAAGACCTTCTAAATCTATCTTCCTCCCTTTGTATGAAACAGGTGCCCTGTCCAGTGGATGCGTTTTACTATTACCCCAAGTTTTGTGAAATAAGTCTGATGTAATCATTGTAATGCCTGCCCCTGAGTCAACTAATGAGTGTAAACTTTTATCTCCCACCTGAATATCCACAAAGGGATCGACACACTGCCCATAGTCTCCAACAACCAGTTCATTATCAGTGACTACAACAATCATGTCCTGAAATGCCTTGGCCAAAAGTTCTTCTCTGTTTGAATCATCTTCATCAACTTCACTACTAACCTTTAGTTGCCTACTAGACGTAGAGTGACATACTTTAGCAAAATGACCTAGCTTTTCACACTTTCTGCACAAAACGTTCTTTGCTGGACAACTTCTGCCTTCTCTGTTTTGTGGTGCATTGCCACACCTAAAACATATGTTAGAGGATTTAAAGAAATTATTCTCAGATTTCTTCTGCTCCTTTCTATTAGACCCTGCTGTTTTTATGACTGACTTAACTATATTAATATGAACATAGGCATTGTCTTTCACGCCAGCACTAGTAGTGAGTTCTTTTAGTGATATCTCTGCCAGTTCAATACTTTTAGCAACTTTAATGACATCTTCTAATGTCGGATTTCCCATGCTCAGAAGTTTCTGTTGAACGTGTGTATCTATACAATGACCAATAAACTGGTTCCTTATCAGTTGGTCCTGTAAATCCCTAAAATCACATTGCCAAGGTAACTGTCTGTGTGCACTAATGTATGTATTGATATCTTCATTAAGAAATTGAGAACGTTTAAAGAATGTGTGCCGCAAAACTACCAGACTTGGTAGTATGTTGAACCTCGTAGCTAATTTCTTGCTGGCTACTTGACAGTCATCTAATTCTGCTCCATTTTGTGCCAACTCCGGTACGTGTTTAAAAGTCCCTCTGCCTTCATATCCCAATGAATGTAGTAACAAATATTTTTTCCTCTCTGGTCTGAATCGAGATGCTCCTATAGCCCCTAGATAAGTTTCAAAATCATCGTTTCCATGGGATAGCAGGTGTACCAGGAGACTCTAAGAACGGTGGTGGTGAGTTTACTGACTGCATGGTTCACCAAGAGATTAAACAAATAGAATTCAAATGTTATATGATTAATGTAGTTCACACTGTGCTTTTGTCTGAATAAAACTGTCTAGAATATTCTGTTATGCTTTTTGACACATGTTGTCCTGAATGAGTTCAAACTGAATAATTTGTGAAATTCCCTCCAAAACTGTGCCTCCGCGTACTTTGTGTCTGCCAAGAAGATTATAGATGAAAGAATTCTAGTTTTTAATATTGTTCCAGCAGCATTCAAGATGGCTGTTGTGCACGGAAATCACATCCAAGATGGTGCCTAATAGACACCTCACACTGTTTCAGTCACAGTAGTTGCAGCCCTATAGACTCCTCCGGCGGAATAGCATCACCTACGTGCCTAGTACAATTGGGAACTCACTTATCCAGAGCGGCTCATGAAGCAAGTTGCCAAAAGCCACCCGTGGCACCTGATGCCTGCTACAATTGACGCGCTCAAAGCTGATGGGAACCAGCGATTACGGTAAGCTCTCACCTTAACACCTGTCAAAAGAACTGCACACTGTGTGGGTCATTGACGGTGGTTTCCACTCTCCGCTCGTTGCCAGAAATGATGTTGTGATCTTTGAAAAGTAGTCACATGTATGTGTTGACTTGGTACGACGGCCTTTCATTTCTTTAAGTTCACACAAGAAAACCACAGCTGTGTTGTCCGTCAGACGCGTTTCCAACTGACATCGTTGGAACGCTCAGGCCTGATGACAGTGACGGAATACTCAAGCCAACATTCTATGATCCGAAACACATGAACATAACAGGGTGCATGCCTCAAATCCTGGCAATGCAGTACTACTGGTCTGTGCCTGCCTGCAGAGGGTTGCATGCTGTGCAAAGTATTTGAAGCTGGCTGTGGTTGTGGAGCTTTCCAATAGTAGCCATCACTATGGGGCTGTCTTTGATCTGGACTGTTGGCTCCTTGTTTAATGCAGCCACTCCAGGAGTCTTTTTTTGAACTATTGGTCACAGGCTCTAATTCGAGTAGACCTACTCCACCATTCCCCACTCGATACAATGAGTTCTATTGAGTTGTGTAACAATAAACATATGTTATTCACTGCCAAAGTGCTCCAAAGACTGAACATTTACTTTACAAATACATGTTATGTTATTATACATTGAATTTGTATTCATCATATGCCAGAGATGGACAATAGTAGGAGAAAAAGTCTTGATAACACAGGTGCACTGGTTCTTCTAAATAAAACAGTGCTGTTATGGAACACAACAAGCAGAAAAATAGCATTCAGTCAATAGTAAAAATGCTTTCTATCAGGGTAGATGTCAGGGAGGTAGATTACTTAAGAGTGGAAGAATCATGATTTTTTCTGAGGTACATTTACAAATTTTCTATAATAGACACTTTAATCTTAACATCTTTGGCAGGGTAAGATGTTAATGCTATAAATAGCAGGTTTAACCCATGTCTAATAGAAGAGGCAATTATTTTTTGTGGTTTACGACAGAAGTAATTTGTGTCAGAAAGTGTGAAGAATTCACAAATATGATCAGCATAGAAATGACTCAGTGACAATGGAGTACACTTCTGGATAAGAAGATTTTGTCATTGTTTCTCAGTAAACCATATTTTTGCTCTTTCTGCCCATGGAGTTCTATGCAGCTATGAATCTAAAGTCCTAGTGCCAATTCTACATCCATTTTAATTAATATCTTTTCTGAATTCAGTTATCACTTATGTAGTGCATATTAGTGGTTTTAAATCGAATACAATTTCCTAGTTCTATTTTTAATATTCTTTGCTAGTACTATTAAATGAAATAAAATGGTAGCAGGCTTCAACGAATACCTAAGAAAAAAGTAGATTCTTAACACACTTTGGTGGTCGTTAAAACCCTGACGGACGGTGTTAAAGCGGCAGTAAGACCGCCAACAGGCCGGCGGTAAAAAAATTGCAATTACGACCGTGGCGGAAACCGCCAACAAAGACAGCCACTTTAACACTCAGACCGCCACGGCGGTACAAACAAACAGAGCGGTGGTCACCGCCAACAGACAGGCAGGAGACAATGTACAGCCCACACTATTATGACAGGAGAATCCGCCACCTTTTCCGGGGCGGATTCACCGCGGATAAAAACACGGCGGAAACAGGAATTCCGAAGGGAAAACGCTCACCTCTACACACCCCACGAGGAACGAGTACACCATGGAACTGGAACTCCAAATTCTACTTGCGAAAGTCTTCCTGCTCCTCTACCAGGAGCATGAACGCCGGCGGCGAAGACCACGGTGAGTACTGCACCTACGACACAGGGGAGGGGGGAGGCAAAAAACAGGGACACACACATGCAACACCCCCAGGCCAAACCCTCACCCACTACAACACACACACTAATACATGTTGATACATTACAGTTACACCCCCCAAGCCCCCTGGAAGAATGCAAAGACAAAAGGAAATGAGTAACCATTGTAATATATTAAAATCCAGTACTCAAAAATATATATACACTATAAACAAATATATACACCAATAATACAAGTCCAGGTATCGCACCATCTATAGTCCGTGGACCACTGGGCCCAAAATGCATGGGTGAGGCCCACACTCGATTCCGAATCAAAACAGAGAGAACACTGCAGGGGCATCAGATAGAAATACAACAGGCACCTCAGGGGGAAGGGAAGGGGGGCACCTCAGCCGGATGAGTGCACGAAGCCAGATCCACGAGGGGGCTCAATGCCCACTGTTCAATCCTGGGGAGTGCAAAGCCACAGTCTCTCAAGTCTCTCCAGTGGGTGGTTTGCCCACTGCATTATCCTGGGGAGTGCAAAGCCACAGTCTCTCAAGTCTCTCCAGTGGGTGGTTTACCCACTGCATTATCCTGGGGAGTGCAAAGCCACAGTCTCTCAACTCTCTCCAGTGGGTGGTTTGCCCACTGCATTATCCTGGGGAGTGCAAAGCCACAGTCTCTCAAGTGGATAACAGTCTCCACTGGTTCTGGAGGGGGACTGGTGCCCAGAGTGCTTCATCCTGTGAAGGACAGAGGTAGTGGATGGATCTCTCCACTGGTTCTGGAGGGGGACTGGTGCCCAGAGTGCTTCATCCTGTGAAGGACAGAGGTAGTGGATGGATCTCTCCACTGGTTCTGGAGGGGGACTGGTGCCCAGAGTGCTTCATCCTGTGAAGGACAGAGGTAGTGGATGCATGTCTCCACTGGTTCTGGAGGGGGACTGGTGCCCAGAGTGCTTAATCCTGTGAAGGACAGAGGTAGTGGATGGATCTCTCCACTGGTTCTGGAGGGGGCTGGTGCCCAGAGTGCTTCATCCTGTGAAGGACAGAGGTAGTGGATGACAGTCTCCACTGGTTCTGGAGGGGAACGGGTGCCCAGAGTGCTTCATCCTGTGAAGGAGAGAGGTAGTAGATGCATGTCTCCACTGGTTCTGGAGGGGGACTGGTGCCCAGAGTGCTTCATCCTGTGAAGGACAGAGGTAGTGGATGGATCTCTCCACTGGTTCTGGAGGGGAACTGGTACCCAGAGTGCATCACTCACCCCGTGACGGACCCAGTTGCGTCAGTGCCCCTGCTGCTCATGGGCTAACGGTGCTTGATTTGGCGTTGCCCTGTTCAGCGGTGCTTGATTTGGTGGTGCTCTGTTCAGCGGTGCTTGAGTTGGTGGTGCCCTGTTCAGCGGTGCTTGAGTTTGCAGTGCCCTGTTCAGCGGTGCTCGATTTGGCAGTGCCCTGTTCAGTGGTGCTTGAGTTGGCGGTGCCCTGTTCAGCGGTGCTTGATTTGGCGGTGCCCTGTTCAGCGGTGCTTGAGTTGGCGGTCCTTCATGGCCCAGCGGTACTTGAGTTGGCGGTCCTTCATGACCCAGCGGGGCTTGTGCTGGCAGTCCTTCATGGCCCAGCGGGGCTTGTGCTTGCGGTCCTTCATGGCCCAGTGGGGCTTGTGCTGGCGGTGGCCTCCTGGCCAGCTGGGCTGGGGCTGGCGGTGGCCTCCTGGGCAGCTGGGATGGGGCTGGCGGGGCCCTCCTGGGCAGCTGGGCTGGGGCTGGCGGGGCCCTCCTGGGCAGCTGGGATGGGGCTGGTGGGGCCCTCCTGGGCAGCTGGGATGGGGCTGGTGGGGCCCTCCTGGGCATCTAGGATGGGGCTGGCGGTGGCCTCCTGGGCAGCGGGGATGATGGCGGTCTTCTCCGCCGTGCAGGTCTTCCCAGACTTGCCGGGTTTCTTGTGGCCCTTCCCCACCTTGGGAGGTGTAACAGCTGACTCCACACTCCCACCAGGACCCCTGGGAGCGGCTTTGGTGGCTGGAGTCTTCCCCCTCTCCCGCCGGGCACTGGCCAACTTCTGATGCTTCACAGGGGGGGGACTGGCTGTGCTGTGGCTCCGTGCCACACTGGCTGTCGTGGTGGCCGGTGCACTCTACATACCTGTGACAACAGGCACCACTAGTCCCGTAGATGTTGAAGCTGAGGTGCTACTTCGAGACCTATGAGATGAACGGGGTGGGGGAGGTGTGGGAAAAAGGTCAAGGCTGGACAGAAACATTATTTTGGACACACTGGGACGGGTAGCTGGAGGGAGTTTGGGTATGGAGGAAGAGGTGGTGGTAGTAGGAGGTGTACATTTGGTGACTTTGGGTGCATGTGCATGCGCTGGAGGCTGTCGTGAGGTGGATGGCTGTTGGGTGGGTGTGTGCCTGCATTTGTGTATCTTGGGAGGGGTCGTCACAGACACACTGAGAGTGGACACAGGGGACGTGTGAATGGTAGTGGGGGTGGTGACTGCACGTGATCGGGGTGTGCTGGTGGGTGTGCTGGTGAGGGACGTAGTGGCTGTAGAGGTAGTGCATGCAGGTGTGAGTGTAGACAAGACTGGGAGGGAGGAGGGAGACGACAAGGGGGGGACACAGTGGAGGCAGTGGATGTTGGTGTGTCTGCATGTGTGTGTTGCTTGCGTGAGTGCCTGTGGGATGTGTGGTGCTTATGTTTGCCTGAGCTTCCCTTGTGTGGTGAGGTGTGTGCAGGCGGGTCTGATGGTGTGCTTCGGATAGGCAGAGGTACAGGGGATTGGGTCTGGGTGGAGGAAGTTGGAGGGGGGAGGCTAGAGACGGGGTCAATGGCTGCCATCAGTGCTGAGGCCAGAGTTTGAAAAGCTCGGTGAAGGGCCGCCTGACCAGAATGAATGCCCTCCAGGAATGCATTAGTTTGTTGCAACTGCCTTTCTACACCCTGGATAGCATTCAAAATGGTAGACTGCCCAACAGTGAGGGACCTGAGGAGGTCAATGGCCTCCTCACTGAGGGCAGCAGGGGTGACTGGGGCAGGGCCTTAGGTGCCTGGGGCGAAGGTGATGCCCACCCTCCTGGGTGAGCGGGCACAGGGCGAAGGCTGAGGGGCTGCTGGGAGGGCGGTGCTGGTAGGGGGGGTTGCGGCTGTACCTGTAGATGTGGGGGGCACAGATGTTGCCACAAGGGAGCTCCCATCAGAGGACAAGTCCGTGTCGCTAGTCTCAGCTCCTGTCCCCGCCGTGGAGCTCCCATCGCCCTCCGTCCCACTGGTGAATTCCGACTCCGTAGTCTTGCCCTCCAGGGCCATGTGGGATGCAGCTCCCTCGTGCTCCGGTGCCACTGCTCCTCTGCCTGATGATGCTAATGCACACAAGAACAGGAAGACCAAAAAAAGGGGGGGGGAGACAGAAGAAAGACATGTTGAGTGCATGGATTACCGCTACAGTTGGTGGACAAGACAGACACAGAGGCCCCCTGCACTATGCCGCGCTCTTGGGCTCCACAGTGCAATTCCTGGGAAATGGCCTACAAGGCTATGGACGACATCTGCACACATAGATGACACAGGGGCATGAATAGCTGTACTTGGCACTCTACAGAGGTGGGCTGAGGTGCCACAGGGCCATGCCTTATGGAGGAGCCTAGCCTACGGAACTCGCCCTGGCCTAGGGAAACCCACAGCCCTCCTCCCCACCCAGACACCTCCACTGTGTGCAAAGTCAGCTGAATGAGAGTGTACTCACCCCCTTGTGTCTGCTGTGATGCCCTCAAGCGCCCATCCAACTCCGGGTAGGCCACCGCCAGGATCCTGAACATCAGGGGGGTCATGGTTCGACGGGCACCCCTCCCACGTTGGGAGGCCATCCCCAACTGAGCCTCCGCCGTCTTCTTGCTCCAGCGGCAAATGTCCTCCCATCTTTTCCGGCAGTGGGTGCTCTGTCTGTGGTAGACCCCCAGGGTCCGGACGTCCTTGGCGATGGCACGCCAAATATCTTTCTTCTGGTGGGCGCTGACCTACATGAAATGTACAGGGAAAGAAGAGAAGTCATTACCAACTGCACCATCAAAGTGAGTGGCCCCCATCCCTACCCTTGCCATGTGGCACATGCACTCACCTTCTTACATGCACTGAGCACTCTGCCCCCTTCCTTCTTACATCCAGCCCTCTCCACACAGGCACAGCCCATACAACATGCTCCCTGTGTACTTACCTGTTTGTCTGGGGGACCGTAGAGTAGCATGTACTGGGGGAGGACACCCACCAACAAGCTTCTCCAACTCCTCCGATGTGAAGGCAGGGGTCCTTTCCCCAGACGCACGAGCCATTGTCTCTTCCAGTCTGAGGTCACAGCAGCACTTGCAGTGTAGGTCCTCTCCTGTCGAAGATCAGGTATCGAGTGATTGAGGTGATAGAAAATGGCGGTCACGTCCGCGGCGGTCACGTCTGCGGCGGTGCGTACCATCACTGGCGGCGTACATCGTCATTGGCTCCTGGGACCCATAGGGTCCAATGTTATCCAATGCAGCATTGCGCTGCGGTCTCCGACCGCCTACCGCGACGGTGTACCACGCCAGCGCAGTTAGCTCACATCCCATTGTCCCACTTTAGAGGTCAAGCAGCCGCCATTTCAGGGGCCCACATGACCTCATTTTCAACTGCGTCAAACATACCTAGGCCTAGTCTCAACACACATACAGGCCACCTTTTGTGTATCATTGGTGTTCTGTGTAAACTGTGGGTACGTACCTCTGAGTTGTTTGACTCTGTGCTCGCTGTTGTCCTTCATAGGCACTGTCCGCTGGGACATGTGAGGAGATGGCAGCATCCTCCAGTGTACAGATCGTTGGTAGACCTGTCGACAATGGAGAAGAGACATTTGATAATAACCTACAGGTTTGACCGTGCCACAATACAGGAACTGTGTACCCAGTTGGAGCCAGACCTGATGTCAGCAATCCGCCATCCCACAGGAATCCCCTCTCAAGTGCAGGTGCTGTCAGTGCTCCATTTCCTTGCAAGTGGGTCATTTCAAACAACTGTGGCCATGGCATCAGGGATGTCCCAGACTATGTTTTCCAACGTATTGTCTAGAGTGTTGTCTGTCCTTCTGAAACAAATGCGGAGCTGCATCGTTTTCCCTCCGGTGGAGGATTTGCCTACAATGAAAGGGGATCTCTATGCCCTGGGACATATCCCAACAACATAGGTGCCATTGATGGCACCCATTTGGCTTTGGTCCCCCCCACAGGAGTGAACAGGTGTACAGAAACCGGAAGAGTTATCATTCTATGAATGTACTGATGGTATGTTTGGCAGACCAGTACATCTCCCAAGTGAATGCCATGTTCCCTGGCTCAGTGCATGACTCCTACATCCTGCAGAATAGCAGCATCCCTTATGTGATGGGTCAACTCCAGAGGCACCGTGTGTGGCTATTAGGTGAGCCCTGGAAGCAAGACAGTGGGAATGGTTGTATGGGGTTATCCCTACAGGTTAGTGTGGGTCTAACAGTTGTCCCTCGCCATTTGCAGGTGACTCTGGTTAACCCAACCTCTCATGGTTACTGACCCCAGTGAGGAATCCTAGGACCAGGGCAGAGGAACGCTACAATGAGGCCCATGGGCGAACTATGAGGGTGATCGAGCGGACCTTCGGCCTCCTGAAGGCCAGGTTCAGGTGTCTCCACATGACAGGTGGATCCCTATTCTACTCACCAAAGAAGGTGTGCCAGATCATCGTGGCCTGCTGTATGCTTCACAACTTGGCTTTGTGATGACAGGTGCCTTTTCCGCAGGAGGATGGTCCAGATGGCAGTGTTGTGGCTGCTGTGGAGACTGTGGACAGTGATGAGGATGAAGCAGAGGAAGAAGACATGCAGAACAGGGACTCAGTGATCCAGCAATATTTCCAGTGAAATACAGGTGAGAATGCAATCATGCCTACTACATGTACTTTTACACTACTACCTCTATCCTGTCTGTCGTTTTCTCCCAGTGTATGGTCACTGAGTTGTCACTTTCCCTTACGGTTTCACAGATGTGGGTCCCACTGTGTGACATCTGCTTAAATTCCTTATGGACTAGAGCTGTGGGACATAGGTATGTTGACATTACTATTTCAAAAACATTTTGTCACTGTAATTGCAAATACACTATTTCGAAATCACAGACAGACTCCAGATCATTTTGTGCTTTAGGTGTGTTTATTTAAATGCTAAATATTGGAGGGGGAAGTTAAAGGGTGAGAGGTGATGGAGTAGGAGTGTCCATGGCAGAGTCCAGTCTATTAGTCTCACAGGTGCATTGCCCATATGGGCATAGGAAGTGGAGCTGGGGCAGTTTAATTATGGACAGGGTGACAAAGTGGGACAGTAGGATGACAATCAGAGTGGTCTCATTTCTTGGCGGGGGTCTTGGGATCGTTCTCTGTCTTGTTCCTGGATCTCAGGGACCGTTTGCGGGGTGGTTCTCCATCTGCAGGGGGTAGGGTGCTGGTGTGGTGGTCCTGTGGTGGGGCGTCCTGTCCACTAGCGCCGGTGGAGGTGGTGGGCAGTTCATCGTCCATGCTAGTGTCAGGGGCCCCTTGTAGTGCCACAGTGTCCCTCCTGGTGTTGAGCACTTCCTTCAGCACCCCCACGATGGTGTCCAGGGTGGAGCTGATGGTTCTGAGTTCCTCCCTGAAGCCCAAATACTGTTCCTCCTGCATGCACTGGGTTACCTGAAACTTGGCCAGTACTGTTGCCATCGTCTCCTGGGAGTGGTGGTATGCTCCCATGATGGAGGAGAGGGCCTCGTGGATAGTGGGTTCCCTTGGTCTGTCCTCCCCCTGTCGCACAGCAGCCCTCCCAGTTCCCCTGTGTTCCTGGGCCTCTGTCCCCTGGACCGTGTGCCCACTGCCACTGCACCCAGGTCCCTGTTGTTTTTGGGGTGGTGGGTTAGCCTGGGTTCCCTGTAGTGGTGGACACACTGCTGATTGACGTGTCCTGGGGACGGAGGTATGGGCCCGCTGGGTGGGTGCTGTGCTGGTGTTTCCAGAGGGTGGAAGCTCTGTGGTGGCCTGTGTCTGTGTGAGGGGAACCGACTGTCCAGAGGTCCCCGATGGTCCGGGCTGGTCATCTAGATCCAGTTGGACAGAGCTGCTGTCATCACTGTGGGCCTGTTATGTGGGTGGAGTGGACATGTCTGGACCCTCCTGTCTGGTGACGTTGGGTATGGGTCCTGCAGGGATGGAAAGGCATGATTATTGCATCTGTGTGTGCAATGGGTGGGTGACCGTGTACCCCAGTGCTGGCATTCCTGTGTGGGAGCTTGTGTGATGATGGTTTAGGGGGTTGTATGGCTATGTGCAGTGTGCATGCTTTAGTGATGGGTGTCCATGCTTTGTTGTTGCATGCAGGGCTTGGTGTTGGGATGGGTGGTTTGTGATATTGGTACATTTGTGAGGAGTTGGTGTGATGGGGGTGAGGGCGAGGGTGGGGGTATGTGATAGCATGCAGGAAGGGTGGGGGATGTAATAGTAAAGCTTTGACTTACCAGAGTCCATTCCTCCGCCTACTCCTGCGAGGCCCTCAGGATGCAGAATCGCCAAGACCTGCTCCTCCCATGTTGTTAGTTGTAGGGGAGGAGGTGGGGGTCCGCCGCCAGTCCGCTGAACCACCAGGTGGTGTCTTGAGACCACGGAACGCACCTTCCCCGTAGGTCATTCCACCTCTTCCTGATGTCCTCCCGATTTCTTGGGTGCTGTCCCACTGCGTTGACCCTGTCCACTATTCTTCGTCATAGCTCCATCGTCCTTGCAATTGAGGTGTGCTGCACCTGTGCTCCGAATAGCTGTGGCTCTACCCGGACGATATCCTCCACCATGACCTTGAGCTCCTCCTCCGAGAACCTGGGGTGTCTTTGCCGTGCAATGGGGTGGTGTAGGTGATGTGTGGGGTGGAGTGTGTGGTGATAAGTGTGCTAATATGTAGTGGTGTGTTGTGTGAGGTACGTGGAAGTTGTGTGGGTGATGGTGTTATGTGCCTGTGGATGCTGTTGTACTTGCTGGTGGTGTCTCTCTCTGGCCTTCTTTCTGTATTTTTTGTCGTGGGGGTTTGTGGGTGATGTGGGTGTGTGTTTTATATTGTAATGGGTGTGTGGGAGTGGTGTGTGTATGTGTCTCAGGTGTGTGAATTTTGCATCGTCCAATGTGGCTGTGTTTTGTAAATGTGTGTGTATTTTTAGTGCCGCAGTGTGTACCACCAATGGAAGACTGCGGTTGAAAGACCGCCGCGTGGATTCGTGTGTCGTGATAGTGTGGGCGTATTTCTGTTGGCGTGACGGTGGAGGTTTTGTTTTCGCCAGTTTATCACTGACCTTTGGTGTGGCGGACTTGTGTGGGTGTCTGAATTTTGGCGGATTCCGATATGTGGCTCATAATAGATGTGGCGGAATTCTGCGGCTGCAGCGGTGTGTTGGCGGTCTTCTGCACGGCGGTAAGCGGCTTTTACCACCAATGTTGTAATGAGGGCCTTTGATTTTTGTTTTCAGCCGCGTCCGCTGCATATGTCAAGTGGTGGGGACAACGGAGGAAACAACATTTTTAAAAAACCAAACACTTACCTTTTTCTTTGCGCCACTTGTCTCCCGCCGCCTCCAGCCACCTTGCTCCTCTTGTGGTGTTCCAGCATTCGGCTCCTCAGTAATCCTGGCACTGCATACATGGTAAACATAGAATGAAAGCAGTGTCAGGATTGGTCTGAGCTGCTCGGACTGCTGCTCAGGCACAAGTCTGGGGTCTGTGTTGTTTCTCCAGCCTGGCTGTGTATGCAGCCGGGTTGGAGAAACCTAAGTGTGCATGTGTGTTTGACCAGCCTCAGACGGCTGGCCAAACACACGTGCACACTTAGTGCACTCTTCCCTCCTCCCCCTACCTCTTCCCATGGCCCAGCCCCACCCCTCCCTGTACACACTGCTGGGTGAGCCAGCAGATGAAAAATGAAACAATAGTAAGCTATCATTTTGTTTTTCATCTGCTGGCTCAGCCGGGGGAACGCCCCTCCGCCACTGCAGAGGAGCCACCCCTGTTTGTTTTATCAGGTTATTTATACAACTCAACATTTGCTAATTGTTGGCCCTCTTCAAATTAATGGAGCACCGGACTACAGTTTCAAATCGTCCAACCAAGGTTCTCCACTTGACTGTTTCATTACCAAACCACATTAGTGTGCGTCCATGATTTGGAGATTTGGAGGGCGTGTGTTATCTTCGTATATGTGTGCCATAAGAGGGTCTGGGTCTTCCAACATTCCATCCTAATGCTCATGAGCGTGTACTGGTTGTCGGTGTTTTGCAATTTGGTTTTTAGATCCTTTGACTAAGCTGTGTAAGCTATGAGTTTGTTGATGTTGAGGGGATATCGATCTTATGTCATTCCAAATAAACTAGAAGGTTTTGTGAGTATTTCTAGTGTATTTATTTTCAATCTTTTGTTTCTCATCTAGGTTCTGATGGGAAAACACTGCCCTGGGTTATTTTGCTTTTGTCTTCTAGTTAGAAAAGATTTGTCTTTACCTTGGACTGTGTAACTGATCATGCCATGGAACAGAACTAGTAACTTGGAAAATACTGTAGGGTTATCGTTTCAATGATGAGCAAAATATAGTAAAAAAGGACGAGTTTGGGATTGTTTAACACACAATGAAAGGAAGGTGTCCTTTCTTCACGTCTAGCCAATCCGTTTTTGTGGAACTGAAATTAGTTTTCATGGTAATTTTCTGTAGGCCTCCTCAGGAAAAAGAAATAAAAGATGTCATATGGGTTATATCTTTGAGACCCTTCAACTCATTGATAATAGGCAGAATGATTGCAGTAACTTCAGTAAATACATATTACTTTTGCGATGCGATATTCCTGAAATTAAGTGATTTCGCCAACTTGAGTAATTAAGAGTAATTTGGGGCTCAAATCCTACCATGGGAGCATAAGAACAACAAACTAAGAAAGAGTGAATGGCTGCTGGTTACAGCTGTTCCTGTTCTGTAGCATTTAGTGCAATAATCTCAGCGTAAAATCATCCTCTGGACTATTTTAGACTGAAGGATGCATTTTACACCACAGATATAGAGCTAAGTGTTGAATTATGCTTATCACACAATTACACATAATTACATGTAATTTTGTTGTAATTATGAATAATTATGTGAGATATAATTATGCCAGTTACACCTACCCTAAAGTGATATACAGGATTTTGAAATGTTACCAGTCCTTGCAATCACCAAGTGACTGGAATAACTGATTGACTTCCACATTTCCCCCAGTGTTTGTGGAAGGACAATGGGAGGATCGGTCTATATGTTCACAATCTCTCCCACCACCATTAAGCCACTTTCCTGATGCCATGATTCTGGGATCAGGGCTGAAGGTTACTCAGTGTCAGGCTTTCTAGGCAGTTGACTCCTTTGCAGTGGCTGATGGGCATGGTTGAGCTCTGATACTCAGATGCATGTGCCATAGGATGGGCCTTGGGGTCATCTGACCTTTGTTTCCTTCAGGATCTTGGTGCCTGCTCGATCAGAGGTATGATCATTTCTCCTTCTCTGATGTTGCTGTGTCAGCATTGTTCTCTTTCTCATTGGCTACCGTTGTTACTCCTTCTTTCTCCATTGCTTTTTTCTGTTTCAGCAGCCAGTCAGTCAAGGACCTCAGGGACATTTAAAGTTTCTTGTTACCTTGTGGTCGTCCTTGATGGACCCTTCCTTTCCAGACTGGAGGAAAGGTTTAATGGTGGTAAGATACACTGAAGGTGTACTACCATAGGAGGGTTGTGCAGGTGACCTATCACACACTGTTTCTGGTGTTGTTGGGTGAAATATTCTTATATTCTGTATCTGTAGCCTTGTTCAGTGTTGCTTGGTTTCCATTATACCAGTGTCTCCCTGCACCTTGATTTTCATTTCCTACCAGGATTATCTCCGGTTCTCTCTTTCCCAGTCGTATCTGAGATTTTCTTTTCCCTAAATCTCCTGTTTTCTGTCCCTCAAGAGGCCTTTTCCTCAAGACTTTATGTCCCAAATGTCCTGGGATAAATTGAGGCATGTAGACAAAGAGACACGCAGAACAGAGCAAGAGACTGATCAATAGATGATCAGATAGTTAAGAACCTCGCCAGAGATAGATAAGCAGTGCAAAACATAGTTCTGCAGCCTGCAGCGAAAACACAACAGCTCTGCCACAACAGGTGAGCGTCCTTTAAGGAAAACGGGCTGCATTACAAAAAAAAAAAAAACTGCTTTATTTAAAAGCAGTCACAGACATGGTGGTCTGCTGTCTCCAGCAGGCCACCATCCCTGTGAGTGCTGTGAGTCTCAAGGGGGTCGCAAATTGCGACCCACCTCATTAATATTAATGAGGTGGGCCTTTGCTACCCCCTTGTGAGTCACAGATGGTGTCAGGGACACCATCCTACATTCCAATTTGCAACTTGCAAATTGCGAGTCGCTCTGACTCGCAATTTGCAAGTCGCAAATTGGAATCTACTAACATCTGGCCCTCAATCTTTAAAAATTCAAACCTTTGCCTGTGTACATTGGATTTTTTTTACATTTGTACCTTATTTAGTTGGATAAATATTATGTATTTTCCTAAACTGGCGTGGAGTACTTTTTGTGGTTTTCACTGTGTTACTGTATGAGTTGTTGCACAAATACTTTACACATTGCTTTCTAAGTTAAGCCTGACTGCTTTATGCCAAGCTACCAGAGGGTGGGCACAGGATAATTTGGACTGTGTTGTGACTTACCCTGACTAGGATTGTGGTCCCTACATGGACAAGGGTGTATACCTCTGCCAACTAGAGACCCCATTTTTTAGTTAGGAGCTTATTACTTAAATGTTAGTTTATTAGCTTAATATAGAATTAATCCCTAGATTGTAGTCTGTCATATTGCTCAAAGCTACCTCTGCTCTGTTAGACTTCATTAAGAAAAAGCCTCGCAAAACCACTCATTCGTTACACAACAGAAATATTGGCCAAGCAATGTAATAACAAATGATAAAAAGCAGTAGTTGTGTCCAGCTTAGTAATGCATACATACTGAAGGTATCGGTGCAACTAGATGTCTTACATACAGAACCTGCATCCGGTTTATTCAGAAACTTGTAAACAATATGATATTTAATTTCCTGTTGATTAAATGACAGTTCTGAGCACAAACCCATATCCATTTGCACAATATAAATCAAGGGACTTCGAATTTGTAAGTATTTAGCATTGCTCTTTCTATTTTGTGATGACTCCTTGCCCCGTTATTACATATTATAATAAGGCTGAGCTTTTAAGAATCAGCCAATAAAACTACGTCCTATAAGATGACAGTTATAACTCTTGAAAGCAGGCCAATTTGTGTGTAAAGTACTTGTGCCCCTGAGAATGGACGTTTTTAAAAGGGTCTAATAGGTTAATGGTATGGACAATATTACAGTCTTAAATAACACGCATTAACATTTTCCAATGCAAATAACAGGCTTCTGAGTAAATGTATTAGAGATCAACACATTTGCCTGCATGGCATCATATAATTAGAGCAACAAGTTCCTAAAATGTCACTTTTAAGGAGCCAGAAAGTTGAAGGTGCCCTATTAGAGATGTTAAATATATTATTAGGAAGAACAACTTTGCTTTTGTATCAGAAAGCCGTTAACTATAACATTCAGCAGTAAACAAGATGGCCCTAATTTTACAAGACTAACAACTATAAAGATTGGTTTATGTACTAAGATTCACCTCCTGTGTTCGGCAAAACCCTTCTCCAATATGACAAAATAACCTTTTAGCTATAATAGAAATGTATGTCATTATGTAGTTATTGTTTTATATATATATTTAATTAGATTTTAGATTTTATGTTGATTTCGGCAATTGTACTTTAAAGGGGACAAACCCACAGAATTGTCTTAGAATATCTTAGCCTCATAACGTAATGTAATGCAAAAATGTTAAAATTACGAAAACGGTATACGTTTATTAGTTCTCAAACAGTATGCCGTAAAAACTTCTGTTGCTCGTTCTGAAAATCATAGAATTTCCCCTGAATATATTCAATAAATGGTGGCGGGATCACCAAACATTTTTTACTGCCAATATTGCATGTTCCCGGTGGTAAGTAAGCCAGTGTTTGGTGCTAACATCTTTAACACAGTATTATGAAAACAGATTTGTGGAGGTGGTAGTATCCAACATGAATATTTGTGCATGGAGGGGCTCTAGAGAGCCCGACGTAAGATGGCCTCACTGTAGTGCAGCTTTTTGAATCAGGATATAATAATAATCCTGCATTTATGCACCGATCTCAACCTTGACAGTTATACCCTGCGCTAGCGGTGAGCTGCTGTACCGGAGGCATTAAAAGTAACATGCCCACAGGCTGAGGTGGCATTTATAGACTCCTCGAGGCCTGCTCTTTCGGTATAGCAACATCGCGGGGGCACCTCGCAGCAGACTGAGACACTTTACCTGGTGAGAGCGGATTCAAACCCCATGGGGAAAGCTGCAGTTGACGTACTACCTCTTGCTGAATGACTACCTGTACCTGAGTGATGTGCTGTGATCGAGAGTAATGGCCACTTGTGAAATTGGCAACACAGGCCTGGTGAGTGCGGCCTGCTGGAGGGTCCGATGTGGTCTGAAGCCCTGATGTTCAGGCAGAGCGTTAGCAGTGCTGGTGTGAGGTGCTGCGGTGCTGGGCTACAATCTGCATGTGAAAGACACTGCTGGTTACTGAAGAGGACTTTACGCCTGCACAACCTGGAAAGTGGGAGAGGGAGGAGCAGTGTGATGCCGGCTTGGATCTGGGTGGCCTGTTGCTCTGGCTGGGAGACCGCCACCGGGGATAATGGCGGATCACCTTGTGATATACTGCTAGAGGGGCCCTGCCGCTGCAGATGATCTGAGTTGCGTTTGCTAATTAATGGTTCATGCCATATATCGTTGTTTGGAGGACATTGCTAACTTTGGCAATGTCGTTTGAGTTGCTGTGGGTCTTTACTGCTACTGGACGACCTTAGCCTGGTAAGTGGGGCAGCATTACTAGCTCACTGACCACCTCACACCTGTCTTAGCAGCCCCCCAATGTCCTGCTCTGTTGCTGGTCCCTGGTGACCCTCAAACTGGTGGAGTTAGAGCAGAGCTGATCACATTGGTGGCCTGGTGCTGTGGAGACTGGCTGGTGAGTAACTGAGGGTCAATTTGTGGATCCTCTTTGCCCTTGCTATTGAACCATTGGTTTGCGTAATCAGGAAGTGGCATGCAGTTGCGGCCTTGAGATTTCACCTTCACCTCAAGGCAATTTTGCTTCTGCCAATGATATGGTGTTATATGTCTGTGACCCTGATGTCCACTTGGCCCAGTTTATACGTGAATATCTACACTTTGAGCAGCACTCTGGGCTGAGTATTAATTGGGGAAAATCGTCTGCTTTGCCTTTGACTATCAAAACCAGCCAATAGCCTATAGATTTTCCTGTGCAATGGTGCTCGGAACCGGTTAGGTATCTTGGAGTCTGGGAGCACAGAGATCCAGATCTTATTGTAAACTACAATTACAGCAGGATGATCTCCAAACTGAAGGATCGGGTACGGAGGTGGTCGAGATTGCCTCTGTCCCTAGAAGACCGGTTTGCAGTGCTCAAAATGATGATACTGCTTCAGCTTCTGCATCTGTTTATTAATATACTGATGACAATCACTCAGGCCTTTTTCAAAACAGTACAATCCCATCTAATATTGCTGGTCTGGGAAACAGCTGCGAGTAGCATGGCGTCAGATTACCCTCCCTTTTGACTGGGGAGGATTCAACACCTCTGACCTCCACCTTTACTATCTGTGTGCTCAGGTTCAACATGCACACTTCTAGGTGCATGTGCAGCGATACAATCCGCACCTGGTTATCAAGCATGATGATGCCTCTCCAGTGCTTCTGTCATTGCTACTTACACATGAGGAGGTGGAGGCATTGCCGAGTAGCATTAGTACCATCAATTGTACTCGGGAGGCTTGGCAAGCACTTAGTAAGCACATGGGTAAACAACCACTCTATGACCTTGTACTTTCTGTGGTTTATCACCTGGCTCTGCCCTTCACGTAGGAGCCCAAATCACTTCTAGCAGCTGTCGGCCTCAAAATGCTGGGCGACGTATATCCGAATGACCACTTTGTTGACCTCTCGGAACTCCCACAGAGGAGTCGCTGCTCATCCCTCTTGCATTTTACTTACATGGGATTACAGGCAGCCCTGCATAAGCATTACCCAAACTTCTCACAAGCTCCCCTTGGTTTTCTGTCGCGTCAGACTTTCTTGACTAGATCCACCTATACTGGCCTTGTCGGCACCATTAGATAGGTGGAATACTGAGCTTGACACACCACTCACTGAGTCAGAATGCACCTTTTGCTGTGCACTGATAGGGCAGCTTACTGCAATTGGGAATTTGCGCATTATTCATTTCAAGTTAGTGCAGCAGATGTATTATACCCCTGAACAGCTGGGTAGATTTGGACATTGGACTATAGATAATTGTGAGCACTGTTGTGGGTCAGGTGCAGATTTCCTACATTTAGTCTGGGGATGCCCCAAGATCTAGCAATACTGGGAACAAATTACACAGACATTGATGGCTGTGACATTGGAGTATATCTTCTGCAACACCCGCATCTGTATATTGGGTTGTTTTAAGCATCTACAGCCTGTCAATCGTGGGCTGGTTGCTGTTACACTTTGTCTGGCTAAGAAGACGATGGCTATTAATTGGGGGGAAAAACCTACCCAACATTGACTTCATGGTTTAGAGATGTCGCCTTTTGCAGAGACCAGCTGGAGACCTACGTAGAAAATCTGCCAAGGGCATCTCATCCTAAAGACTTTTGGGCACCCATGATGGTGCATCTTTTGACACTGACTGAGGAGTCAAAAAAGGGGTATATCTCAAGATGTGATGAACATTCTTCCAAATGTCAACATTGTATGTGCATATCCTGCAACATTGTATACATATCTATGTCATTCACAAGGGTGCCTCGAGGCTGAGCAATTATGCCTTGCTGTTTTCTGTATGACTTTTTTTTAAATATTTAATAAAAAGAACGTAAAAAAAGATTATTTGTGCATATTTAAACAAAAAATCAGCAGTTTAAGTGCAGGAACACCACAAAACAATATCATGTTATGACATAACATAATAGCAGCCATACAACAGAACACAGCAACACAACAGTAATAAAACAACAAATGTACAACAAAACAGCAATGCATAAGCAATAGAAAAACAGAAGTCTGCAATCTGCCTATAACACAAAGTCTAATGTAGCAGCACATGATCTCAACAATACAACAAAATAATATAAACACATAACAACAGAACAGCCACACATTTGTACTCGTGCATTTTTAGGTTGTGTTATGTTTTTGTGTTTTGATGGTGTGCTTGATGTTACTGCATCATGGTGTGCCTTTGTTGTGTTTTGTTTTGTGGCACACTTGTGCTTTTTCTTTGGTGTTTTGTGCTGGTGTTTTTAGTGTGTCACTATGTTCTGGAGTGTTGATATTCTGTTAAATAAGTGTGGTGTAGTGTTATTTTGGATTATGACATTGTGCTATTTTTCTGCCATATTGTTGCATTCGTTTTTTTATTGTGCTTAAGATTGTGTATTGTTTCATGTTATTGTTTTGCAGTTTGTGGTAATAGGGATATGATCTGCATTTCGTTCTGTGGTGCTTTTTGTGTTCAATCATTGCAGTCTGTTGTTGTTGTATTATGTAATGGTTGTTGTGTTGTACTGTAGCTTAAATTGTTTCATCTTATTGTATCCAGTATTCCTGTTGTTGTGTTTTTATTTTGCTTTGTGTTATGTTACTGTGTTCTGTAGTTTCTATAGAGGTCTCAACAAATGATACATTAACAGCAAAAAGCAACACATTCCTTTAAAGTTTCAGAGATGCAGGGCATGGCTAGCAACACAAGATAGTGGTGGCTGTTCCATAGTATTTCTGCAGTCCTCCAAAACTTTGCCTCAAAATATCAAGTGCTGTGTCATCTGCACAACCATATCACTAGAAGGAAGGTGCGGCCTGTGAAGAGCAGTTTTGGAGGAAGTAGTGAGGGAGCTGAGAGGGCAGCACCCGCAGGAGAGCTGTGAGGAAGAATCAGAACAAGATGGCTGCCAACCTGGAACATGAGGAAGTCTGACCAGAGAGGATGGGAATAAGATCTTGCAGCTCATCCCCAGCTGTGTTCCTTACCCTCTGGAAGAAGTGCCCCGTGGGCCTGGTATCCGCTAAAAAGCCCTGCAAAAGAAAGACTATTGCATTTGGGCCCTTGCTGGCAGTTGATGGGCACAATTGATCGAGAAGCATCTCAGAGACAGCCTCCCGAGTTGTGGCTGCTGTCTGAGTGGAGACCCGGAAGCTCTGGGCCACTGGGTGCTCTCCTTGTGGCCCTGATCTTCTTCCCCATAAGTGGGGGGCCCAATCAGGGTCCCCTTAGGGCCCTGCACAACCAGATGGGCTCGAGCATTTAACTCCTGGTGAGAGATAGTACAGTGAAAAGACCAGAGTTTGAGGGCTCCTTGAGGGCCTCTCGGAAAAATCCATGTACAGTGTCTGGAAAAAAGGGATTCTGATCCAATTGTATATGAGAAGACCAGGATGGCATGATTCTGGCTGAGGGACACAGGGGTTCTGGTTGCCCACCTAGTGGCTTCAAAGGGGAGGCGTTGTGGGCCTGCAATGCAAGTCTTAACTCTGCTGTAATATTGATGAGGCACATGAGAAAATGGGCACCCACAACTGCAGATGAGCACTCTGGGTCTTCTGCTGAGTCAGGTCCTATAAGAGGTGTCTTACTTGAATAGGCAGTGCCCCCGCCCCCACTTTCTGGGAAAAGAAGACACATCAGCAACAACAGTAAACACAGTTAGATCCCCAAAGAAGAGGTAGCATAAATGTCTGGCACTCTCAGTATGTTTGAGCCTCTGTTGGGAAGGTAGGTGGGTCTGGTGAGTCAACCCTTCAAATACTGATGTAAAAGCAAACTACAGATTTGTTGCAGATTTTCAGCACAGGGATGCCCATGGTCCTCACCATTGCCAAGAACTGAGCTTTCTCCAAACAAGGGACACTAGATACATTTGCTATGGTATGCTCAACTGACCGGGGACTATTGGGAGGTATTGACCTTGATGAGAGTGCAGTTTCCAGTATGGATGTTATACTGCAGACCATCCAATTCTCTAGACAGGTCCTTGAAAACAAGATTGGTAAAGTGGAGACAGACTTAGAACTACTTAGACGTGACCTGTGCAACACAACTGGCCATGTCACAGAGACAGAAGGAGATATATCCACCTTAGAATATACAGTCAAAGTTCTGCAACAGAAATTCAAAACTGCAACGTTTGGTAGCTGAGGTAGTAGCTAGGATTGAGGACATGAAAGATGGCTCTCAATGTAATAATAATCTTTGTCTGCAATGATATCCAGATGGACTAGTGGGTTTTACCTGGGGCAATTCCTGGAGTCTTGGTTCTGTACCTTTCTGCCAGATGAACAGATCTCCTCCTGCTTCCTACTTGAGCATGCCCATGTTATGTTATGGTATGTTGATTTGTAGGGCACACTAATCACACATGAGGGTACCCAGGTGCTTGACCGGGTGAGTGGGCACGTGTTCTCCTCAGACTTATCCGAAGAACAAAGTCTTCAGCTTCTTGCAGCACTCAGGAAGTGAGGAGGAGGCCCTCATGTGTTGAGGGAGGTCACTCCATGTTTTGGGTGCAATGTAGGAGAACAATCAACCTCCTGCTCTGTTTTTTTAAATGCGTAGGTTGTTTGTGGGGGTGTACCACTAAGGCTTCATTAGGGGATCTAGAGGAGTAGTGATACTGCTCCCTAGAAGGTTCCCATTGTTTGTACCCAAGGTCCAGACAGATGAAGATGTCCAATTTATAATCTTAGAAGGGAATCTTCAGGGGACCCCTGGGAATTAAGTAGTGTTATAAATAGGGCTTCTGGTTGGCAGAGGTATGCCCCGTGTCCAAGCAAGAACCACAATCCTAGTTAGAGTAAGTCACAAACACACCCTAAATTAACCTGTGTTCACCCCTGGTAACTTGGCACAGAGCAGTTAGGTTTAAGTTAAGAGGCAGTGTGAAAAGTATTTGTGCAATACTTCAAACAGTAAAACAGTGAAAACACCACACATAGGAATACCATACCTGGTTAGAAAAATAGAACCTAATTTAATATAGGAAACAAGACCAAAACAACAAAACAGAAGAACATGAGTTATTAATATTTAAAATATAAACTGCAGGTAAATGCTCAGTAGCAAAAGGTGCCAACCGGGGCAATCTGGTCACACCTGACTGGGACAAAGTTAAAAGCTCAGGCTGACTGCAATGGAGCATGGACCGGCTACAGGGACCCAGTTGGGCCCGCCAAACCAAAGTACCTTAAAATCCTGATGGAGGAGTGTTGTGGGGCTTCTGAACCACATTGTCAAAGGGATGCATTGATTTTCTATATCACACCGTAGTAACTAGTTTGAGGGAAAAACATTCAGGACCATTCGTTGAAGTGTTTTTTTTTACATTTATTATTGAGCCTAACCTCTCATTAGATTCACTGCTCAGATTCTTCAGATAATTGGAATAAATGCCTCACCCACTAAATAGTGGCATGCTTCATCATCGGCTGTCTATCAACACCCTGGTAAGATGATACCACTAGGGTGGACTCAGCCAAACACTCTTGGAAATACTATATAAAATGTCAACTGGACAATAGCAGGGGCCCAGATCATACTTACACATACCTATTGGTATACTCCAAGAATTTCTCCTTTATTACAGGGTACCAAAGGTATAGATAAAACCAAGTTATTCTTTGTTTATAGGATCTACTAAAGTCCCAACAAGACAATGGAAAGTTTGAAGGGCCAAAAACACTGCATATACACAAAGGGCCCAATTCACAAAGGTAAACCTAGGCTTTTTGTCTAAGTTTAGACCAAAAGTCTAAGCTTACGACTTTTCGGTATTCACAAGGGTAAGTTGCGATTTGCATCTTTACATCCACACTTTGGGCAGAATCTGTCCCCAAGGATATGTAAAACTTAAAAGTACACATCCAACCTTTTAATCACCCTGCCCTATGGACTATCAAGGACTACTCTAAGGGTGAAATATATGTGCTAAAAGGGGAGTTTAAGGCTTGGCAAGGGGGTTTTAATGCCGAGTCAACAAGACAGTTGAAAACTCTACTCAGGCTGCAGTGGCAGGCCTACAATATGTTTTAGGATGCTTATTTAGTGGGTGTCACAATATGTGCTGCAGGCCCACTAATAGCATTTAATTTCCAGGCTCTGGGTATATTGTATACCACTCTACTAGGGACGTACAAGTATTATAAATAGGGTCTTTGGTTGGCAGTCAGTTTGCACTCTGTCCAAGCAGGGACCCTCACACTTGTCAGTGTAAGGGAGGAACCCTCCTAAAACAAACCCTGCTTACCCCCTTGGTAGCTTGGCACAAGCAGTCAGGCTTATCTCAAAAGCATTGTGTAAAGTATTTGTACCAACACACACAGTAATACAGTGAAAACACTACAAAATGCTTGTAATCACACCCGACGGCCATGCACAGAAGTGCTTTGTGATTCTTTGGGACTGGGTCGCGTGGTCCACCCTTTCATTGAAAGTGCCACTATTGGCTTAATCTATTGATCCATGATTCCTTGTGATCTAATGATCAGAATGTTCTCATTTTGAGTTAGAGTGAGAGAGGAGGAGGTGCGACCCGGAAGTAGAGAGTGCCGACGAGTGCTCCCTAGCCCAACTCACCGCCTGCAGGGTCCGGACTCCTCGAGGAGAGCTGCCCGACTAGGCTCTGGATCCACTCCCACTGGCACTCGGCTCGGGAGCGGTCAATCTCGGAGTCCAGCCTCAGCTGAGAGTGCCGAGAAGCAGCCATCTTTTTGTGCCACTCCGAAGAGCCCCGCCTGTGTGGTGCCGGTGCAAGCCGCACGGAGAAGCAGGAAGCAGAAGCAGGAAGCAGCCGCTTCCGAGACAAGCGCCCTGCCTGCACCGGCTCTGCGCCCGGAGCGCGCACCATGCGCAGCTGATTGGCCTCGGCAGACCCGGCTGCTGCCGCCTGCAGACTGAGAGCACTGGCACGAGGCCCCCCTCACAAACAGCAACTTATGAATGAAGGCATTGCTCTGGAACTGAGAATATCCCGCTTAACTGACCTGAGTCCAGGTTAGCGGCTGAATCTGGGGGCAGGAGCGGCGCGACCCCCGACCTCAGTGTTTGCTGCGAGCCGAGAGCTGTGCGCCGGAGCCTGCGGGAGGCCGGCCTCCCACCCCCCCTCCAGAGCCCACAGCTCCCCTCTCTCCCCCGTCCGGGACCCCGGGGCGCCTGCAGCCAGGAGACGGAGGAAGAGCCGGACCCCCAGGCCTTTCTGATCAGTCCTGAGGGAGCCGCCGGAGTCAGGGCAGCGCCAGAAGCTCATCAGCGAGGGGTGGAGGTACGGCGTGGGCCGGGGACAGTCTTGCGACCGGCTCTGTTTACAGGAGAAACAAGATGGCTGAGGCTAGCCACTGATCCTCAGCCGCGTGTCGGAGCTTTCGGGGCGAGAAGCCGAAGGTCCGGAGCTGTGCGGCCGGCGAGTCCCGCTGCGTATCCAGGGAGCTAACTGCCTCCACTAGCCTGCGTCCGCCTGGCTGTTGTACCCTCACACCCAACGTCGCCATCTGGGGCCCGGGAGGAGAGCACCCCCAACTCCGCCTCAGGGGGCCCAGAGCTCCCGCGCCCCTCTCGTGAAAGCAGGAATCATTTCAGGGCTGAGCTGGTGGTTTCAAGACTGGCCTCGGGCTCTCGTTTGCATTCCAGTTTGTTTTTGATGAAAACATTGCATAGTGCTTTTGTTCCCCCACCCCCATACAAACAAACCGGATAACAAAAGAAATTCCTGGCAAACCTGAAGCTCTCCCCGCTCCCAGAGCCGGACTCTCACTTGGGATCGCCCGCTGCACTAGACAGGTAGTCCTCATCGATCTGCCTCTCCTGGACAACAAACCTGGCCCGTTCTGCTGTTCCCCTCTCCTGCCCCCGGATCGGGCTGCATCGACTTTAAAGCAATAATTTGTGACTGTTAAACATGTCAAAGCAAAAAGTCCCCTCTATACCCCAGACATTGGATAATTATTTAGTGAAGATTGTTAGTAAAATTAATTGTGAGAGGAGACAATCCCCAGGGCTTAGCAGCCCCCCCCCCATTATCTAGTGTGCAACTTTCACCTGCTCCATTGGTTCTGGATGACAGTAGTAGTGTCTGCACTAATTCCGGTGTTCCTGATAGGGAAATGATCATGCAGAATACTTCTACCTTAGCCGATCTAGAGGTTTCTACTGATCCCATAGTGCAACATCCACCCACCCCACTATCTAGAGTGGTTAGAGCATGTAGAAAGACCCAGACTAAACGTGGGGGTGCTCAGCCCGCAAAAAAAAGATTAGTTACCCCCCTCATGAATCCAGATAAGGATGAGGATAATACGGCAAATATTGACGACGATGTTAAACTAGATGCAGAAAAAACAAAAAACTTAGTAAGTATTATTGACTTAAAGATTAAGGGTATTGTCAAACCTCTTATGGTAAAAATTGATCAGCTAACCGCGGAGGTTAATAGATTAGGCGATCTCCTCAAAAAAACACTGGTGGAAGCAGATAGTGTGTCAGCCCCAATAACAATAAGCAATCATGATACTCAGGTTGCCCCTCCCTGTGATGTTACAGGTTTAGATATTAGTAGGAGTGTTGTACAGAACTACCCGACAGCACAGTCCTTAGCCTGTAATGATAGCCAGGTTGTTTTAATACCTGATAGAAAAGAGGATTGGACTGAGGTAAGGCGAAGGCGCACCATTAATCTCCCCCCTGACTGCGCACCATATGTGGTAGTTTTAGCTAATGTTCCCCCTGTTGCAAAGGGGAATCATCAGGAAACCCACGAGTCTTTAAAAAATAAAACCGTTTCCTGGATGCACAGGCATTGTGGATTCCCAACTGAACTCTCAGATCAAGTTCTGACTACCAGAAGGGTAAATTGGATAGGGAGCTCGAGGAAAAGTTTTAGTGGTGACTGTGTCATTATAAACTTTAAACACCCTCAACATGTTGCCACTGTATTATTAAGAGCTGCCTCATTACCAATTACTGATAATAATGTGTGTGCCCGCTTGCTTTCTTTTACAGCCATCATAATAATGCCCCTTATGGGAGTAGAGGAAGTAGATTATGCCCTGCTACACACAGGCTATACCCTGATATTTCAATGCAAAACCGATTTCAACCCCTAAGTTCTCTGGATGCAAATGATTGACTTAACGAGGGAGGGCAGTTCTTACCCCAGGTGATTATTATTCCCTGTGTGGATATTGGTATAGACAATACCATGGCCCAAGAGATGCCCAACAACACAGAAATTGAATTGGCGGTGGATATAAGGGCACCGCCTGATTATGGGGACATAAGCAATTCAAACCAGAATGCGAACTGGGGACGAAACAATGGTATGGTGCCTGATAGTAATTGTGTTAGGGGTAAGGATACTATTTCTATTGTTTGTTGGAATGTGGCAGGGCTGAAATCGAAGGAGAGGGATCCGGGATGGTTAACGTTTGTTAATGCCCATGACATTTTATGTCTTCAAGAAACATGGTGTAAAGATGAAGTTAACTATGAGGGATTCGTTTCTTACAATTTACCGGCGTTGGGAGGTGGTATAGGTAGAGCGAAAGGCGGTCTCCTTAAACTTGTAACGATCTGTCATCCTATTGTGGTTAAAAAGTATATACCTGTAGGGGACCTTGTGCAGATCCTCTGGCTTGTGGATGACAAAGACCATAATGTTTTATTGATTAACTATTATAATAACATTTTTGATGTTACCCGGGTCAAAGTAGTAACAGACTTAGCCGGCGCTGTCGAAAATCTATGTCTGGAACAGAATGTTGTATTTGACTTCATCTGGGTAGGGGACTTCAATACTACTTTGTGCGACTTGTCTACACAAAGGGTTTGTGGGGTCACTAACAGTGCCGGCTGGGATGTCCCGCATTTTGGACATAACAGTTATGGGGAAGCACTGCATAAGTTCATGGGCTGCTATGACCTGGAAATAGTGGAGTGCTGTAAAGATGTTAATGGTTTACCCATTCCCACTTTTAAGAATTGGCACACCAGCTCGGTCATTGACCATGTGATCACATCTTCTAATATTAGTTCTTACTGTGATCCACCAAGAATTGAAGTAACTACCCTAAGTGACCACAACCGTATTATTCTGGACACTACCCTTTGGGCTGGTAGTTCGGTGGATGTGGGAATTATTATTTCTAATGTAGAACCACATAGGACTAACGGTGTAAGATTAAGATGGATTGGTGAAAGAGCCGATGATTTAACTAGCTCCATAATTAATGAGAGCCTGCTGGACATTGCTTCTATTTTAAAAAATAGTTCTGACTCTGAGAGGGTTTTATATTGTTTTAACCAAATTAACAAAACTATTGATGCCAAGTTTACCAGTTGCAATAGTAGGCAAAGTAGGAACGGACCGAGATGGTTTAATCACCTTTGCACTTCCGCACTAACTGGCCTCAAGCAGGCTTTAGCAGCGAGGCCCAGGGACAAAAAACTGGTAAATAAATTAAGAATGGAATATAAATGTGCGCTCAAACAGAGGAAGGGTGAACTGCAGCAACAGGCTTGGGATTCCCTCAACCAAGCTGCTGAATTATCAAATTGTACATTATCCTGGGCCACGGTCAACTCGCCTTTTCTAAGGGATGAAAAAACACCACAGTTGACCTCTAATGTTTCTAGCGAGGGTTGGATTGCACATTTCTCTAGCATTTTTGACTCTGATAAAGTCAATGATCCTAGTCCCAATAAGTGGCCTACTCTGCCTTTGGATATATCCGTTAGTGAGGTCAAATATGGTATACTGGCTAGCAAAGGAGGGAAAGCTCAGGGTCCGGACGGGGTACCTATAGACGTTTATAAAGCTGCGCCAGATGTCTGGGGCCCCCTTTTAACTATTGTTTTTAATGTTGCCGTGTGTGCCGAGGCCCCTGTAACTTGGGGTGAATCAATCATTGTGCCAATTCATAAAAAGGGAAGTAGATCTGACGCTAAGAATTACCGCCCGATCTCTCTCCTTGACTCTTCAGTCAAGGTTATGAGTAGAGTGATGTTAGTAAGATTAGAGGAATGGGCTGAGCAGGATAGCATACTGGCTGATAGCCAGTATGGTTTTAGGAAGGGACGAGGTACGCTCGACCAGTGCATCAATCTTGATCTACTGATCGGGAAGTATACTGAAGCGAAACCCGGTTCCCTGTATCTTTGTTTTGCTGACCTGAGCAGCGCATTCGATATGGTAGATCATTCCATTTTATGGCCAACTTTGTTAAATTTAGGAGCCCCAGAAGGCATAATCTTTTTTCTCGCTAGGTTATACGAGAAATTGAAAACCAATGTACGTTTTGGAACCAGAGGAGAATGTACTCCAAAAATCTGTGTTACACGAGGAATTAGACAGGGTTGTGTTTTGGCACCTCTTTTATTTATTTTATTTATTAATGGAATTGATGATATTTTAAAAAAGGTTAATGCTGATGCTCCTCAGATCAACGGTGTTCCGGTGCCGGTGTTACTATATGCCGACGACGCTGTTTTACTCTCTCGAACACCTGTTGGATTACAACGACTAATGGATAGTTTTTCCTCCTTTATTAAAGATAGAAAACTAGTAATTAATAAGGGAAAAACGCATACCATGACCTGCGGTGCTAAAGCCAAAACGTTAAATGCCTTTTTTATAGACGGCGAAAAGGTGCAACAGGTGGATACATTTTGTTACCTAGGTATTACCTTCTCTAACGACAGGAAATGGAACAATGAATTTAATAACATCTGGAATAAAATGGCAAAAAATGCTTATGGTATGTATAGATTTGCTGCAAAAGTTGGGGATCGTCGAACCAGGGATATGCTCAAGATTTACCAAGCTAGATGTGTGACTATTGCTCTGTATGAGGCAGGAGTATGGGGTTATAGCTGTACCTACAACTTACAGTTGGAGGAAAATATGTTTTTAAAAAAGCTCCTGTTTTTGCCCATCTCTGCCTCAACTGAATTAAGCCACCGCGAATTAGCCATTAATTATTTAACTGATCTGATATCACTTAGACCATTGATGATCTGGCGGTCTTTCTGGCTTGGCGATGAGAAGCTACTTAACAGAATTATTGTTGAGGATTGCTTACGTTTGGATAAATATCGAGATATTCCCTGGGTTAAATATGTTGTTGTCTGTTTTTCAGACATTTTTTATCTGAATATTTTAAATAATCCTAGTGCAGCAACCACGATCTCCAAATCAGAAATGAAAAGTATATTTCTAACTTATGCAGAAAGGAAACGAGCAACCATAGCCGGATCATTGTCCTCCGTCATTTTTTATAATAGATACAATCTAATGGAGGGTTTTCCATCTTACCTAACTATGGTGACTAGGAATTCACATAAATTTGTGCTAACCAGACTAAGATTTGGGATGGCACATTGTTTAGTAGCCCATCCAAACATTAAGAAACACCCGAATGGGCCATGTAGGTGTGATAATGTATCTACACAGAGCACTGTGCACCTTCTGCTGTTCTGTAAACTGTATACATGTTTTCGTATAGTATTTTTGAAACCTCTGTTTGTTAAATACGGAACACATACAGTTAAACATGCCATGGCTTTAATTTTTAATCTGCAATCGGCAGATATTTGTTTTTATACTGCCACCTTTTTAAATCAGTGCATCAATTCCAGGAAAAGTATGAGTTTTTAATGTATTTTATTATTCATTTTATATATTTATGAATGACCGTATGTATTACTTAATGAGCCATTAACTATAATTAATAACTGTAAGTTTTAATTGCAATGTCTTTGTAAATATGTACTGTTGTCTTTTTTTTCTTCCTTGTTCATGCTTTCATGGTCATTTATATGTGCCGAATAAAGCTTTATGAATTGAATTGAGTGCAACTACCGCCTTTACCTTAATCAATTGAACAGTGATACCTTATGATCTATTAGTTGTAATATTATCATTTTGGTCTCCTGCTATAAAGATAAATACTTTCTATTTTGTCACTACAAAATGGACAAAACACCAGTTTAGAATGATAGCCAATATTTATCTAAATCAAACAAGACCGGACCAACAAAAATCCAGCATACACAAGTAAAGTTCTAAGGCCCGTATTTATACTCCGTTTGCGCCGAATTAGCGACGTTTTTTTCGACGCAAATTCGGCGCAAAACTAACGCCATATTTATACTTTGGCGTTAGACGCGTCTAGCGCCAAAGTATGGGCAAATAGCGTCATTTTTTTGCGTGAACGCCTTCCTTGCGTTAATGAGATGCAAGGAAGGCGTTCCCGTCTAAAAAAATGACGGCGACGCAAATGCGACGTATTTATACTCCCGGGCAAAAATCACGCCCGGGAGTTGGCGGGTCAAAAAACCCCGCATTTGCGCCACTATTTAACGCCTGGGTCAGGGTAGGCGTTAAGGGGCCTGTGGGCTCAAAATGAGCCCACAGGTGCCCTCCCCTGCCCCCAGGGACCCCCCCTGCCACCCCTGCCCACCCCAGGAGGACACCCAAGGATGGAGGGACCCACCCCAGGGACAATCAGGTAAGTTCAGGTAAGTATAATTTTCTATATTTTTTAATTTATTTTGGTGGCATAGGGGGGCCTTATTTGTGCCCCCCTACATGCCACTATGCCCAATGGCCATGCCCAGGGGACATAAGTCCCCTGGGCATGGCCATTGGGCAAGGGGGCATGACTCCTGTCTTTACTAAGACAGGAGTCATTTAAATGGCGTCTGGGCGTCGAAAAAAATGGCGCAAATCTGGTTGAGGCGATTTTTTTGCCTCAACCTGACTTGCCCCATTTTAAGACGCCCTAACGCCATTTTCCCCCTACGCCGGCGCTGCCTGGTCTACGTGTTTTTTTTCCACGCACACCAGGCAGCGCCGGTCTGCTAGCGCCGGCTAACGCCATTCCATAAATACGGCGCCCGCATGGCGCTTCAGAATGGCGTTAGACAGCGCTACATTTTTTGACGCTAAACTGCGTTAGCGCAGTTTAGCGTCAAAAAGTATAAATATGGGCCTAAATTTTTAAATTAAAAAGAGTCTTACTCCATAGAAAACAATGAAAACTTTGTTACTACACAAAGTACCTGGTTTGTGTCAAAAATAAAGCCATACAGCCGAGCGTGCCTTGGAAAAGTCAGTGATTTGTTGATTCCTTACTTGCAAGTGTGGCCTAGCATTGTTTCTTCTCTGGTCAGATAGGCGATACATTGTTTTTCTCTCCTGCAGGAGAGCGATGCGTTGATTTCTTGACGGGCACCTCAGGTCTGGGCAGGATCATTTCACTTTTGATACCCAGTAATGTTGCATGCGAAATCTGGCAGCACGAGGGTGAGAATCCACGCTGCGTGGGGTTTGCTTTGATTTCAGCAGCCGCAAACGGGTGTTGCGTCACAGCTGCAATGCAGGTGGAGCATTGATTTCAGCCGTGATGCAGGTGGTGCGTCATTTTTACAGCAGCGTTGCAAGTGGTGCATCAAAAGTTTCCCTGCACTGCATCTGTGTGTAGATTTCCACCTTGGTTCCACTAGCTTCACCTTTCAAAGGCCTAGTGACTGGATGGGGCACCGCTTGGCAAGGTAGGAGTCTCAGCAGAGTCCAGATGCTGGCAGAGGAAGCCTTTGATGGCCCTGAGACTTCAAACCAAGAGGCAAGCTCAGTCCAAGCTCCCAGAGACACTTCACAGGTAGGAATATACCACAAAGTCCAGTCTTTGTCCTCTTTAAGGCAGAAGCAGCAAACTTCAAAGAAAAGTCTCTGTTGTTCACAAGTTCCTGTCTTGCCCACGCCTGGCCCCAGACATGCACCAGGGGGTTGGAGACTGCATTTTGTGAAGGCAGGCACAGCCCATTCAGGTGTTCGTGTTAGCTTATCCCTCCATTCTAGCCACAATGACCCATCAGGATATGCAGGCTACACCCCAGCTCCCTTTGTGTCACTGTCTAGTGGAGATTCACAAACAGCCAAACTGTCAGTCTGACCCAGAGAGGGAATACACAAGCAGGCAGAGTCACAACATGGTTTAAGCAAGAAACTGCCCACTTGCTAAAAGTGTTATTTTCAAACTGGCAATTTAAAAAACAAATTTACCAAAAGATGTATTTTCAAATTATGAGTTCAGAGACTACAAACTCCATATCTCTATCTGCTCCCAAAAAGAAAATGCACTTAAAAGATATTTAGAGGCATCCCCCATGTTAACCTATGAGAGAGATAGGCCTTGAAACTGTGAAAAACAAATTTGGCAGTATTTCACTGTTAGGACAAGTAAAACACATAAGTACATGTCCCACCTTTAACATGCTCTGCACCCTGCCCATGGGGCTACCTAGGGTCTAAGTTAGGAGGTGCCTTAAATGTATAAAAAGGGAAGGTATGGGCCTGGCAGGTGGATATACTTACCAGGTCGAATTGACAGGCTAAAACTGCACACACAGACACTGTAGTGGGTATGAGCCATGTTTACAGGGCTACCCATGTGGGTGGCACAATGAGTGCTGCAGGCCAACTAGTAGCATTTCATTTACAGGACCTGGGCACCTCTAGTGCACTTTACTAGTGACTTACTAGTAAATCAGATGTGCCAATCATGGAAAAGCCAATTACACATGCAATATACAAAGGTAGTACTTGCACTTTAGCACTGGTCAGCAGTGGTAAAGTACCCTGAGTTCCAAAACCTGCAAAAACAAAGTCCAGCACACAGTCAAAACATAGGAAGCAGAGGCAGGAAACACCGGAGAGAGTATGTCAAGGATGCCAGTTCTAACAACAAGTAAATTAAATATGCCAATTTGGTATATGCCAATCAAAAAAACATGTTCAGAGAAGTCAACACTTTAGTACTGGTAAGCAGTGGTAAAGTGCACAGAGTTCTAAGGCCAACAAAAACTAATTTCAGCAAAAACTGGAGGTAAGTAGGCAAACGGTTTGGGTGAAGCCCACCCTAAGTCTGACAGTTCTAAAAAGGCATATAAAGTTGTCACTCAAAGAAAGCATGTTCTCTTCTAAAATATTATTTTTGACGCGGATGCCATCAAGTTAGCGTCCAACGTGTTACTACAAAAATGTTGGCATCTATATTATATCATGTACCTTGTTGATCTCGCAATAATCCTCTTTCAAGAGTACACATAGATTAGCAGTAATACAATGTGAAGTGAGTGATGTTTTTTTTTTTATTTCTTAAGGAGCATAGCTACACTCCTATATATTGTTCACATGGTATGTTTATAGGAAGAACCTGACTCAGACATTAGGAGATATTTAGATCATTTTTACTTGTAAAAAATGAGGGTTCCTTCACATAACACTGATATCAATGTTTTATAAGAATAAGTTGTAGAAAATCTTAGATTTACAGCCCAAATCGGGAACTGATTAGTTGTAAGATATAACCTGTGGCTTCACCATGCAGAGGGTTGTAATCAAGAATGTAATTTCTGATGTTATCAGTGATGTTATCAATGATGTCATAGAACATGTCATGGTTGATGTAATATGTAAGGTCATAATCCATGCTTCGCACAAGATGTATCTAGTTCAGGTAAATATAAATGGTGAATTTCAGTGTTTTCTGAGTTTAAAACATTACATCTTAACTGACATTATCACCTCACTATAACAACAACTTTAATTTTTGTTTTTCAGTGAATTTCTGAGTTTTTTAACTGTTAAGTAAGATATTATTTCCAGACCTAACTATAACATGTTTAACTTTTGTTTTTTCTGTGAATTTCTAAGGTATTTTTTGCATACAGTCACATTATAAAGAGGTATTTTAAGTAAGGCAGATCTATTGGCTTCATGAAAGGAGCAGAATCCCATAATCGAAGAGACTGGACAATTGACTTTATCTAGAGGTTAGCTTGTCAACCTGTGTAAAGATGATCAATTGGCTTTCATCAAAAAGTCACTACAATAATTTATCAATAACCTTATCGTAAAGTATTACGTATAAGTGCACACATAGCAATGCATACTTATAATTGTCAGAAAAATATTTAAAACAAACCATTTTATTTCAAATGAATAAATATGTATGTCTGAGTCTTTCTTTAACATGCTTCAGGTCACAAAATGCAGCCATAACACCAGCCACAAGGTGTTCGTACACTCCAGCTGAAGAGCATATCATTCAGAGTGCTTTAAAAATTATAAATTATAGTAATGTTTTCTGTAGTCATGCAATCCATGACCCAGAAGTCTTACTATTTTTTTAAGTTTCCTGGGGAGATGCTTTGTTACATGCAGCCAACCACAAAATGGTTCCCCTGCCCATCTTGGGGCACCACAAGAATTTGAATATGTGAAAACAAAGCCCACACAGGGCATTAATGAGAGCAGCTCTTAGAAGGGAGCAGAGTCCATATATTGAGGGCCCTCACCACTTCAATACTGAAGCAGCAAGGCCACAACTATTTTTTTATATGAAAAAGTACATCATTTCTATATTTTGGTGATCACCTGAAACACCCACAGCCTATTCGTTTTTTTTTTAATTGGCAACATGGGAAGCCCACTCTCATGCTTCCCTTCCATTTTAAAAAATATTTTATTTTCTTTGTGGGTTTCTTGTTCCTACCTAGGACACCTACAACATTGAGAGCCCTTGGGGCCATGGGTGAGGTCTATGGCCCCAACGTCTCCACCAACTTCTCTGTAAGCACCTGCACTGGGTGCTGGCAGGAGTGGGCTCCCTTACATTGCTCATGCCCAACAAGAGCAGCTTTTGTTTTTGCAAACCTATGTTCCCTGCTCTGGAGAGTGCAGGCAGACAGTTAGGTATCTGTTCTCTACCCACACTTTCCCCGTTAGGGAGAAAAAACGGTGTCTTAGATGGTGGGGTCCCTGGGATACTGCATGCATCTGGCCATGGGAATGGGATCCATGGGGTCATTTTAAAAAATATGAATACTTTGGCCCCAAGGGATGTGGTCCTTGGAACCTTTAAATGGCTCTGGGAGGGGTGCTGCACCCCTCAGCCCCTGATATCTCCATAAAACAACAAAGAGTGGAAATCCCTCAGGCACTATCTTAACCAGATGGGCTTATATTTGAAAAACGACGGAAGCCCATCCTTTAAAAAAAATAAATCTGTGGTACAGCTAAAAAGTAAAATATGTTTTGGACCTGAGGACCCCTCACCACCCCCCACACAACGCCTAGTCTTAGAAGTTGGGGACTGTTTCCTGGAGTCCTGAAATGGCTGGCAAACACACTTGTGGATGTGTGGCAGCAAATCCGATCTTATCTTTTGATTAGTCAGACTAGCTGTATTATAACAGCCTGATATATACATACATTTAGAACCTTAATTTCTCCAAAACTTCTGAATTGATTTATCACAAGATCATGCTTCCTAGGTAAGGATCTACCTTTCTGCCAAATTTGGTGTTCATTTTTCCATCTTTCTCAGCACCTGCTTTATGGATCTCCAGGAATCTTTCATAGAGGGAGCTGAGGTGGATGAACTTTTTTTTTTGAAAGTTTCATAAAGATTTGTTAAGATCTGTCAAATGCTGCCAAAATTAATAGCAAACCAAGATATAAAGATATTGCCATTCAGTATCTTCATTGTATTCCACGTCATACCTGCGTGGTTAAAGAATTTTATGACATAAATACTTCAATTGTACCCAACAAAAGTTCTTGGTTATGTGGCCTCAACCATTCTGTCTGAATTGCAGGAAAGATTTTGATTTACATAACTGTTTTACCCTAGTGTAAGGACTCTTGATCATTATTGACTTTGACAGTTTTACTCAAAACAGACACATAAGCTTTTTTTCTTTCTTGGATTTAATGTGGGCATTCCTATTATATTTAATGTGAACACAAAGGTCCATTGGATGGCAGACATTTTCAATATTAGAAATACTGATGTTTATTATAACTGTACACTCAGGGCCTCATTTACAAGGCCTTTACACCACTGTTGCAGCATTTTTTTTTGACTCAGCGCTGGCGCTAGCAATGCTTTACACTGCTCCAGATTTACAAACTGACATATTGGGCCCATTGGTAACACGAGCAGCGTTAAAAAAGCTGCGTAAACCTCACCATGCTGTGTGCAAGAGCACACAGACACTCAAGATGATTTTGCTGCGGCTCAAGTAAAAAACGTACTACAGCGGCAGCAAATCTAATCAAAAAGCAGCCCTCTGACTGCAACCGCCTGTGAGTATTGAATTTCTGGAGGCTCTTGTGGAAACAAATTCCTCCACATGCAAATTGTCAGAATTAGGCCAGAGCTCCGTGTTTCAAGAGTAACACTGAGTCACCAAATTCTGCCCACTCCTTGAGCAGAATAAAACATTCCGGCCACCCCTGGTGGTAATTTTATGTTGTGGAATTGTCCTGAGTTCCTTTATTGGATTTATTAGCTCAATGGAATGAAAAAGCATATCATTTACCAGTGTGATGTCAGTGTCAGGTTTCAAAAATTTCTTCTGGACTATCATGCATTGGACAATTATCAGATATGTCTGGTGAACTTTGAGGTAAATGCATTAAACATATACCTAAGCAAATAAGATGGAATGTGCAATTACGGTTATGGGCAACATACATATTAGTGTGCATCTCACATCTGGGCAAAAGTAATCAGCAAAGTGAATCAAATTGCACATCTCCTCTTTGACGGATTTTCTTCTTCTTTCCATTTTTCAGATGTCCAACACCAGTGACATCTGGGTTTTCAATCTTCAATGGAATCGCTTAAAGTCTGCATGGACGTGAAGGTAATCCTTTTGAATTGAGGGATTTTGCACTGAAATACTAGTATTTTTCAGGTAGTTTCAGGAAGATCTACTTAGCATGTTTTCCAAATGGCATGGACTGGTGAGTCCAACTCCAGTTTTTAGCTATTGGTAAGATACAGGTTTAGCTGTCTCTCAAGGCTTATGAAAAAAATCTGACATACAAAAATATGATACTATGACATTTTCCAATACTTTGTCAAACACATTTCATTTGAATATTTTATCATTCTTTATTCTTTATTTTTAGTCAACTTTGTATGTTTGAACTCTGAGTCTGAGAGAGATAGGGAATAGGACTGGAAGTCAAAATATAAGTGGCCCCTATTAATGAAGTAGATAGCTAAAAAAGAGGCTATTGATTGCAAATTGTGGTAGTTTTGGCACGCTATATAAATTCTTTGCAAGGTATAGAAGATTGAATGGATTTGTGCTTGCTGCTGACATTGTTTTGCTATCTGGGAAATGAACATTGAAATCCGGCTCAGCAAACTACAAAACAAGCCCATAAAGAGCAGGAAAATCAGCCCACACACTGATCGGTCAGAGCAGCCCATTGTACACTGCCTGATTGCCCTTTCAGCCAGTGGAACCCAATTGAATTATATTTTCAAGACTTTACACAAGAAAGGAGAGCCTCGTTGCTAGCAAACTCTAGATGTTATAAAAGTTTCCAAATCACTGGTCTCAATTTAAACCAACGTATAAATCTGGACTCAAGTAAAACAGTGTGACCTTTGCATCACATATATATATAAGTAGGATCCTCCCCCACTAGTACCACAAGTGGAATGCTTCATCATTCATTCCTCATCCACTGTACCTAGTGTGATTGGGTGCGCTCAATGCAGTTTGTAAGCATTGCTCTTACTAAAACCTAAGTGCAAGTTAAAAAAGCCTTCAGGATTCTACTTTTTGTTTATTAATAAGGTACTTTAGCTGGGATAAAAACAGTGTCATGTATAAAGGTTGCAATGAGCACTAATATCTATAATTCAATAAAGTCTACATGTTTCAGCCTATCTCAAGTGCCACTCAGGGTCAGTAGACTTTCCTCAGGACCGACTACATCCGTAGAAATTCTACATATTATAATATGTACTAGTTCCTAATGCTGGTCTACACAGGGCGCTAAACAGGAAGCATGCAATCATGCAGACTATGTAGGACCTTTCCCAATTAATGGTCTTTTAAAGAGAAAAACACAAAAAAGTATTGTTAAGAAGCAATTGCCACCCCAATTCATGTACTTGTCTCATGCTTATGCACACTGCAATTCTCATGTGCAAAACAAAGCATGCAGTTACGAGGGTTTCCTCAGATGATAAACTCAACATATGTATGCATATAAACACACACATGAAAAAATAACACACATGAAAAAATGAAAAATAGCAAATAGTGTTAAGCATGCACACGCTAATGTAAATCAAACCATACGTCATGTCTATGACACCTATATAACTCTTAAGAATTCAGGCCCCATGAGGCAGTGGGGGTGGAGCAATCCTTGTAGTCACACTCTATAGAGATAAAAAACATAGGCAGTCATTACAACATTGGCGGTAAAAGCCGCTTACCGCCGTGCAGAAGACCGCCAACACACCGCCGCGGCCGCGGAATTCCGCCACAGCTATTATGACCCACATTTTGGAATCCGCCAAAATTCAGACACCCACACAAGTCCGCCACACCAAAGGTCAGTGATAAACTGGCGAAAACAAAACCTCCACCGTCACGCCAACAGAAATACGCCCACACTATTACGACACACTAATCCACGCGGCAGTCTTTCAACTGCGGTATTCCATTGGCGGTACACAACGCAGCGCTCAAAATACACACACTCTTACAAAACACAGCCACATTGGACAATTCAAAATACACACACCTGATACACATACACACACCACTCCCACACACCCAATACAATATAAAACACACACCCACAACACCCACAAACCCCCACGACAAAAAATTCTGAAAGAAGGCCAGAGAGAGAGCACCAGCAAGAACAACAGCATCCACAGGCACACAACACCATCACCCACAGAACTTCCACGCACCTCACACAACACACCACTACATATCAGCACCCATATCACCACACACTCCACCCCACACATCACCGACACCACCCCATGGCACGGCAAAGACACCCCAGGTTCTTGGAGGAGGAACTCAGGGTCATGGTGGAGGAAATCGTCCGGGTAGAGCCACAGCTATTCGGAGCACAGGTGCAGCACACCTCAATTGCAAGGACGATGGAGCTATGATGAAGAATAGTGGACAGGGTCAACGTAGTGGGACAGCACCCAAGAAATCGGGAGGACATCAGGAAGAGGTGGAACCACCTACGGGGGAAGGTGCGTTCCGTGGTCTCAAGACACCACCTGGTGGTTCAGCGGACTGGCGGCGGACCCCCACCTCCTCCCCTACAACTAACAACATGGGAGGAGCAGGTCTTGGCGATTCTGCATCCTGAGGGCCTCACAGGAGTAGGCGGAGGAATGGACTCTGGTAAGTCAAAGCTTTACTATTTCATCCCCCACCCTACCTGCATGCTATCACGTACCCCCACCCTCACCCTCACCCCCATCAAACCAACTCCTCACAAATGTACCAATATCACAAACCACCCATCCCAACACCAAGCCCTGCATGCAACAACAAAGCATGGACACCCATTACTAAAGCATGCCCACTGCACATACCCATACAACCCCCTAAACCATCCTTACACAAGGTCTCACACAGGAATGCAAGCACTGGGGTACACGGTCACCCACCCATTGCACACCATGACACACACAGATGTAATAACCATCCTTTTTATACCCCTGTAGGACCCCTACCCAACGTCACCGGACAGGAGGGTCCACACATGTCCACACCACCAACAGAAGAGGCCCACAGTGATGACAGCACATCTGTCCAACTGGATCTAGATGACGAGCCTGGCCCATCGGGGACCTGGGGACAGTCGGTTCCCATCACCCAGTCACAGGCCACTACAGACCTTCCACCCTCTGGAAACACTAGCACAGCACCCACCCAGCGGGCCCATACCTCCATCCTCAGGACACGTCAATCAGCAGTGTGTCCACCACTACAGGGAACCCAGGATAAACCACCACCCCAACAACAACAGGGACCTGGGGGCAGTGGTAGTGGGCACACAGGGCAGTGGTAGTGGGCACACGGCCCAGGGGATGGAGGCCCAGGAACACAGGGGAACTGGGAGGGCTGCTGTGCGACAGGGGGCGTACAGGCCAAGGGAACCCAATCTCCATGAGGCCCTCTCCTCCATCGTGGGAGCCTACCACCACTGCCAGGAGACGATGGCAGCGGTACTGGCCAAGTTTCAGGAGACACAGCGCCTGCAGGAGGAACAGTATATGGGCTTCAGGGAGGAACTCAGAACCATCAGCTCCACCCTGGGCACCATCATACGGGTGCTGAAGGAAGTACTCAACACCAGGAGGGACACTGTGGCACTACAAGGGGCCCCTGACACTAACATGGACGATGAACTGCCCACCACCTCCGCCGGCGCAAGTGGACAGGACGCCCCGCCACAGGACCACCACACCAGCACCCCACCCCCTGCAGAGGGAGAAACACCCCGCAAACGGTCCTTGAGATCCAGGACAAAGACAGAGCATGATGCCAAGACCCCCGCCAAGAAATGAGACCACCCTGATTGTCATCCTACTGTCCCACTTTGTCACCCTGTCCATACTGAAACTGCCCCAGCTCCACTTCCTATGCCCATATGGGCAATGCACCTGTGAGACTAATAGACTGGACTCTGCCATGGACATTCCTCTGCCATCACCCCTCACCATTTCACTACCCCCTCCAATATTGAGCACTTAACTAAACACACTTAAAGCACAAAACAATTTGGAGTCTGTCTGTGATTTCAAAATAGTGTATTAGCAATTACAGTGACAAAATGCTCTTTCAAGTTTAATGTCAACATACCTATGTCACACAGCTCTAGTCCATGAAGAATCTAAGCAGATGTCACACAATGGGACCCACATCTGTGAAATCGTAAGGGAAAGTGACAACTCAGTGACCATACACTGGGTGAAAACGACACACAGTAGAGAGGTAGTATTGTTAAAGTACATGTAGTAGGCAGGTTTGTATTCTTACCTGTGTCTCACTGGAAATATTGCTGGATCACTGAGTCCCTGTTGTGCACGTCTTCTTCCCCTGCTTCCTCGTCTTCACTGTCCACAGGCTCCACAGCTGCAACAACACCGCCATCTGGACCATCCTCCTGCAGAAAAGGCACCTGTTGTCGCAAAGCCAAGTTATGAAGCATACAGCAGGCCACGATGATCTGGCACACCTTCTTTGATGAGTAGAATAGGGATCCACCTGTCATATGGAGGCACCTGAACCTGGCCTTCAGGAGGCTGAAGATCCACTCGATCACCCTCCTAGTTTGCCCATGGGCCTCATTGTAGCGTTCCTCTGCCCTTGTCCTGGGATTTCTCACTGGGGTCAGTAGCCATGACAGGTTGGGGTAACCAGAGTCACCTGCAAATGGTGAGGGACAACTGTTAGACATGCACTAACCTGGAGGGATATTCCCAGACCCAGACAACCATTCCCACTGACTTGCTTCCAGGTGCTCACCTAATAGCCACACACGGTGCCTCTGGAGTTGACCCATCACATAAGGGATGTTGCTATTCCGCAGGATGTAGGCATCATGTACTGAGCCGGGGAACTTGGCATTCACATGGGAGATGTACTGGTCTGCCAAACATACTATCTGTACATTCATCGAATGATAACTCTTCCGGTTTCTGTACACCTGTTCACTCCTGTGGGGGGGTACCAAAGCCACATGTGTCCCATCAATGGCACCTATGATGTTGTGGATGTGTCCCAGGGCATAGAAATCACCTTTCACTGTAGGTAAATCCTCCACTTGAGGGAAAACGATGTAGCTCCGCATGTGTTTCAGAAGGGCAGACAACACTCTGGACAATACGTTGGAAAACATAGGCTGGGACATCCCTGACGCCATGGCCACTGTTGTCTGAAAGGAACCACTTGCAAGGAAATGGAGCACTGACAGCACCTGCACTTGAGGGGGGATTCCTGTGGGATGGTGGATTGCTGACATCAGGTCTGGCTCCAACTGGGTACACAGTTCCTGGATTGTGGCACGGTCGAGCCTGTATGTGATAATCAAATGTCGCTCCTCCATTGTCGACAGGTCCACCAATGGTCGGTACACCGGAGGATGCCGCCATCTCCTCACATGTCCCAGCAGACGGTGCCTGTTTGCGGTATTACCGCCGCTTTAACACCGTCCGCCAGGGTTGTAATGACCCCCTTAGTGTCCATATTCAATAATATAAGCTCCATTATTTTTGTTACTGTAGCGCGTTTCACCACGGGTTATCATCATTCAGTCCTTTCTTCGGTGTGGATAATTTAAAAATCCAATGCTGCTCCTTCTTAAATAGGATTTTCCCCAGATTCCGTGTTTCTGTTGCAACATGTTCCAGGATCACCCATTTAAGTCTTTAAATGAGTGTCTTGTAGTGATGTGGTGTTCTGCCGTTTTACTGGTTTTGAAGACAAATAAAGGAAACAATTTGTTCACAAATAAGGTGCCTTGAGATGTCTGAGATTATGACTTTCTGAATTCAATAAACTATTATTGAGTGTTGCCTCCTCATTTTGTTATTGTTTATGTACTTTGGATTGTTGACAGCTGATACAAGGAGTTGGGCAATTTAAGAAATAAATATATAGAGAATCAACTGGTTGCACAGTCAAAAAGCCTGTGTCATTAAAACACTTCAGAGAGATATCTGGTCTGTTTATAGTCTTAAAATGGCCACTAAAATGTCCACTAAAACAAAGGCACCTTAATATATTAGTCTTGTGTGAGTGATGTTGATTTTTGATGCCACTCAACAACTCAAGTTACTTAATAATATTTGGCAAGTTTAAGGGAATTTCAGGACTTCAAAATGTCATCTCTAGAGCATGGAACTGGGCTATGTCACCACCAAATCATAATTTTCATATTTTCAAGTTGATTTTCATGTTTCATGATGGGACAGCTGAGCCAGACTGTAAACATATCTGGAAAATGTTGTAACTTATAAAAGTGGTATTTTTGCAGCATATTTAATAAATTCCATGATGAGGCTTATTTTTCTTAATTAATGATATGCTTAGAGAGTGATGTTCTTACATATCTCCTAACTGATGTTAGCAAAGAGAGGGGCTTATTTACACACCCTTTGTGCCGCTGTAGCGTTGCTTTCTTGTGATGCTGCGGTGGCGCAAGCAGTCCCTTACACTGTGCCACATTTACAAACTGTTGCAATGGGGTGACTGCACCAGTTTGTAGAGCCCTGCGCCACATTATATCTGCGCCAGGTATAAAGTATGCACGGTGGGCGTTACCATGTTAAAAGCCACGCATAACTGGCTAGGTGAAATTTGCTGCATTTCACTGCACTATTCTGCGCCGTCACACCGTCACTTTTTCAATGCCTGCTTAGAGCAGGTGTTAAAGTGGCACTGGACTTTTTAACATGGGACTGGCCTCGCATTCTGGAGTAGCGTTAAATTAACAGCACTAGTCTAGCACTGCACCACTTTTGCACCAACAGATGCGCCAGACTTGTTTGCGCATCTGTGGAATCGTATCCCATGGGTTGCTGTATCATAAATACAGCTCTACCATGTTGCCGTTAAGGGGTCTAGGGCTGGCGCAAGAAAAGTGGTGCATTGATGGCAATGCACCAGTTTCTAGTAAATGAGGCCCAGAGTTTTTACCAAACAGTGCAGAATAAAAATTAGCATGCTGTCTGTAGCTTTTTGGGTAACATAGCTCTTGAACACTTGTTAAACTATTAAAATCTAAGTGTGCAAACAGCATACTTGTCAGATTTCTGTACTATGCAGCTGGACCCAACTTATGCAAACCACATCTACAGTTCACTTGCACAATGTTATATCTGGAATTTTAGAGAAAAATCAGGTTAAGTTTTTACTTTTGACATCAAGGTCTTGCTTTACTGCCAAACTAATGCCACTATACCCATGTGATCAGGTTCGCTACAAATGTGAGTGGAGGAACATCTCTGTAGGCTCACACTTGGAATTGGACACTCAGGCAGCCAACATCATCTCTACATACTTAAAGCCGATTTACAGTAATTGTAGATGTGTCGCTCTAATGCTAAAATATTTTTGTTGTTTTCGAGAAAACACATGCAGTTATAGGCCCTCATTACAACCCTGGTGGTAAATCTCGCTGACCGCCATGCCGACGGCCGCCAATATACGGTGTCCCAGCAAAATATCCGCTACGGGTATTATGACCCACAATTAGAAATCCTCCACTATACAGACACCCACACAAGTCCGCTACACCAAAGGTCAGCTATAAACTGGTGGTACCAAAACCCACACCGTTATGCCAACAGGAATACACCCACACTATCACGACCCATCAATCAATGCATCGGTCTTTCAACCGCGGTAATCCATTGGCGGTACACACCGCCGCACTCAAAATACACACACACTTACAAAACACAACTACATTGGACAATTCAAAATACACACACCTGATACACATACACACACCACACCCACACACTCACACCACCATAAAACCCACACCCACATTAACCACAACCCCTTACATTAACCACAACCCCTTACAATGAAATCTTTGGAAGAAGCAGAGAGACAGAAAACCTATGACGACACCAGCATCCAGAGGCACACAACATCATCACTCATACACCATCCACGCACCTCAAAGAACACACCCCAACACATCACCCCACAAATCACATCAACCATCACCTCACACATCACCCACACCACATTATGGCACCTCAAAGACACCCCAGGATTTCTGAGGAGGAGCTCAGGGTCATGGTGGAGGAAATCATCCGGGTAGAGCCACAGCTATTCGGATCACATGTGCAGCAGACGTCCATTGCTAGGAAGATGGAGCTATGGCGGAGAATTGTCGACAGGGTCAACGCAGTGGGACAGCATCCAAGAACACGGGATGACATCAGGAAGAGGTGGAACGACCTACGAGGGAAGGTACGTTCCATGGTATCCAGACACCAGGTAGCCGTACAGAGGACCAGCGTTGGACCCCTACCTCCTCCCCCACAACTAACAACATGGGAGGAGCAAGTCTTGGCGATCATGCATCCTGAGGGCCTCGCAGGAGTATGAGGAGGACTGGACTCTGGTAAGTCATATCTGTACTACTATATCCCCCACCCTACCTGCTTGCCACCACAAACTCCTACCTCTTCCCTCACCCCATCACTCCACCACCTCACATATACCCCACTATCACAACCCACACATCCCAATATCAAGCCCTGCATGCAACACCAATGCATGGACACCCATCACCACAGCACGTCGAAGGGAGAGACTCACCCAGGGCACACAATCACCACTCACACAAAGGCACAGGCGATAATGCAAGCACAATAGTAGAGGGAAAGAAACCCATTGCACAAGATTGCACACACAGATACAATTACAATGCATTTACACCCCAACAGGACCCCTACCCAACGTCACCGGACAGGAGGTGCCAGCCATATCCAGTCCCCCCACAGAAGAGGCCCACAGTGACGACAGCAGCTCTGCACGCCTGGATCAAGATGACCAGCCCGGCCCATCAGGGACCTCTGGACAGTCTGTACCCCTGCCACAGTCCCAAACCACCACAGAACCTCCCCCCTCAGGAAACACCACCACAGCACCCATCTAGGCCCATGCCACTCTCCCCAGGACACGTCAATCAGCAGTGTGTCCACCACTACAGGGACCCCAGGCAACCCCACAAACACAGGACGATCAGGGACCTAGGGTCCATGCTAGTGGGCACACGGTTCAGGGGACAGAGGTACAGGATAACAGGGAAACTGGGAGGACTGCTGTGCGACAGGGGGAGGACAGGCCCAGGGAACCCACTCTCCACGAGGCACTCTCCAACATCATGGGAGAATACCACCATTGCCAGGAGACCATCAGCACGGTACTGGCCAAGTTTCAGGAGACCCAGCGGCTGCAGGAGGAACAGTACCTGGGGATCAGGGAGGACTTGAAGTCCATTATCACCACCCTGGTCACCATTGCAGGGGTGCTGGCAGACTTGGCCAACACCATGAGGCAGACAGTGGCATACCACTGGGCCCCTGACACCAGCCCGAACGATGAACAGCCTTCCACGTCCACCGGCACTAGTGGACAGGATGTCCCACCACAGGAACAACAGGCCACCAGCACCCCACCCCCTGCAGAAGGAGAACCACCCTGCAAACGGTCCCTGCAATCCAGGCACAAGACGGAGAACATTGCCAAGACCCCCGCCAGGAAATAAGACTCTCCTGATTGTCACCCTTCTGTCCCACTCTGTCACCCTGTCCACTGTGAACTGCCATTGCTCCCCTTCCTATTCCCCATTGGACAATGCACCTGTGATACAAAGAGACTGAACTCTACCATGGATATTCCTCAACCATCACCCCAGCCCATTGCACATCTCCCACTACTTATTAGCACTTAAATAAACACCCTTGAATCACAAAACAATCTGGAGTCAGTCTGTACTTTCAAAAATGTATTATTACAACCTCTTAGACAAATATCAATATAAATGTTCATTTGCACATACCAAAGTATGACAGTTGTTGGGCAGCAGTAAACATAGAAGACGGCATGATGTGGTACACAAATCTGTGAAAAGGAAAGCCAAAGTGAACTGTCAGGGTCCATACACAGAGGTTAAAAAGGCTGACTTATACAATGTCCTACAGTAGTCAGATATGAGATGAGCTGTGCCAGTATCCTACCTGTGTCTCACTGGAAGTACTGCATGATGATGTTTCGGTTGTCATTATCTTCTTTCTCTGCCTCCTCTTCCTCACTGTCCACAGGCTCAACAGCTGCCACAAGACCAACATTAGGACCATCCTCCTGCAGAAAAGGCACCTGGCGTCGCAATGCCAGGTTCTGCAACATGCAGCATGCCACGATTATGTAGCACACCTTCTTCGGTGAGTAGTATAGGGAGCCACCTGTTAGATGGAGGCACCGGAATCTGGCCTTCATGAGGCTGAAAGTCCGCTCAATAATCCTTCTATTTCACCCATGTGCGGAATTGTAGCGGTCCTCTGCCCTTGTCCTGGCATTCCTCAATGGGGTCAGTAGCCATGAGAGGTTGGGGTAACCAGAGTCACCTGTAAATGTCGAGGGATATCTGTTAGACCACCCCATACCCAGACACCTATTAATACTATGTGGGTACCTTGGGCTCACCTATTAGCCACATACAGTGCCTCTGGAGTTGGGCCATCACATAAGGGATACTGCTATTCCTCAAAATGTAAGCGTCATGCACAGAGCCAGGATACTTGGCATTCACATGAGAGATGTACTGGTCTGCCAAATACACCATCTGCACATTCATTGAATGGTAGCTTTTTCGATTTCTGTACACCTGTTCATTCCTGCGCGGGGGGACAAATGCCACATGTGTACCATCAATGGCACCAATGATGTTGGGGATATGTCCCAGGGCATAGAAGTTAGCTTTCACTGTGGGCAAATCCTCCACCTGGGGGAAAACGATGTGGCTGCGCATGTGTTTCAGCAGGGCAGATAACACTCTGGACAACACGTTAGAGAACATTGGCTAAGACATCCCTGATGCCATGGCCACTGTTGTTTGAAAGGAACCACTGGCCAGGAAATGGAGCACTGACAGGACCTTCACTAGAGGGGGGGGGGGTACCTGTGGGATGGCTGATAGCTGACATCAGGTCTGGCTCCAATTGGGCACACAGTTCTTGGATTGTGGTACGATCAAGTCTGTAGGTGATAATGATGTGTCTGCCTTCCATTGTCGACAGGTCCACCAGGGGTCTGTACACAGGAGGATGCGGCCATCTCATCAGCTGCCCCAGCAGATGTGCCCTATGGAGGAAAATGGTGAGCAGGGGTCATGTACTGCATAGGTTGCACAGGTGTTTTTGCACTAATGTGAGTAAATCCGTGTGTGCCGTTGTCTGTATTACTGCCCAAATGTGCTGTGACGCAGTTAGGTGCCATGCCATGTGCCACCCTGAAATGGCAGCTGCCTGACCTGTAAGGAGGGACAAGGGGAAATGAGGTAATTGCACTGGCGTTGTGCAGCGTCGCAGTCGAAAACCACAGCGCAATTCAGCATTGGTTATCATTGGGCCCTATGGATTTCAGGAGCCAATGATGATGTACGCTGGTAGTGACGGTACACACCGCCGCGGACATGACCGTCATTTTATATCTGTTCACTCACTTGATACCTGACCTTCAGCAGGAGAGGACCTACACTGCAAGTGCTTCTGTGACCTGAGTCTGGAAGCGACAATGGCTACAGTGTCTGGGGAAAGGGCCCCTGCCTTCACATCGGAGGAGTTGGAGAGACTAGTGGATGAGGTCCTTCCCCAGTACACGCTATTCTACGGTCCTCCAGACAAACAGGTGAGTACACTGTGAGCATGATGCGTGGGACATGAATGTATGGAGTGTTGTGGATGGAAGAGACATGTTGGGGGGGGCTGAGGCCTGCATGTGATGATGGTGAGTGTATGTGTGTCAGGGCATGGGTGGGAACTGGTGGGCAATGAGAATGACGGGCCGTACGGGAGAGTAATTTCCTTTCCTCCTTTACCTTTCCTCTAGGTCAGCACCCACCAGAAGAAGGGTATTTGGCGTGCCATCGCCAAGGAAGTTCGGACCCTGGGGGTCTATCATAGACGGAGCACCCACTGCCGCAAGAGATGGGAGGACCTGCACCACTGGACCAAGAAGACAGCGGATGCCCAGCTGGGGATGGCCTCCCAACATGGAAGGGGTATCCGTTGCACCACAACCCCCTTGATGTTCCAGATCCTGGTGGTGGCATATCTGGAGTTGGATGGGTGCTTGAGGGCATCACAGCAGCCACAAGGGGGTGAGTACAGTCTCATTCAGCTGAGTCTGCACGCTTTACGAGGTGTATGGGTGGGGGATGTGGGCTGTGTGCCAACGTGCCAGTGATTGAGCCCTTCCTCATAGAAGGTGAGCCATGCTCCCAAGTGCCTATGGGAAGTACTGCGTGGAGCACATAGAGCTCTACTTTGATGCCACAAAGGTCCCTACGGAATGTCATCGACCTCTCCTTAGGTAAGGACATACATAAAGTATACAAGACCTTCATAGAGGCGACGCCCAGAGCATATGCCACACCAGTCGCAGCACTAAATGCACACTTGTCCTATATTTCCTATTGCGATAATAATACTGTGTGTTTAGGGCTGCAGCACCACCGAATGTGGGAGACTGAGCCAACCCCACACCAAATAGAAACTGTAGTCATGATTCTTGGCTAGCACGCAGTTCCTCACCCACCCCTGGAAAGGAAAAGGCGATTTGTGGCAACCTCTACCATGAACATAACATCTCCACGCCTAGTAGCAAGGCCATTAGCAAGTAAATTTTGTGTGACAGGTTGTCCATAATTTACTGGAATTACCACTGGTTGTGCCATATCTGTAAGATAGGAAACAGAGTTAGAAACACAGAATGGGGTATCCTTTTAAGGTTAAAGCTTGAACAACCTATAGACTAAGCTCGGTACTACCTATTTAGCTGAGAAGGAGTTAATCCTTCAACACCACAGACATCTCTGTATAAAGAAGGTGTTTAGGGTACCTTTTTTATGCAAGAGAGAATTACTCAAGAGATCCATTAAATAAGTACCTGACCGAATGTTGTTAGAGTCATGTCGTGCGGTTCATATTATAATAGTAAGACTGAGTGTTTAGGGCAGCAACACCACTGAGTGTGGGAGACTGAGTCAACCCCCCCACCATGTTGAAGCTGTCGACCTGACTTCTGTCTAGCCTCCAGTGCTTCACCCATTCCTGGAAATGAAAAGGTAATTTGTGGCATCCTAAACCTGGCACTCTGACTCCTCAAGGAAGTCGTGGAAACAGATCATATCCCTTTGACTCAGTTACCCAGTGACTCACACATGCCAAGATAGGGCACAAGCTACAAACTGGGTTTAAGTGCATTTATTGAAGCAATTGCATTTTAGTATAAAAAGCATAGGTTGTGATAATAAGGCAAATGAAGCATAATCATCATTACAACCAGTGTAAAGGATATAAACAACCCCATCATTTTGTATGATTTTAGAAAGCCTAGAAATCCATGCCTAAACCTCATGTCTAGATCTGAGAACATAATGGTTGTAGCCCTTCCACCTGTCTTGCTCTAAGGCAGCAACCCCAACCTCATACCGAATAGGATGGCAAGGGTCTGCCTGTTGTCTGGATGGCAATCCTCTCTGGAAGCTGAAGAGTAATTGTCAGGATCAGGATCAGCTAAGCTGTCAGTTGTGTGGCATGCGTCCCAGGATGGCCATGACTGGAATGCCCTCTGACTCCCTTAGTCTTATCTGTTGTTTATATAATAACCCATACAGAGTTTGTGGAACAAGCCTGATGTACTGATGTGTCTAGTGAATTGGGACTGGCTCCTGGGCTCCTGTACTGGCAATATGTGTTAGCATTTCATGTACCGTACATGACAGTCTTGAACAGGGCGCAGAGTGCATGTTGTAAAATAGCTTGATAAAATGTGGAGCACAAACTCTGTTTTCTTAGGAAGAGGCAGATGATTAAAATAGAAAAACAATGAGCCAAAATCAAGCTATACTAAAAATATGAACACAAATAAAATGTATCTAAGTGTAAAAGGCATACACTGCAGGCTTAATGCTAAAATAAGGGTGCCCAACCTAGGTGCTAAAAGGGTCCTACAAAACACTTTGAGCTGATGGCCAACAGGGACTATGAGCAATTCATATTCAGACATTCCCATCAAGGGTCTGAAGAGTTGCTTGATGGCTTCCATGGAAGGTTTCAAGAGTTTGCTTGATAGTACCTGCGGGTTCAATAATGAGCAAGAGGAAATCAGAGACCAGTTCATTGGTCTGCACCTCCGCCAAGATGTGAGAAAACATACTGCAAATGTCTGTAAAATCCCTCTGGGGCATTCGCACACTTGGCAGATATAAGGAACTGTTGAAGGCTTGGGTGTCACATATGGAAACTGCACTGCATAGGACAGTCAAGGTAGACTCAGTAAACAATGTCCAACTGTGCCGAGTCCACAAATAAACTGACTGATGCCAAATGATTGTATGGATATTGTTAAAGACTGTTGTGAAGACCAATAGACTGCTCGGCTAAAGGACAGAAATGCACCACATGTGACAAATATAATTATCTTCCAATGGTGTGCAGGTCACTGAAACACAATGCAGCAAAAGAGATCATCCACTTAATCATTAAAGCTGAAGGAGAGGCGGAAGACATGGGCAAAGATGTCACTGAATATACAGTGCTCTCAGTATTCACCATCCGCAATGACACTGCCGCTCACAGGTCACTCCTCTATTGTCAACTCCGTGTTGACCTACATGATCACAGTTACCATTGTCACAGGAGTATCCATAGACATCATGTCAGGAGACACATATTAAGCAATTCTAAAACCTTCAGTGCTAGCCAAGGCAAAATTCATAGTTTTCACATAAGGACAACACAACCACTGTTCATGTTAGGAAGTTTCAGTCCCAAAGGCTCCCTTGGAGACACATGTGTTGTAACCACCATTTATGTGGTCAGTCGGGGCCAAGTCATGCTTGTCAGTTGCAACACAGCAGAGATCCTAGACCTAGTCAAGATTGCATTGGAGTACAAACTGAACAACTCTTGCACATTCTCACTGAGTTTGAAGACCTGTTCAAAGGTACTGAAGGATAAAGTTGTGCAGTTGCACATCAACAAATTGGTACAGCTGGTGACACTGCAGTATCCTCGTATAATGTTTCATGTGAGATCCAAGGTTGAAAAGGGACTAGGTAAACTTGAACAAGCAGTAATAAGCAAAATGGTCACGGGTTCCACATCATGGGAGTCACTCATTGTGGTGTGGAAAAAACAAACGCAGCCGGGGAAGGTCCACATCTGTGTGGACATGAGGCTCCCCAGTATCACAATTTGGTGAGAACATTACCTGATCCTCATCATCGATGACCTCATCAGAGAGCCCAGTGGCACTTAGAGGTTCTCTAAAGTAGACCTGCACTCAGGGTACAACCAACTATTGCTGCTCCCGGACTCAAGGTACATCCCTAAGATTTCGACACATGTGAGACTCCTGTGCCATTGCTGCCTTTACTTTATGATCTCAAGTACTGCAGAAGTTTCCAAAACACTATCAAGGAACTAATCACAGGACTGCAAGGCATCAGTTTCACTGACAACATTCTCATATTCCTAAACCAGTAAGAAAACATCATGACTGACTTCAAAGAATACTACAGTGGATCCAAGACTCAGGACTCACACTCCACCAATAAAAGTGTGAGTTTATGTGACAGCAGATCAGTTTCCCTGGATACTCCTTCTGTGCAATCGGTGTTACTGTGAACCCAGAGAAGGACTGGGATGTCAGAGAAGCAACCGCCTCATCCAACATATTCAAGGTGTGCAGTTTTATAGGCATGGTGAACTATTGCAACAGGTTCATACCCAACCTGACAAACCTCACCCAGCCACTCCAAGTTCTCATGAAGGCTGCAGTCCCAAGCACTTCTGGTGAGGCGCAAGTGTTGTAGTTGGACTCTTGCTCTAGGCAACACTGCTGGTTTGAGGGTGACAGTACTTATGTCTGTAGGCTACTATGCCAGTCCTACAACAAGTCGCAACTGTCGACCCAACCCTCCCGGCTCACAAGCAGCACCTCACCAGAAACCCAAACAGTAAATGGTGATTTGTGGCAGCCTTTATGCATGGACTCTAGAATGTGACTTCTCAGGGAGTGTCGTGGTTAAAGGGAGATTACCTCTTTCTCACAATAACAACATGTCTCAATCACACACAGGCAATGAAGAAGATGCAGTAAATGTTCAATAGGTTTTATTTTAGCAAAACTGCTATCTGCGATACGTTGCATGGGCTGCAATGATTACGATGATGAACAGTGCAAGAAACAGAATGGTAAAGGCAAGAGTCATTAATACAAAGACCCCCACCATCTTGCAATTACATGTAATGACATAAGATATTAAATATGTCCTAATACCCTAAGGTCATTTACCTAATCTCTAACCTAAGAGAGAGCTAGGCATGTTAAACCTAATCTGCCAATGCCATGTCCATGAGAAGAGCCCCCAACCCTTGTTACTTTGGAATTAGGTCTCTAGCTCAGACTCCCTAAGGACACGAAGACTGGGTCAGCGTCAAGGCGACGTGCAGCATCAATAGCAGCGATGGCATCTGGTAGGAATCCTTCTGACTATCTGTTTAAGTGAGGAATATTTATACAGATCTACTTGGACCCGTGACTAGGTTTGTTCCCAAACAATAGATAACAAGGCATGCTTGGGACGGTAATTAATATAAACAATTCCCTCAAAAGCGTGAAGAGGGAAAGTACCTAAAGTGAACACCTACAGTTTGTTTATCTTTGTCGCTTGATATTGACGCCTTGGCGCGGTGGCACTGATAACGCAAACTGAAACTTGGGCCTAACTAAAAACAAGGCAGCCATCTTAAAAGATTTTATTAAATAAATGCGCTAAGACAGAGCACGCTAAGTAGGGTAAAAGTCACTAGGTGATGAGGGCATGTGTCTGCAAGCCACAGGCTAAGTTAACTCCTGTATCCCATTAAAACAAACTAGGATTCACGACAACCTCCCCATTGCCGTAACAAGTACGACGCCATGATTTGACACCACCAAAGGTGAATGAATCCAAATGCTAAAAATGCTCTGGACTAAAAGCTAAAAAAGCATAAAAACTAGCTAAAAATCATATTTAAAAATGTGTTAAAATCAATAGCTAAAAACATACGAAGAGACATAGGCCCTCATTATGACATTGGCGGTAAATCCCACTTACCGCCATCCTGACTGCGGCCAACATACTGCCGCCGCGGTGGATATCCGTTCACCATATTATGACACACACATCAATCTGTCACTATTCAGCCACTCACACAAGTCCGCCACACTGAAGGTCAGTGATAAACTGATGGTATCAAAACCCACATCGTTACGCCAACAGAACAACGCCTATCACATTATGACCCATGGCGGACATTCAAAGGCGGTAAACCATTGGCGGTACATATCGCTGCGCTCAAAATACACACACACATACAAAACAACACCACATTGGACAATTCAAGCAACACACACCTGACACCCATACACACACCACACTCACCCTCTTACACCACTATAAAACACACACTACATTACCCACAACCCTTTACGATTACAAACCATTGCCACAAGATAGACACCACGACCACAGACAAGACCAGAGCCATGCACCACCATCATCCATACACCAGCCACACACCTCATCACACACACCCCAGCACATCACCCTACAAACCCTCAACCGCACTACTCACACAACACCCATGGCACCACAGCGACACCCCAGATTCTCCGAGGAGGAGCTAAGGGTCATGGTGGAGGATATCATCCAGGTAGAGCCTCAGCTATTTGGAGGACGGGTGTGGCAGATATCCGTTGCAAGGAAGATGAAGCTATGGTGGAGGACCGTGGACAGGGTCAACGCTGCGGGACAACACCCAAGAACAAGGGATGACATCAGGAAGAGGTGGAACGACCTACGGGGGAAGGTATGTTCCATTGCAGGAAGACACCAGCTCGCGATCCACAGTACTGGCGGTGGACCCCCACCTCCTCCCCCACAATTAACAACATGGGAGGAGCAAGTCTTGGCAATCATGCATCCTGAGGGCCTGGCAGGAGTAGGAGGAGGACTGGATTCTGGTAAGTCAACTCTTTACTACTTTCACCCCCCTACCTGCATGCATCCCATACCTCTTCCCTCACCCTCACTCCCATCACTCCACTCCATCCCAAACACCCCACCAACACAACTGAATCATCCCAATGCCAAGCCCTGCGTGCCATACCAATGCATGGACACCACTCACAGACCTGCATGGAAACCTATCACTAAAGCATGCACACTAGAGAGAATCAGCCCACCACATACCAGCTTACACAAGTGATAGCTGCCAGTGCAAATAAAGAGGGCAAACCACCCATGCACAATATGTCACACGCAGAAACAATAACACTGCATTTACATCCCCACAGGCATCCTAGCCAATGTCAGCAGAGAAGAGGTGCCAGCACTATCCAGTCCCCCCATAGAAGAGGCCCACAGTGATGACAGTGACTCTACTCGCATGGATCTGGATGACTAACCTGGCCCATCAGGGACCTCTGGACAGTCGGTTAGTCAGGCACAATCCCACACCACCACAGAGCCTCCCCCTCAGGAAACAAGACCACAGCACCCACCCAGCATACCCATACCTCTGTCCCCAGGACAAGCCAATCAGCAGTGTGTCCACCACTACAGGGACCCCTGGGCACACCTCGCACCCAAGAAAATCAGGAACCTGGGGTCAGTGGCAGTGGGCACATGGTTCAGGGGACAGAGGCGCAGGACAACTGGGAACCTGGGAGGACTGTTGTGCACCAGGGGGAGGACAGGCCCAGGGAACCGACTCTCCAGGAGGCCCTCACTGAGATCCTGGGAGCATACCAAAATTCCCAGAATAGGCTGTGCCAGATCCTGGACAACAGGCGGCTGCAGGAGGGACAGTACCTGGGGATCAGGGAGGACTTGAAGGCCATTAACACCACCCTGGGGTCCATTGCAGGGGTGCTTGCAGGCATGGCCAACATTATGAGAGCGGCAGTCTCACAACAGCGGGCCCCTGCCACTAGCCAGACTACTGAACTGCCCTCCACCTCCACTGCCGCTAGTGGACAGGAGCCCGTGCAACAGGATCAACAGGCCACCAGCACCCCTCCCACTGCAGAAGGAGAACCACCCCGCAAATGTTCCCTGCGATCCAGGCAGAAGCCAGAGACTATTGCCAAGACCCCTGCCAGGAAATGAGACTCTCCTGATTGTCACCCTTGTGTCCCACTCTGTCACCCTGTCCACCTTGAACTGCCATTTCTCCCCTTTCTATGCCCCCTGGGACAATGCACCTGTGCTACAAATAGACTGGAACTATACCCTGGACTTTCCTCCATCATCACCCCAGCCCATTGCACTTCTCCCTTTTCTTATTAGCACTGCAATAAACATACTTTAAAAAAATATAAGTATAGAGTACGTCAAATGATTTACGTATGTATTCGTTTAACAAGGTTAAAGCATAGCAATTCAACTATACAGAAATGTTTACATAGGAAAGACATGTAGTTGGCTGCAGTGAACACACCAGGAGCGATAGTGGGGCACCAACATCTGAAAAAGAGTTGCCAAAGGGTACATTGAGTGGGCATAGAAGTGGGAAATAACAGCCTGCCAATGACAATGTGAAACACAAAAATGACAATGAAATGTGAAGTTGCACTGTCTTACCTGTGTGTCATTGAAAGTATTGTCTAATCACTGCAGTTCTGTTGTCCTCATCCTCTGCCTCCTCATCTTCACTGTCCACAGGGTCCACTGCTGCCACATGGCCATCTCCAGCCTCCTCCTCCTGCAGAAACGGCACATGGCGTTTCAAGGCAAGGTTATGCAACATGCACCATGCCACGATTATCTGGCAGACCTTTTTGGGTGAGTAACACAGGGATCCACCTGTCAGATGGAGGCACCGAAACCTGGCCTTCAGGAGGGCAAAGGTACGTTCAGTGATCCTTCTTGTTTGCCCATGTGCCTCATTGTTACGTTCTTCAGCCCTTGTCCTGGGTCTCCTCACAGGGGTCAGTAGCCATGATAGGTTGGGATAACCAGAGTCACCTGCAAATATGGAGGGACAACATTGACCCACACACCATCCCTTATGGCCCACACCATCCCCATACACAAACATCCACTGGATGGAAGCCATGGCTCACCTATTAGCCACACCATGTCCACCATGTGGAGTTGGGCCATCACATTTGGGATGCTGCTATTCCTCAGGATAAAGGCATCATGCACTGACCCAAGATACTTAGCATTGCCATTGGAGATGTACTGGTCCACCATGCACACCATCTGGACATTCATTGAATAGAAACTCTTTTGATTTCTAAACACCTGTTCTTTTTGCTAGGAGGGAGGGACAAATGCAATGCGTGTTCCCTCAATTGCCCCAATTATGTTGGGTATATGTCCTATTGCATAGAAGTCAGCCTTCACTGTGGCCAAATCCTCCATCGGGGGGAAAACAATGTAGCTGCACATGTGTTTAATCAGGGCAGCCAACACACTGATCAGCACTATTGAGAACATTGGCTGTGACATTCCTGCTGCCAAGCCCACTGTCATTTGGAATGAACCAGTTGCGAAGAAATGGAAGAGTTGCAAAAGAAGGTGGGATCCCAGTCAGATGACGGATTGCAGATATCAGGTCTGGCTGCAATTGGGCACACAGCTCCGTGATTGTGGCCCTGTCAAGTCTGTATGTGAGGATAATGTGCCTGTCCTCCATTGCTGCCAAGTCTACCAGGGGTCTGTACACGGGGGTATGGTTCCATCTCCTATTCATCCACAGCGGTTGCAATCCATGGGGCAAAAGAGTGAGGAGCCGGTCATAAACTGTACATTGTAGGCACAACAGTAGAATGCATGATTTGAAATTGAGATGCATAAGTGTCATTTCTCCTGTATGTACAATTGTGAACTGTGAAATAGTTTTAATCCAGGGCCTGCCCCCCCTTGAAATGGCTTCTGCCTTTCAAGTGTGGAGTGACAGGTGGAAGTGAGGTAATTCAGCTGACGTGCGCTGTTGCGGGAGGCGGTTGGGAACCGCCGTGCAACGCCTCATTGGATAATATTGGCCCCTATGGGTTACAGTGGCCAATGGTGATGTACGCCGGCAGTGCATGCATGCACCGCTGCGGACGTCACTGCAATTTTCTTTCTGTTCACTCACTTGCTAGGTGACCTTCAACAGGAGAGGACCTACACTGCATGTGCTGCTATGTCATGTGTCTGAAATTTTCCATGGCCCGTGTGACTCGGGAAAGGGCCCCTGCCTTCACCTCGGCGGAGTTGGAGCGAATGGTGGATAGGGTCCTACCCCAATACGGACTGCTGTATGGACCTCCAGACCAAAGGGTGAGTACACTGTGAGCACGATGCATGGAGCATGAATGCATGGAGTGGTGTGTGAAGGCCTCATGTAAGTGGGTGGGTGGATTTCCCCTGGGCGGCGTACAGCTTGTGTGCTGAGCAATGTCTGTGCAATTTGGGATGGGAAGGGGTCTGGTGGGCCATGAGTGTAAAAGGCAGGGAGGTCTGATTAATGCCTTTCCCTGTGTGTATTTCCTCTGCAGGTCAGCGCCCATCAAAAGAAGGATATATGACGTGCCATCGCCAAGGACGTGTGGTCCCTGGGGGTCTACGGCAGGCAGAGCACCCACTGTCAGAAACAGTGGGAGGACCTGAGACACTGGGCACGGAAGATAGCGGAGGCCCAGCTGGTGATGGCCTCCCAACGAAAAAGGTGTGCACATTGAACCCTGACCTCCCTTGTGGCCCACATACTGGCTGTGACCTATCCGGAGCTGGATGGGCGCTTGAGGGCATCACAGCAGCCACAAGGGGGTGAGTACAGTGCCCATCATTACAAATTACACCTGGTGGGGTGGTATCTGGGTGGGGGATGTGTGTCTGTGGGTGCCCCTAGGCCAGGCCTGGCATTGCAGAGTAGGTACCATTTTGGGCAGGGTTCTGGTTTGATATTCCTCCTACCTGACTAGTAGGCATTCACTACTGGGCAGGGCTATGTGGGTCCCAGGTATGCTGCAGTTGGTGGTATGTGTCCCTCCCATGCCCTGGTGACTAGCATTGTTACTGGTGGTGCATTGCATAGTGCGTAGGGCTGTTCCCTGTGTCTGATTGTGCTGTGTACTCCAATGGTGGTCTTGGTGCAGCCATTGACCATGTGTTTTCTTTGTCTCTTCCCCCCCTTTTTCTTTTGTCATCCTGTCCTTACGTGCATTAGCATCATATGGCGGAGGAGAAGAGGCACCGGCGACAGAGGGAGCTGCATCCCACAGGACCCAGGAGGCAGAGTCCACTGACGCTGAGGGTACCAGTGGTATGGAGGGTGAGGTGAGCACCACGGCGGAGACTGGTGGGGACAGTTTGGACACAGATACCTCCTCCAATGGAAGCTCCCTGGTGGTGGCAGACACCTCTGTGACCACCCCAGCTACAGGTACAGCCGCCACCCCGTACAAGCTCCATCCTCCCAGCAGCCCCTCAGCAAGTTGCCTGTGCCCCCTCACCCAGGAGGGAGGGCATGTCCTTCGCCCCAGGCACCTCAAGCCCTGTCCCAGTTAGCCCTCCTGCCCTCAGTGATGAGGCCATTGACCTCCTGCGATCCATCTCTGTTGTGCAGTCAACCATTGTGAATGCCATCCCGGGGCTTGCAGCCAAAATACAACAAACCAATGTATTTCTGGAGGGCATTCACACTGGCTTGGCGGCCCAACAGAGATCAATCCAGGCTCTGGCCTCCTCTCTGATGGCAGCCATTGTCCCTGTTTCCACCCTCCCCCCCAACTTCCTCTACCCAAACCCATTCCCCTCAACCCCAGCCTATCCCAAGCACACAGGCAGAGAAGCATGCACACAGGACAACACTCAAGAGTGGCACAGGCAAACACAAGCACCACACTTCATCCCACAGGCACTCACATAAACACCATCCAGATGCAGACATACCAACATCCACTGCCTCCATTGTGTCCCCCTCCTCCTCGTCCTCTACCTCCCTCCCATTTCTGTCTACACTCACATCTGCATGCACTCCATCCTCATCTACTACCGCCATCACCACCACACCTATCAGAACACACACCTCACTGGCAGACACCACCCCAACAGCCATGTACACGTCCCCTGTGTCCTCTCCCAGTGTGCCTGTGCCCCCCTCTCAAGGTACACAAACGCAAACACTCAGACACCCAACAGCCATCCACCCCACAACAGCACCCAGCACATGTACCTGCATCCAAACACAGCAGACAGACAGCTCCTACAACCACTCCCTCTTCCTCCACTCCCAAACCCTTTCCCTCTCCCCTCCCCAATGTCCCTAAGAAGTTGTTCCTCTCCACCATTGACCTCTTCCCTACCCCTCCCCCCCAATCCTTCACATCTGGCCAGGGTGGGTAAAACCCAGACAAGCACCTTAGCCACCCAGTTCACAGGCCCAGTAGTGTCCATAGCAACTCCTGCTGGGAAAGGATCCGGGGAACCAGGCAGCCTCACGGAAAGGGTGCCTGCCCCAAGTGCTGCCAGGAAGGGCAAGGAACCATCCCCAGCTGCTGCCAGGAACGGTGAGGAGCCATCCCCAGCTGCTGCCAGGAAGGGCAAGGAGCCATCCCCTGCTGCTGCCAGGAAGGGCAAGGAGCCATCCCCAGCTGCTGCCAGGAAGGGCAAGGAGCCTGCTCCAGCTGCTGCCCCGGAAGGGCAAGGGGCCTGCACAAGCAGGCAGGAAGGACAAAGGGCCTGGTGCTGGGACTCAGGCGGAACCCCCACCACCAACCATGGTGGTGCAGCCTTCCGAGGCTGCAGGGGATGGACATGAGCTTCCCCCCCCACCACCACCACCAGCAGCAGCACCAGTGGGCAGCCGTCTGAGGCTGCAGGGAATGGGCACGAGCTTCCCCCACCACCAGCAGCAGCACCAGTGGGCAGCCGTCCGAGGCTGCAGGAGTTAGGCAGGAGCTTTCCCCCACCACCAGCGGCAGCATCAGCAGCAGAGCACCACCACTTAGCAGCCGTCACCGTCGGCGGACAGTCTGTAGTCCTGCGTCCATGACCTGTTGTGCGGCCTGGCCCTTGCAAACCCTGTGGGTATGACACCCACCTGAGAGACTGTGACCTTGCACTTCCCAAGATCTGCATCACAGGGCTTGATGCCCCCTCCGGAACCAGTGGGTATGGCACCCACTCATCCCATCCTCCCTAGGATGAAGATCAGAGGGCTCGATGCACCCTCCAGAACCAGTGAGTATGGCACCCACTCACTCCATCCTCCCCAGGATGAAGATCAAAGGGCTTGATGCCCCCTCCAGAACCAGTGGGTATGGCACCCACTCACCCCAGCCTCCCCAGGATGAAGATCACAGGGCACAATGCCCCCTCCAGAACCAGTGGGGAAAACACCCACTCACCCAATCCTCCCCAGGATGAAGATCATATGGCTTGATGCCCCCTCCAGAACCAGTGGATATGGCACCTACTCATCCCATCCTCCCCAGGATGAAGATCACAGGGCACGATGCCCCCTCCAGAACCAGTGGGGAAAACACCCACTCACCCCATCCTCCCCAGGATAAAGATCACAGGGCACGATGCCCCCTCCAGAACCAGTGGGTATGGTACCCACTTGAGAGACTGTGGTCTTGCACTCTCCTGGAGCGGGCAGTGGTCAAATCACCCACTTGAGAGACTGTGGCCTTGCACTTCCCAGGACCAGGCAGTGGGCAAATCACCCACTTGAGAGACTGTGGCCTTGCACTCCCCAGGACCAAGGACCAAGCATAGGGCATGTTTCCCCCTCCAAAGCCAGTGTGCATGTCACCCACTTGAGAGACTGTGACCTTGCACTCCCCTGGACCAAGCACAGGGCATGTTGCTCCCTCCAGGACCAGTGGCGTTGTACCATCTTCCGGCTGAGGTGCCACCCCCGTTCCCCATCCCCCTGAGGTGCCTGCTCATTTTCGTACTGATGCCCCTGCAGTGTTTTCTCCGTGTTTTTGCAGGAGACAAGTGGGGCCTTGGACTTTGTAATGTGGCCCTGTAGCCCACGCACATTGCGGACTGGGCAGTGTCCCTTGATTTGTACATATGTATATACTTTTAGATTGAATGTGTGTATTTTTACAGTATTTATTTTATAACACTCATTTTCATCTATTCGGGTTGTCCTTGCATTATTCCTGAGGGGTACGGGGTATGTATGTTTTCTTACTGCATCTGATTGTGTTTATGGTGCTGGGGGTGTGGGGTGTATGTTGCTTGTGTGTTACTCTTGTTTTCTTCCCTCCCTCCATTTCTGATACTTTTATCTCCATGTGGGGGGGAATAAAACATGTCAACAACACGTACAACCTTAGAGACTGAAATTGCGTAGGTAATTCCTGGTTGCATACCGCAACAACTTTGGTCGTTTAGCACCATATAACGTCCATTCGGAAGTACATGAAATGCTGGTCGAAACAGAGGGACGGGAGTACCCTTCAGAAAACAGGCGAAGTTCGCGACCCCCGCATTGCAAAGGCCGTGAAGGGACACCCGCTTGCAGATCATTGAATGACTGACAGTAGTCTCACATTCTCTTCTGCTAAGAAAGACCTATATTTCGCCATTCAGACATTTGTAATCAAAAGGCAACTTCCACTCTTCTTTAATATAGCTATCACCTAGTCGCTCCTACCTGCCCTCGGCAAGATGTTTCAGGCATTTCGAAAAACAAAAAGTGGAAATGGGCAGATTAATGATGCCATGTAAGAGCCATACTGTTGAAACACTCTCTATAACTGTGAAAGGCAACTTTTCTTAATTCTCTAAGTGAAGCATGGTGAAACTCGATTCCTTTTTAGCCATTGTCTGCTGTTCCCTGGATAAATCAAAAGCAGTGAACAGTTCACTACTGTTAATGTATTGCCATGGAATCCGGCCATTTTTCAAAGTCTGTAACGTCCAACCTAGCTGCATGATGGAACGCAGCTGACTTTGCCCATGATATAAAAGGGACATGTCTGTCTAAATGATATCTGTCAAGTCGATATCTTCTACCTTTTATATTTATACAATTCAGTTTTTGGGTGGAGCCTGCACTTTCGTTCAAGACTTTTCAAGTAAAGAAAACATAGAATGGAGTTTAATGATAATCGTGAAGCGTTACTGGGTGATCTTTTTGCGAAGAACACAATGAGATCCAGAACACAGACAATCAATTCATCCAATGAGGATGGACTAAAGGCCAAGTTCATGAATTTGGAGAAACTGAAAAAAGCAAGAGTTGGCAAAGTGGTGGGATGGAGCCACCCTAAATAAGTACACAGAGAACAAAAAAATACCACGAGGACTTAAAATTTTGATTTTTCAAAATTTTTAGGATCTGGAGGCAGATCTTAGACATGAATGGGAAGAAGTCGTATATGAGGCATCTTACCAAATGATGGGTATTCTAGTAACAAATTCAGAAAGAAGGGCAAAGAAACTGGGGGAAGAGATTAGCTGTCTAGCGAGGGAAATCAGGGAGATAAACGTACCAGAAGCCACACAGAAGAATTATGAGATTTTAAAGAAGGAGCTTTTTTGTTACCAGTTATAACTGAAGAAAAAAAACAAAAGAAAATCAATCGGGATGACAATGATTACGCAAGAGGACGTATTTTTACTTTTGCAAGATGGTATGAGGCTGTTGTTGTTAAGACAGATCCCACACATATTGAACGTAATAGACTGATAAGCACCTCCTCTTGCAGTATATCTTTATCATCCCATGATAGTGACGCTGGAGAGGGTACAAGTAATGAGATATGACCAGAAGAGGAGGAAAGAAACATAAATGCAGGAGTACAGACAAGACAGCAGGCCAAGAGCTACCGGGAAGAAAAAAAATAAATTCAGAATCCAGACAGGTTGATATGCTAGATGAAATTACATGTGATGACCATATTGTAAATGATTTAAAGATCATCAATCTGTCCTCAAGGACTTTAAATGAAGAGGAAACACGAGTTTTGTGCACAGGTTTAAGTTTTTGCCCAAGTGAAAAATGCAACCTTGTGGATTTACGTGTTGATTTATTCAAATTTGTAAGAAATCTGAAATTAAAAAATTCTTTGAAGAGCATCCTACAAAAAGTGGCTCTTCATCAGATGCATCAAGTGTTTCCAGATTTTCATTTGCAGATTTAAAAGATATACACACTATTGCCACAATATACAAAACAGAGGAAGTGGGAGATTTAATTCATGTAGCAAGTGACCTTAACATACAAGAAAATATGAGAACACATAGCTGCCTGAAACTTCCATCGAAATTCATGCCTCCAGGCACACAAGATAATGTGATTGATGAATTTCATCACAGAGTGACTAAAGATCTGTATAAAATTGAAGATTTGCATTACAATAATAGAAAATGTCTACATAATTTTAATTTAACACTAAGAGAAAAGGGTATTTTGAATAACTTGAAAAAATTATTCGAATGTGGTTACACGTGAGGCTGAGAAAGGGGGTAATATTGTACTCATGAATAAGATTGACTATTTAAAAAAAATTGATAGGCAGTTATCAGATGGAATCTGTTACAAGAAATTAGATAATAATCCTACTATTGAGATACAACAACAGCTCAATGCTAAACGTTTGGACTGGCATGAATCATGTTTACTTACTGATGATGAGCATAAGTATTTAAGAGTGTGTCATCCGAGATTTCCATGTATAGATATTCTTCCTAAAATTCATTAATCAGGCACCTTTCCACCAGGAAGACCTATTATTTCGAGTAATATGTCCCCTTTTGAACATATGGCAGAATACAAAGATAGTTTTCTGCAACCCCTTGTCAAAAATGTACAGTCCTATTTGAGAGATAGCAAGGATTTACTTAACATACTAGAGGACTTTCCATGGGATAACACTGATCTCACTTTTGTAACCATGGATATGGAAAGCTTATATACATGTATACAAATGGATCGTGGCCTTGAAGCATTGAAGTTTATTCTGTATAAACGCAATGCCAGTTTTTTGGAACACACACTTATGTTATTAGACATGGCAAAGATGATTCTAACTAAGAATGCATTTCTTCACAACGAGACATGGTATTTACAGAAACGGGACTGCAATGGGCTCTAGGTTTGCTCCTTCATATGCAAACCTATTCATGGGCTTGTTTGAGATCGAGCATGCCTGGGGCCGTCAAGCACATCAATGGATAGACAATATTATTTTCTATGGCCGTTATATAGATGATATTTTTATAATGTGGAATGGCAATTTGATTTATCTTGTGGCTTATCATGCTTTTTTAAATAAGAACAGATTTAATGTGAAGCTGACTTTAAAATATGATAAACATAAAATTGATTTTTCAGACTTACAGCTTTACACACAGGATAATGCCATCCATAGTGATGTTTTTAAAAAAACGCTGCCTGCAATAGTGTACTCCATGCTACGAGTGCTCATCCTAAAAAGACCATTGAATCAATACCCTATGGTGAAATGATAAGAGCCTGACATAATTATAGTCAAGAAAAAGATTTTGAAAAGAGATTGCTGGCAATAGAATTTGAAAGTTTTTAAATAGAGGATATGATGAGTGTGTCCTTCGAAGGGCAAAAACAAAAAAACAAAAGAGTAGATAGAAGACTAACATTGAAAGAAGACCACATAAAGATAGAAGAAAAGAAAAATAGGGAAAGCAATAAGAAACAAGAGATATGTTTCATTACATAATACAATATATACAGTAATCATATCTTCAATGCATTAAAGACAAATTGGCACATCTTAAATTCATCTACATTACTGGAAGAAATTATATCTAAAAAGCCCAAAATAGTCTATCCTAGGGGCAATACATTAATAAACATATAATGTCCCAGCTACATCAAAGATAGTCAGAGTAAATCAGAAGTTGGAACATGGTTGCCAGCAAAACTGAAGGGTTTTTTACGTCTGGAGGATGCTCCATATGCAAAATAGGAATTAACAAAATAAAAAAGTTCAACTATAATACTCCAATTGAATATACTATTGACACTTTCATCAATTGTAATAGTATATGTATTAGGATGTTCATGTGGCAAATTATTTGTAGGCTGCAGTATTCAGAGTTTGAAAACAAGGGTAATGGAACATGTAAGAGCCATACAAAACGGTGATGTGAGATATCCTGTGGCCACTCATATACAACTGATCCATCCCACCAATACATAAATATGGCTTCATGGATTGGAGCATGTGCCGCAACATGAAAGGGGAGGAAATAGGGAACTCATACTCAGACAAGCTGAGGAAAGATGGATATGTCGCTTGCGAACGGCATATGAACGTTTGAATGTCAATAATGAATCCCATTATTTTTTATGAATCTAAATGATAGGCGGTACACAATGGATAAAACATATGTGTTTTTTATGTATTGGGTATCAGAGATCATTATATAGGACAAGGAGTACACATAAAATGGGGATACAAACTGCATTTTCTTCTCTGGATAACCGAAATAGTTTTAAGATGGCTGCCAGATTGATAGAGTTATAAACAGTAAATTGAAACAATTGATGTCAATATGCTTTAAAAAAAACTACGAAGATTTGGAGGAATGGAGATACATATTGAATTTTCTTCCCTGATCAGCCGAAATAGTTTTAAGATGGCTGTCAGATTGATAGAGTTATCAACAGTGAATTTAAATAATTGATGACAACAAACTTTAAAAGAAATTATGAAGATTTGGAGGACTATGGCCCTCATTCCGACACTGGCGGTTTTAAACCGCCAGGGTGGAGGGCAGAGGAAGCACCGCCAACAGGCTGGCGGTGCTTCCCGGGCCATTCTGACCGCGGCAGTAAAGCCGCGGTCAGAAAAGGGGAACCGGCAGTTTCCCGCCAGTTTTCCCCTGGCCCAGGGAATCCTCCATGGCGGCGCTGCTTGCAGCGCCGCCATGGGGATTCCGACCCCCTTCCCGCCAGCCTGTTCCTGGCGGTTTACACCGCCAGGAAGAGGCTGGCGGAAACGGGTGTCTTGGGGCCCCTGGGGGCCCCTGCACTGCCCATGCCACTGGCATGGGCAGTGCAGGGGCCCCCTAACAGGGCCCCACAAAGATTTTCACTGTCTGCTTAGCAGACAGTGAAAATCGCGACGGGTGCCACTGCACCCGTCGCACCCCTGCAAATCTGCCGGCTCCATTCAGAGCCGGCTTCCTCTTTGCAGGGGCTTTCCTGCTGGGCCGGCGGGCGATCTTCTGGAGACCTGCATGGAAACCTATCACTAAAGCATGCACACTAGAGAGAATCAGCCCACCACATACCAGCTTACACAAGTGATAGCTGCCAGTGCAAATAAAGAGGGCAAACCACCCATGCACAATATGTCACACGCAGAAACAATAACACTGCATTTACATCCCCACAGGCATCCTAGCCAATGTCAGCAGAGAAGAGGTGCCAGCACTATCCAGTCCCCCCATAGAAGAGGCCCACAGTGATGACAGTGACTCTACTCGCATGGATCTGGATGACTAACCTGGCCCATCAGGGACCTCTGGACAGTCGGTTAGTCAGGCACAATCCCACACCACCACAGAGCCTCCCCCTCAGGAAACAAGACCACAGCACCCACCCAGCATACCCATACCTCTGTCCCCAGGACAAGCCAATCAGCAGTGTGTCCACCACTACAGGGACCCCTGGGCACACCTCGCACCCAAGAAAATCAGGAACCTGGGGTCAGTGGCAGTGGGCACATGGTTCAGGGGACAGAGGCGCAGGACAACTGGGAACCTGGGAGGACTGTTGTGCACCAGGGGGAGGACAGGCCCAGGGAACCGACTCTCCAGGAGGCCCTCACTGAGATCCTGGGAGCATACCAAAATTCCCAGAATAGGCTGTGCCAGATCCTGGACAACAGGCGGCTGCAGGAGGGACAGTACCTGGGGATCAGGGAGGACTTGAAGGCCATTAACACCACCCTGGGGTCCATTGCAGGGGTGCTTGCAGGCATGGCCAACATTATGAGAGCGGCAGTCTCACAACAGCGGGCCCCTGCCACTAGCCAGACTACTGAACTGCCCTCCACCTCCACTGCCGCTAGTGGACAGGAGCCCGTGCAACAGGATCAACAGGCCACCAGCACCCCTCCCACTGCAGAAGGAGAACCACCCCGCAAATGTTCCCTGCGATCCAGGCAGAAGCCAGAGACTATTGCCAAGACCCCTGCCAGGAAATGAGACTCTCCTGATTGTCACCCTTGTGTCCCACTCTGTCACCCTGTCCACCTTGAACTGCCATTTCTCCCCTTTCTATGCCCCCTGGGACAATGCACCTGTGCTACAAATAGACTGGAACTATACCCTGGACTTTCCTCCATCATCACCCCAGCCCATTGCACTTCTCCCTTTTCTTATTAGCACTGCAATAAACATACTTTAAAAAAATATAAGTATAGAGTACGTCAAATGATTTACGTATGTATTCGTTTAACAAGGTTAAAGCATAGCAATTCAACTATACAGAAATGTTTACATAGGAAAGACATGTAGTTGGCTGCAGTGAACACACCAGGAGCGATAGTGGGGCACCAACATCTGAAAAAGAGTTGCCAAAGGGTACATTGAGTGGGCATAGAAGTGGGAAATAACAGCCTGCCAATGACAATGTGAAACACAAAAATGACAATGAAATGTGAAGTTGCGCTGTCTTACCTGTGTGTCATTGAAAGTATTGTCTAATCACTGCAGTTCTGTTGTCCTCATCCTCTGCCTCCTCATCTTCACTGTCCACAGGGTCCACTGCTGCCACATGGCCATCTCCAGCCTCCTCCTCCTGCAGAAACGGCACATGGCGTTTCAAGGCAAGGTTATGCAACATGCACCATGCCACGATTATCTGGCAGACCTTTTTGGGTGAGTAACACAGGGATCCACCTGTCAGATGGAGGCACCGAAACCTGGCCTTCAGGAGGGCAAAGGTACGTTCAGTGATCCTTCTTGTTTGCCCATGTGCCTCATTGTTACGTTCTTCAGCCCTTGTCCTGGGTCTCCTCACAGGGGTCAGTAGCCATGATAGGTTGGGATAACCAGAGTCACCTGCAAATATGGAGGGACAACATTGACCCACACACCATCCCTTATGGCCCACACCATCCCCATACACAAACATCCACTGGATGGAAGCCATGGCTCACCTATTAGCCACACCATGTCCACCATGTGGAGTTGGGCCATCACATTTGGGATGCTGCTATTCCTCAGGATAAAGGCATCATGCACTGACCCAAGATACTTAGCATTGCCATTGGAGATGTACTGGTCCACCATGCACACCATCTGGACATTCATTGAATAGAAACTCTTTTGATTTCTAAACACCTGTTCTTTTTGCTAGGAGGGAGGGACAAATGCAATGCGTGTTCCCTCAATTGCCCCAATTATGTTGGGTATATGTCCTATTGCATAGAAGTCAGCCTTCACTGTGGCCAAATCCTCCATCGGGGGGAAAACAATGTAGCTGCACATGTGTTTAATCAGGGCAGCCAACACACTGATCAGCACTATTGAGAACATTGGCTGTGACATTCCTGCTGCCAAGCCCACTGTCATTTGGAATGAACCAGTTGCGAAGAAATGGAAGAGTTGCAAAAGAAGGTGGGATCCCAGTCAGATGACGGATTGCAGATATCAGGTCTGGCTGCAATTGGGCACACAGCTCCGTGATTGTGGCCCTGTCAAGTCTGTATGTGAGGATAATGTGCCTGTCCTCCATTGCTGCCAAGTCTACCAGGGGTCTGTACACGGGGGTATGGTTCCATCTCCTATTCATCCACAGCGGTTGCAATCCATGGGGCAAAAGAGTGAGGAGCCGGTCATAAACTGTACATTGTAGGCACAACAGTAGAATGCATGATTTGAAATTGAGATGCATAAGTGTCATTTCTCCTGTATGTACAATTGTGAACTGTGAAATAGTTTTAATCCAGGGCCTGCCCCCCCTTGAAATGGCTTCTGCCTTTCAAGTGTGGAGTGACAGGTGGAAGTGAGGTAATTCAGCTGACGTGCGCTGTTGCGGGAGGCGGTTGGGAACCGCCGTGCAACGCCTCATTGGATAATATTGGCCCCTATGGGTTACAGTGGCCAATGGTGATGTACGCCGGCAGTGCATGCATGCACCGCTGCGGACGTCACTGCAATTTTCTTTCTGTTCACTCACTTGCTAGGTGACCTTCAACAGGAGAGGACCTACACTGCATGTGCTGCTATGTCATGTGTCTGAAATTTTCCATGGCCCGTGTGACTCGGGAAAGGGCCCCTGCCTTCACCTCGGCGGAGTTGGAGCGAATGGTGGATAGGGTCCTACCCCAATACGGACTGCTGTATGGACCTCCAGACCAAAGGGTGAGTACACTGTGAGCACGATGCATGGAGCATGAATGCATGGAGTGGTGTGTGAAGGCCTCATGTAAGTGGGTGGGTGGATTTCCCCTGGGCGGCGTACAGCTTGTGTGCTGAGCAATGTCTGTGCAATTTGGGATGGGAAGGGGTCTGGTGGGCCATGAGTGTAAAAGGCAGGGAGGTCTGATTAATGCCTTTCCCTGTGTGTATTTCCTCTGCAGGTCAGCGCCCATCAAAAGAAGGATATATGACGTGCCATCGCCAAGGACGTGTGGTCCCTGGGGGTCTACGGCAGGCAGAGCACCCACTGTCAGAAACAGTGGGAGGACCTGAGACACTGGGCACGGAAGATAGCGGAGGCCCAGCTGGTGATGGCCTCCCAACGAAAAAGGTGTGCACATTGAACCCTGACCTCCCTTGTGGCCCACATACTGGCTGTGACCTATCCGGAGCTGGATGGGCTCTTGAGGGCATCACAGCAGCCACAAGGGGGTGAGTACAGTGCCCATCATTACAAATTACACCTGGTGGGGTGGTATCTGGGTGGGGGATGTATGTCTGTGGGTGCCCCTAGGCCAGGCCTGGCATTGCAGAGTAGGTACCATTTTGGGCAGGGTTCTGGTTTGATATTCCTCCTACCTGACTAGTAGGCATTCACTACTGGGCAGGGCTATGTGGGTCCCAGGTATGCTGCAGTTGGTGGTATGTGTCCCTCCCATGCCCTGGTGACTAGCATTGTTACTGGTGGTGCATTGCATAGTGCGTAGGGCTGTTCCCTGTGTCTGATTGTGCTGTGTACTCCAATGGTGGTCTTGGTGCAGCCATTGACCATGTGTTTTCTTTGTCTCTTCCCCCCCTTTTTCTTTTGTCATCCTGTCCTTACGTGCATTAGCATCATATGGCGGAGGAGAAGAGGCACCGGCGACAGAGGGAGCTGCATCCCACAGGACCCAGGAGGCAGAGTCCACTGACGCTGAGGGTACCAGTGGTATGGAGGGTGAGGTGAGCACCACGGCGGAGACTGGTGGGGACAGTTTGGACACAGATACCTCCTCCAATGGAAGCTCCCTGGTGGTGGCAGACACCTCTGTGACCACCCCAGCTACAGGTACAGCCGCCACCCCGTACAAGCTCCATCCTCCCAGCAGCCCCTCAGCAAGTTGCCTGTGCCCCCTCACCCAGGAGGGAGGGCATGTCCTTCGCCCCAGGCACCTCAAGCCCTGTCCCAGTTAGCCCTCCTGCCCTCAGTGATGAGGCCATTGACCTCCTGCGATCCATCTCTGTTGTGCAGTCAACCATTGTGAATGCCATCCCGGGGCTTGCAGCCAAAATACAACAAACCAATGTATTTCTGGAGGGCATTCACACTGGCTTGGCGGCCCAACAGAGATCAATCCAGGCTCTGGCCTCCTCTCTGATGGCAGCCATTGTCCCTGTTTCCACCCTCCCCCCCAACTTCCTCTACCCAAACCCATTCCCCTCAACCCCAGCCTATCCCAAGCACACAGGCAGAGAAGCATGCACACAGGACAACACTCAAGAGTGGCACAGGCAAACACAAGCACCACACTTCATCCCACAGGCACTCACATAAACACCATCCAGATGCAGACATACCAACATCCACTGCCTCCATTGTGTCCCCCTCCTCCTCGTCCTCTACCTCCCTCCCATTTCTGTCTACACTCACATCTGCATGCACTCCATCCTCATCTACTACCGCCATCACCACCACACCTATCAGAACACACACCTCACTGGCAGACACCACCCCAACAGCCATGTACACGTCCCCTGTGTCCTCTCCCAGTGTGCCTGTGCCCCCCTCTCAAGGTACACAAACGCAAACACTCAGACACCCAACAGCCATCCACCCCACAACAGCACCCAGCACATGTACCTGCATCCAAACACAGCAGACAGACAGCTCCTACAACCACTCCCTCTTCCTCCACTCCCAAACCCTTTCCCTCTCCCCTCCCCAATGTCCCTAAGAAGTTGTTCCTCTCCACCATTGACCTCTTCCCTACCCCTCCCCCCCAATCCTTCACATCTGGCCAGGGTGGGTAAAACCCAGACAAGCACCTTAGCCACCCAGTTCACAGGCCCAGTAGTGTCCATAGCAACTCCTGCTGGGAAAGGATCCGGGGAACCAGGCAGCCTCACGGAAAGGGTGCCTGCCCCAAGTGCTGCCAGGAAGGGCAAGGAACCATCCCCAGCTGCTGCCAGGAACGGTGAGGAGCCATCCCCAGCTGCTGCCAGGAAGGGCAAGGAGCCATCCCCTGCTGCTGCCAGGAAGGGCAAGGAGCCATCCCCAGCTGCTGCCAGGAAGGGCAAGGAGCCTGCTCCAGCTGCTGCCCCGGAAGGGCAAGGGGCCTGCACAAGCAGGCAGGAAGGACAAAGGGCCTGGTGCTGGGACTCAGGCGGAACCCCCACCACCAACCATGGTGGTGCAGCCTTCCGAGGCTGCAGGGGATGGACATGAGCTTCCCCCCCCACCACCACCACCAGCAGCAGCACCAGTGGGCAGCCGTCTGAGGCTGCAGGGAATGGGCACGAGCTTCCCCCACCACCAGCAGCAGCACCAGTGGGCAGCCGTCCGAGGCTGCAGGGGTTAGGCAGGAGCTTTCCCCCACCACCAGCGGCAGCATCAGCAGCAGAGCACCACCACTTAGCAGCCGTCACCGTCGGCGGACAGTCTGTAGTCCTGCGTCCATGACCTGTTGTGCGGCCTGGCCCTTGCAAACCCTGTGGGTATGACACCCACCTGAGAGACTGTGACCTTGCACTTCCCAAGATCTGCATCACAGGGCTTGATGCCCCCTCCGGAACCAGTGGGTATGGCACCCACTCATCCCATCCTCCCTAGGATGAAGATCAGAGGGCTCGATGCACCCTCCAGAACCAGTGAGTATGGCACCCACTCACTCCATCCTCCCCAGGATGAAGATCAAAGGGCTTGATGCCCCCTCCAGAACCAGTGGGTATGGCACCCACTCACCCCAGCCTCCCCAGGATGAAGATCACAGGGCACAATGCCCCCTCCAGAACCAGTGGGGAAAACACCCACTCACCCAATCCTCCCCAGGATGAAGATCATATGGCTTGATGCCCCCTCCAGAACCAGTGGATATGGCACCTACTCATCCCATCCTCCCCAGGATGAAGATCACAGGGCACGATGCCCCCTCCAGAACCAGTGGGGAAAACACCCACTCACCCCATCCTCCCCAGGATAAAGATCACAGGGCACGATGCCCCCTCCAGAACCAGTGGGTATGGTACCCACTTGAGAGACTGTGGTCTTGCACTCTCCTGGAGCGGGCAGTGGTCAAATCACCCACTTGAGAGACTGTGGCCTTGCACTTCCCAGGACCAGGCAGTGGGCAAATCACCCACTTGAGAGACTGTGGCCTTGCACTCCCCAGGACCAAGGACCAAGCATAGGGCATGTTTCCCCCTCCAAAGCCAGTGTGCATGTCACCCACTTGAGAGACTGTGACCTTGCACTCCCCTGGACCAAGCACAGGGCATGTTGCTCCCTCCAGGACCAGTGGCGTTGTACCATCTTCCGGCTGAGGTGCCACCCCCGTTCCCCATCCCCCTGAGGTGCCTGCTCATTTTCGTACTGATGCCCCTGCAGTGTTTTCTCCGTGTTTTTGCAGGAGACAAGTGGGGCCTTGGACTTTGTAATGTGGCCCTGTAGCCCACGCACATTGCGGACTGGGCAGTGTCCCTTGATTTGTACATATGTATATACTTTTAGATTGAATGTGTGTATTTTTACAGTATTTATTTTATAACACTCATTTTCATCTATTCGGGTTGTCCTTGCATTATTCCTGAGGGGTACGGGGTATGTATGTTTTCTTACTGCATCTGATTGTGTGTATGGTGCTGGGGGTGTGGGGTGTATGTTGCTTGTGTGTTACTCTTGTTTTCTTCCCTCCCTCCATTTCTGATACTTTTATCTCCATGTGGGGGGGAATAAAACATGTCAACAACACGTACAACCTTAGAGACTGAAATTGCGTAGGTAATTCCTGGTTGCATACCGCAACAACTTTGGTCGTTTAGCACCATATAACGTCCATTCGGAAGTACATGAAATGCTGGTCGAAACAGAGGGACGGGAGTACCCTTCAGAAAACAGGCGAAGTTCGCGACCCCCGCATTGCAAAGGCCGTGAAGGGACACCCGCTTGCAGATCATTGAATGACTGACAGTAGTCTCACATTCTCTTCTGCTAAGAAAGACCTATATTTCGCCATTCAGACATTTGTAATCAAAAGGCAACTTCCACTCTTCTTTAATATAGCTATCACCTAGTCGCTCCTACCTGCCCTCGGCAAGATGTTTCAGGCATTTCGAAAAACAAAAAGTGGAAATGGGCAGATTAATGATGCCATGTAAGAGCCATACTGTTGAAACACTCTCTATAACTGTGAAAGGCAACTTTTCTTAATTCTCTAAGTGAAGCATGGTGAAACTCGATTCCTTTTTAGCCATTGTCTGCTGTTCCCTGGATAAATCAAAAGCAGTGAACAGTTCACTACTGTTAATGTATTGCCATGGAATCCGGCCATTTTTCAAAGTCTGTAACGTCCAACCTAGCTGCATGATGGAACGCAGCTGACTTTGCCCATGATATAAAAGGGACATGTCTGTCTAAATGATATCTGTCAAGTCGATATCTTCTACCTTTTATATTTATACAATTCAGTTTTTGGGTGGAGCCTGCACTTTCGTTCAAGACTTTTCAAGTAAAGAAAACATAGAATGGAGTTTAATGATAATCGTGAAGCGTTACTGGGTGATCTTTTTGCGAAGAACACAATGAGATCCAGAACACAGACAATCAATTCATCCAATGAGGATGGACTAAAGGCCAAGTTCATGAATTTGGAGAAACTGAAAAAAGCAAGAGTTGGCAAAGTGGTGGGATGGAGCCACCCTAAATAAGTACACAGAGAACAAAAAAATACCACGAGGACTTAAAATTTTGATTTTTCAAAATTTTTAGGATCTGGAGGCAGATCTTAGACATGAATGGGAAGAAGTCGTATATGAGGCATCTTACCAAATGATGGGTATTCTAGTAACAAATTCAGAAAGAAGGGCAAAGAAACTGGGGGAAGAGATTAGCTGTCTAGCGAGGGAAATCAGGGAGATAAACGTACCAGAAGCCACACAGAAGAATTATGAGATTTTAAAGAAGGAGCTTTTTTGTTACCAGTTATAACTGAAGAAAAAAAACAAAAGAAAATCAATCGGGATGACAATGATTACGCAAGAGGACGTATTTTTACTTTTGCAAGATGGTATGAGGCTGTTGTTGTTAAGACAGATCCCACACATATTGAACGTAATAGACTGATAAGCACCTCCTCTTGCAGTATATCTTTATCATCCCATGATAGTGACGCTGGAGAGGGTACAAGTAATGAGATATGACCAGAAGAGGAGGAAAGAAACATAAATGCAGGAGTACAGACAAGACAGCAGGCCAAGAGCTACCGGGAAGAAAAAAAATAAATTCAGAATCCAGACAGGTTGATATGCTAGATGAAATTACATGTGATGACCATATTGTAAATGATTTAAAGATCATCAATCTGTCCTCAAGGACTTTAAATGAAGAGGAAACACGAGTTTTGTGCACAGGTTTAAGTTTTTGCCCAAGTGAAAAATGCAACCTTGTGGATTTACGTGTTGATTTATTCAAATTTGTAAGAAATCTGAAATTAAAAAATTCTTTGAAGAGCATCCTACAAAAAGTGGCTCTTCATCAGATGCATCAAGTGTTTCCAGATTTTCATTTGCAGATTTAAAAGATATACACACTATTGCCACAATATACAAAACAGAGGAAGTGGGAGATTTAATTCATGTAGCAAGTGACCTTAACATACAAGAAAATATGAGAACACATAGCTGCCTGAAACTTCCATCGAAATTCATGCCTCCAGGCACACAAGATAATGTGATTGATGAATTTCATCACAGAGTGACTAAAGATCTGTATAAAATTGAAGATTTGCATTACAATAATAGAAAATGTCTACATAATTTTAATTTAACACTAAGAGAAAAGGGTATTTTGAATAACTTGAAAAAATTATTCGAATGTGGTTACACGTGAGGCTGAGAAAGGGGGTAATATTGTACTCATGAATAAGATTGACTATTTAAAAAAAATTGATAGGCAGTTATCAGATGGAATCTGTTACAAGAAATTAGATAATAATCCTACTATTGAGATACAACAACAGCTCAATGCTAAACGTTTGGACTGGCATGAATCATGTTTACTTACTGATGATGAGCATAAGTATTTAAGAGTGTGTCATCCGAGATTTCCATGTATAGATATTCTTCCTAAAATTCATTAATCAGGCACCTTTCCACCAGGAAGACCTATTATTTCGAGTAATATGTCCCCTTTTGAACATATGGCAGAATACAAAGATAGTTTTCTGCAACCCCTTGTCAAAAATGTACAGTCCTATTTGAGAGATAGCAAGGATTTACTTAACATACTAGAGGACTTTCCATGGGATAACACTGATCTCACTTTTGTAACCATGGATATGGAAAGCTTATATACATGTATACAAATGGATCGTGGCCTTGAAGCATTGAAGTTTATTCTGTATAAACGCAATGCCAGTTTTTTGGAACACACACTTATGTTATTAGACATGGCAAAGATGATTCTAACTAAGAATGCATTTCTTCACAACAAGACATGGTATTTACAGAAACGGGACTGCAATGGGCTCTAGGTTTGCTCCTTCATATGCAAACCTATTCATGGGCTTGTTTGAGATCGAGCATGCCTGGGGCCGTCAAGCACATCAATGGATAGACAATATTATTTTCTATGGCCGTTATATAGATGATATTTTTATAATGTGGAATGGCAATTTGATTTATCTTGTGGCTTATCATGCTTTTTTAAATAAGAACAGATTTAATGTGAAGCTGACTTTAAAATATGATAAACATAAAATTGATTTTTCAGACTTACAGCTTTACACACAGGATAATGCCATCCATAGTGATGTTTTTAAAAAAACGCTGCCTGCAATAGTGTACTCCATGCTACGAGTGCTCATCCTAAAAAGACCATTGAATCAATACCCTATGGTGAAATGATAAGAGCCTGACATAATTATAGTCAAGAAAAAGATTTTGAAAAGAGATTGCTGGCAATAGAATTTGAAAGTTTTTAAATAGAGGATATGATGAGTGTGTCCTTCGAAGGGCAAAAACAAAAAAACAAAAGAGTAGATAGAAGACTAACATTGAAAGAAGACCACATAAAGATAGAAGAAAAGAAAAATAGGGAAAGCAATAAGAAACAAGAGATATGTTTCATTACAAAATACAATATATACAGTAATCATATCTTCAATGCATTAAAGACAAATTGGCACATCTTAAATTCATCTACATTACTGGAAGAAATTATATCTAAAAAGCCCAAAATAGTCTATCCTAGGGGCAATACATTAATAAACATATAATGTCCCAGCTACATCAAAGATAGTCAGAGTAAATCAGAAGTTGGAACATGGTTGCCAGCAAAACTGAAGGGTTTTTTACGTCTGGAGGATGCTCCATATGCAAAATAGGAATTAACAAAATAAAAAAGTTCAACTATAATACTCCAATTGAATATACTATTGACACTTTCATCAATTGTAATAGTATATGTATTAGGATGTTCATGTGGCAAATTATTTGTAGGCTGCAGTATTCAGAGTTTGAAAACAAGGGTAATGGAACATGTAAGAGCCATACAAAACGGTGATGTGAGATATCCTGTGGCCACTCATATACAACTGATCCATCCCACCAATACATAAATATGGCTTCATGGATTGGAGCATGTGCCGCAACATGAAAGGGGAGGAAATAGGGAACTCATACTCAGACAAGCTGAGGAAAGATGGATATGTCGCTTGCGAACGGCATATGAACGTTTGAATGTCAATAATGAATCCCATTATTTTTTATGAATCTAAATGATAGGCGGTACACAATGGATAAAACATATGTGTTTTTTATGTATTGGGTATCAGAGATCATTATATAGGACAAGGAGTACACATAAAATGGGGATACAAACTGCATTTTCTTCTCTGGATAACCGAAATAGTTTTAAGATGGCTGCCAGATTGATAGAGTTATAAACAGTAAATTGAAACAATTGATGTCAATATGCTTTAAAAAAAACTACGAAGATTTGGAGGAATGGAGATACATATTGAATTTTCTTCCCTGATCAGCCGAAATAGTTTTAAGATGGCTGTCAGATTGATAGAGTTATCAACAGTGAATTTAAATAATTGATGACAACAAACTTTAAAAGAAATTATGAAGATTTGGAGGACTATGGCCCTCATTCCGACACTGGCGGTTTTAAACCGCCAGGGTGGAGGGCAGAGGAAGCACCGCCAACAGGCTGGCGGTGCTTCCCGGGCCATTCTGACCGCGGCAGTAAAGCCGCGGTCAGAAAAGGGGAACCGGCAGTTTCCCGCCAGTTTTCCCCTGGCCCAGGGAATCCTCCATGGCGGCGCTGCTTGCAGCGCCGCCATGGGGATTCCGACCCCCTTCCCGCCAGCCTGTTCCTGGCGGTTTACACCGCCAGGAAGAGGCTGGCGGAAACGGGTGTCTTGGGGCCCCTGGGGGCCCCTGCACTGCCCATGCCACTGGCATGGGCAGTGCAGGGGCCCCCTAACAGGGCCCCACAAAGATTTTCACTGTCTGCTTAGCAGACAGTGAAAATCGCGACGGGTGCCACTGCACCCGTCGCACCCCTGCAAATCTGCCGGCTCCATTCAGAGCCGGCTTCCTCTTTGCAGGGGCTTTCCTGCTGGGCCGGCGGGCGATCTTCTGGAGACCTGCATGGAAACCTATCACTAAAGCATGCACACTAGAGAGAATCAGCCCACCACATACCAGCTTACACAAGTGATAGCTGCCAGTGCAAATAAAGAGGGCAAACCACCCATGCACAATATGTCACACGCAGAAACAATAACACTGCATTTACATCCCCACAGGCATCCTAGCCAATGTCAGCAGAGAAGAGGTGCCAGCACTATCCAGTCCCCCCATAGAAGAGGCCCACAGTGATGACAGTGACTCTACTCGCATGGATCTGGATGACTAACCTGGCCCATCAGGGACCTCTGGACAGTCGGTTAGTCAGGCACAATCCCACACCACCACAGAGCCTCCCCCTCAGGAAACAAGACCACAGCACCCACCCAGCATACCCATACCTCTGTCCCCAGGACAAGCCAATCAGCAGTGTGTCCACCACTACAGGGACCCCTGGGCACACCTCGCACCCAAGAAAATCAGGAACCTGGGGTCAGTGGCAGTGGGCACATGGTTCAGGGGACAGAGGCGCAGGACAACTGGGAACCTGGGAGGACTGTTGTGCACCAGGGGGAGGACAGGCCCAGGGAACCGACTCTCCAGGAGGCCCTCACTGAGATCCTGGGAGCATACCAAAATTCCCAGAATAGGCTGTGCCAGATCCTGGACAACAGGCGGCTGCAGGAGGGACAGTACCTGGGGATCAGGGAGGACTTGAAGGCCATTAACACCACCCTGGGGTCCATTGCAGGGGTGCTTGCAGGCATGGCCAACATTATGAGAGCGGCAGTCTCACAACAGCGGGCCCCTGCCACTAGCCAGACTACTGAACTGCCCTCCACCTCCACTGCCGCTAGTGGACAGGAGCCCGTGCAACAGGATCAACAGGCCACCAGCACCCCTCCCACTGCAGAAGGAGAACCACCCCGCAAATGTTCCCTGCGATCCAGGCAGAAGCCAGAGACTATTGCCAAGACCCCTGCCAGGAAATGAGACTCTCCTGATTGTCACCCTTGTGTCCCACTCTGTCACCCTGTCCACCTTGAACTGCCATTTCTCCCCTTTCTATGCCCCCTGGGACAATGCACCTGTGCTACAAATAGACTGGAACTATACCCTGGACTTTCCTCCATCATCACCCCAGCCCATTGCACTTCTCCCTTTTCTTATTAGCACTGCAATAAACATACTTTAAAAAAATATAAGTATAGAGTACGTCAAATGATTTACGTATGTATTCGTTTAACAAGGTTAAAGCATAGCAATTCAACTATACAGAAATGTTTACATAGGAAAGACATGTAGTTGGCTGCAGTGAACACACCAGGAGCGATAGTGGGGCACCAACATCTGAAAAAGAGTTGCCAAAGGGTACATTGAGTGGGCATAGAAGTGGGAAATAACAGCCTGCCAATGACAATGTGAAACACAAAAATGACAATGAAATGTGAAGTTGCACTGTCTTACCTGTGTGTCATTGAAAGTATTGTCTAATCACTGCAGTTCTGTTGTCCTCATCCTCTGCCTCCTCATCTTCACTGTCCACAGGGTCCACTGCTGCCACATGGCCATCTCCAGCCTCCTCCTCCTGCAGAAACGGCACATGGCGTTTCAAGGCAAGGTTATGCAACATGCACCATGCCACGATTATCTGGCAGACCTTTTTGGGTGAGTAACACAGGGATCCACCTGTCAGATGGAGGCACCGAAACCTGGCCTTCAGGAGGGCAAAGGTACGTTCAGTGATCCTTCTTGTTTGCCCATGTGCCTCATTGTTACGTTCTTCAGCCCTTGTCCTGGGTCTCCTCACAGGGGTCAGTAGCCATGATAGGTTGGGATAACCAGAGTCACCTGCAAATATGGAGGGACAACATTGACCCACACACCATCCCTTATGGCCCACACCATCCCCATACACAAACATCCACTGGATGGAAGCCATGGCTCACCTATTAGCCACACCATGTCCACCATGTGGAGTTGGGCCATCACATTTGGGATGCTGCTATTCCTCAGGATAAAGGCATCATGCACTGACCCAAGATACTTAGCATTGCCATTGGAGATGTACTGGTCCACCATGCACACCATCTGGACATTCATTGAATAGAAACTCTTTTGATTTCTAAACACCTGTTCTTTTTGCTAGGAGGGAGGGACAAATGCAATGCGTGTTCCCTCAATTGCCCCAATTATGTTGGGTATATGTCCTATTGCATAGAAGTCAGCCTTCACTGTGGCCAAATCCTCCATCGGGGGGAAAACAATGTAGCTGCACATGTGTTTAATCAGGGCAGCCAACACACTGATCAGCACTATTGAGAACATTGGCTGTGACATTCCTGCTGCCAAGCCCACTGTCATTTGGAATGAACCAGTTGCGAAGAAATGGAAGAGTTGCAAAAGAAGGTGGGATCCCAGTCAGATGACGGATTGCAGATATCAGGTCTGGCTGCAATTGGGCACACAGCTCCGTGATTGTGGCCCTGTCAAGTCTGTATGTGAGGATAATGTGCCTGTCCTCCATTGCTGCCAAGTCTACCAGGGGTCTGTACACGGGGGTATGGTTCCATCTCCTATTCATCCACAGCGGTTGCAATCCATGGGGCAAAAGAGTGAGGAGCCGGTCATAAACTGTACATTGTAGGCACAACAGTAGAATGCATGATTTGAAATTGAGATGCATAAGTGTCATTTCTCCTGTATGTACAATTGTGAACTGTGAAATAGTTTTAATCCAGGGCCTGCCCCCCCTTGAAATGGCTTCTGCCTTTCAAGTGTGGAGTGACAGGTGGAAGTGAGGTAATTCAGCTGACGTGCGCTGTTGCGGGAGGCGGTTGGGAACCGCCGTGCAACGCCTCATTGGATAATATTGGCCCCTATGGGTTACAGTGGCCAATGGTGATGTACGCCGGCAGTGCATGCATGCACCGCTGCGGACGTCACTGCAATTTTCTTTCTGTTCACTCACTTGCTAGGTGACCTTCAACAGGAGAGGACCTACACTGCATGTGCTGCTATGTCATGTGTCTGAAATTTTCCATGGCCCGTGTGACTCGGGAAAGGGCCCCTGCCTTCACCTCGGCGGAGTTGGAGCGAATGGTGGATAGGGTCCTACCCCAATACGGACTGCTGTATGGACCTCCAGACCAAAGGGTGAGTACACTGTGAGCACGATGCATGGAGCATGAATGCATGGAGTGGTGTGTGAAGGCCTCATGTAAGTGGGTGGGTGGATTTCCCCTGGGCGGCGTACAGCTTGTGTGCTGAGCAATGTCTGTGCAATTTGGGATGGGAAGGGGTCTGGTGGGCCATGAGTGTAAAAGGCAGGGAGGTCTGATTAATGCCTTTCCCTGTGTGTATTTCCTCTGCAGGTCAGCGCCCATCAAAAGAAGGATATATGACGTGCCATCGCCAAGGACGTGTGGTCCCTGGGGGTCTACGGCAGGCAGAGCACCCACTGTCAGAAACAGTGGGAGGACCTGAGACACTGGGCACGGAAGATAGCGGAGGCCCAGCTGGTGATGGCCTCCCAACGAAAAAGGTGTGCACATTGAACCCTGACCTCCCTTGTGGCCCACATACTGGCTGTGACCTATCCGGAGCTGGATGGGCGCTTGAGGGCATCACAGCAGCCACAAGGGGGTGAGTACAGTGCCCATCATTACAAATTACACCTGGTGGGGTGGTATCTGGGTGGGGGATGTGTGTCTGTGGGTGCCCCTAGGCCAGGCCTGGCATTGCAGAGTAGGTACCATTTTGGGCAGGGTTCTGGTTTGATATTCCTCCTACCTGACTAGTAGGCATTCACTACTGGGCAGGGCTATGTGGGTCCCAGGTATGCTGCAGTTGGTGGTATGTGTCCCTCCCATGCCCTGGTGACTAGCATTGTTACTGGTGGTGCATTGCATAGTGCGTAGGGCTGTTCCCTGTGTCTGATTGTGCTGTGTACTCCAATGGTGGTCTTGGTGCAGCCATTGACCATGTGTTTTCTTTGTCTCTTCCCCCCCTTTTTCTTTTGTCATCCTGTCCTTACGTGCATTAGCATCATATGGCGGAGGAGAAGAGGCACCGGCGACAGAGGGAGCTGCATCCCACAGGACCCAGGAGGCAGAGTCCACTGACGCTGAGGGTACCAGTGGTATGGAGGGTGAGGTGAGCACCACGGCGGAGACTGGTGGGGACAGTTTGGACACAGATACCTCCTCCAATGGAAGCTCCCTGGTGGTGGCAGACACCTCTGTGACCACCCCAGCTACAGGTACAGCCGCCACCCCGTACAAGCTCCATCCTCCCAGCAGCCCCTCAGCAAGTTGCCTGTGCCCCCTCACCCAGGAGGGAGGGCATGTCCTTCGCCCCAGGCACCTCAAGCCCTGTCCCAGTTAGCCCTCCTGCCCTCAGTGATGAGGCCATTGACCTCCTGCGATCCATCTCTGTTGTGCAGTCAACCATTGTGAATGCCATCCCGGGGCTTGCAGCCAAAATACAACAAACCAATGTATTTCTGGAGGGCATTCACACTGGCTTGGCGGCCCAACAGAGATCAATCCAGGCTCTGGCCTCCTCTCTGATGGCAGCCATTGTCCCTGTTTCCACCCTCCCCCCCAACTTCCTCTACCCAAACCCATTCCCCTCAACCCCAGCCTATCCCAAGCACACAGGCAGAGAAGCATGCACACAGGACAACACTCAAGAGTGGCACAGGCAAACACAAGCACCACACTTCATCCCACAGGCACTCACATAAACACCATCCAGATGCAGACATACCAACATCCACTGCCTCCATTGTGTCCCCCTCCTCCTCGTCCTCTACCTCCCTCCCATTTCTGTCTACACTCACATCTGCATGCACTCCATCCTCATCTACTACCGCCATCACCACCACACCTATCAGAACACACACCTCACTGGCAGACACCACCCCAACAGCCATGTACACGTCCCCTGTGTCCTCTCCCAGTGTGCCTGTGCCCCCCTCTCAAGGTACACAAACGCAAACACTCAGACACCCAACAGCCATCCACCCCACAACAGCACCCAGCACATGTACCTGCATCCAAACACAGCAGACAGACAGCTCCTACAACCACTCCCTCTTCCTCCACTCCCAAACCCTTTCCCTCTCCCCTCCCCAATGTCCCTAAGAAGTTGTTCCTCTCCACCATTGACCTCTTCCCTACCCCTCCCCCCCAATCCTTCACATCTGGCCAGGGTGGGTAAAACCCAGACAAGCACCTTAGCCACCCAGTTCACAGGCCCAGTAGTGTCCATAGCAACTCCTGCTGGGAAAGGATCCGGGGAACCAGGCAGCCTCACGGAAAGGGTGCCTGCCCCAAGTGCTGCCAGGAAGGGCAAGGAACCATCCCCAGCTGCTGCCAGGAACGGTGAGGAGCCATCCCCAGCTGCTGCCAGGAAGGGCAAGGAGCCATCCCCTGCTGCTGCCAGGAAGGGCAAGGAGCCATCCCCAGCTGCTGCCAGGAAGGGCAAGGAGCCTGCTCCAGCTGCTGCCCCGGAAGGGCAAGGGGCCTGCACAAGCAGGCAGGAAGGACAAAGGGCCTGGTGCTGGGACTCAGGCGGAACCCCCACCACCAACCATGGTGGTGCAGCCTTCCGAGGCTGCAGGGGATGGACATGAGCTTCCCCCCCCACCACCACCACCAGCAGCAGCACCAGTGGGCAGCCGTCTGAGGCTGCAGGGAATGGGCACGAGCTTCCCCCACCACCAGCAGCAGCACCAGTGGGCAGCCGTCCGAGGCTGCAGGGGTTAGGCAGGAGCTTTCCCCCACCACCAGCGGCAGCATCAGCAGCAGAGCACCACCACTTAGCAGCCGTCACCGTCGGCGGACAGTCTGTAGTCCTGCGTCCATGACCTGTTGTGCGGCCTGGCCCTTGCAAACCCTGTGGGTATGACACCCACCTGAGAGACTGTGACCTTGCACTTCCCAAGATCTGCATCACAGGGCTTGATGCCCCCTCCGGAACCAGTGGGTATGGCACCCACTCATCCCATCCTCCCTAGGATGAAGATCAGAGGGCTCGATGCACCCTCCAGAACCAGTGAGTATGGCACCCACTCACTCCATCCTCCCCAGGATGAAGATCAAAGGGCTTGATGCCCCCTCCAGAACCAGTGGGTATGGCACCCACTCACCCCAGCCTCCCCAGGATGAAGATCACAGGGCACAATGCCCCCTCCAGAACCAGTGGGGAAAACACCCACTCACCCAATCCTCCCCAGGATGAAGATCATATGGCTTGATGCCCCCTCCAGAACCAGTGGATATGGCACCTACTCATCCCATCCTCCCCAGGATGAAGATCACAGGGCACGATGCCCCCTCCAGAACCAGTGGGGAAAACACCCACTCACCCCATCCTCCCCAGGATAAAGATCACAGGGCACGATGCCCCCTCCAGAACCAGTGGGTATGGTACCCACTTGAGAGACTGTGGTCTTGCACTCTCCTGGAGCGGGCAGTGGTCAAATCACCCACTTGAGAGACTGTGGCCTTGCACTTCCCAGGACCAGGCAGTGGGCAAATCACCCACTTGAGAGACTGTGGCCTTGCACTCCCCAGGACCAAGGACCAAGCATAGGGCATGTTTCCCCCTCCAAAGCCAGTGTGCATGTCACCCACTTGAGAGACTGTGACCTTGCACTCCCCTGGACCAAGCACAGGGCATGTTGCTCCCTCCAGGACCAGTGGCGTTGTACCATCTTCCGGCTGAGGTGCCACCCCCGTTCCCCATCCCCCTGAGGTGCCTGCTCATTTTCGTACTGATGCCCCTGCAGTGTTTTCTCCGTGTTTTTGCAGGAGACAAGTGGGGCCTTGGACTTTGTAATGTGGCCCTGTAGCCCACGCACATTGCGGACTGGGCAGTGTCCCTTGATTTGTACATATGTATATACTTTTAGATTGAATGTGTGTATTTTTACAGTATTTATTTTATAACACTCATTTTCATCTATTCGGGTTGTCCTTGCATTATTCCTGAGGGGTACGGGGTATGTATGTTTTCTTACTGCATCTGATTGTGTGTATGGTGCTGGGGGTGTGGGGTGTATGTTGCTTGTGTGTTACTCTTGTTTTCTTCCCTCCCTCCATTTCTGATACTTTTATCTCCATGTGGGGGGGAATAAAACATGTCAACAACACGTACAACCTTAGAGACTGAAATTGCGTAGGTAATTCCTGGTTGCATACCGCAACAACTTTGGTCGTTTAGCACCATATAACGTCCATTCGGAAGTACATGAAATGCTGGTCGAAACAGAGGGACGGGAGTACCCTTCAGAAAACAGGCGAAGTTCGCGACCCCCGCATTGCAAAGGCCGTGAAGGGACACCCGCTTGCAGATCATTGAATGACTGACAGTAGTCTCACATTCTCTTCTGCTAAGAAAGACCTATATTTCGCCATTCAGACATTTGTAATCAAAAGGCAACTTCCACTCTTCTTTAATATAGCTATCACCTAGTCGCTCCTACCTGCCCTCGGCAAGATGTTTCAGGCATTTCGAAAAACAAAAAGTGGAAATGGGCAGATTAATGATGCCATGTAAGAGCCATACTGTTGAAACACTCTCTATAACTGTGAAAGGCAACTTTTCTTAATTCTCTAAGTGAAGCATGGTGAAACTCGATTCCTTTTTAGCCATTGTCTGCTGTTCCCTGGATAAATCAAAAGCAGTGAACAGTTCACTACTGTTAATGTATTGCCATGGAATCCGGCCATTTTTCAAAGTCTGTAACGTCCAACCTAGCTGCATGATGGAACGCAGCTGACTTTGCCCATGATATAAAAGGGACATGTCTGTCTAAATGATATCTGTCAAGTCGATATCTTCAACCTTTTATATTTATACAATTCAGTTTTTGGGTGGAGCCTGCACTTTCGTTCAAGACTTTTCAAGTAAAGAAAACATAGAATGGAGTTTAATGATAATCGTGAAGCGTTACTGGGTGATCTTTTTGCGAAGAACACAATGAGATCCAGAACACAGACAATCAATTCATCCAATGAGGATGGACTAAAGGCCAAGTTCATGAATTTGGAGAAACTGAAAAAAGCAAGAGTTGGCAAAGTGGTGGGATGGAGCCACCCTAAATAAGTACACAGAGAACAAAAAAATACCACGAGGACTTAAAATTTTGATTTTTCAAAATTTTTAGGATCTGGAGGCAGATCTTAGACATGAATGGGAAGAAGTCGTATATGAGGCATCTTACCAAATGATGGGTATTCTAGTAACAAATTCAGAAAGAAGGGCAAAGAAACTGGGGGAAGAGATTAGCTGTCTAGCGAGGGAAATCAGGGAGATAAACGTACCAGAAGCCACACAGAAGAATTATGAGATTTTAAAGAAGGAGCTTTTTTGTTACCAGTTATAACTGAAGAAAAAAAACAAAAGAAAATCAATCGGGATGACAATGATTACGCAAGAGGACGTATTTTCACTTTTGCAAGATGGTATGAGGCTGTTGTTGTTAAGACAGATCCCACACATATTGAACGTAATAGACTGATAAGCACCTCCTCTTGCAGTATATCTTTATCATCCCATGATAGTGACGCTGGAGAGGGTACAAGTAATGAGATATGACCAGAAGAGGAGGAAAGAAACATAAATTCAGGAGTACAGACAAGACAGCAGGCCAAGAGCTACCGGGAAGAAAAAAAATAAATTCAGAATCCAGACAGGTTGATATGCTAGATGAAATTACATGTGATGACCATATTGTAAATGATTTAAAGATCATCAATCTGTCCTCAAGGACTTTAAATGAAGAGGAAACACGAGTTTTGTGCACAGGTTTAAGTTTTTGCCCAAGTGAAAAATGCAACCTTGTGGATTTACGTGTTGATTTATTCAAATTTGTAAGAAATCTGAAATTAAAAAATTCTTTGAAGAGCATCCTACAAAAAGTGGCTCTTCATCAGATGCATCAAGTGTTTCCAGATTTTCATTTGCAGATTTAAAAGATATACACACTATTGCCACAATATACAAAACAGAGGAAGTGGGAGATTTAATTCATGTAGCAAGTGACCTTAACATACAAGAAAATATGAGAACACATAGCTGCCTGAAACTTCCATCGAAATTCATGCCTCCAGGCACACAAGATAATGTGATTGATGAATTTCATCACAGAGTGACTAAAGATCTGTATAAAATTGAAGATTTGCATTACAATAATAGAAAATGTCTACATAATTTTAATTTAACACTAAGAGAAAAGGGTATTTTGAATAACTTGAAAAAATTATTCGAATGTGGTTACACGTGAGGCTGAGAAAGGGGGTAATATTGTACTCATGAATAAGATTGACTATTTAAAAAAAATTGATAGGCAGTTATCAGATGGAATCTGTTACAAGAAATTAGATAATAATCCTACTATTGAGATACAACAACAGCTCAATGCTAAACGTTTGGACTGGCATGAATCATGTTTACTTACTGATGATGAGCATAAGTATTTAAGAGTGTGTCATCCGAGATTTCCATGTATAGATATTCTTCCTAAAATTCATTAATCAGGCACCTTTCCACCAGGAAGACCTATTATTTCGAGTAATATGTCCCCTTTTGAACATATGGCAGAATACAAAGATAGTTTTCTGCAACCCCTTGTCAAAAATGTACAGTCCTATTTGAGAGATAGCAAGGATTTACTTAACATACTAGAGGACTTTCCATGGGATAACACTGATCTCACTTTTGTAACCATGGATATGGAAAGCTTATATACATGTATACAAATGGATCGTGGCCTTGAAGCATTGAAGTTTATTCTGTATAAACGCAATGCCAGTTTTTTGGAACACACACTTATGTTATTAGACATGGCAAAGATGATTCTAACTAAGAATGCATTTCTTCACAACGAGACATGGTATTTACAGAAACGGGACTGCAATGGGCTCTAGGTTTGCTCCTTCATATGCAAACCTATTCATGGGCTTGTTTGAGATCGAGCATGCCTGGGGCCGTCAAGCACATCAATGGATAGACAATATTATTTTCTATGGCCGTTATATAGATGATATTTTTATAATGTGGAATGGCAATTTGATTTATCTTGTGGCTTATCATGCTTTTTTAAATAAGAACAGATTTAATGTGAAGCTGACTTTAAAATATGATAAACATAAAATTGATTTTTCAGACTTACAGCTTTACACACAGGATAATGCCATCCATAGTGATGTTTTTAAAAAAACGCTGCCTGCAATAGTGTACTCCATGCTACGAGTGCTCATCCTAAAAAGACCATTGAATCAATACCCTATGGTGAAATGATAAGAGCCTGACATAATTATAGTCAAGAAAAAGATTTTGAAAAGAGATTGCTGGCAATAGAATTTGAAAGTTTTTAAATAGAGGATATGATGAGTGTGTCCTTCGAAGGGCAAAAACAAAAAAACAAAAGAGTAGATAGAAGACTAACATTGAAAGAAGACCACATAAAGATAGAAGAAAAGAAAAATAGGGAAAGCAATAAGAAACAAGAGATATGTTTCATTACAAAATACAATATATACAGTAATCATATCTTCAATGCATTAAAGACAAATTGGCACATCTTAAATTCATCTACATTACTGGAAGAAATTATATATAAAAAGCCCAAAATAGTCTATCCTAGGGGCAATACATTAATAAACATATAATGTCCCAGCTACATCAAAGATAGTCAGAGTAAATCAGAAGTTGGAACATGGTTGCCAGCAAAACTGAAGGGTTTTTTACGTCTGGAGGATGCTCCATATGCAAAATAGGAATTAACAAAATAAAAAAGTTCAACTATAATACTCCAATTGAATATACTATTGACACTTTCATCAATTGTAATAGTATATGTATTAGGATGTTCATGTGGCAAATTATTTGTAGGCTGCAGTATTCAGAGTTTGAAAACAAGGGTAATGGAACATGTAAGAGCCATACAAAACGGTGATGTGAGATATCCTGTGGCCACTCATATACAACTGATCCATCCCACCAATACATAAATATGGCTTCATGGATTGGAGCATGTGCCGCAACATGAAAGGGGAGGAAATAGGGAACTCATACTCAGACAAGCTGAGGAAAGATGGATATGTCGCTTGCGAACGGCATATGAACGTTTGAATGTCAATAATGAATCCCATTATTTTTTATGAATCTAAATGATAGGCGGTACACAATGGATAAAACATATGTGTTTTTTATGTATTGGGTATCAGAGATCATTATATAGGACAAGGAGTACACATAAAATGGGGATACAAACTGCATTTTCTTCTCTGGATAACCGAAATAGTTTTAAGATGGCTGCCAGATTGATAGAGTTATAAACAGTAAATTGAAACAATTGATGTCAATATGCTTTAAAAAAAACTACGAAGATTTGGAGGAATGGAGATACATATTGAATTTTCTTCCCTGATCAGCCGAAATAGTTTTAAGATGGCTGTCAGATTGATAGAGTTATCAACAGTGAATTTAAATAATTGATGACAACAAACTTTAAAAGAAATTATGAAGATTTGGAGGACTATGGCCCTCATTCCGACACTGGCGGTTTTAAACCGCCAGGGTGGAGGGCAGAGGAAGCACCGCCAACAGGCTGGCGGTGCTTCCCGGGCCATTCTGACCGCGGCAGTAAAGCCGCGGTCAGAAAAGGGGAACCGGCAGTTTCCCGCCAGTTTTCCCCTGGCCCAGGGAATCCTCCATGGCGGCGCTGCTTGCAGCGCCGCCATGGGGATTCCGACCCCCTTCCCGCCAGCCTGTTCCTGGCGGTTTACACCGCCAGGAAGAGGCTGGCGGAAACGGGTGTCTTGGGGCCCCTGGGGGCCCCTGCACTGCCCATGCCACTGGCATGGGCAGTGCAGGGGCCCCCTAACAGGGCCCCACAAAGATTTTCACTGTCTGCTTAGCAGACAGTGAAAATCGCGACGGGTGCCACTGCACCCGTCGCACCCCTGCAAATCTGCCGGCTCCATTCAGAGCCGGCTTCCTCTTTGCAGGGGCTTTCCTGCTGGGCCGGCGGGCGATCTTCTGGAGATCGCCCGCCGGCCCAGCGGGAAAGTTGAAATGACCCCCGCGGTCATTTGACCGCGGTGCGGTCTTTCGGCGGTTTCCGCCCGGCGGGCGGCGACCGCCGCCCACCGGGGTCGGAATGACCCCCCATGTCATTACATTTTGGTTATTATTATGTACAAGTTCCAAAATAATGTTTTGGTTTAGCAAACAAATTGTATACCCACACAATATCGGGTAAAATACATGGTTCAATAGATGTTGGTAATACTTTAAAATGGCCACCACAGATACACGCATCAATATGAGGCTTGAGAGGAACAACACAGGAGTTAACAATCACTCGGGATTATAAAAAATGGTATGAGTTAGCCCGACAAAATTTGCAAGGTTGCCACCAGATGGAATGTTGCCATGATGAAATATTACAATCTCTGACTTCAAGGTATGAGTCTGGTTAGGATAAAATATGATCATGAATGACAAGTTAATTGCACTTTGCTATTTGGGGTGGAGAGGAGACAATAATACATCTAAAGTAATATTGAATTATAACATCTTGTTTGGCGATCCAATTAGAATTGATCAAGTTTGATCAATGTATTGGTGGGTAGCTTACAACATCGATATTGACTGAAATGAGCTTAATATTTAGAAAGCATTAGTAACAACACACTATCTAACTCATCGAATTCGTATAATTCAAAATGGCCGCCACATTTGCTTGTGTTTGCCTATTGTTTGGATACGGGCTATTTACTACAATATCAAATTAGAACATCTTGTTTGGAGATCTAATTAGAATTTATCAAGGTTGATCAATGTATTGGTGGGTAGCTTACAACATCGACATTGACACAAATGAGCTTAATATTTAGATAGCATTAATAACAGCACACTATCTAACTCATTGAATTAGTATATTTCAAAATGGCCGCCACATTTACTTGTGTTTGCCTATGGTTCGGATAAGGGCTCTTTACTACCAACGACTGGAGAATGTAAAGATAATGAGTAAAATAAATGCGAAAATGTCTCTTGCGGTATGCTGCCAGATATATAAATAAATGGGTTTTACATTTAAACAACATGGTTAGCACTGTTTAGCATATTCCGTCACTACATGTTATAATGTAGTGATCGATATACAAACAAAGGAGTTTTATATTCAGACAGCATTTGGAAGGATATAACATTCTATATACCGCATCACTGTACTTTATTATGGCCGCCATAGATGTGTGTGCATGTCTGCGGTGAGGATGTGGGTGTCTCAATTTTAACGATTACAGAATGTGATGATTAGAATCACGATAAATGTCATGTACATCTGGGAGTAAGCTGCCATATACATAAATAAATGAGCTCTATAGGAAAATAACATTAAAAATACTCGGTCTATTAACCCCTTCTGTGCCCAGGACGTAATGGTTACGTCCTGAGGCACAGTGCTGCTGTACCCAGGATGTAACCATTACGTCCTGTGCACAGAGCCCAGAGGGAGCGCTAGCGCTCCCTCTGTGGGGTTCCCCTCCCACCCCCCCAAGTCAGGGATGGAAGGGGAAGCCCTTCCCCTCCCACCCCCAAACCCCCGAACCCCCCCTGTGACGTCAGCGCGTCTGTGACGTCTCTTTTAATCCCATGGGGGAGGCCCAGAGGGGCTTCAAAGGGAAGGAAATGTATTTCCTTCCCTTTGAAGTCTCTCACAGGGTTTCAAAAGCCGGATTGCTTGCAATCCGGCTTTTGAAACTCCACTAGACACCAGGGATTTTTTTTTTTCCCTGAAACTGTCAAAAGGGAGCGACCCCTTGGGCAAGGGTTGCTCCCAGGGGGGGCATTTTTTTGGGAAGGCCTTTTCTGCCCCCCCTGGGGGCAGATCGGCCTATTATTAGGCCGATTTGCCCCCAGGGGGGGCAGAAACCTCTAGGCACCAGGGATCTTTTTTTTTTGTGATGTTTTCATTTTTTTTTTTAGGTGGGGAGCGACCCCTTAGGCAAGGGTCGCTCCCCTAGGGGGCAAATTATATTTAGGCCATTTCTGCCCCCCTTGGGGGCAGATTGGCCTATTTTGATGAGGCCAATCTGCCCCCAAGGGAGGCAGAAACCATTAGACACCAGGGTGTTTTTTTTGTGTGTGAATTTCACGCAAGGGGAGCGACCCCTTAGGCAAGGGTCGCTCCCTGGGGGCGGGGTGAATTATTTTAAGCCATTTCTGCCGCCCTGGGGGGTAGATCAGCCTATTTTGATTAGGCTGATCTGCTCCCAAGGGGGGCAGAAACCCCTAGGCACCAGGGATTTTTTTGTTTTTTTTTGTTTTACAGATGGGGAGCGACCCCTTGGACAAGGGTCGCTCCCCTGGAGGGGCAAATTGTATTTAGGCCATATCTGCCCGCTTTGGGAGCAGATCGGCCGATTTTAGGTCAATCTGCCCCCAAGGGGGGCAGAAACCACTAGGCACCAGGGATTTTTTTTGCACCGTCACGCAAGGGGAGCGACCTTGTAGGCAAGGGTCGCTCCACGGGGGGGAGGGGGGCAAATTTATTTTAGGCCATCTCGGCCCCCCGGGGCAGATCGGCCTATTGGTATTAGGCCGATCTGCCCCCAGGGGGGGCAGAAACCTCTAGGCGCAGGGCAACATTTTTTTTGGTTTGTTTGTTTTTTTAGAGATGGGGAGCGACCCATCAGGCAAGGGTCGCTCCCCTGGGGGGCAAATTGTATTTAGACCATTTCTGCCCCCCTTGGGGGCAGATTGGTCAATTTTAGGTCAATCTGCCCCCGAGGGGGCAGAAACCAGTAGACAGGGGGGCAGAAACCACTAGGCACCGGGGATTTGTTTTTTGGCACCAATGTCACGCAGGGGGAGCGACCCCGTAGGCAAGGGTTGCTCCCGGGGGGGAGTGGGACTTGGTGGGGCAAATTTATTTTAGGTCATTTCTGCCCCCCCTGGGGGTAGATCGGCCTATTATTAGGCCGATCTGCCCCCTTGGTGGTCAGAAACCTCTAGGCGCCAGGGCAATTTTTTTTTGTGTGTTTTTTTGTTTGTTTGTTTGTTTTTTTAGAGATGGGGAGCGACCCATCAGGCAAGGGTCGCTCCCCTGGGGAGCAAATTGTATTTAGACCATTTCTGCCCCCCTTGGGGGCAGATTCGTCGATTTTAGGTCAATCTGCCTCCAAGGGGGCAGAAACCACTAGGCACCGGGGATTTGTTTTTTGGCGCCAATGTCACGCAGGGGGAGCGACCCCGTAGGCAAGGGTCGCTCCGGGGAGGGGGTGGGGGGACAAATGTATTTTAGGCCTTCTAAGCCCCCCCTGGGGCAGATCGGCCTATTGGTACTAGGCCGATCTGCCCCCAGGGGGGGCAGAAACCTCTAGGCGCCAGGGCAAAAACATTTTTTGTGTTTTTTTTTTTTTTATTGTTTTTTTAGAGATGGGGAGCGACCCATCAGGCAAGGGTCGCTCCCCTGGGGGGCAAATTGTATTTAGACCATTTCTGCCCCCCTTGGGGGCAGATTGACCCATTTTAGGTCAATCTGCCACCAAGGGGCCAGAAACCACTTGGCACCAGGGATTTGTTTTTTGGCGCCAATGTCACGTAGGGGGACTGACCCCGTAGGCAAGGGTCGCTCCCGGGCAGGGGGGTTTGGGGGGGTGGGGGGTCAAATTTATTTTAGGGCATTTCTGCCCCCCCCTGGGGCCAGCTGAGCTAGAGGCCAAAATCCACAGGTAGGCACTTTGCAAAAAACACCTCTGTTTTCTGTGAAAAAATATGTTGTGTCCACGTTGTGTTTTGGGCCATTTCCTTTCGTGGGCGCTAGGCCTACCCACACAAGTGAGGTACCATTTTTATCGAGAGACTTAGGGGAACGCTGGGTGGAAGGAAATTTGTGGCTCCTCTCAGATTCCAGAACTTTCTGTCAACGAAATGAGAGGAAAAAGTGTTTTTTGGCCAAATTTTGATGTTTGCAAAGGATTCTGGGTAACAGAACCTGGTCAGAGCCCCGCAATTCACCCCTTCTTGGATTCCCCTAGGTCTCTAGTTTTCAAAAATGCCCTGGTTTGCTAGGTTTCCCCAGGTGCCGGCTGAGCTAGAGGCCAAAATCCACAGGTAGGCACTGTTTTCTTTCAAAAAATGTGATGCGTCCACGTTGTGTTTTGGGCCATTTCCTGTCGCGGGCGCTAGGCCTACCCACACAAGTGAGGTATCATTTTTATCGGGACACTTGGGGGAACGCTGGGTGGAAGGAAATTTGTGGCTCCTCTCAGATTCCAGAACTTTCTGCCACAGAAATGTGAGGAACATGTGTTTTTTTAGCCGAATTTTGAGGTTTGCAAAGGATTCTGGGTAACAGAACCTGGTCTGAGCCACACAAGTCAACCCATCTTGGATTCCCCTAGGTCTCTAGTTTTCAGAAATGCACAGGTTTGGTAGGTTTCCCTAGGTGCCGGCTGAGCTAGAGGCCAAAATCTACAGGTAGGCACTTTGCAAAAAACACCTCTGTCTTCTTTCAAAAATTTGGATGTGTCCACGTTGCGCTTTGGGGCGTTTCCTGTCACGGGCGCTAGGCCTACCCACACAAGTGAGGTATCATTTCTATCGGGAGACTTGGGGGAACGCTGGGCGGAAGGAAATTTGTGGCTCCTCTCAGATTCCAGAACTTTCTGCCACAGAAATGTGAGGAACATGTGTTTTTTTAGCCAAATTTTGAGGTTTGCAAAGGACTCTGGGTAACAGAACCTGGTCCGAGCCACACAAGTCACCCCATCTTGGATTTCCCTAGGTCTCTAGTTTTCAGAAATGCACAGGTTTGGTAGGTTTCCCTAGGTGCCGGCTGAGCTAGAGGCCAAAATCTACAGGTATGCACTTTGCAAAAAACACCTCTGTTTTCTTTCAAAAATTTGGATGTGTCCACGTTGCGCTTTGGGGCGTTTCCTGTCGCAGGCGCTAGGCCTACCCACACAAGTGAGGTATCATTTTTACCGGGAGACTTGGGGGAACGCTGGGTGGAAGGAAATTTGTGGCTCCTCTCAGATTCCAGAACTTTCTGCCACACATATGTGAGGAACATGTGTTTTTTTTTAGCCAAATTTTGAGGTTTGCAAAGGATTCTGGGTAACAGAACCTGGTCCGAGCCACACAAGTCACCCCATCTTGGATTCCCCTAGGTCTCTAGTTTTCGGAAATGCACAGGTTTGGTAGGTTTCCCTAGGTGCCGGCTGAGCTAGAGGCCAAAATCTACAGGTAGGCACTTTGCAAAAAACACCTCTGTTTTCTTTCAAAAATTTGGATGTGTCCACGTTGCGCTTTGGGGCGTTTCCTGTCGCGGGCGCTAGGCCTACCCACACAAGTGAGGTATCATTTTTACCGGGAGACTTGGGGGAACGCTGGGTGGAAGGAAATTTGTGGCTCCTCTCAGATTCGAGAACTTTCTGCCACACAAATGTGAGGAACATGTGTTTTTTTTAGCCAAATTTTGAGGTTTGCAAAGGATTCTGGGTAACAGAACCTGGTCCGAGCCACACAAGTCACCCCATCTTGGATTCCCCTAGGTCTCTAGTTTTCGGAAATGCACAGGTTTGGTAGGTTTCCCTAGGTGCCGGCTGAGCTAGAGGCCAAAATCTACAGGTAGGCACTTTGCAAAAAACACCTCTGTTTTCTTTCAAAAATTTGGATGTGTCCACGTTGCGCTTTGGGGCGTTTCCTGTCGCGGGCGCTAGGCCTACCCACACAAGTGAGGTATCATTTTTACCGGGAGACTTGGGGGAACGCTAGGTGGAAGGAAATTTGTGGCTCCTCTCAGATTCGAGAACTTTCTGCCACACAAATGTGAGGAACATGTGTTTTTTTTTAGCCAAATTTTGAGGTTTGCAAAGGATTCTGGGTAACAGAACCTGGTCCGAGCCACACAAGTCACCCCATCTTGGATTCCCCTAGGTCTCTAGTTTTCGGAAATGCACAGGTTTGGTAGGTTTCCCTAGGTGCCGGCTGAGCTAGAGGCCAAAATCTACAGGTAGGCACTTTGCAAAAAACACCTCTGTTTTCTTTCAAAAATTTGGATGTGTCCACGTTGCACTTTGGGGCGTTTCCTGTCGCGGGCGCTAGGCCTACCAACACAAGTGAGGTATCATTTTTATCGGGAGACTTGCGGGAACGCTGGGTGGAAGGAAATTTGTGGCTCCTCTCAGATTCCAGAACTTTCTGTCACAGAAATGTGAGGAACATGTGTTTTTTTAGCCAAATTTTGAGGTTTGCAAAGGATTCTGGGTAACAGAACCTGGTCCGAGCCACACAAGTCACCCCATCTTGGATTCCCCTAGGTCTCTAGTTTTCAGAAATGCACAGGTTTGGTTGGTTTCCCTAGGTGCCGGCTGTGCTAGAGGCCAAAATCTACAGGTAGGCACTTTGCAAAAAACACCTCTGTTTTCTTTCAAAAATTTGGATGTGTCCACGTTGCGTTTTGGGGCGTTTCCTGTCGCGGGCGCTAGGCCTACCCACACAAGTGAGGTATCATTTTTATTGGGAGACTTGGGGGAACGCTGGGTGGAAGGAAACTTGTGGCTACTCTCAGATTCCAGAACTTTCTGCCACAGAAATGTGAGGAACATGTGTTTTTTTAGCCAAATTTTGAGGTTTGCAAAGGATTCTGGGTAACAGCGCCTGGTACGAGCCACACAAGTCACCCCCATCTTGGATTCCCTTAGGTCTCTAGTTTTCAGAAATGCACAGGTTTGGTAGGTTTCCCTAGGTGCCGGCTGAGCTAGAGGCCAAAATCTACAGGTAGGCACTTTGCAAAAAACACCTCTGTTTTCTTTCAAAAATTTGGATGTGTCCACGTTGCGCTTTGGGGCGTTTCCTGTCGCGGGCGCTAGGCCTACCCACACAAGTGAGGTATCATTTTTATCGGGAGACTTGGGGGAACGCTGGGTGGAAGGAAATTTGTGGCTCCTCTCAGATTCCAGAACTTTCTGCCACAGAAATGTGAGGAACAAGTGTTTTTTTAGCCAAATTTTGAGGTTTGCAAAGGACTCTGGGTAACAGAACTTGGTCCAAGCCACACAAGTCACCCCATCTTGGATTCCCCTAGGTCTCTAGTTTTCAGAAATGCACAGGTTTGGTATGTTTCCCTAGGTGCCAGCTGAGCTAGAGGCCAAAATCTACAGGTAGGCACTTTGCAAAAAACACCTCTGTTTTCTTTCAAAAATGTGGATGTGTCCACGTTGCGCTTTGGGGCGTTTCCTGTCGCGGGCGCTAGGCCTACCCACACAAGTGAGGTATCATTTTTATCGGGAGACTTGGGGGAACGCTGGGTGGAAGGAAATTTGTGGCTCCTCTCAGATTCCAGAACTTTCTGCCACAGAAATGTGAGGAACATGTGTTTTTTTTTAGCCAAATTTTGAGGTTTGCAAAGGATTCTGGGTAACAGAACCTGGTCCGAGCCACACAAGTCACCCCATCTTGGATTCCCCTAGGTCTCTAGTTTTCAGAAATGCACAGGTTTGGTAGGTTTCCCTAGGTGCCGGCTGAGCTAGAGGCCAAAATCTACAGGTAGGCACTTTGCAAAAAACACCTCTGTTTTCTTTAAAAAATTTGGATGTGTCCACGTTGCACTTTGGGGCGTTTCCTGTCGCGGGCGCTAGGCCTACCCACACAAGTGAGGTATCATTTTTATTGGGAGACTTGGGGGAACGCTGGGTGGAAGGAAACTTGTGGCTCCTCTCAGATTCCAGAATTTTCTGCCACAGAAATGTGAGGAACATGTGTTTTTTTAGCCAAATTTTGAGGTTTGCAAAGGATTCTGGGTAACAGCACCTGGTCCGAGCCACACAAGTCACCCCCACCTTGGATTCCCTTAGGTCTCTAGTTTTCAGAAATGCACAGGTTTGGTAGGTTTCCCTAGGTGCCGGCTGAGCTAGAGGCCAAAATCTACAGGTAGGCACATTGCTAAAAAAAAAGCTCTGTTTTCTGTGATGTGTCCACGTTGTTTTTTGGGGCATATCCTGTCGCGGGTGCTAGGCCTACCCACACAAGTGAGGTATCGTTTTTTATCGGGAGACTTGGGGGAACGCTGGGTGGAAGGAAAATTGTGGCTCCTCTCAGATTCCAGAACTTTCTGCTACAGAAATGTGAGGAACATGTGTTTTTTTTAGCCAAATTTTGAGGTTTGCAAAGGATTCTGGGTAACAGAACCTGGTCCGAGCCACAAAAGTCACCCCATCTTGGATTCCCCTGGGTCTCTAGTTTTCAGAAATGTACAGGTTTGGTAGGTTTCCCTAGGTGCCAGCTGAGCTAGAGGCCAAAATCTACAGGTAGGCACTTTGCAAAAAACACCTCTGTTTTCTTTCAAAAATTTGGATGTGTCCACGTTGCACTTTGGGGCGTTTCCTGTCGCGGGCGCTAGGCCTACCCACACAAGTGAGGTATCATTTTTATCGGGAGACTTGGGGGAACGCTGGGTGGAAGGAAATTTGTGGCTCTTCTCAGATTCCAGAACTTTCTGCCACAGAAATGTGAGGAACATGTGTTTTTTTAGCCAAATTTTGAGGTTTGCAAAGGATTCTGGGTAACAGAACCTGGTCCGAGCCACACAAGTCACCCCATCTTGGATTCCCCTAGGTGTCTAGTTTTCAGAAATGCACAGGTTTATTATGGTTCCCTAGGTGCCGGCTGAGCTAGAGGCCAAAATCTACAGGTAGGCACTTTGCAAAAAACACCTCTGTTTTCTTTCAAAAATTTGGATGTGTCCACGTTGCGCTTTGGGGCGTTTCCTGTTGCGGGCGCTAGGCCTACCCACACAAGTGAGGTATCATTTTTATTGGGAGACTTGGGGGAACGCTGGGTGGAAGGAAACTTGTGGCTCCTCTCAGATTCCAGAACTTTCTGCCACAGAAATGTGAGGAACATGTGTTTTTTTAGCCAAATTTTGAGGTTTGCAAAGGATTCTGGGTAACAGCACCTGGTCCGAGCCACACAAGTCACCCCCATCTTGGATTACCTTAGGTCTCTAGTTTTCAGAAATGCACAGGTTTGGTAGGTTTCCCTAGGTGCCGGCTGAGCTAGAGGCCAAAATCTACAGGTAGGCACTTTGCAAAAAACACCTCTGTTTTCTTTCAAAAATTTGGATGTGTCCACGTTGCGCTTTGGGGCGTTTCCTGTCGCGGGCGCTAGGCCTACCCACACAAGTGAGGTATCATTTTTATCGGGAGATTTGGGGGAACGCTGAGTGGAAGGAAATTTGTGGCTCCTCTCAGATTCCAGAACTTTCTGCCACAGAAATGTGAGGAGCATGTGGTTTTTTAGCCAAATTTTGAGGTTTACAAAGGATTCTGGGTAACAGAACCTGGTCCGAGCCACACAAGTCACTCCACCTTGGATTCCCCTAGGTCTCTAGTTTTCAGAAATGCACAGGTTTGGTAGGTTTCCCTAGGTGCCGGCTGAGCTAGAGGCCAAAATCTACAGGTAGGCACTTTGCTAAAAACAGCTCTGTTTTCTGTGATGTGTCCACGTTGTGTTTTGGGGCATATCCTGTCGCGGGTGCTAGGCCTACCCAAACAAGTGAGGTATCATTTTTATCGGGAGACTTGGGGGAACGCTGGGTGGAAGGAAATTTGTGGCTCCTCTCAGATTCCAGAACTTTCTGCCACAGAAATGTGAGGAACATGTGTTTTTTTTTAGCCAAATTTTGAGGTTTGCAAAGGATTCTGGGTAACAGAACCTGGTCCGAGCCACACAAGTCACCCCATCTTGGATTCCCCTAGGTCTCTAGTTTTCAGAAATGCACAGGTTTGGTAGGTTTCCCTAGGTGCCGGCTGAGCTAGAGGCCAAAATCTACAGGTAGGCACTTTGCAAAAAACACCTCTGTTTTCTTTCAAAAATTTGGATGTGTCCACGTTGCACTTTGGGGCGTTTCCTGTCGCGGGCGCTAGGCCTACCCACACAAGTGAGGTATCATTTTTATTGGGAGACTTGGGGGAACGCTGGGTGGAAGGAAACTTGTGGCTCCTCTCAGATTCCAGAATTTTCTGCCACAGAAATGTGAGGAACATGTGTTTTTTTAGCCAAATTTTGAGGTTTGCAAAGGATTCTGGGTAACAGCACCTGGTCCGAGCCACACAAGTCACCCCCACCTTGGATTCCCTTAGGTCTCTAGTTTTCAGAAATGCACAGGTTTGGTAGGTTTCCCTAGGTGCCGGCTGAGCTAGAGGCCAAAATCTACAGGTAGGCACATTGCTAAAAAAAAAGCTCTGTTTTCTGTGATGTGTCCACGTTGTTTTTTGGGGCATATCCTGTCGCGGGTGCTAGGCCTACCCACACAAGTGAGGTATCGTTTTTTATCGGGAGACTTGGGGGAACGCTGGGTGGAAGGAAAATTGTGGCTCCTCTCAGATTCCAGAACTTTCTGCTACAGAAATGTGAGGAACATGTGTTTTTTTTAGCCAAATTTTGAGGTTTGCAAAGGATTCTGGGTAACAGAACCTGGTCCGAGCCACAAAAGTCACCCCATCTTGGATTCCCCTGGGTCTCTAGTTTTCAGAAATGTACAGGTTTGGTAGGTTTCCCTAGGTGCCAGCTGAGCTAGAGGCCAAAATCTACAGGTAGGCACTTTGCAAAAAACACCTCTGTTTTCTTTCAAAAATGTGGATGTGTCCACGTTGCACTTTGGGGCGTTTCCTGTCGCGGGCGCTAGGCCTACGCACACAAGTGAGGTATCATTTTTATCGGGAGACTTGGGGGAACGCTGGGTGGAAGGAAATTTGTGGCTCTTCTCAGATTCCAGAACTTTCTGCCACAGAAATGTGAGGAACATGTGTTTTTTTAGCCAAATTTTGAGGTTTGCAAAGGATTCTGGGTAACAGAACCTGGTCCGAGCCACACAAGTCACCCCATCTTGGATTCCCCTAGGTGTCTAGTTTTCAGAAATGCACAGGTTTATTATGGTTCCCTAGGTGCCGGCTGAGCTAGAGGCCAAAATCTACAGGTAGGCACTTTGCAAAAAACACCTCTGTTTTCTTTCAAAAATTTGGATGTGTCCACGTTGCGCTTTGGGGCGTTTCCTGTTGCGGGCGCTAGGCCTACCCACACAAGTGAGGTATCATTTTTATTGGGAGACTTGGGGGAACGCTGGGTGGAAGGAAACTTGTGGCTCCTCTCAGATTCCAGAACTTTCTGCCACAGAAATGTGAGGAACATGTGTTTTTTTAGCCAAATTTTGAGGTTTGCAAAGGATTCTGGGTAACAGCACCTGGTCCGAGCCACACAAGTCACCCCCATCTTGGATTACCTTAGGTCTCTAGTTTTCGGAAATGCACAGGTTTGGAAGGTTTCCCTAGGTGCCGGCTGAGCTAGAGGCCAAAATCTACAGGTAGGCACTTTGCAAAAAACACCTCTGTTTTCTTTCAAAAATTTGGATGTGTCCACGTTGCGCTTTGGGGCGTTTCCTGTCGCGGGCGCTAGGCCTACCCACACAAGTGAGGTATCATTTTTATCGGGAGATTTGGGGGAACGCTGAGTGGAAGGAAATTTGTGGCTCCTCTCAGATTCCAGAACTTTCTGCCACAGAAATGTGAGGAGCATGTGGTTTTTTAGCCAAATTTTGAGGTTTACAAAGGATTCTGGGTAACAGAACCTGGTCCGAGCCACACAAGTCACTCCACCTTGGATTCCCCTAGGTCTCTAGTTTTCAGAAATGCACAGGTTTGGTAGGTTTCCCTAGGTGCCGGCTGAGCTAGAGGCCAAAATCTACAGGTAGGCACTTTGCTAAAAACAGCTCTGTTTTCTGTGATGTGTTCACGTTGTGTTTTGGGGCATATCCTGTCGCGGGTGCTAGGCCTACCCAAACAAGTGAGGTATCATTTTTATCGGGAGACTTGGGGGAACGCTTGGTGGAAGGACATTTGTGGCTCCTCTCAGATTCCAGAACTTTCTGCCACAGAAATGTGAGGAACATGTGTTTTTTTGCCAAATTTTGAGGTTTGCAAAGGATTCTGGGTAACAGAACCTGGTCCGAGCCACACAAGTCACCCCATCTTGGATTCCCCTAGGTCTCTAGTTTTCAGAAATGCACAGGTTTGGTAGGTTTCCCTAGGTGCCGGCTGAGCTAGAGGCCAACATCTACAGGTAGGCACTTTGCAAAAAACACCTCTGTTATCTTTCAAAAATTTGGATGTGTCCACATTGCGCTTTGGGGCGTTTCCTGTCGCGGGCGCTAGGCCTACCCACACAAGTGAGGTATCATTTTTATCGGGAGACTCGGGGGAACGCTGGGTGGAAGGAAATTTGTGGCTCCTCTCAGATTCCAGAACTTTCTGCCACAGAAATATGAGGAACATGTGTTTTTTTAGCCAAATTTTGAGGTTTGCAGAGGATTCTGGGTAACAGAACCTGGTCTGAGCCACACAAGTCACCCCATCTTGGATTCCCCTAGGTCTCTAGTTTTCAGAAATGCACAGGTTTGGTAGGTTTCCCTAGGTGCCAGCTGAGCTAGAGGCCAAAATCAACAGGTAGGCACTTTGCTAAAAACAGCTCTGTTTTCTGTGATGTGTCCACGTTGTGTTTTGGGGCATATCCTGTAGCGGGTGCTAGGCCTACCCACACAAGTGAGGTATCATTTTTATCGGGAGACTTGGGGGAACGCTGGGTGGAAGGAAATTTGTGGCTCCTCTCAGATTGCAGAACTTTCTGCTACAGAAATGTGAGGAACATGTGTTTTTTTTTTAGCCAAATTTTGAGGTTTGGAAAGGATTCTGGGTAACAGAACCTGGTCCGAGCCACAAAAGTCACCCCATCTTGGATTCCCCTAGGTCTCTAGTTTTCAGAAATGCACAGGTTTGGTAGGTTTCCCTAGGTGCCGGCTGAGCTAGAGGCCAAAATCTACAAGTAGGCACTTTGCAAAAAACACCTCTGTTTTCTTTCAAAAATTTGGATGTGTCCACGTTGCACTTTGGGGCGTTTCCTGTCGCGGGCGCTAGGCCTACCCACACAAGTGAGTTATAATTTTTATCGGGAGACTTGGGGGAATGCTGGGTGGAAGGAAATTTGTGGCTCCTCTCAGATTCCAGAACTTTCTGCCACAGAAATGTGAGGAACATGTGTTTTTTTAGCCAAATTTCGAGGTTTGCAAAGGATTCTGGGTAACAGAACCTGGTCCGAGCCACACAAGTGACCCCATCTTGGATTCCTCTAGGTCTCTAGTTTTCAGAAATGCACAGGTTTGGTAGGTTTCCCTAGGTGCCGGCTGAGCTAGAGGCCAAAATCTACAGGTAGGCACTTTGAAAAAAACACCTCTGTTTTCTTTCAAAAATTTGGATGTGTCCACGTTGCGCTTTGGGGCGTTTCCTGTCGCGGGCGCTAGGCCTACCCACACAAGTGAGGTATCATTTTTATCGGGAGATTTGGGGGAACGCTGGGTGGAAGGAAATTTGTGGCTCCTCTCAGATTCTAGAACTTTCTGCCACAGAAATGTGAGGAACATTTGTTTTTTTAGCCAAATTTTGAGGTTTGCAAAGGATTCTGGGTAACAGAACCTGGTCCGAGCCACACAAGTCACCCCATCTTGGATTCCCCTAGGTCTCTAGTTTTCAGAAATGCACAGGTTTGGTAGGTTTCCCTAGGTGCCGGCTGAGCTAGAGGCCAAAATCTACAGGTAGGCACTTTGCTAAAAACAGCTCTGTTTTCTGTGATGTGTCCACATTGTGTTTTGGGGCATATTCTGTCGCGGGTGCTAGGCCTACCCACACAAGTGAGGTATCAATTTTATCGGGAGACTTGGGGTAACGCTGGATGGAAGGACATTTATGGCTCCTCTCAGATTCCAGAACTTTCTGCCACAGAAATGTGAGGAACATGTGTTTTTTTGCCAAATTTTGAGGTTTGCAAAGGATTCTGGGTAACAGAACATGGTCCGAGCCACACAAGTCACCCCATCTTGGATTCCCCTAGGTCTCTAGTTTTCAGAAATGCACAGGTTTGGTAGGTTTCCCTAGGTGCCGGCTGAGCTAGAGGCCAAAATCTACAGGTAGGCACTTTGCAAAAAACACCTCTGTTTTCTTTCAAAAATTTGGATGTGTCCACGTTGCGCTTTGGGGCGTTTCCTGTCGCGGGCGCTAGGCCTACCGACACAAGTGAGATATCATTTTTATTGGGAGACTTGTGGGAACGCTGGGTGGAAGGAAACTTGTGGCTCCTCTCAGATTCCAGAACTTTCTGCCACAGAAATGCGAGGAACATGTGTTTTTTTAGCCAAATTTTGAGGTTTGCAAAGTATTCTGGGTAACAGCACCTGGTCCGAGCCACACAAGTCACCCCCATCTTGGATTCCCTTAGGTCTCTAGTTTTCAGAAATGCACAGGTTTGGTAGGTTTCCCTAGGTGCCGGCTGAGCTAGAGGCCAAAATCAACAGGTAGGCACTTTGCAAAAAACACCTCTGTTTTCTTTCAAAAATTTGGATTTGTCCACGTTGCGCTTTGGGGCGTTTCCTGTCGCGGGCGCTAGGCCTACCCACACAAGTGAGGTATCATTTTTATCGGGAGACTTGGGGGAACGCTGGGTGGAAGGAAATTTGTGGCTCCTCTCAGATTCCAGAACTTTCTGCCACAGAAATGTGAGGAACATGTGTTTTTTTAGCCAAATTTTGAGGTTTGCAAAGGATTCTGGGTAACAGAACCTGGTCCGAGCCACACAAGTCACCCCATCATGGATTCCCCTAGGTCTCTAGTTTTTAGAAATGCACAGGTTTGGTAGGTTTCCCTAGGTGCCGGCTGAGCTAGAGGCCAAAATCTACAGGTATGCACTTTGCAAAAAACACCTCTGTTTTCTTTCAAAAATTTGGATGTGTCCACGTTGCGCTTTGGGGCGTTTCCTGTCGCAGGCGCTAGGCCTACCCACACAAGTGAGGTATCATTTTTACCGGGAGACTTGGGGGAACGCTGGGTGGAAGGAAATTTGTGGCTCCTCTCAGATTCCAGAACTTTCTGCCACACAAATGTGAGGAACATGTGTTTTTTTTTAGCCAAATTTTGAGGTTTGCAAAGGATTCTGGGTAACAGAACCTGGTCCGAGCCACACAAGTCACCCCATCTTGGATTCCCCTAGGTCTCTAGTTTTCGGAAATGCACAGGTTTGGTAGGTTTCCCTAGGTGCCGGCTGAGCTAGAGGCCAAAATCTACAGGTAGGCACTTTGCAAAAAACACCTCTGTTTTCTTTCAAAAATTTGGATGTGTCCACGTTGCGCTTTGGGGCGTTTCCTGTCGCGGGCGCTAGGCCTACCCACACAAGTGAGGTATCATTTTTACCGGGAGACTTGGGGGAACGCTGGGTGGAAGGAAATTTGTGGCTCCTCTCAGATTCCAGAACTTTCTGCCACACAAATGTGAGGAACATGTGTTTTTTTTAGCCAAATTTTGAGGTTTGCAAAGGATTCTGGGTAACAGAACCTGGTCCGAGCCACACAAGTCACCCCATCTTGGATTCCCCTAGGTCTCTAGTTTTCGGAAATGCACAGGTTTGGTAGGTTTCCCTAGGTGCCGGCTGAGCTAGAGGCCAAAATCTACAGGTAGGCACTTTGCAAAAAACACCTCTGTTTTCTTTCAAAAATTTGGATGTGTCCACGTTGCACTTTGGGGCGTTTTCTGTCGCGGGCGCTAGGCCTACCAACACAAGTGAGGTATCATTTTTATCGGGAGACTTGCGGGAACGCTGGGTGGAAGGAAATTTGTGGCTCCTCTCAGATTCCAGAACTTTCTGTCACAGAAATGTGAGGAACATGTGTTTTTTTAGCCAAATTTTGAGGTTTGCAAAGGATTCTGGGTAACAGAACCTGGTCCGAGCCACACAAGTCACCCCATCTTGGATTCCCCTAGGTCTCTAGTTTTCAGAAATGCACAGGTTTGGTAGGTTTCCCTAGGTGCCGGCTGTGCTAGAGGCCAAAATCTACAGGTAGGCACTTTGCTAAAAACACCACTGTTTTCTTTCAAAAATTTGGATGTGTCCACGTTGCGTTTTGGGGCGTTTCCTGTCGCGGGCGCTAGGCCTACCCACACAAGTGAGGTATCATTTTTATTGGGAGACTTGGGGGAACGCTGGGTGGAAGGAAACTTGTGGCTACTCTCAGATTCCAGAACTTTCTGCCACAGAAATGTGAGGAACATGTGTTTTTTTAGCCAAATTTTGAGGTTTGCAAAGGATTCTGGGTAACAGCGCCTGGTACGAGCCACACAAGTCACCCCCATCTTGGATTCCCTTAGGTCTCTAGTTTTCAGAAATGCACAGGTTTGGTAGGTTTCCCTAGGTGCCGGCTGAGCTAGAGGCCAAAATCTACAGGTAGGCACTTTGCAAAAAACACCTCTGTTTTCTTTCAAAAATTTGGATGTGTCCACGTTGCGCTTTGGGGCGTTTCCTGTCGCGGGCGCTAGGCCTACCCACACAAGTGAGGTATCATTTTTATCGGGAGACTTGGGGGAACGCTGGGTGGAAGGAAATTTGTGGCTCCTCTCAGATTCCAGAACTTTCTGCCACAGAAATGTGAGGAACAAGTGTTTTTTTAGCCAAATTTTGAGGTTTGCAAAGGATTCTGGGTAACAGAACCTGGTCCGAGCCACACAAGTCACCCCATCTTGGATTCCCCTAGGTCTCTAGTTTTCAGAAATGCACAGGTTTGGTAGGTTTCCCTAGGTGCCGGCTGAGCTAGAGGCCAAAATCTACAGGTAGGCACTTTGCAAAAAACACCTCTGTTTTCTTTCAAAAATTTGGATGTGTCCACGTTGCACTTTGGGGCGTTTCCTGACGCGGGCGCTAGGCCTACCCACACAAGTGAGGTATCATTTTTATTGGGAGACTTGGGGGAACGCTGGGTGGAAGGAAACTTGTGGCTCCTCTCAGATTCCAGAATTTTCTGCCACAGAAATGTGAGGAACATGTGTTTTTTTAGCCAAATTTTGAGGTTTGCAAAGGATTCTGGGTAACAGCACCTGGTCCGAGCCACACAAGTCACCCCCACCTTGGATTCCCTTAGGTCTCTAGTTTTCAGAAATGCACAGGTTTGGTAGGTTTCCCTAGGTGCCGGCTGAGCTAGAGGCCAAAATCTACAGGTAGGCACTTTGCTAAAAAAAGCTCTGTTTTCTGTGATGTGTCCACGTTGTTTTTTGGGGCATATCCTGTCGCGGGTGCTAGGCCTACCCACACAAGTGAGGTATCGTTTTTTATCGGGAGACTTGGGGGAACGCTGGGTGGAAGGAAAATTGTGGCTCCTCTCAGATTCCAGAACTTTCTGCTACAGAAATGTGAGGAACATGTGTTTTTTTTAGCCAAATTTTGAGGTTTGCAAAGGATTCTGGGTAACAGAACCTGGTCCGAGCCACAAAAGTCACCCCATCTTGGATTCCACTAGGTCTCTAGTTTTCAGAAATGTACAGGTTTGGTAGGTTTCCCTAGGTGCCAGCTGAGCTAGAGGCCAAAATCTACAGGTAGGCACTTTGCAAAAAACACCTCTGTTTTCTTTCAAAAATGTGGATGTGTCCACGTTGCACTTTGGGGCGTTTCCTGTTGCGGGCGCTAGGCCTACCCACACAAGTGAGGTATCATTTTTATCGGGAGACTTGGGGGAACGCTGGGTGGAAGGAAATTTGTGGCTCCTCTCAGATTCCAGAACTTTCTGCCACAGAAATGTGAGGAACATGTGTTTTTTTAGCCAAATTTTGAGGTTTGCAAAGGATTCTGGGTAACAGAACCTGGTCCGAGCCACACAAGTCACCCCATCTTGGATTCCCCTAGGTGTCTAGTTTTCAGAAATGCACAGGTTTATTATGGTTCCCTAGGTGCCGGCTGAGCTAGAGGCCAAAATCTACAGGTAGGCACTTTGCAAAAAACACCTCTGTTTTCTTTCAAAAATTTGGATGTGTCCACGTTGCGCTTTGGGGCGTTTCCTGTTGCGGGCGCTAGGCCTACCCACACAAGTGAGGTATCATTTTTATTGGGAGACTTGGGGGAACGCTGGGTGGAAGGAAACTTGTGGCTCCTCTCAGATTCCAGAACTTTCTGCCACAGAAATGTGAGGAACATGTGTTTTTTTAGCCAAATTTTGAGGTTTGCAAAGGATTCTGGGTAACAGCACCTGGTCCGAGCCACACAAGTCACCCCCATCTTGGATTACCTTAGGTCTCTAGTTTTCGGAAATGCACAGGTTTGGTAGGTTTCCCTAGGTGCCGGCTGAGCTAGAGGCCAAAATCTACAGGTAGGCACTTTGCAAAAAACACCTCTGTTTTCTTTCAAAAATTTGGATGTGTCCATGTTGCGCTTTGGGGCGTTTCCTGTCGCGGGCGCTAGGCCTACCCACACAAGTGAGGTATCATTTTTATCGGGAGATTTGGGGGAACGCTGAGTGGAAGGAAATTTGTGGCTCCTCTCAGATTCCAGAACTTTCTGCCACAGAAATGTGAGGAGCATGTGGTTTTTTAGCCAAATTTTGAGGTTTACAAAGGATTCTGGGTAACAGAACCTGGTCCGAGCCACACAAGTCACTCCACCTTGGATTCCCCTAGGTCTCTAGTTTTCAGAAATGCACAGGTTTGGTAGGTTTCCCTAGGTGCCGGCTGAGCTAGAGGCCAAAATCTATAGGTAGGCACTTTGCTAAAAACAGCTCTGTTTTCTGTGATGTGTCCACGTTGTGTTTTGGGGCATATCCTGTCGCGGGTGCTAGGCCTACCCAAACAAGTGAGGTATCATTTTTATCGGGAGACTTGGGGGAACGCTTGGTGGAAGGACATTTGTGGCTCCTCTCAGATTCCAGAACTTTCTGCCACAGAAATGTGAGGAACATGTGTTTTTTTGCCAAATTTTGAGGTTTGCAAAGGATTCTGGGTAACAGAACCTGGTTCGAGCCACACAAGTCACCCCATCTTGGATTCCCCTATGTCTCTAGTTTTCAGAAATGCACAGGTTTGGTAGGTTTCCCTAGGTGCCGGCTGAGCTAGAGGCCAACATCTACAGGTAGGCACTTTGCAAAAAACACCTCTGTTATCTTTCAAAAATTTGGATGTGTCCACATTGCGCTTTGGGGCGTTTCCTGTCGCGGGCGCTAGGCCTACCCACACAAGTGAGGTATCATTTTTATCGGGAGACTCGGGGGAACGCTGGGTGGAAGGAAACCTGTGGCTCCTCTCAGATTCCAGAACTTTCTGCCACAGAAATGTGAGGAACATGTGTTTTTTTAGCCAAATTTTGAGATTTGCAACGGATTCTGGGTAACAGCACCTGGTCCGAGCCACACAAGTCACCCCCATCTTGGATTCCCTTAGGTCTCTAGTTTTCAGAAATGCACAGGTTTGGTAGGTTTCCCTAGGTGCCGGCTGAGCTAGAGGCCAAAATCTACAGGTAGGCACTTTGCAAAAAACACCTCTGTTTTCTTTCAAAAATTTGGATGTGTCCACGTTGCGCTTTGGGGCGTTTCCTGTCGCGGGCGCTAGGCCTACCCACACAAGTGAGGTATCATTTTTATCGGGAGACTTGGGGGAACGCTGGGTGGAAGGAAATTTGTGGCTCCTCTCAGATTCCAGAACTTTCTGCCACAGAAATATGAGGAACATGTGTTTTTTTAGCCAAATTTTGAGGTTTGCAGAGGATTCTGGGTAACAGAACCTGGTCTGAGCCACACAAGTCACCCCATCTTGGATTCCCCTAGGTCTCTAGTTTTCAGAAATGCACAGGTTTGGTAGGTTTCCCTAGGTGCCAGCTGAGCTAGAGGCCAAAATCAACAGGTAGGCACTTTGCTAAAAACAGCTCTGTTTTCTGTGATGTGTCCACGTTGTGTTTTGGGGCATATCCTGTAGCGGGTGCTAGGCCTACCCACACAAGTGAGGTATCATTTTTATCGGGAGACTTGGGGGAACGCTGGGTGGAAGGAAATTTGTGGCTCCTCTCAGATTGCAGAACTTTCTGCTACAGAAATGTGAGGAACATGTGTTTTTTTTTTAGCCAAATTTTGAGGTTTGGAAAGGATTCTGGGTAACAGAACCTGGTCCGAGCCACAAAAGTCACCCCATCTTGGATTCCCCTAGGTCTCTAGTTTTCAGAAATGCACAGGTTTGGTAGGTTTCCCTAGGTGCCGGCTGAGCTAGAGGCCAAAATCTACAAGTAGGCACTTTGCAAAAAACACCTCTGTTTTCTTTCAAAAATTTGGATGTGTCCACGTTGCACTTTGGGGCGTTTCCTGTCGCGGGCGCTAGGCCTACCCACACAAGTGAGGTATAATTTTTATCGGTAGACTTGAGGGAATGCTGGGTGGAAGGAAATTTGTGGCTCCTCTCAGATTCCAGAACTTTCTGCCACAGAAATGTGAGGAACATGTGTTTTTTTAGCCAAATTTCGAGGTTTGCAAAGGATTCTGGGTAACAGAACCTGGTCCGAGCCACACAAGTCACCCCATCTTGGATTCCTCTTGGTCTCTAGTTTTCAGAAATGCACAGGTTTGGTAGGTTTCCCTAGGTGCCGGCTGAGCTAGAGGCCAAAATCTACAGGTAGGCACTTTGAAAAAAACACCTCTGTTTTCTTTCAAAAATTTGGATGTGTCCACGTTGCGCTTTGGGGCGTTTCCTGTCGCGGGCGCTAGGCCTACCCACACAAGTGAGGTATCATTTTTATCGGGAGATTTGGGGGAACGCTGGGTGGAAGGAAATTTGTGGCTCCTCTCAGATTCCAGAACTTTCTGCCACAGAAATGTGAGGAACATTTGTTTTTTTAGCCAAATTTTGAGGTTTGCAAAGGATTCTGGGTAACAGAACCTGGTCCGAGCCACACAAGTCACCCCATCTTGGATTCCCCTAGGTCTCTAGTTTTCAGAAATGCACAGGTTTGGTAGGTTCCCCTAGGTGCCGGCTGAGCTAGAGGCCAAAATCTACAGGTAGGCACTTTGCTAAAAACAGCTCTGTTTTCTGTGATGTGTCCACGTTGTGTTTTGGGGCATATTCTGTCGCGGGTGCTAGGCCTACCCACACAAGTGAGGTATCAATTTTATCGGGAGACTTGGGGGAACGCTGGGTGGAAGGACATTTATGGCTCCTCTCAGATTCCAGAACTTTCTGCCACAGAAATGTGAGGAACATGTGTTTTTTTGCCAAATTTTGAGGTTTGCAAAGGATTCTGGGTAACAGAACCTGGTCCGAGCCACACAAGTCACCCCATCTTGGATTCCCCTAGGTCTCTAGTTTTCAGAAATGCACAGGTTTGGTAGGTTTCCCTAGGTGCCGGCTGAGCTAGAGGCCAAAATCTACAGGTAGGCACTTTGCAAAAAACACCTCTGTTTTCTTTCAAAAATTTGGATGTGTCCACGTTGCGCTTTGGGGCGTTTCCTGTCGCGGGCGCTAGGCCTACCGACACAAGTGAGATATCATTTTTATTGGGAGACTTGTGGGAACGCTGGGTGGAAGGAAACTTGTGGCTCCTCTCAGATTCCAGAACTTTCTGCCACAGAAATGCGAGGAACATGTGTTTTTTTAGCCAAATTTTGAGGTTTGCAAAGTATTCTGGGTAACAGCACCTGGTCCGAGCCACACAAGTCACCCCCATCTTGGATTCCCTTAGGTCTCTAGTTTTCAAAAATGCACAGGTTTGGTAGGTTTCCCTAGGTGCCGGCTGAGCTAGAGGCCAAAATCTACAGGTAGGCACTTTGCAAAAAACACCTCTGTTTTCTTTCAAAAATTTGGATGTGTCCACGTTGCGCTTTGGGGCGTTTCCTGTTGCGGGCGCTAGGCCTACCCACACAAGTGAGGTATCATTTTTATCGGGAGATTTGGGGGAACGCTGGGTGGAAGGAAATTTGTGGCTCCTCTCAGATTCCAGAACTTTCTGCCACAGAAATGTGAGGAGCATGTGGTTTTTTAGCCACATTTTGAGGTTTACAAAGGATTCTGGGTAACAGAACCTGGTCCGAGCCACACAAGTCACTCCACCTTGGATTCCCCTAGGTCTCTAGTTTTCAGAAATGCACAGGTTTGGTAGGTTTCCCTAGGTGCCGGCTGAGCTAGAGGCCAAAATCTACAGGTAGGCACTTTGCTAAAAACAGCTCTGTTTTCTGTGATGTGTCCACGTTGTGTTTTGGGGCATATCCTGTCGCGGGTGCTAGGCCTACCCACACAAGTGAGGTATCATTTTTATCAGGAGACTTGGGGGAACGCTTGGTGGAAGGACATTTGTGGCTCCTCTCAGATTCCAGAACTTTCTGCCACAGAAATGTGAGGAACATGTGTTTTTTTGCCAAATTTTGAGGTTTGCAAAGGATTCTGGGTAACAGAACCTGGTCCGAGCCACACAAGTCACCCCATCTTGGATTCCCCTAGGTCTCTAGTTTTCAGAAATGCACAGGTTTGGTAGGTTTCCCTAGGTGCCGGCTGAGCTAGAGGCCAACATCTACAGGTAGGCACTTTGCAAAAAACACCTCTGTTATCTTTCAAAAATTTGGATGTGTCCACATTGCGCTTTGGGGCGTTTCCTGTCGCGGGCGCTAGGCCTACCCACACAAGTGAGGTATCATTTTTATCGGGAGACTCGGGGGAACGCTGGGTGGAAGGAAACCTGTGGCTCCTCTCAGATTCCAGAACTTTCTGCCACAGAAATGTGAGGAACATGTGTTTTTTTAGGCAAATTTTGAGATTTGCAACGGATTCTGGATAACAGCACCTGGTCCGAGCCACACAAGTCACCCCCATCTTGGATTCCCTTAGGTCTCTAGTTTTCAGAAATGCACAGGTTTGGTAGGTTTCCCTAGGTGCCGGCTGAGCTAGAGGCCAAAATCTACAGGTAGGCACTTTGCAAAAAACACCTCTGTTTTCTTTCAAAAATGTGGATGTGTCCACGTTGCGCTTTGGGGCGTTTCCTGTCGCGGGCGCTAGGCCTACCCACACAAGTGAGGTATCATTTTTATCGGGAGACTTGGGGGAACGCTGGGTGGAAGGAAATTTGTGGCTCCTCTCAGATTCCAGAACTTTCTGCCACAGAAATGTGAGGAACATGTGTTTTTTTAGCCAAATTTTGAGGTTTGCAGAGGATTCTGGGTAACAGAACCTGGTCCGAGCCACACAAGTCACCCCATCTTGGATTCCCCTAGGTCTCTAGTTTTCAGAAATGCACAGGTTTGGTAAGTTTCCCTAGGTGCCAGCTGAGCTAGAGGCCAAAATCAACAGGTAGGCACTTTGCTAAAAACAGCTCTGTTTTCTGTGATGTGTCCACGTTGTGTTTTGGGGCATATCCTGTAGCGGGTGCTAGGCCTACCCACACAAGTGAGGTATCATTTTTATCGGGAGACTTGGGGGAACGCTGGGTGGAAGGAAATTTGTGGCTCCTCTCAGATTGCAGAACTTTCTGCTACAGAAATGTGAGGAACATGTGTTTTTTTTTTAGCCAAATTTTGAGGTTTGGAAAGGATTCTGGGTAACAGAACCTGGTCCGAGCCACAAAAGTCACCCCATCTTGGATTCCCCTAGGTCTCTAGTTTTCAGAAATGCACAGGTTTGGTAGGTTTCCCTAGGTGCCGGCTGAGCTAGAGGCCAAAATCTACAAGTAGGCACTTTGCAAAAAACACCTCTGTTTTCTTTCAAAAATTTGGATGTGTCCACGTTGCACTTTGGGGCGTTTCCTGTCGCGGGCGCTAGGCCTACCCACACAAGTGAGGTATAATTTTTATCGGTAGACTTGAGGGAATGCTGGGTGGAAGGAAATTTGTGGCTCCTCTCAGATTCCAGAACTTTCTGCCACAGAAATGTGAGGAACATGTGTTTTTTTAGCCAAATTTCGAGGTTTGCAAAGGATTCTGGGTAACAGAACCTGGTCCGAGCCACACAAGTCACCCCATCTTGGATTCCTCTTGGTCTCTAGTTTTCAGAAATGCACAGGTTTGGTAGGTTTCCCTAGGTGCCGGCTGAGCTAGAGGCCAAAATCTACAGGTAGGCACTTTGAAAAAAACACCTCTGTTTTCTTTCAAAAATTTGGATGTGTCCACGTTGCGCTTTGGGGCGTTTCCTGTCGCGGGCGCTAGGCCTACCCACACAAGTGAGGTATCATTTTTATCGGGAGATTTGGGGGAACGCTGGGTGGAAGGAAATTTGTGGCTCCTCTCAGATTCCAGAACTTTCTGCCACAGAAATGTGAGGAACATTTGTTTTTTTAGCCAAATTTTGAGGTTTGCAAAGGATTCTGGGTAACAGAACCTGGTCCGAGCCACACAAGTCACCCCATCTTGGATTCCCCTAGGTCTCTAGTTTTCAGAAATGCACAGGTTTGGTAGGTTCCCCTAGGTGCCGGCTGAGCTAGAGGCCAAAATCTACAGGTAGGCACTTTGCTAAAAACAGCTCTGTTTTCTGTGATGTGTCCACGTTGTGTTTTGGGGCATATTCTGTCGCGGGTGCTAGGCCTACCCACACAAGTGAGGTATCAATTTTATCGGGAGACTTGGGGGAACGCTGGGTGGAAGGACATTTATGGCTCCTCTCAGATTCCAGAACTTTCTGCCACAGAAATGTGAGGAACATGTGTTTTTTTGCCAAATTTTGAGGTTTGCAAAGGATTCTGGGTAACAGAACCTGGTCCGAGCCACACAAGTCACCCCATCTTGGATTCCCCTAGGTCTCTAGTTTTCAGAAATGCACAGGTTTGGTAGGTTTCCCTAGGTGCCGGCTGAGCTAGAGGCCAAAATCTACAGGTAGGCACTTTGCAAAAAACACCTCTGTTTTCTTTCAAAAATTTGGATGTGTCCACGTTGCGCTTTGGGGCGTTTCCTGTCGCGGGCGCTAGGCCTACCGACACAAGTGAGATATCATTTTTATTGGGAGACTTGTGGGAACGCTGGGTGGAAGGAAACTTGTGGCTCCTCTCAGATTCCAGAACTTTCTGCCACAGAAATGCGAGGAACATGTGTTTTTTTAGCCAAATTTTGAGGTTTGCAAAGTATTCTGGGTAACAGCACCTGGTCCGAGCCACACAAGTCACCCCCATCTTGGATTCCCTTAGGTCTCTAGTTTTCAGAAATGCACAGGTTTGGTAGGTTTCCCTAGGTGCCGGCTGAGCTAGAGGCCAAAATCTACAGGTAGGCACTTTGCAAAAAACACCTCTGTTTTCTTTCAAAAATTTGGATGTGTCCACGTTGCGCTTTGGGGCGTTTCCTGTTGCGGGCGCTAGGCCTACCCACACAAGTGAGGTATCATTTTTATCGGGAGATTTGGGGGAACGCTGGGTGGAAGGAAATTTGTGGCTCCTCTCAGATTCCAGAACTTTCTGCCACAGAAATGTGAGGAGCATGTGGTTTTTTAGCCACATTTTGAGGTTTACAAAGGATTCTGGGTAACAGAACCTGGTCCGAGCCACACAAGTCACTCCACCTTGGATTCCCCTAGGTCTCTAGTTTTCAGAAATGCACAGGTTTGGTAGGTTTCCCTAGGTGCCGGCTGAGCTAGAGGCCAAAATCTACAGGTAGGCACTTTGCTAAAAACAGCTCTGTTTTCTGTGATGTGTCCACGTTGTGTTTTGGGGCATATCCTGTCGCGGGTGCTAGGCCTACCCACACAAGTGAGGTATCATTTTTATCAGGAGACTTGGGGGAACGCTTGGTGGAAGGACATTTGTGGCTCCTCTCAGATTCCAGAACTTTCTGCCACAGAAATGTGAGGAACATGTGTTTTTTTGCCAAATTTTGAGGTTTGCAAAGGATTCTGGGTAACAGAACCTGGTCCGAGCCACACAAGTCACCCCATCTTGGATTCCCCTAGGTCTCTAGTTTTCAGAAATGCACAGGTTTGGTAGGTTTCCCTAGGTGCCGGCTGAGCTAGAGGCCAACATCTACAGGTAGGCACTTTGCAAAAAACACCTCTGTTATCTTTCAAAAATTTGGATGTGTCCACATTGCGCTTTGGGGCGTTTCCTGTCGCGGGCGCTAGGCCTACCCACACAAGTGAGGTATCATTTTTATCGGGAGACTCGGGGGAACGCTGGGTGGAAGGAAACCTGTGGCTCCTCTCAGATTCCAGAACTTTCTGCCACAGAAATGTGAGGAACATGTGTTTTTTTAGGCAAATTTTGAGATTTGCAACGGATTCTGGATAACAGCACCTGGTCCGAGCCACACAAGTCACCCCCATCTTGGATTCCCTTAGGTCTCTAGTTTTCAGAAATGCACAGGTTTGGTAGGTTTCCCTAGGTGCCGGCTGAGCTAGAGGCCAAAATCTACAGGTAGGCACTTTGCAAAAAACACCTCTGTTTTCTTTCAAAAATGTGGATGTGTCCACGTTGCGCTTTGGGGCGTTTCCTGTCGCGGGCGCTAGGCCTACCCACACAAGTGAGGTATCATTTTTATCGGGAGACTTGGGGGAACGCTGGGTGGAAGGAAATTTGTGGCTCCTCTCAGATTCCAGAACTTTCTGCCACAGAAATGTGAGGAACATGTGTTTTTTTAGCCAAATTTTGAGGTTTGCAGAGGATTCTGGGTAACAGAACCTGGTCCGAGCCACACAAGTCACCCCATCTTGGATTCCCCTAGGTCTCTAGTTTTCAGAAATGCACAGGTTTGGTAAGTTTCCCTAGGTGCCAGCTGAGCTAGAGGCCAAAATCAACAGGTAGGCACTTTGCTAAAAACAGCTCTGTTTTCTGTGATGTGTCCACGTTGTGCTTTGGGGCATATCCTGTCGCGGGTGCTAGGCCTACCCACACAAGTGAGGTATCATTTTTATCGGGAGACTTGGGGGAACGCTGGGTGGAAGGAAATTTGTGGCTCCTCTCAGATTGCAGAACTTTCTGCTACAGAAATGTGAGGAACATGTGTTTTTTTTTTAGCCAAATTTTGAGGTTTGGAAAGGATTCTGGGTAACAGAACCTGGTCCGAGCCACAAAAGTCACCCCATCTTGGATTCCCCTAGGTCTCTAGTTTTCAGAAATGCACAGGTTTGGTAGGTTTCCCTAGGTGCCGGCTGAGCTAGAGGCCAAAATCTACAGGTAGGCACTTTGCTAAAAACAGCTCTGTTTTCTGTGATGTGTCCACGTTGTGTTTTGGGGCATATTCTGTCGCGGGTGCTAGGCCTACCCACACAAGTGAGGTATCAATTTTATCGGGAGACTTGGGGGAACGCTGGGTGGAAGGACATTTGTGGCTCCTCTCAGATTCCAGAACTTTCTGCCACAGAAATGTGAGGAACATGTGTTTTTTTGCCAAATTTTGAGGTTTGCAAAGGATTCTGGGTAACAGAACCTGGTCCGAGCCACACAAGTCACCCCCATCTTGGATTCCCTTAGGTCTCTAGTTTTCAGAAATGCACAGGTTTGGTAGGTTTCCCTAGGTGCCGGCTGAGCTAGAGGCCAAAATCTACAGGTAGGCACTTTGCAAAAAACACCTCTGTTTTCTTTCAAAAATTTGGATGTGTCCACGTTGCGCTTTGGGGCGTTTCCTGTCGCGGGCGCTAGGCCTACCCACACAAGTGAGGTATCATTTTTATCGGGAGACTTGGGGGAACGCTGGGTGGAAGGAAACTTGTGGCTCCTCTCAGATTCTAGAACTTTCTGCCACAGAAATGTGAGGAACATGTGCTTTTTTAGCCAAATTTTGAGGTTTGCAAAGGATTCTGGGTAACAGCACCTGGTCCGAGCCACACAAGTCACCCCCATCTTGGATTCCCTTAGGTCTCTAGTTTTCAGAAATGCACAGGTTTGGTAGGTTTCCCTAGGTGCCGGCTGAGCTAGAGGCCAAAATCTACAGGTAGGCACTTTGCAAAAAACACCTCTGTTTTCTTTCAAAAATTTGGATGTGTCCACGTTGCGCTTTGGGGCGTTTCCTGTTGCGGGCGCTAGGCCTACCCACACAAGTGAGGTATCATTTTTATCGGGAGACTTGGGGGAACGCTGGGTGGAAGGAAACTTGTGGCTCCTCTCAGATTCCAGAACTTTCTGCCACAGAAATGTGAGGAACATGTGTTTTTTTAGCCAAATTTTGAGGTTTGCAAAGGATTCTGGGTAACAGAACCTGGTCCGAGCCACACAAGTCACCCCATCTTGGATTCCTCTAGGTCTCTAGGTTTTAGAAATGCACAGGTTTGGTAGGTTTCCCTAGGTGCCGGCTGAGCTAGAGGCCAAAATCTACAGGTAGGCACTTTGAAAAAAACACCTCTGTTTTCTTTCAAAAATTTGGATGTGTCCACGTTGCGCTTTGGGGTGTTTCCTGTCGCGGGCGCTAGGCCTACCCACACAAGTGAGGTATCATTTTTATCGGGAGATTTGTGGGAACGCTGGGTGGAAGGAAATTTGTGGCTAGATTCCAGAACTTTCTGCCACACAAATGTGAGGAACATGTGTTTTTTTAGCCAAATTTTGAGGTTTGCAAAGGATTCTGGGTAACAGAACCTGGTCCGAGCCACACAAGTCACCCCATCTTGGATTCCCCTAGGTCTCTAGTTTTCAGAAATGCACAGGTTTGGTAGGTTTCCCTAGGTGCCGGCTGAGCTAGAGGCCAAAATCTACAGGTAGGCACTTTGCTAAAAACAGCTCTGTTTTCTGTGGTGTGTCCACGTTGTGTTTTGGTGCATATCCTGTCGCGGGTGCTAGGCCTACCCACACAAGTGAGGTATCAATTTTATCGGGAGACTTTGGGGAACGCTGGGTGGAAGGACATTTGTGGCTCCTCTCAGATTCCAGAACTTTCTGCCACAGAAATGTGAGGAACATGTGTTTTTTTGCCAAATTTTGAGGTTTGCAAAGGATTCTGGGTAACAGAACCTGGTCCGAGCCACACAAGTCACCCCCATCTTGGATTCCCTTAGGTCTCTAGTTTTCAGAAATGCACAGGTTTGGTAGGTTTCCCTAGGTGCCGGCTGAGCTAGAGGCCAAAATCGACAGGTAGGCACTTTGCAAAAAACACCTCTGTTTTCTTTCAAAAATTTGGATGTGTCCACGTTGCGCTTTGGGGCGTTTCCTGTCGCGGGCGCTAGGCCTACCCACACAAGTGAGGTATCATTTTTATCGGGAGACTTGGGGGAACGCTGGGTGGAAGGAAACTTGTGGCTCCTCTCAGATTCCAGAACTTTCTGCCACAGAAATGTGAGGAACATGTGCTTTTTTAGCCAAATTTTGAGGTTTGCAACGGATTCTGGGTAACAGCACCTGGTCCGAGCCACACAAGTCACCCCCATCTTGGATTCCCTTAGGTCTCTAGTTTTCAGAAATGCACAGGTTTGGTAGGTTTCCCTAGGTGCCGGCTGAGCTAGAGGCCAAAATCTACAGGTAGGCACTTTGCAAAAAACACCTCTGTTTTCTTTCAAAAATTTGGATGTGTCCACGTTGCGCTTTGGGGCGTTTCCTGTTGCGGGCGCTAGGCCTACCCACACAAGTGAGGTATCATTTTTATCGGGAGACTTGGGGGAACGCTGGGTGGAAGGAAACTTGTGGCTCCTCTCAGATTCCAGAACTTTCTGCCACAGAAATGTGAGGAACATGTGTTTTTTTAGCCAAATTTTGAGGTTTGCAAAGGATTCTGGGTAACAGAACCTGGTCCGAGCCACACAAGTCACCCCATCTTGGATTCCTCTAGGTCTCTAGGTTTTAGAAATGCACAGGTTTGGTAGGTTTCCCTAGGTGCCGGCTGAGCTAGAGGCCAAAATCTACAGGTAGGCACTTTGAAAAAAACACCTCTGTTTTCTTTCAAAAATTTGGATGTGTCCACGTTGCGCTTTGGGGTGTTTCCTGTCGCGGGCGCTAGGCCTACCCACACAAGTGAGGTATCATTTTTATCGGGAGATTTGGGGGAACGCTGGGTGGAAGGAAATTTGTGGCTAGATTCCAGAACTTTCTGCCACAGAAATGTGAGGAACATGTGTTTTTTTAGCCAAATTTTGAGGTTTGCAAAGGATTCTGGGTAACAGAACCTGGTCCGAGCCACACAAGTCACCCCATCTTGGATTCCCCTAGGTCTCTAGTTTTCAGAAATGCACAGGTTTGGTAGGTTTCCCTAGGTGCCGGCTGAGCTAGAGGCCAAAATCTACAGGTAGGCACTTTGCTAAAAACAGCTCTGTTTTCTGTGATGTGTCCACGTTGTGTTTTGGTGCATATCCTGTCGCGGGTGCTAGGCCTACCCACACAAGTGAGGTATCAATTTTATCGGGAGACTTTGGGGAACGCTGGGTGGAAGGACATTTGTGGCTCCTCTCAGATTCCAGAACTTTCTGCCACAGAAATGTGAGGAACATGTGTTTTTTTGCCAAATTTTAAGGTTTGCAAAGGATTCTGGGTAACAGAACCTGGTCCGAGCCACACAAGTCACCCCATCTTGGATTCCCCTAGGTCTCTAGTTTTCAGAAATGCACAGGTTTGGTAGGTTTCCCTAGGTGCCGGCTGAGCTAGAGGCCAAAATCTACAGGTAGGCACTTTGCAAAAAACACCACTGTTTTATTTCAAAAATTTGGATGTGTCCACATTGCGCTTTGAGGCGTTTCCTATCGCGGGCACTAGGCCTACCCACACAAGTGAGGTATCATTTTTATCGGGAGACTCGGGGGAACGCTGGGTGGAAGGAAACCTGTGGCTCCTCTCAGATTCCAGAACTTTCTGCCACAGAAATGTGAGGAACATGTGTTTTTTTAGCCAAATTTTGAGGTTTGCAAAGGATTCTGGGTAACAGCACCTGGTCCGAGCCACACAAGTCACCCCCATCTTGGATTCCCTTAGGTCTCTAGTTTTCAGAAATGCACAGGTTTGGTAGGTTTCCCTAGGTGCCGGCTGAGCTAGAGGCCAAAATCTACAGGTAGGCACTTTGCAAAAAACACCTCTGTTTTCTTTCAAAAATTTGGATGTGTCCACGTTGCGCTTTGGGGCGTTTCCTGTCGCGGGCGCTAGGCCTACCGACACAAGTGAGGTATCATTTTTATTGGGAGACTTGGGGGAACGCTGGGTGGAAGGAAACTTGTGGCTCCTCTCAGATTCCAGAACTTTCTGCCACAGAAATGTGAGGAACATGTGTTTTTTTAGCCAAATTTTGAGGTTTGCAAAGGATTCTGGGTAACAGCACCTGGTCCGAGCCACACAAGTCACCCCCATCTTGGATTCCCTTAGGTCTCTAGTTTTCAGAAATGCACAGGTTTGGTAGGTTTCCCTAGGTGCCGGCTGAGCTAGAGGCCAAAATCTACAGGTAGGCACTTTGCAAAAAACACCTCTGTTTTCTTTCAAAAATTTGGATGTGTCCACGTTGCGCTTTGGGGCGTTTCCTGTCGCGGGCGCTAGGCCTACCCACACAAGTGAGGTATCATTTTTATCGGGAGACTTGGGGGAACGCTGGGTGGAAGGAAACTTGTGGCTCCTCTCAGATTCCAGAACTTTCTGCCACAGAAATGTGAGGAACATGTGTTTTTTTAGCCAAATGTTGAGGTTTGCAAATGATTCTGGGTAACAGAACCTGGTCTGAGCCACACAAGTCACCCCATCTTGGATTCCTCTAGGTCTCTAGTTTTCAGAAATGCACAGGTTTGGTAGGTTTCCCTAGGTGCCGGCTGAGCTAGAGGCCAAAGTCTACAGGTAGGCACTTTGCTAAAAACAGCTCTGTTTTCTGTGATGTGTCCACGTTGTGTTTTGGGGCATATTCTGTCGCGGGTGCTAGGCCTACCCACACAAGTGAGGTATCAATTTTATCGGGAGACTTGGGGGAACGCTGGGTGGAAGGACATTTGTGGCTCCTCTCAGATTCCAGAACTTTCTGCCACAGAAATGTGAGGAACATGTGTTTTTTTGCCAAATTTTGAGGTTTGCAAAGGATTCTGGGTAACAGAACCTGGTCCGAGCCACACAAGTCACCCCATCTTGGATTCCACTAGGTCTCTAGTTTTCAGAAATGCACAGGTTTGGTAGGTTTCCCTAGGTGCCGGCTGAGCTAGAGGCCAAAATCTACAGGTAGGCACTTTGCAAAAAACACCTCTGTTTTCTTTCAAAAATTTGGATGTGTCCACGTTGCGCTTTGGGGTGTCTCCTGTCGCGGGCGCTAGGCCTACCCACACAAGTGAGGTATCATTTTTATCGGGAGACTTGGGGGAACGCTGGGTGGAAGGAAACTTGTGGCTCCTCTCAGATTCCAGAACTTTCTGCCACAGAAATGTGAGGAACATGTGTTTTTTTAGCCAAATTTTGAGGTTTGCAAAGGATTCTGGGTAACAGAACCTGGTCCGAGCCACACAAGTCACCCCATCTTGGATTCCTCTAGGTCTCTAGGTTTTAGAAATGCACAGGTTTGGTAGGTTTCCCTAGGTGCCGGCTGAGCTAGAGGCCAAAATCTACAGGTAGGCACTTTGAAAAAAACACCTCTGTTTTCTTTCAAAAATTTGGATGTGTCCACGTTGCGCTTTGGGGTGTTTCCTGTCGCGGGCGCTAGGCCTACCCACACAAGTGAGGTATCATTTTTATCGGGAGATTTGGGGGAACGCTGGGTGGAAGGAAATTTGTGGCTAGATTCCAGAACTTTCTGCCACAGAAATGTGAGGAACATGTGTTTTTTTAGCCAAATTTTGAGGTTTGCAAAGGATTCTGGGTAACAGAACCTGGTCCGAGCCACACAAGTCACCCCATCTTGGATTCCCCTAGGTCTCTAGTTTTCAGAAATGCACAGGTTTGGTAGGTTTCCCTAGGTGCCGGCTGAGCTAGAGGCCAAAATCTACAGGTAGGCACTTTGCTAAAAACAGCTCTGTTTTCTGTGATGTGTCCACGTTGTGTTTTGGTGCATATCCTGTCGCGGGTGCTAGGCCTACCCACACAAGTGAGGTATCAATTTTATCGGGAGACTTTGGGGAACGCTGGGTGGAAGGACATTTGTGGCTCCTCTCAGATTCCAGAACTTTCTGCCACAGAAATGTGAGGAACATGTGTTTTTTTGCCAAATTTTAAGTTTTGCAAAGGATTCTGGGTAACAGAACCTGGTCCGAGCCACACAAGTCACCCCATCTTGGATTCCCCTAGGTCTCTAGTTTTCAGAAATGCACAGGTTTGGTAGGTTTCCCTAGGTGCCGGCTGAGCTAGAGGCCAAAATCTACAGGTAGGCACTTTGCAAAAAACACCACTGTTTTATTTCAAAAATTTGGATGTGTCCACATTGCGCTTTGAGGCGTTTCCTATCGCGGGCACTAGGCCTACCCACACAAGTGAGGTATCATTTTTATCGGGAGACTCGGGGGAACCCTGGGTGGAAGGAAACCTGTGGCTCCTCTCAGATTCCAGAACTTTCTGCCACAGAAATGTGAGGAACATGTGTTTTTTTAGCCAAATTTTGAGGTTTGCAAAGGATTCTGGGTAACAGCACCTGGTCCGAGCCACACAAGTCACCCCCATCTTGGATTCCCTTAGGTCTCTAGTTTTCAGAAATGCACAGGTTTGGTAGGTTTCCCTAGGTGCCGGCTGAGCTAGAGGCCAAAATCTACAGGTAGGCACTTTGCAAAAAACACCTCTGTTTTCTTTCAAAAATTTGGATGTGTCCACGTTGCGCTTTGGGGCGTTTCCTGTCGCGGGCGCTAGGCCTACCGACACAAGTGAGGTATCATTTTTATTGGGAGACTTGGGGGAACGCTGGGTGGAAGGAAACTTGTGGCTCCTCTCAGATTCCAGAACTTTCTGCCACAGAAATGTGAGGAACATGTGTTTTTTTAGCCAAATTTTGAGGTTTGCAAAGGATTCTGGGTAACAGCACCTGGTCCGAGCCACACAAGTCACCCCCATCTTGGATTCCCTTAGGTCTCTAGTTTTCAGAAATGCACAGGTTTGGTAGGTTTCCCTAGGTGCCGGCTGAGCTAGAGGCCAAAATCTACAGGTAGGCACTTTGCAAAAAACACCTCTGTTTTCTTTCAAAAATTTGGATGTGTCCACGTTGCGCTTTGGGGCGTTTCCTGTCGCGGGCGCTAGGCCTACCCACACAAGTGAGGTATCATTTTTATCGGGAGACTTGGGGGAACGCTGGGTGGAAGGAAACTTGTGGCTCCTCTCAGATTCCAGAACTTTCTGCCACAGAAATGTGAGGAACATGTGTTTTTTTAGCCAAATGTTGAGGTTTGCAAATGATTCTGGGTAACAGAACCTGGTCTGAGCCACACAAGTCACCCCATCTTGGATTCCTCTAGGTCTCTAGTTTTCAGAAATGCACAGGTTTGGTAGGTTTCCCTAGGTGCCGGCTGAGCTAGAGGCCAAAGTCTACAGGTAGGCACTTTGCTAAAAACAGCTCTGTTTTCTGTGATGTGTCCACGTTGTGTTTTGGGGCATATTCTGTCGCGGGTGCTAGGCCTACCCACACAAGTGAGGTATCAATTTTATCGGGAGACTTGGGGGAACGCTGGGTGGAAGGACATTTGTGGCTCCTCTCAGATTCCAGAACTTTCTGCCACAGAAATGTGAGGAACATGTGTTTTTTTGCCAAATTTTGAGGTTTGCAAAGGATTCTGGGTAACAGAACCTGGTCCGAGCCACACAAGTCACCCCATCTTGGATTCCACTAGGTCTCTAGTTTTCAGAAATGCACAGGTTTGGTAGGTTTCCCTAGGTGCCGGCTGAGCTAGAGGCCAAAATCTACAGGTAGGCACTTTGAAAAAAACACCTCTGTTTTCTTTCAAAAATTTGGATGTGTCCACGTTGCGCTTTGGGGTGTCTCCTGTCGCGGGCGCTAGGCCTACCCACACAAGTGAGGTATCATTTTTATCGGGAGACTTGGGGGAACGCTGGGTGGAAGGAAACTTGTGGCTCCTCTCAGATTCCAGAACTTTCTGCCACAGAAATGTGAGGAACATGTGCTTTTTTAGCCAAATTTTGAGGTTTGCAAAGGATTCTGGGTAACAGCACCTGGTCCGAGCCACACAAGTCACCCCCATCTTGGATTCCCTTACGTCTCTAGTTTTCAGAAATGCAAAGGTTTGGTAGGTTTCCCTAGGTGCCGGCTGAGCTAGAGGCCAAAATCTACAGGTAGGCACTTTGCAAAAAACACCTCTGTTTTCTTTCAAAAATTTGGATGTGTCCACGTTGCGCTTTGGGGCGTTTCCTGTCGCGGGCGCTAGGCCTACCCACACAAGTGAGGTATCATTTTTATCGGGAGACTTGGGGGAACGCTGGGTGGAAGGAAACTTGTGGCTCCTCTCAGATTCCAGAACTTTCTGCCACAGAAATGTGAGGAACATGTGTTTTTTTAGCCAAATTTTGAGGTTTGCAAAGGATTCTGGGTAACAGAACCTGGTCCGAGCCACACAAGTCACCCCATCTTGGATTCCTCTAGGTCTCTAGTTTTCAGAAATGCACAGGTTTGGTAAGTTTCCCTAGGTGCCGGCTGAGCTAGAGGCCAAAATCTACAGGTAGGCACTTTGAAAAAAACACCTCTGTTTTCTTTCAAAAATTTGGATGTGTACACGTTGCGCTTTGGGGTGTCTCCTGTCGCGGGCGCTAGGCCTACCCACACAAGTGAGGTATCATTTTTATCGGGAGATTTGGGGGAACGCTGGGTGGAAGGAAATTTGTGGCTCCTCTCAGATTCCAGAACTTTCTGCCACAGAAATGTGAGGAACATGTGTTTTTTTAGCCAAATTTTGAGGTTTGCAAAGGATTCTGGGTAACAGAACCTGGTCCGAGCCACACAAGTCACCCCATCTTGGATTCCCCTAGGTCTCTAGTTTTCAGAAATGCACAGGTTTGGTAGGTTTCCCTAGGTGCCGGCTGAGCTAGAGGCCAAAATCTACAGGTAGGCACTTTGCAAAAAACACCTCTGTTTTCTTTCAAAAATTTGGATGTGTCCACGTTGCGCTTTGGGGCGTTTCCTGTCGCGGGCGCTAGGCCTACCGACACAAGTGAGGTATCATTTTTATTGGGAGACTTGGGGGAACGCTGGGTGGAAGGAAACTTGTGGCTCCTCTCAGATTCCAGAACTTTCTGCCACAGAAATGTGAGGAACATGTGTTTTTTTTGCCAAATTTTGAGGTTTGCAAAGGATTCTGGGTAACAGCACCTGGTCCGAGCCACACAAGTCACCCCCATCTTGGATTCCCTTAGGTCTCTAGTTTTCAGAAATGCACAGGTTTGGTAGGTTTCCCTAGGTGCCGGCTGAGCTAGAGGCCAAAATCTACAGGTAGGCACTTTGCAAAAAACACCTCTGTTTTCTTTCAAAAATTTGGATGTGTCCACGTTGCGCTTTGGGGCGTTTCCTGTCGCGGGCGCTAGGCCTACCCACACAAGTGAGGTATCATTTTTATCGGGAGACTTGGGGGAACGCTGGGTGGAAGGAAACTTGTGGCTCCTCTCAGATTCCAGAACTTTCTGCCACAGAAATGTGAGGAACATGTGCTTTTTTAGCCAAATTTTGAGGTTTGCAAAGGATTCTGGGTAACAGCACCTGGTCCGAGCCACACAAGTCACCCCCATCTTGGATTCCCTTAGGTCTCTAGTTTTCAGAAATGCAAAGGTTTGGTAGGTTTCCCTAGGTGCCGGCTGAGCTAGAGGCCAAAATCTACAGGTAGGCACTTTGCAAAAAACACCTCTGTTTTCTTTCAAAAATGTGGATGTGTCCACGTTGCGCTTTGGGGCGTTTCCTGTCGCGGGCGCTAGGCCTACCCACACAAGTGAGGTATCATTTTTATCGGGAGACTTGGGGGAACGCTGGGTGGAAGGAAACTTGTGGCTCCTCTCAGATTCCAGAACTTTCTGCCACAGAAATGTGAGGAACATGTGTTTTTTTAGCCAAATTTTGAGGTTTGCAAAGGATTCTGGGTAACAGAACCTGGTCCGAACCACACAAGTCACCCCATCTTGGATTCCTCTAGGTCTCTAGTTTTCAGAAATGCACAGGTTTGGTAGGTTTCCCTAGGTGCCGGCTGAGCTAGAGGCCAAAATCTACAGGTAGGCACTTTGATAAAAACACCTCTGTTTTCTTTCAAAAATTTGGATGTGACCACGTTGCGCTTTGGGGTGTTTCCTGTCGCGGGCGCTAGGCCTACCCACACAAGTGAGGTATCATTTTTATCGGGAGATTTGGGGGAACGCTGGGTGGAAGGAAATTTGTGGCTCCTCTCAGATTCCAGAACTTTCTGCCACAGAAATGTGAGGAACATGTGTTTTTTTAGCCAAATTTTGAGGTTTGCAAAGGATTCTGGGTAACAGAACCTGTCCGAGCCACACAAGTCACCCCATCTTGGATTCCCCTAGGTCTCTAGTTTTCAGAAATGCACAGGTTTGGTAGGTTTCCCTAGGTGCCGGCTGAGCTAGAGGCCAAAATCTACAGGTAGGCACTTTGCAAAAAACACCACTGTTTTATTTCAAAAATTTGGATGTGTCCACATTGCGCTTTGAGGCGTTTCCTATCGCGGGCGCTAGGCCTAACCACACAAGTGAGGTATCATTTTTATCGGGAGACTCGGGGGAACGCTGGGTGGAAGGAAACCTGTGGCTCCTCTCAGATTCCAGAACTTTCTGCCACAGAAATGTGAGGAACATGTGTTTTTTTAGCCAAATTTTGAGGTTTGCAAAGGATTCTGGGTAACAGCACCTGGTCCGAGCCACACAAGTCACCCCCATCTTGGATTCCCTTAGGTCTCTAGTTTTCAGAAATGCACAGGTTTGGTAGGTTTCCCTAGGTGCCGGCTGAGCTAGAGGCCAAAATCTACAGGTAGGCACTTTGCAAAAAACACCTCTGTTTTCTTTCAAAAATTTGGATGTGTCCACGTTGCGCTTTGGGGCGTTTCCTGTCGTGGGCGCTAGGCCTACCCACACAAGTGAGGTATCATTTTTATCGGGAGACTCGGGGGAACGCTGGGTGGAAGGAAACCTGTGGCTCCTCTCAGATTCCAGAACTTTCTGCCACAGAAATGTGAGGAACATGTGTTTTTTTAGCCAAATTTTGAGGTTTGCAAAGGATTCTGGGTAACAGCACCTGGTCCGAGCCACACAAGTCACCCCCATCTTGGATTCCCTTAGGTCTCTAGTTTTCAGAAATGCACAGGTTTGGTAGGTTTCCCTAGGTGCCGGCTGAGCTAGAGGCCAAAATCTACAGGTAGGCACTTTGCAAAAAACACCTCTGTTTTCTTTCAAAAATTTGGATGTGTCCACGTTGCGCTTTGGGGCGTTTCCTGTCGCGGGCGCTAGGCCTACTGACACAAGTGAGGTATCATTTTTATTGGGAGACTTGGGGGAACGCTGGGTGGAAGGAAACTTGTGGCTCCTCTCAGATTCCAGAACTTTCTGCCACAGAAATGTGAGGAACATGTGTTTTTTTAGCCAAATTTTGAGGTTTGCAAAGGATTCTGGGTAACAGCACCTGGTCCGAGCCAAACAAGTCACCCCCATCTTGGATTCCCTTAGGTCTCTAGTTTTCAGAAATGCACAGGTTTGGTAGGTTTCCCTAGGTGCCGGCTGAGCTAGAGGCCAAAATCTACAGGTAGGCACTTTGCAAAAAACACCTCTGTTTTCTTTCAAAAATTTGGATGTGTCCACGTTGCGCTTTGGGGCGTTTCCTGTCGCGGGCGCTAGGCCTACCCACACAAGTGAGGTATCATTTTTATCGGGAGACTTGGGGGAACGCTGGGTGGAAGGAAACTTGTGGCTCCTCTCAGATTCCAGAACTTTCTGCCACAGAAATGTGAGGAACATGTGCTTTTTTAGCCAAATTTTGAGGTTTGCAAAGGATTCTGGGTAACAGAACCTGGTCTGAGCCACACAGGTCACCCCATCTTGGATTCCCCTAGGTCTCTAGTTTTCAGAAATGCACAGGTTTGGGAGGTTTCCCTAGGTGCCGGCTGAGCTAGAGGCCAAAATCTACAGGTAGGCACTTTGCAAAAAACACCTCTGTTTTCTTTCAAAAATTTGGATGTGTCCACGTTGCGCTTTGGGGCGTTTCCTGTCGCGGGCGCTAGGCCTACCCACACGAGTGAGGTATCATTTTTATCGGGAGACTTGGGGGAACGCTGGGTGGAAGGAAATTTGTGGCTCCTCTCAGATTCCAGAACTTTCTGCCACAGAAATGTGAGGAACATGTGTTTTTTTAGCCAAATTTTGAGGTTTGCAAAGGACTCTGGGTAACAGAACCTGGTCCGAGCCACACAAGTCACCCCAACTTGCATTCCCCTAGGTCTCTAGTTTTCAGAAATGCACAGGTTTGGTAGGTTTCCCTAGGTGCCGGCTGAGCTAGAGGCCAAAATCTACAGGTAGGCACTTTGCAAAAAACACCTCTGTTTTCTTTCAAAAATTTGGATGTGTCCACGTTGCGCTTTGGGGCGTTTCCTGTCGCGGGCGCTAGGCCTACCCACTCAAGTGAGGTATCATTTTTATCGGGAGACTTGGGGGAACGCTGGGTGGAAGGAAACTTGTGGCTCCTCTCAGATTCCAGAACTTTCTGCCACAGAAATGTGAGGAACATGTGTTTTTTTAGCCAAATTTTGAGGTTTGCAAAGGATTCTGGGTAACAGCACTTGGTCCGAGTCACACAAGTCACCCCCATCTTGGATTCCCTTAGGTCTCTAGTTTTCAGAAATGAACAGGTTTGTTAGGTTTCCCTAGGTGCCGGCTGAGCTAGAGGCCAAAATCTACAGGTAGGCACTTTGCAAAAAACACCTCTGTTTTCTTTCAAAAATTTGGATGTGTCCACGTTGCGCTTTGGGGCGTTTCCTGTCGCGGGCGCTAGGCCTACCCACACAAGTGAGGTATCATTTTTATCGGGAGACTTGGGGGAACGCTGGGTGGAAGGAAACTTGTGGCTCCTCTCAGATTCCAGAACTTTCTGCCACAGAAATGTGAGGAACATGTGCTTTTTTAGCCAAATTTTGAGGTTTGCAAAGGATTCTGGGTAACAGCACCTGGTCCGAGCCACACAAGTCACCCCCATCTTGGATTCCCTTAGGTCTCTAGTTTTCAGAAATGCAAAGGTTTGGTAGGTTTCCCTAGGTGCCGGCTGAGCTAGAGGCCAAAATCTACAGGTAGGCACTTTGCAAAAAACACCTCTGTTTTCTTTCAAAAATGTGGATGTGTCCACGTTGCGCTTTGGGGCGTTTCCTGTCGCGGGCGCTAGGCCTACCCACACAAGTGAGGTATCATTTTTATCGGGAGACTTGGGGGAACGCTGGGTGGAAGGAAACTTGTGGCTCCTCTCAGATTCCAGAACTTTCTGCCACAGAAATGTGAGGAACATGTGTTTTTTTAGCCAAATTTTGAGGTTTGCAAAGGATTCTGGGTAACAGAACCTGGTCCGAACCACACAAGTCACCCCATCTTGGATTCCTCTAGGTCTCTAGTTTTCAGAAATGCACAGGTTTGGTAGGTTTCCCTAGGTGCCGGCTGAGCTAGAGGCCAAAATCTACAGGTAGGCACTTTGATAAAAACACCTCTGTTTTCTTTCAAAAATTTGGATGTGACCACGTTGCGCTTTGGGGTGTTTCCTGTCGCGGGCGCTAGGCCTACCCACACAAGTGAGGTATCATTTTTATCGGGAGATTTGGGGGAACGCTGGGTGGAAGGAAATTTGTGGCTCCTCTCAGATTCCAGAACTTTCTGCCACAGAAATGTGAGGAACATGTGTTTTTTTAGCCAAATTTTGAGGTTTGCAAAGGATTCTGGGTAACAGAACCTGTCCGAGCCACACAAGTCACCCCATCTTGGATTCCCCTAGGTCTCTAGTTTTCAGAAATGCACAGGTTTGGTAGGTTTCCCTAGGTGCCGGCTGAGCTAGAGGCCAAAATCTACAGGTAGGCACTTTGCAAAAAACACCACTGTTTTATTTCAAAAATTTGGATGTGTCCACATTGCGCTTTGAGGCGTTTCCTATCGCGGGCGCTAGGCCTAACCACACAAGTGAGGTATCATTTTTATCGGGAGACTCGGGGGAACGCTGGGTGGAAGGAAACCTGTGGCTCCTCTCAGATTCCAGAACTTTCTGCCACAGAAATGTGAGGAACATGTGTTTTTTTAGCCAAATTTTGAGGTTTGCAAAGGATTCTGGGTAACAGCACCTGGTCCGAGCCACACAAGTCACCCCCATCTTGGATTCCCTTAGGTCTCTAGTTTTCAGAAATGCACAGGTTTGGTAGGTTTCCCTAGGTGCCGGCTGAGCTAGAGGCCAAAATCTACAGGTAGGCACTTTGCAAAAAACACCTCTGTTTTCTTTCAAAAATTTGGATGTGTCCACGTTGCGCTTTGGGGCGTTTCCTGTCGTGGGCGCTAGGCCTACCCACACAAGTGAGGTATCATTTTTATCGGGAGACTCGGGGGAACGCTGGGTGGAAGGAAACCTGTGGCTCCTCTCAGATTCCAGAACTTTCTGCCACAGAAATGTGAGGAACATGTGTTTTTTTAGCCAAATTTTGAGGTTTGCAAAGGATTCTGGGTAACAGCACCTGGTCCGAGCCACACAAGTCACCCCCATCTTGGATTCCCTTAGGTCTCTAGTTTTCAGAAATGCACAGGTTTGGTAGGTTTCCCTAGGTGCCGGCTGAGCTAGAGGCCAAAATCTACAGGTAGGCACTTTGCAAAAAACACCTCTGTTTTCTTTCAAAAATTTGGATGTGTCCACGTTGCGCTTTGGGGCGTTTCCTGTCGCGGGCGCTAGGCCTACTGACACAAGTGAGGTATCATTTTTATTGGGAGACTTGGGGGAACGCTGGGTGGAAGGAAACTTGTGGCTCCTCTCAGATTCCAGAACTTTCTGCCACAGAAATGTGAGGAACATGTGTTTTTTTAGCCAAATTTTGAGGTTTGCAAAGGATTCTGGGTAACAGCACCTGGTCCGAGCCAAACAAGTCACCCCCATCTTGGATTCCCTTAGGTCTCTAGTTTTCAGAAATGCACAGGTTTGGTAGGTTTCCCTAGGTGCCGGCTGAGCTAGAGGCCAAAATCTACAGGTAGGCACTTTGCAAAAAACACCTCTGTTTTCTTTCAAAAATTTGGATGTGTCCACGTTGCGCTTTGGGGCGTTTCCTGTCGCGGGCGCTAGGCCTACCCACACAAGTGAGGTATCATTTTTATCGGGAGACTTGGGGGAACGCTGGGTGGAAGGAAACTTGTGGCTCCTCTCAGATTCCAGAACTTTCTGCCACAGAAATGTGAGGAACATGTGCTTTTTTAGCCAAATTTTGAGGTTTGCAAAGGATTCTGGGTAACAGAACCTGGTCTGAGCCACACAGGTCACCCCATCTTGGATTCCCCTAGGTCTCTAGTTTTCAGAAATGCACAGGTTTGGTAGGTTTCCCTAGGTGCCGGCTGAGCTAGAGGCCAAAATCTACAGGTAGGCACTTTGCAAAAAACACCTCTGTTTTCTTTCAAAAATTTGGATGTGTCCACGTTGCGCTTTGGGGCGTTTCCTGTCGCGGGCGCTAGGCCTACCCACACGAGTGAGGTATCATTTTTATCGGGAGACTTGGGGGAACGCTGGGTGGAAGGAAATTTGTGGCTCCTCTCAGATTCCAGAACTTTCTGCCACAGAAATGTGAGGAACATGTGTTTTTTTAGCCAAATTTTGAGGTTTGCAAAGGACTCTGGGTAACAGAACCTGGTCCGAGCCACACAAGTCACCCCAACTTGCATTCCCCTAGGTCTCTAGTTTTCAGAAATGCACAGGTTTGGTAGGTTTCCCTAGGTGCCGGCTGAGCTAGAGGCCAAAATCTACAGGTAGGCACTTTGCAAAAAACACCTCTGTTTTCTTTCAAAAATTTGGATGTGTCCACGTTGCGCTTTGGGGCGTTTCCTGTCGCGGGCGCTAGGCCTACCCACTCAAGTGAGGTATCATTTTTATCGGGAGACTTGGGGGAACGCTGGGTGGAAGGAAACTTGTGGCTCCTCTCAGATTCCAGAACTTTCTGCCACAGAAATGTGAGGAACATGTGTTTTTTTAGCCAAATTTTGAGGTTTGCAAAGGATTCTGGGTAACAGCACTTGGTCCGAGTCACACAAGTCACCCCCATCTTGGATTCCCTTAGGTCTCTAGTTTTCAGAAATGAACAGGTTTGTTAGGTTTCCCTAGGTGCCGGCTGAGCTAGAGGCCAAAATCTACAGGTAGGCACTTTGCAAAAAACACCTCTGTTTTCTTTAAAAAATTTGGATGTGTCCACGTTGCGCTTTGGGGCGTTTCATGTCGCGGGCGCTAGGCCTACCCACACAAGTGAGGTATCATTTTTATCGGGAGACTTGGAGGAACGCTGGGTGGAAGGAAATTTGTGGCTCCTCTCAGATTCCAGAACTTTCTGCCACACAAATGTGAGGAACATGTGTTTTTTTAGCCAAATTTTGAGGTTTGCAAAGGATTCTGGGTAAGAGAACCTGGTCCGAGCCACACAAGTCACCCCATTTTGGATTCCCCTAGGTCTCTAGTTTTCAGAAATGCACAGGTTTGGTAGGTTTCCCTAGGTGCCGGCTGAGCTAGAGGCCAAAATCTACAGGTAGGCACTTTGCTAAAAACAGCTCTGTTTTCTGTGATGTGTCCACGTTGTGTTTTGGGGCATATCCTGTCGCGGGTGCTAGGCCTACCCACACAAGTGAGGTATCATTTTTATCGTGAGACTTGGGGGAACGCTGTTTGGAAGGTAATTTGTGGCTCCTCTCAGATTCCAGAACTTTCTGCCACAGAAATGTGAGGAACATGTGTTTTTTTGCCAAATTTTCAGGTTTGCAAAGGATTCTGGGTAACAGAACCTGGTCCGAGCCACACAAGTCACCCCATCTTGGATTCCCCTAGGTCTCTAGTTTTCAGAAATGCACAGGTTTGGTAGGTTTCCCTAGGTGCCGGCTGAGCTAGAGGCCAAAACCTACAGGTAGGCACTTTGCAAAAAACACCTCTGTTTTCTTTCAAAAATTTAGATGTGTCCACGTTGCGCTTTGGGGCGTTTCCTGTCGCGGGCGCTAGGCCTACCCACACAAGTGAGGTATCATTTTTAACGGGATACTTGGGGGAACGCTGGGTGGAAGGAAATTTGTGGCTCCTCTCAGATTCCAGAACTTTCTCCCACAGAAATGTGAGGAACATGTGTTTTTTTAGCCAAATTTTGAGGTTTGCAAAGGATTCTGGGTAACAGAACCCGGTCCGAGCAACACAAGTCACCCCATCTTGGATTCCCCTAGGTCTCTAGTTTTCAGAAATGCACAGGTTTGGTAGGTTTCCCTGGGTGCCGGCAGAGCTAGAGGCGAAAATCAACAGGTAGGCACTTTGCTAAAAACAGCTCTGTTTTCTGTGATGTGTCCACGTTGTGTTTTGGGGCATATCCTGTCGCGGGTGCTAGGCCTACCCACACAAGTGAGGTATCATTTTTATCGGGAGACTTGGGGGAACGCTGGGTGGAAGGAAATTTGTGGCTCCTCTCAGATTGCAGAACTTTCTGCTACAGAAATGTGAGGAACATGTGTTTTTTTTTTAGCCAAATTTTGAGGTTTGCAAAGGATTCTGGGTAACAGAACCTGGTCCGAGCCACACAAGTCACCCCATCTTGGATTCCTCTAGGTCTCTAGTTTTCAGAAATGCACAGGTTTGGTAGGTTTCCCTAGGTGCCGGCTGAGCTAGAGGCCAAAATCTACAGGTAGGCACTTTGCAAAAAACACCTCTGTTTTCTTTCAAAAATTTGGATGTGTCCACGTTGCGCTTTGGGGCGTTTCCTGTCGCGGGCGCTAGGCCTACCCACTCAAGTGAGGTATCATTTTTATCGGGAGACTTGGGGGAACGCTGGGTGGAAGGAAACTTGTGGCTCCTCTCAGATTCCAGAACTTTCTGCCACAGAAATGTGAGGAACATGTGTTTTTTTAGCCAAATTTTGAGGTTTGCAAAGGACTCTGGGTAACAGAACCTGGTCCGAGCCACACAAGTCACCCCAACTTGCATTCCCCTAGGTCTCTAGTTTTCAGAAATGCACAGGTTTGGTAGGTTTCCCTAGGTGCCGGCTGAGCTAGAGGCCAAAATCTACAGGTAGGCACTTTGCAAAAAACACCTCTGTTTTCTTTCAAAAATTTGGATGTGTCCACGTTGCGCTTTGGGGCGTTTCCTGTCGCGGGCGCTAGGCCTACCCACTCAAGTGAGGTATCATTTTTATCGGGAGACTCGGGGGAACGCTGGGTGGAAGGAAACTTGTGGCTCCTCTCAGATTCCAGAACTTTCTGCCACAGAAATGTGAGGAACATGTGTTTTTTTAGCCAAATTTTGAGGTTTGCAAAGGATTCTGGGTAACAGCACTTGGTCCGAGTCACACAAGTCACCCCCATCTTGGATTCCCTTAGGTCTCTAGTTTTCAGAAATGAACAGGTTTGTTAGGTTTCCCTAGGTGCCGGCTGAGCTAGAGGCCAAAATCTACAGGTAGGCACTTTGCAAAAAACACCTCTGTTTTCTTTAAAAAATTTGGATGTGTCCACGTTGCGCTTTGGGGCGTTTCATGTCGCGGGCGCTAGGCCTACCCACACAAGTGAGGTATCATTTTTATCGGGAGACTTGGAGGAACGCTGGGTGGAAGGAAATTTGTGGCTCCTCTCAGATTCCAGAACTTTCTGCCACACAAATGTGAGGAACATGTGTTTTTTTAGCCAAATTTTGAGGTTTGCAAAGGATTCTGGGTAAGAGAACCTGGTCCGAGCCACACAAGTCACCCCATTTTGGATTCCCCTAGGTCTCTAGTTTTCAGAAATGCACAGGTTTGGTAGGTTTCCCTAGGTGCCGGCTGAGCTAGAGGCCAAAATCTACAGGTAGGCACTTTGCTAAAAACAGCTCTGTTTTCTGTGATGTGTCCACGTTGTGTTTTGGGGCATATCCTGTCGCGGGTGCTAGGCCTACCCACACAAGTGAGGTATCATTTTTATCGTGAGACTTGGGGGAACGCTGTTTGGAAGGTAATTTGTGGCTCCTCTCAGATTCCAGAACTTTCTGCCACAGAAATGTGAGGAACATGTGTTTTTTTTGCCAAATTTTCAGGTTTGCAAAGGATTCTGGGTAACAGAACATGGTCCGAGCCACACAAGTCACCCCATCTTGGATTCCCCTAGGTCTCTAGTTTTCAGAAATGCACAGGTTTGGTAGGTTTCCCTAGGTGCCGGCTGAGCTAGAGGCCAAAATCTACAGGTAGGCACTTTGCAAAAAACACCTCTGTTTTCTTTCAAAAATTTAGATGTGTCCACGTTGCGCTTTGGGGCGTTTCCTGTCCGCGGGGCGCTAGGCCTACCCACACAAGTGAGGTATAATTTTTAACGGGATACTTGGGGGAACGCTGGGTGGAAGGAAATTTGTGGCTCCTCTCAGATTCCAGAACTTTCTCCCACAGAAATGTGAGGAACATGTGTTTTTTTAGCCAAATTTTGAGGTTTGCAAAGGATTCTGGGTAAACAGAACCCGGTCCGAGCAACACAAGTCACCCCATCTTGGATTCCCCTAGGTCTCTAGTTTTCAGAAATGCACAGGTTTGGTAGGTTTCCCTGGGTGGCCGGCAGAGCTAGAGGCCAAAATCAACAGGTAGGCACTTTGCTAAAAACAGCTCTGTTTTTCTGTGATGTGTCCACGTTGTGTTTTGGGGCATATCCTGTCGCGGGTGCTAGGCCTACCCACACAAGTGAGGTATCATTTTTATCGGGAGACTTGGGGGAACGCTGGGTGGACGGAAATTTGTGGCTCCTCTCAGATTGCAGAACTTTCTGCTACAGAAATGTGAGGAACATGTGTTTTTTTTTTTAGCCAAATTTTGAGGTTTGCAAAGGATTCTGGGTAACAGAACCTGGTCCGAGCCACACAAGTCACCCCATCTTGGATTCCTCTAGGTCTCTAGTTTTCAGAAATGCACAGGTTTGGTAGGTTTCCCTAGGTTGCCGGCTGAGCTAGAGGCCAAAATCTACAGGTAGGCACTTTTCAAAAAAACAACTCTGTTTTCTTTCAAAAATATGGATGTGTCCACGTTGCACTTTGGGGCGTTTCCTGTCGCGGGCGCTAGGCCTACCCCACACAAGTGAGGTATAATTTTTATCGGGAGACTAGGGGGAACGCTGGGTGGAAGGAAATTTGTGGCTCCTCTCAGATTCCAGAACTTTCTGCCACAGAAATGTGAGGAATATGTGTTTTTTTTAGCCAAATTTTTGAGGTTTGCAAAGGATTCTGGGTAAACAGAACCTGGTCCGAGCTACACAAGTCACCCCATCTTGGATTCCCCTAGGTCTCTAGTTTTCAGAAATGCACAGGTTTGGTAGGTTTCCCTAGGTTGCCCGGCTGAGCTAGAGGCCAAAATCTACAGGTAGGCACTTTGCAAAAAAACACCTCTGTTTTTCTTTCAAAAATTTGGATGTGTCCACGTTGCGCTTTGGGGGCGTTTCCTGTCGCGGGCGCTAGGCCTACCCACACAAGTGAGGTATCATTTTTATCGGGAGACTTGGGGGAACGCTGGGTGGAAGGAAACTTGTGGCTCCTCTCAGATTCCAGAACTTTCTGCCACAGAAATGTGAGGAACATGTGCTTTTTTTAGCCAAATTTTGAGGTTTGCAAAGGATTCTGGGTAACAGCACCTGGTCCGAGCCACACAAGTCACCCCCATCTTGGATTCCCCTTACGTCTCTAGTTTTTCAGAAATGCAAAGGTTTGGTAGGTTTCCCTAGGTGCCGGCTGAGCTAGAGGCCAAAAATCTACAGGTAGGGCACTTTGCAAAAAACACCTCTGTTTTCTTTCAAAAATTTGGATGTGTCCACGTTGCGCTTTGGGGCGTTTCCTGTCGCGGGGCGCTAGGCCTACCCACACAAGTGAGGTATCATTTTTATCGGGAGACTTGGGGGAACGCTGGGTGGAAGGAAACTTGTGGCTCCTCTCAGATTCCAGAACTTTCTGCCACAGAAATGTGAGGAACATGTGTTTTTTTAGCCAAATTTTGAGGTTTGCAAAGGATTCTGGGTAAACAGAACCTGGTCCGAGCCACACAAGTCCACCCCATCTTGGATTCCTCTAGGTCTCTAGTTTTCAGAAATGCACAGGTTTGGTAAGTTTCCCCTAGGTGCCGGCCTGAGCTAGAGGCCAAAATCTACAGGTAGGCACTTTGAAAAAAACACCTCTGTTTTCTTTCAAAAATTTGGATGTGTACACGTTGCGCTTTGGGGTGTCTCCTGTCGCGGGCGCTAGGCCTACCCACACAAGTGAGGTATCATTTTTATCGGGAGATTTGGGGGAACGCTGGGTGGAAGGAAATTTGTGGCTCCTCTCAGATTCCAGAACTTTCTGCCACAGAAATGTGAGGAACATGTGTTTTTTTTAGCCAAATTTTGAGGTTTGCAAAGGATTCTGGGTAACAGAACCTGGTCCGAGCCACACAAGTCACCCCATCTTGGATTCCCCTAGGTCTCTAGTTTTCAGAAATGCACAGGTTTGGTAGGTTTCCCTAGGTGCCGGCTGAGCTAGAGGCCAAAATCTACAGGTAGGCACTTTGCTAAAAAACAGCTCTGTTTTCTGTGATGTGTCCACGTTGTGTTTTGGGGCATATTCTGTCGCGGGTGCTAGGCCTACCCACACAAGTGAGGTATCAATTTTATCGGGAGACTTGAGGGAACGCTGGGTGGAAGGACATTTGTGGCTCCTCTCAGATTCCAGAACTTTCTGGCACAGAAATGTGAGGAACATGTGTTTTTTTGCCAAATTTTGAGGTTTGCAAAGGATTCTGGGTAACAGAACCTGGTCCGAGCCACACAAGTCACCCCATCTTGGATTCCCCTAGGTCTCTAGTTTTCAGAAATGCACAGGTTTGGTAGGTTTCCCTAGGTGCCGGCTGAGCTAGAGGCCAAAAATCTACAAGTAGGCACTTTGCAAAAAACACCTCTGTTTTCTTTCAAAAATTTGGATGTGTCCACGTTGCGCTTTGGGGCGTTTCCTGTCGCGAGCGCTAGGCCTACCGACACAAGTGAGGGTATCATTTTTATTGGGAGACTTGGGGGAACGCTGGGTGGAAGGAAACTGTGGCTCCTCTCAGATTCCAGAACTTTCTGCCACAGAAATGTGAGGAACATGTGTTTTTTTTGCCAAATTTTGAGGTTTGCAAAGGATTCTGGGGTAACAGCACCTGGTCCGAGCCACACAAGTCACCCCCATCTTGGATTCCCTTAGGTCTCTAGTTTTCAGAAATGCACAGGTTTGGTAGGTTTCCCTAGGTGCCGGCTGAGCTAGAGGCCAAAATCTACAGGTAGGCACTTTGCAAAAAAACACCTCTGTTTTCTTTCAAAAATTTGGATGTGTCCACGTTGCGCTTTGGGGCGTTTTCCTGTTGCGGGCGCTAGGGCCTACCCACACAAGTGAGGTATCATTTTTATCGGGAGACTTGGGGGAACGCTGGGTGGAAGGAAACTTGTGGCTCCCTCTCAGATTCCAGAACTTTCTGCCACAGAAATGTGAGGAACATGTGCTTTTTTAGCCAAATTTTGAGGGTTTGGCAAAGGATTCTGGGTTAACAGCACCTGGTCCGAGCCACACAAGTCACCCCCATCTTGGATTCCCCTTAGGTCTCTAGTTTTCAGAAATGCAAAGGTTTGGGTAGGTTTCCCTAGGTGCCGGCTGAGCTAGAGGCCAAAATCTACAGGTAGGCACTTTTTGCAAAAAACACCTCTGTTTTCTTTCAAAAATGTGGATGTGTCCACGTTGCGCTTTGGGGCGTTTCCTGTCGGCGGGCGCTAGGCCTACCCACACAAGTGAGGTATAATTTTTATCGGGAGACTTGGGGGGAACGCTGGGTGGAAGGAAACTTGTGGCTCCTCTCAGATTCCAGAACTTTCTGCCACAGAAATGTGAGGAACATGTGTTTTTTTTAGCCAAATTTTGAGGTTTGCAAAGGATTCTGGGTAACAGAACCTGGTCCCGAACCACACAAGTCACCCCATCTTGAATTCCTCTAGGTCTCTAGTTTTCAGAAATGCACAGGTTTGGTAGGTTTCCCTAGGTGCCGGCTGAGCTAGAGGCCAAAATCTACAGGTAGGCACTTTGATAAAAACACCTCTGTTTTCTTTCAAAAATTTGGATGTGACCACGTTGCGCTTTGGGGGTGTTTCCTGTCGCCGGGCGCTAGGGCCTACCCACACAAGTGAGGTATCATTTTTATCGGGAGATTTGGGGGGGGAACGCTGGGTGGAAGGAAATTTGTGGCTCCTCTCAGATTCAGAACTTTCTGCCACAGAAATGTGAGGGAACATGTGTTTTTTTAGCCAAATTTTGAGGTTTGCAAAGGATTCTGGGTAACAGAACCTGTCCGAGCCACACAAGTCACCCCATCTTGGATTCCCCTAGGTCTCTAGTTTTTCAGAAAATGCACAGGTTTTGGTAGGTTTCCCTAGGTGCCGGCTGAGCTAGAGGCCAAAATCTACAGGTAGGGCACTTTGCAAAAAACACCACTGTTTTATTTAAAAAATTTGGATGTGTCCACATTGCGCTTTGAGGCGTTTTCCTATCGCGGGCGCTAGGCCTAACCACACAAGTGAGGTATCATTTTTATCGGGAGACTCGGGGGAACGCTGGGTGGAAGGAAACCTGTGGCTCCTCTCAGATTCCAGAACTTTCTGCCACAGAAATGTGAGGAACATGTGTTTTTTTTAGCCAAATTTTGAGGTTTGCAAAGGATTCTGGGTAACAGCACCTGGTCCGAGCCACACAAGTCACCCCCATCTTGGATTCCCTTAGGTCTCTAGTTTTCAGAAATGCACAGGTTTGGTAGGTTTCCCTAGGTGCCGGCTGAGCTAGAGGCCAAAATCTACAGGTAGGCACTTTGCAAAAAACACCTCTGTTTTCTTTCAAAAATTTGGATGTGTCCACGTTGCGCTTTGGGGCGTTTCCTGTCGTGGGCGCTAGGCCTACCCACACAAGTGAGGTATCATTTTTATCGGGAGACTCGGGGGAACGCTGGGGTGGAAGGAAACCTGTGGCTCCTCTCAGATTCCAGAACTTTCTGCCACAGAAATGTGAGGAACATGTGTTTTTTTAGCCAAATTTTGAGGTTTGCAAAGGATTCTGGGTAACAGCATCTGGTCCGAGCCACACAAGTCACCCCCATCTTGGATTCCCCTTAGGTCTCTAGTTTTCAGAAATGCACAGGTTTGGTAGGTTTCCCTAGGTGCCCGGCTGAGCTAGAGGCCAAAATCTACAGGTAGGCACTTTGCAAAAAACACCTCTGTTTTCTTTCAAAAATTTGGATGGTGTCCACGTTGCGCTTTGGGGCGTTTCCTGTCGCGGGCGCTAGGGCCTACTGACACAAGTGAGGTATCATTTTTATTGGGAGACTTGGGGGGAACGCTGGGTGGAAGGAAACTTGTGGCTCCTCTCAGATTCCCAGAACTTTCTGCCACAGAAATGTGAGGAACATGTGTTTTTTTAGCCAAATTTTGAGGTTTGCAAAGGATTCTGGGTAACAGCACCTGGTCCCGAGCCAAACAAGTCACCCCCATCTCTTGGATTCCCTTAGGTCTCTAGTTTTTCAGAAATGCACAGGTTTGGTAGGTTTCCCTAGGTGCCGGCTGAGCTAGAGGCCAAAATCTACAGGTAGGCACTTTTCAAAAAACACCTCTGTTTTCTTTCAAAAATTTGGATGTGTCCACGTTGCGCTTTGGGGGCGTTTCCTGTCGCGGGCGCTAGGCCTACCCACACAAGTGAGGTATCATTTTTATCGGGAGACTTGGGGGAACGCTGGGTGGAAGGAAACTTGTGGCTCCTCTCAGATTCCAGAACTTTCTGCCACAGAAATGTGAGGAACATGTGCTTTTTTTAGCCAAATTTTGAGGTTTGCAAAGGATTCTGGGTAACAGAACCTGGTCTGAGCCACACAGGTCACCCCATCTTGGATTCCCCTAGGTCTCTAGTTTTCAGAAATGCACAGGTTTTGGTAGGTTTCCCTGGGTGCCGGCTGAGCTAGAGGCCAAAATCTACAGGTAGGCACTTTGCAAAAAACACCTCTGTTTTTCTTTCAAAAATTTGGATGTGTCCACGTTGCGCTTTGGGGCGTTTCCTGTCGCGGGCGCTAGGCCTACCCACACGAGTGAGGTATCATTTTTATCGGGAGACTTGGGGGAACGCTGGGTGGAAGGAAATTTGTGGCTCCTCTCAGATTCCAGAACTTTCTGCCACAGAAATGTGAGGAACATGTGTTTTTTTTAGCCAAATTTTGAGGTTTGCAAAGGACTCTGGGTAACAGAACCCTGGTCCGAGCCACACAAGTCACCCCAACTTGCATTCCCCTAGGTCTCTAGTTTTCAGAAATGCACAGGTTTGGTAGGTTTCCCTAGGTGCCGGCTGAGCTAGAGGCCAAAATCTACAGGTAGGCACTTTGCAAAAAACACCTCTGTTTTCTTTCAAAAATTTGGATGTGTCCACGTTGCGCTTTGGGGCGTTTCCTGTCGCGGGCGCTAGGCCTACCCACTCAAGTGAGGTATCATTTTTATCGGGAGACTTGGGGGAACGCTGGGTGGAAGGAAAACTTGTGGCTCCTCTCAGATTCCAGAACTTTTCTGCCACAGAAATGTGAGACACAAGTCACCCCATTTTGGATTCCCCTAGGTCTCTAGTTTTCAGAAATGCACAGGTTTGGTAGGTTTCCCTAGGTGCCGGCTGAGCTAGAGGCCAAAATCTACAGGTAGGCACTTTGCTAAAAACAGCTCTGTTTTCTGTGATGTGTCCACGTTGTGTTTTGGGGCATATCCTGTCGCGGGTGCTAGGCCTACCCACCCAAGTGAGGTATCATTTTTATCGTGAGACTTGGGGGAACGCTGTTTGGAAGGTAATTTGTGGCTCCTCTCAGATTCCAGAACTTTCTGCCACAGAAATGTGAGGAACATGTGTTTTTTTGCCAAATTTTCAGGTTTGCAAAGGATTCTGGGTAACAGAACATGGTCCGAGCCACACAAGTCACCCCATCTTGGATTCCCCTAGGTCTCTAGTTTTCAGAAATGCACAGGTTTGGTAGGTTTCCCTAGGTGCCGGCTGAGCTAGAGGCCAAAATCTACAGGTAGGCACTTTGCAAAAAACACCTCTGTTTTCTTTCAAAAATTTAGATGTGTCCACGTTGCGCTTTGGGGCGTTTCCTGTCGCGGGCGCTAGGCCTACCCACACAAGTGAGGTATAATTTTTAACGGGATACTTGGGGGAACGCTGGGTGGAAGGAAATTTGTGGCTCCTCTCAGATTCCAGAACTTTCTCCCACAGAAATGTGAGGAACATGTGTTTTTTTAGCCAAATTTTGAGGTTTGCAAAGGATTCTGGGTAACAGAACCCGGTCCGAGCAACACAAGTCACCCCATCTTGGATTCCCCTAGGTCTCTAGTTTTCAGAAATGCACAGGTTTGGTAGGTTTCCCTGGGTGCCGGCAGAGCTAGAGGCCAAAATCAACAGGTAGGCACTTTGCTATATACAGCTCTGTTTTCTGTGATGTGTCCACGTTGTGTTTTGGGGCATATCCTGTCGCGGGTGCTAGGCCTACCCACACAAGTGAGGTATCATTTTTATCGGGAGACTTGGGGGAACGCTGGGTGGAAGGAAATTTGTGGCTCCTCTCAGATTGCAGAACTTTCTGCTACAGAAATGTGAGGAACATGTGTTTTTTTTTTAGCCAAATTTTGAGGTTTGCAAAGGATTCTGGGTAACAGAACCTGGTCCGAGCCACACAAGTCACCCCATCTTGGATTCCTCTAGGTCTCTAGTTTTCAGAAATGCACAGGTTTGGTAGGTTTCCCTAGGTGCCGGCTGAGCTAGAGGCCAAAATCTACAGGTAGGCACTTTTCAAAAAACAACTCTGTTTTCTTTCAAAAATATGGATGTGTCCACGTTGCACTTTGGGGCGTTTCCTGTCGCGGGCGCTAGGCCTACCCACACAAGTGAGGTATAATTTTTATCGGGAGACTAGGGGGAACGCTGGGTGGAAGGAAATTTGTGGCTCCTCTCAGATTCCAGAACTTTCTGCCACAGAAATGTGAGGAATATGTGTTTTTTTAGCCAAATTTTGAGGTTTGCAAAGGATTCTGGGTAACAGAACCTGGTCCGAGCTACACAAGTCACCCCATCTTGGATTCCCCTAGGTCTCTAGTTTTCAGAAATGCACAGGTTTGGTAGGTTTCCCTAGGTGCCGGCTGAGCTAGAGGCCAAAATCTACAGGTAGGCACTTTGCAAAAAACACCTCTGTTTTCTTTCAAAAATTTGGATGTGTCCACGTTGCGCTTTGGGGCGTTTCCTGTCGCGGGCGCTAGGCCTACCCACACAAGTGAGGTATCATTTTTATCGGGAGACTTGGGGGAACGCTGGGTGGAAGGAAACTTGTGGCTCCTCTCAGATTCCAGAACTTTCTGCCACAGAAATGTGAGGAACATGTGCTTTTTTAGCCAAATTTTGAGGTTTGCAAAGGATTCTGGGTAACAGCACCTGGTCCGAGCCACACAAGTCACCCCCATCTTGGATTCCCTTACGTCTCTAGTTTTCAGAAATGCAAAGGTTTGGTAGGTTTCCCTAGGTGCCGGCTGAGCTAGAGGCCAAAATCTACAGGTAGGCACTTTGCAAAAAACACCTCTGTTTTCTTTCAAAAATTTGGATGTGTCCACGTTGCGCTTTGGGGCGTTTCCTGTCGCGGGCGCTAGGCCTACCCACACAAGTGAGGTATCATTTTTATCGGGAGACTTGGGGGAACGCTGGGTGGAAGGAAACTTGTGGCTCCTCTCAGATTCCAGAACTTTCTGCCACAGAAATGTGAGGAACATGTGTTTTTTTAGCCAAATTTTGAGGTTTGCAAAGGATTCTGGGTAACAGAACCTGGTCCGAGCCACACAAGTCACCCCATCTTGGATTCCCCTAGGTCTCTAGTTTTCAGAAATGCACAGGTTTGGTAGGTTTCCCTAGGTGCCGGCTGAGCTAGAGGCCAAAATCTACAGGTAGGCACTTTGCTAAAAACAGCTCTGTTTTCTGTGATGTGTCCACGTTGTGTTTTGGGGCATATTCTGTCGCGGGTGCTAGGCCTACCCACACAAGTGAGGTATCAATTTTATCGGGAGACTTGAGGGAACGCTGGGTGGAAGGACATTTGTGGCTCCTCTCAGATTCCAGAACTTTCTGGCACAGAAATGTGAGGAACATGTGTTTTTTTGCCAAATTTTGAGGTTTGCAAAGGATTCTGGGTAACAGAACCTGGTCCGAGCCACACAAGTCACCCCATCTTGGATTCCCCTAGGTCTCTAGTTTTCAGAAATGCACAGGTTTGGTAGGTTTCCCTAGGTGCCGGCTGAGCTAGAGGCCAAAATCTACAGGTAGGCACTTTGCAAAAAACACCTCTGTTTTCTTTCAAAAATTTGGATGTGTCCACGTTGCGCTTTGGGGCGTTTCCTGTCGCGAGCGCTAGGCCTACCGACACAAGTGAGGTATCATTTTTATTGGGAGACTTGGGGGAACGCTGGGTGGAAGGAAACTTGTGGCTCCTCTCAGATTCCAGAACTTTCTGCCACAGAAATGTGAGGAACATGTGTTTTTTTTGCCAAATTTTGAGGTTTGCAAAGGATTCTGGGTAACAGCACCTGGTCCGAGCCACACAAGTCACCCCCATCTTGGATTCCCTTAGGTCTCTAGTTTTCAGAAATGCACAGGTTTGGTAGGTTTCCCTAGGTGCCGGCTGAGCTAGAGGCCAAAATCTACAGGTAGGCACTTTGCAAAAAACACCTCTGTTTTCTTTCAAAAATTTGGATGTGTCCACGTTGCGCTTTGGGGCGTTTCCTGTTGCGGGCGCTAGGCCTACCCACACAAGTGAGGTATCATTTTTATCGGGAGACTTGGGGGAACGCTGGGTGGAAGGAAACTTGTGGCTCCTCTCAGATTCCAGAACTTTCTGCCACAGAAATGTGAGGAACATGTGCTTTTTTAGCCAAATTTTGAGGTTTGCAAAGGATTCTGGGTAACAGCACCTGGTCCGAGCCACACAAGTCACCCCCATCTTGGATTCCCTTAGGTCTCTAGTTTTCAGAAATGCAAAGGTTTGGTAGGTTTCCCTAGGTGCCGGCTGAGCTAGAGGCCAAAATCTACAGGTAGGCACTTTGCAAAAAACACCTCTGTTTTCTTTCAAAAATGTGGATGTGTCCACGTTGCGCTTTGGGGCGTTTCCTGTCGCGGGCGCTAGGCCTACCCACACAAGTGAGGTATAATTTTTATCGGGAGACTTGGGGGAACGCTGGGTGGAAGGAAACTTGTGGCTCCTCTCAGATTCCAGAACTTTCTGCCACAGAAATGTGAGGAACATGTGTTTTTTTAGCCAAATTTTGAGGTTTGCAAAGGATTCTGGGTAACAGAACCTGGTCCGAACCACACAAGTCACCCCATCTTGAATTCCTCTAGGTCTCTAGTTTTCAGAAATGCACAGGTTTGGTAGGTTTCCCTAGGTGCCGGCTGAGCTAGAGGCCAAAATCTACAGGTAGGCACTTTGATAAAAACACCTCTGTTTTCTTTCAAAAATTTGGATGTGACCACGTTGCGCTTTGGGGTGTTTCCTGTCGCGGGCGCTAGGCCTACCCACACAAGTGAGGTATCATTTTTATCGGGAGATTTGGGGGAACGCTGGGTGGAAGGAAATTTGTGGCTCCTCTCAGATTCCAGAACTTTCTGCCACAGAAATGTGAGGAACATGTGTTTTTTTAGCCAAATTTTGAGGTTTGCAAAGGATTCTGGGTAACAGAACCTGTCCGAGCCACACAAGTCACCCCATCTTGGATTCCCCTAGGTCTCTAGTTTTCAGAAATGCACAGGTTTGGTAGGTTTCCCTAGGTGCCGGCTGAGCTAGAGGCCAAAATCTACAGGTAGGCACTTTGCAAAAAACACCACTGTTTTATTTCAAAAATTTGGATGTGTCCACATTGCGCTTTGAGGCGTTTCCTATCGCGGGCGCTAGGCCTAACCACACAAGTGAGGTATCATTTTTATCGGGAGACTCGGGGGAACGCTGGGTGGAAGGAAACCTGTGGCTCCTCTCAGATTCCAGAACTTTCTGCCACAGAAATGTGAGGAACATGTGTTTTTTTAGCCAAATTTTGAGGTTTGCAAAGGATTCTGGGTAACAGCACCTGGTCCGAGCCACACAAGTCACCCCCATCTTGGATTCCCTTAGGTCTCTAGTTTTCAGAAATGCACAGGTTTGGTAGGTTTCCCTAGGTGCCGGCTGAGCTAGAGGCCAAAATCTACAGGTAGGCACTTTGCAAAAAACACCTCTGTTTTCTTTCAAAAATTTGGATGTGTCCACGTTGCGCTTTGGGGCGTTTCCTGTCGTGGGCGCTAGGCCTACCCACACAAGTGAGGTATCATTTTTATCGGGAGACTCGGGGGAACGCTGGGTGGAAGGAAACCTGTGGCTCCTCTCAGATTCCAGAACTTTCTGCCACAGAAATGTGAGGAACATGTGTTTTTTTAGCCAAATTTTGAGGTTTGCAAAGGATTCTGGGTAACAGCACTTGGTCCGAGTCACACAAGTCACCCCCATCTTGGATTCCCTTAGGTCTCTAGTTTTCAGAAATGAACAGGTTTGTTAGGTTTCCCTAGGTGCCGGCTGAGCTAGAGGCCAAAATCTACAGGTAGGCACTTTGCAAAAAACACCTCTGTTTTCTTTAAAAAATTTGGATGTGTCCACGTTGCGCTTTGGGGCGTTTCCTGTCGCGGGCGCTAGGCCTACTGACACAAGTGAGGTATCATTTTTATTGGGAGACTTGGGGGAACGCTGGGTGGAAGGAAACTTGTGGCTCCTCTCAGATTCCAGAACTTTCTGCCACAGAAATGTGAGGAACATGTGTTTTTTTAGCCAAATTTTGAGGTTTGCAAAGGATTCTGGGTAACAGCACCTGGTCCGAGCCAAACAAGTCACCCCCATCTTGGATTCCCTTAGGTCTCTAGTTTTCAGAAATGCACAGGTTTGGTAGGTTTCCCTAGGTGCCGGCTGAGCTAGAGGCCAAAATCTACAGGTAGGCACTTTGCAAAAAACACCTCTGTTTTCTTTCAAAAATTTGGATGTGTCCACGTTGCGCTTTGGGGCGTTTCCTGTCGCGGGCGCTAGGCCTACCCACACAAGTGAGGTATCATTTTTATCGGGAGACTTGGGGGAACGCTGGGTGGAAGGAAACTTGTGGCTCCTCTCAGATTCCAGAACTTTCTGCCACAGAAATGTGAGGAACATGTGCTTTTTTAGCCAAATTTTGAGGTTTGCAAAGGATTCTGGGTAACAGAACCTGGTCTGAGCCACACAGGTCACCCCATCTTGGATTCCCCTAGGTCTCTAGTTTTCAGAAATGCACAGGTTTGGTAGGTTTCCCTGGGTGCCGGCTGAGCTAGAGGCCAAAATCTACAGGTAGGCACTTTGCAAAAAACACCTCTGTTTTCTTTCAAAAATTTGGATGTGTCCACGTTGCGCTTTGGGGCGTTTCCTGTCGCGGGCGCTAGGCCTACCCACACGAGTGAGGTATCATTTTTATCGGGAGACTTGGGGGAACGCTGGGTGGAAGGAAATTTGTGGCTCCTCTCAGATTCCAGAACTTTCTGCCACAGAAATGTGAGGAACATGTGTTTTTTTAGCCAAATTTTGAGGTTTGCAAAGGACTCTGGGTAACAGAACCTGGTCCGAGCCACACAAGTCACCCCAACTTGCATTCCCCTAGGTCTCTAGTTTTCAGAAATGCACAGGTTTGGTAGGTTTCCCTAGGTGCCGGCTGAGCTAGAGGCCAAAATCTACAGGTAGGCACTTTGCAAAAAACACCTCTGTTTTCTTTCAAAAATTTGGATGTGTCCACGTTGCGCTTTGGGGCGTTTCCTGTCGCGGGCGCTAGGCCTACCCACTCAAGTGAGGTATCATTTTTATCGGGAGACTTGGGGGAACGCTGGGTGGAAGGAAACTTGTGGCTCCTCTCAGATTCCAGAACTTTCTGCCACAGAAATGTGAGGAACATGTGTTTTTTTAGCCAAATTTTGAGGTTTGCAAAGGATTCTGGGTAACAGCACTTGGTCCGAGTCACACAAGTCACCCCCATCTTGGATTTCCTTAGGTCTCTAGTTTTCAGAAATGAACAGGTTTGTTAGGTTTCCCTAGGTGCCGGCTGAGCTAGAGGCCAAAATCTACAGGTAGGCACTTTGCAAAAAACACCTCTGTTTTCTTTAAAAAATTTGGATGTGTCCACGTTGCGCTTTGGGGCGTTTCATGTCGCGGGCGCTAGGCCTACCCACACAAGTGAGGTATCATTTTTATCGGGAGACTTGGAGGAACGCTGGGTGGAAGGAAATTTGTGGCTCCTCTCAGATTCCAGAACTTTCTGCCACACAAATGTGAGGAACATGTGTTTTTTTAGCCAAATTTTGAGGTTTGCAAAGGATTCTGGGTAAGAGAACCTGGTCCGAGCCACACAAGTCACCCCATTTTGGATTCCCCTAGGTCTCTAGTTTTCAGAAATGCACAGGTTTGGTAGGTTTCCCTAGGTGCCGGCTGAGCTAGAGGCCAAAATCTACAGGTAGGCACTTTGCTAAAAACAGCTCTGTTTTCTGTGATGTGTCCACGTTGTGTTTTGGGGCATATCCTGTCGCGGGTGCTAGGCCTACCCACACAAGTGAGGTATCATTTTTATCGTGAGACTTGGGGGAACGCTGTTTGGAAGGTAATTTGTGGCTCCTCTCAGATTCCAGAACTTTCTGCCACAGAAATGTGAGGAACATGTGTTTTTTTGCCAAATTTTCAGGTTTGCAAAGGATTCTGGGTAACAGAACCTGGTCCGAGCCACACAAGTCACCCCATCTTGGATTCCCCTAGGTCTCTAGTTTTCAGAAATGCACAGGTTTGGTAGGTTTCCCTAGGTGCCGGCTGAGCTAGAGGCCAAAATCTACAGGTAGGCACTTTGCAAAAAACACCTCTGTTTTCTTTCAAAAATTTAGATGTGTCCACGTTGCGCTTTGGGGCGTTTCCTGTCGCGGGCGCTAGGCCTACCCACACAAGTGAGGTATCATTTTTAACGGGATACTTGGGGGAACGCTGGGTGGAAGGAAATTTGTGGCTCCTCTCAGATTCCAGAACTTTCTCCCACAGAAATGTGAGGAACATGTGTTTTTTTAGCCAAATTTTGAGGTTTGCAAAGGATTCTGGGTAACAGAACCCGGTCCGAGCAACACAAGTCACCCCATCTTGGATTCCCCTAGGTCTCTAGTTTTCAGAAATGCACAGGTTTGGTAGGTTTCCCTGGGTGCCGGCAGAGCTAGAGGCCAAAATCAACAGGTAGGCACTTTGCTAAAAACAGCTCTGTTTTCTGTGATGTGTCCACGTTGTGTTTTGGGGCATATCCTGTCGCGGGTGCTAGGCCTACCCACACAAGTGAGGTATCATTTTTATCGGGAGACTTGGGGGAACGCTGGGTGGAAGGAAATTTGTGGCTCCTCTCAGATTGCAGAACTTTCTGCTACAGAAATGTGAGGAACATGTGTTTTTTTTTTAGCCAAATTTTGAGGTTTGCAAAGGATTCTGGGTAACAGAACCTGGTCCGAGCCACACAAGTCACCCCATCTTGGATTCCTCTAGGTCTCTAGTTTTCAGAAATGCACAGGTTTGGTAGGTTTCCCTAGGTGCCGGCTGAGCTAGAGGCCAAAATCTACAGGTAGGCACTTTGCAAAAAACACCTCTGTTTTCTTTCAAAAATTTGGATGTGTCCACGTTGCGCTTTGGGGCGTTTCCTGTCGCGGGCGCTAGGCCTACCCACTCAAGTGAGGTATCATTTTTATCGGGAGACTTGGGGGAACGCTGGGTGGAAGGAAACTTGTGGCTCCTCTCAGATTCCAGAACTTTCTGCCACAGAAATGTGAGGAACATGTGTTTTTTTAGCCAAATTTTGAGGTTTGCAAAGGACTCTGGGTAACAGAACCTGGTCCGAGCCACACAAGTCACCCCAACTTGCATTCCCCTAGGTCTCTAGTTTTCAGAAATGCACAGGTTTGGTAGGTTTCCCTAGGTGCCGGCTGAGCTAGAGGCCAAAATCTACAGGTAGGCACTTTGCAAAAAACACCTCTGTTTTCTTTCAAAAATTTGGATGTGTCCACGTTGCGCTTTGGGGCGTTTCCTGTCGCGGGCGCTAGGCCTACCCACTCAAGTGAGGTATCATTTTTATCGGGAGACTCGGGGGAACGCTGGGTGGAAGGAAACTTGTGGCTCCTCTCAGATTCCAGAACTTTCTGCCACAGAAATGTGAGGAACATGTGTTTTTTTAGCCAAATTTTGAGGTTTGCAAAGGATTCTGGGTAACAGCACTTGGTCCGAGTCACACAAGTCACCCCCATCTTGGATTCCCTTAGGTCTCTAGTTTTCAGAAATGAACAGGTTTGTTAGGTTTCCCTAGGTGCCGGCTGAGCTAGAGGCCAAAATCTACAGGTAGGCACTTTGCAAAAAACACCTCTGTTTTCTTTAAAAAATTTGGATGTGTCCACGTTGCGCTTTGGGGCGTTTCATGTCGCGGGCGCTAGGCCTACCCACACAAGTGAGGTATCATTTTTATCGGGAGACTTGGAGGAACGCTGGGTGGAAGGAAATTTGTGGCTCCTCTCAGATTCCAGAACTTTCTGCCACACAAATGTGAGGAACATGTGTTTTTTTAGCCAAATTTTGAGGTTTGCAAAGGATTCTGGGTAAGAGAACCTGGTCCGAGCCACACAAGTCACCCCATTTTGGATTCCCCTAGGTCTCTAGTTTTCAGAAATGCACAGGTTTGGTAGGTTTCCCTAGGTGCCGGCTGAGCTAGAGGCCAAAATCTACAGGTAGGCACTTTGCTAAAAACAGCTCTGTTTTCTGTGATGTGTCCACGTTGTGTTTTGGGGCATATCCTGTCGCGGGTGCTAGGCCTACCCACACAAGTGAGGTATCATTTTTATCGTGAGACTTGGGGGAACGCTGTTTGGAAGGTAATTTGTGGCTCCTCTCAGATTCCAGAACTTTCTGCCACAGAAATGTGAGGAACATGTGTTTTTTTGCCAAATTTTCAGGTTTGCAAAGGATTCTGGGTAACAGAACATGGTCCGAGCCACACAAGTCACCCCATCTTGGATTCCCCTAGGTCTCTAGTTTTCAGAAATGCACAGGTTTGGTAGGTTTCCCTAGGTGCCGGCTGAGCTAGAGGCCAAAATCTACAGGTAGGCACTTTGCAAAAAACACCTCTGTTTTCTTTCAAAAATTTAGATGTGTCCACGTTGCGCTTTGGGGCGTTTCCTGTCGCGGGCGCTAGGCCTACCCACACAAGTGAGGTATAATTTTTAACGGGATACTTGGGGGAACGCTGGGTGGAAGGAAATTTGTGGCTCCTCTCAGATTCCAGAACTTTCTCCCACAGAAATGTGAGGAACATGTGTTTTTTTAGCCAAATTTTGAGGTTTGCAAAGGATTCTGGGTAACAGAACCCGGTCCGAGCAACACAAGTCACCCCATCTTGGATTCCCCTAGGTCTCTAGTTTTCAGAAATGCACAGGTTTGGTAGGTTTCCCTGGGTGCCGGCAGAGCTAGAGGCCAAAATCAACAGGTAGGCACTTTGCTAAAAACAGCTCTGTTTTCTGTGATGTGTCCACGTTGTGTTTTGGGGCATATCCTGTCGCAGGTGCTAGGCCTACCCACACAAGTGAGGTATCATTTTTATCGGGAGACTTGGGGGAACGCTGGGTGGAAGGAAATTTGTGGCTCCTCTCAGATTGCAGAACTTTCTGCTACAGAAATGTGAGGAACATGTGTTTTTTTTTTAGCCAAATTTTGAGGTTTGCAAAGGATTCTGGGTAACAGAACCTGGTCCGAGCCACACAAGTCACCCCATCTTGGATTCCTCTAGGTCTCTAGTTTTCAGAAATGCACAGGTTTGGTAGGTTTCCCTAGGTGCCGGCTGAGCTAGAGGCCAAAATCGACAGGTAGGCACTTTTAAAAAAACAACTCTGTTTTCTTTCAAAAATTTGGATGTGTCCACGTTGCACTTTGGGGCGTTTCCTGTCGCGGGCGCTAGGCCTACCCACACAAGTGAGGTATAATTTTTATCGGGAGACTAGGGGGAACGCTGGGTGGAAGGAAATTTGTGGCTCCTCTCAGATTCCAGAACTTTCTGCCACAGAAATGTGAGGAATATGTGTTTTTTTAGCCAAATTTTGAGGTTTGCAAAGGATTCTGGGTAACAGAACCTGGTCCGAGCTACACAAGTCACCCCATCTTGGATTCCCCTAGGTCTCTAGTTTTCAGAAATGCACAGGTTTGGTAGGTTTCCCTAGGTGCCGGCTGAGCTAGAGGCCAAAATCTACAGGTAGGCACTTTGCAAAAAACACCTCTGTTTTCTTTCAAAAATTTGGATGTGTCCACGTTGCGCTTTGGGGCGTTTCCTGTCGCGGGCGCTAGGCCTACCCACACAAGTGAGGTATCATTTTTATTGAGAGACTTGGGGGAACGCTGGGTGGAAGGAAACATGTGGCTCCTCTCAGATTCCAGAACTTTCTGCCACAGAAATGTGAGGAACATGTGTTTTTTTAGCCAAATTTTGAGGTTTGCAAAGGATTCTGGGTAACAGAACCTGGTCCGAGCCACACAAGTCACCCCATCTTGGATTCCCCTAGGTCTCTAGTTTTCAGAAATGCACAGGTTTGGTAGGTTTCCCTAGGTGCCGGCTGAGCTAGAGGCCAAAATCTACAGGTAGGCACTTTGCAAACAACACCTCTGTTTTCTTTCAAAAATTTGGATGTGTCCACGTTGCGCTTTGGGGCGTTTCCTGTCGCGGGCGCTAGGCCTACCCACACAAGTGAGGTATCATTTTTATCGGGACATTTGGTGGAACGCTGGGTGGAAGGAAATTTGTGGCTCCTCTCAGATTCCAGAACTTTCTGCCACAGAAATGTGAGGAACATGTGTTTTTTTAGCCAAATTTTGAGGTTTGCAAAGGATTCTGGGTAACAGAACCTGGTCCGAGCCACACAAGTCACCCCATCTTGGATTTCCCTAGGTCTCTAGTTTTCAGAAATGCACAGGTTTTGTAGGTTTCCCTAGGTGCCGGCTGAGCTAGTGGCCAAAATCTACAGGTAGGCACTTTGCTAAAAACAGCTCTGTTTTCTGTGATGTGTCCACGTTGTGTTTTGGGGCATATCCTGTCGCGGGTGCTAGGCCTACCCACACAAGTGAGGTATCATTTTTATCGGGAGACTTGGGGGAACGCTGGGTGGAAGGACATTTGTGGCTCCTCTCAGATTCCAGAACTTTCTGCTACAGAAATGTGAGGAACATGTGTTTTTTTGCCAAATTTTGAGGTTTGCAAAGGATTCTGGGTAACAGAACCTGGTCCGAGCCACACAAGTCACCCCATCTTGGATTCCCCTAGGTCTCTAGTTTTCAGAAATGCACAGGTTTGGTAGGTTTCCCTAGGTGCCGGCTGAGCTAGAGGCCAAAATCTACAGGTAGGCACTTTGCAAAAAACACCACTGTTTTCTTTCAAAAATTTGGATGTGTCCACGTTGCGCTTTGGGGCATTTCCTGTCGCGGGCGCTAGGCCTACCCACACAAGTGAGGTATAATTTTTATTGGGAGACTTGGGGGAACGCTGGGTGGATGGAAACTTGTGGCTCCTCTCAGATTCCAGAACTTTCTGCCACAGAAATGTGAGGAACATGTGTTTTTTTGCCAAATTTTGAGGTTTGCAAAGGATTCTGGGTAACAGAACCTGGTCCGAGCCACACAAGTCACCCCATCTTGAATTCCCCTAGGTCTCTAGTTTTCAGAAATGCACAGGATTGGTAGGTTTCCCTAGGTGACGGCTGAGCTAGAGGCCAAAATCTACAGGTAGGCACTTTGCAAAAAACACCTCTGTTTTCTTTCAAAAATTTGGATGTGTCGACGTTGCGCTTTGGGGCGTTTCCTGTCGCGGGCGCTAGGCCTACCCACACAAGTGAGGTATCATTTTTATCGGGAGACTTGGGGGAACGCTGGGTGGAAGGAAACTTGTGGCTCCTCTCAGATTCCAGAACTTTCTGCCACAGAAGTGTGAGGAACATGTGTTTTTTTAGCCAAATTTTGAGGTTTGCAAAGGATTCTGGATAACAGCACCGGGTCCGAGCCACACAAATCACCCCCATCTTGGATTCCCTTAGGTCTCTAGTTTTCAGAAATGCACAGGTTTGGTAGGTTTCCCTAGGTGCCGGCTGAGCTAGAGGCCAAAATCTACAGGTAGGCACTTTGCAAAAAACACCTCTGTTTTCTTTCAAAAATTTGGATGTGTCCACGTTGCGCACTGGGGCATTTCCTGTCGCGGGCGCTAGGCCTACCCACACAAGTGAGGTATCATTTTTATCGGGAGACTTGGGGGAACGCTGGGTGGAAGGAAATTTGTGGCTCCTCTCAGATTCCAGAACTTTCTGCCACAGAAATGTGAGGAACATGTGTTTTTTTAGCCAAATTTTGAGGTTTGCAAAGGATTCTGGGTAACAGAACCTGGTCTGAGCCACACAAGTCACCCCATCTTGGATTCCCCTAGGTCTCTAGTTTTCAGAAATGCACAGGTTTGGTAGGTTTCCCTAGGTGCCGGCTGAGCTACAGGCCAAAATCTACAGGTAGGCACTTTGCAAAAAACACCTCTGTTTTCTTTCAAAAATTTGGATGTGTCCACGTTTCGCTTTGGGGCGTTTCCTGTCGCGGGCGCTAGGCCTACCCACACGAGTGAGGTATCATTTTTATCGGGAGACTTGGGGGAACGCTGGGTGGAAGGGAATTTGTGGCTCCTCTCAGATTCCAGAACTTTCTGCCACAGAAATGTGAGGAACATGTGTTTTTTTAGCCAAATTTTGAGGTTTGCAAAGGACTCTGGGTAACAGAACCTGGTCCGAGCCACACAAGTCACCCCATCTTGGATTCCCCTAGGTCTCTAGTTTTCAGAAATGCACAGGTTTGGTAGGTTTCCCTAGTTGCTGGCTGAGCTAGAGGCCAAAATCTACAGGTAGGCACTTTGCAAAAAAACACCTCTGTTTTCTTTCAAAAATTTGGATGTGTCCACGTTGCGCTTTGGGGCGTTTCCTGTTGCGGGCGCTAGGCCTACCCACACAAGTGAGGTATCATTTTTATCGGGAGACTTGGGGGAACGCTGGGTGGAAGGAAACTTGTGGCTCCTCTCAGATTCCAGAACTTTCTGCCACAGAAATGTGAGGAACATGTGTTTTTTTAGCCAAATTTTGAGGTTTGCAAAGGATTCTGGGTAACAGCACCTGGTCCGAGTCACACAAGTCACCCCCATCTTGGATTCCCTTAGGTCTCTAGTTTTCAGAAATGCACAGGTTTGGTAGGTTTCCCTAGGTGCCGGCTGAGCTAGAGGCCAAAATCTACAGGTAGGCACTTTGCAAAAAACACCTCTGTTTTCTTTCAAAAATTTGGAAGTGTCCACGTTGCGCTTTGGGGCGTTTCATGTCGCGGGCGCTAGGCCTACCCACACAAGTGAGGTATCATTTTTATCGGGAGACTTGGGGGAACGCTGGGTGGAAGGAAATTTTTGGCTCCTCTCAGATTCCAGAACTTTCTGCCACAGAAATGTGAGGAACTTGTGTTTTTTTAGCCAAATTTTGAGGTTTGCAAAGGATTCTGGGTAAGAGAACCTGGTCCGAGCCACACAAGTCACCCCATCTTGGATTCCCCTAGGTCTCTAGTTTTCAGAAATGCACAGGTTTGGTAGGTTTCCCTAGGTGCCGGCTGAGCTAGAAGCCAAAATCTACAGGTAGGCACTTTGCTAAAAACAGCTCTGTTTTCTGTGATGTGTCCACGTTGTGTTTTGGGGCATATCCTGTCGCGGGTGCTAGGCCTACCCATACAAGTGAGGTATCATTTTTATCGGGAGACTTGGGGGAACGCTGGGTGGAATGAAATTTGTGGCTACTCTCAGATTCCAGAACTTTCTGCCACAGAAATGTGAGGAACATGTGTTTTTTTGCCAAATTTTGAGGTTTGCAAAGGATTCTGGGTAACAGAACCTGGTCCGAGCAACACAAGTCACCCCATCTTGGATTCCCCTAGGTCTCTAGTTTTCAGAAATGCACAGGATTGGTAGGTTTCCCTAGGTGCCGGCTGAGCTAGAGGCCAAAATCTACAGGTAGGCACTTTGCAAAAAACACCTCTGTTTTCTTTCAAAAATTTGGATGTGTCCACGTTGCGCTTTGGGGCGTTTCCTGTCGCGGGCGCTAGGCCTACCCACACAAGTGAGGTATCATTTTTATCGGGAGACTTGGGGGAACGCTGGGTGGAAGGAAATTTTTGGCTCCTCTCAGATTCCAGAACTTTCTGCCACAGAAATGTGAGGAACATGTGTTTTTTTAGCCAAATTTTGAGGTTTGCAAAGGATTCTGGGTAAGAGAACCTGGTCCAAGCCACACAAGTCACCCCATCTTGGATTCCCCTAGGTCTCTAGTTTTCAGAAATGCACAGGTTTGGTAGGTTTCCCTAGGTGCCGGCTGAGCTAGAAGCCAAAATCTACAGGTAGGCACTTTGCAAAAAACACCTCTGTTTTCTTTCAAAAATTTAGATGTGTCCACGTTGCGCTTTGGGGCGTTTCCTGTCGCGGGCGCTAGGCCTACCCACACAAGTGAGGTTTCATTTTTAACGGGATACTTGGGGGAACGCTGGGTGGAAGGAAATTTGTGGCTCCTCTCAGATTCCAGAACTTTCTGCCACAGAAATGTGAGGAACATGTGTTTTTTTAGCCAAATTTTGAGGTTTGCAAAGGATTCTGGGTAACAGAACCTGGTCCGAGCCACACAAGTCACCCCATCTTGGATTCCCCTAGGTCTCTAGTTTTCAGAAATGCACAGGTTTGGTAGGTTTCCCTAGGTGCCGGCTGAGCTAGAGGCCAAAATCAACAGGTAGGCACTTTGCTAAAAACAGCTCTGTTTTCTGTGATGTGTCCACGTTGTGTTTTGGGGCATATCCTGTCGCGGGTGCTAGGCCTACCCACACAAGTGAGGTATCATTTTTATCGGGAGGCTTGGGGGAACGCTGGGTGGAAGGAAATTTGTGGCTCCTCTCAGATTGCAGAACTTTCTGCTACAGAAATGTGAGGAACATGTGTTTTTTTTTTAGCCAAATTTTGAGGTTTGCAAAGGATTCTGGGTAACAGAACCTGGTCCGAGCCACAAAAGTCACCCCATCTTGGATTCCCCTAGGTCTCTAGTTTTCAGAAATGCACAGTTTTGGTAGGTTTCCCTAGGTGCCGGCTGAGCTAGAGGCCAAAATCTACAGGTAGGCACTTTGCAAAAAACACCTCTGTTTTCTTTAAAAAATTTGGATGTGTCCACGTTGCACTTTGGGGCGTTTCCTGTCGCGGGCGTTAGGCCTACCCACACAAGTGAGGTATAATTTTTATCGGGAGACTTGGGGGAACGCTGGGTGGAAGGAAATTTGTGGCTCCTCTCAGATTCCAGAACTTTCTGCCACAGAAATGTGAGGAATATGTGTTTTTTTAGCCAAATTTTGAGGTTTGCAAAGGATTCTGGGTAACAGAACCTGGTCCGAGCCACACAAGTCACCCCATCTTGGATTCCCCTAGGTCTCTAGTTTTCAGAAATGCACAGGTTTGGTAGGTTTCCCTAGGTGCCGGCTGAGCTAGAGGCCGAAATCTACAGGTAGGCACTTTGCAAAAAACACCTCTGTTTTCTTTCAAAAATTTGGATGTGTCCACGTTGCGCTTTGGGGCGTTTCCTGTCGCGGGCGCTAGGCCTACCCACACAAGTGAGGTATCATTTTTATTGGGAGACTTGGGGGAACGCTGGGTGGAAGGAAACTTGTGGCTCCTCTCAGATTCCAGAACTTTCTGCCACAGAAGTGTGAGGAACATGTGTTTTTTTAGCCAAATTTTGAGGTTTGCAAAGGATTCTGGGTAACAGCACCGGGTCCGAGCCACACAAGTCACCCCCATCTTGGATTCCCTTAGGTCTCTAGTTTTCAGAAATGCACAGGTTTGGTAGGTTTCCCTAGGTGCCGGCTGAGCTAGAGGCCAAAATCTACAGGTAGGCACTTTGCAAAAAACACCTCTGTTTTCTTTCAAAAATTTGGATGTGTCCACGTTGCGCTTTGGGGCGTTTCCTGTTGCGGGCGCTAGGCCTACCCACACAAGTGAGGTATCATTTTTATCGGGAGACTTGGGGGAACGCTGGCTGGAAGGAAATTTGTGGCTACTCTCAGATTCCAGAACTTTCTGCCACAGAAATGTGAGGAACATGTGTTTTTTTGCCAAATTTTGAGGTTTGCAAAGGATTCTGGGTAACAGAACCTGGTCCGAGCCTCACAAGTCACCCCATCTTGGATTCCCCTAGGTCTCTAGTTTTCAGAAATGCACAGGATTGGTAGGTTTCCCTAGGTGCCGGCTGAGCTAGAGGCCAAAATCTACAGGTAGGCACTTTGCAAAAAACACCTCTGTTTTCTTTCAAAAATTTGGATGTGTCCACGTTGCGCTTTGGGGCGTTTCCTGTCGCGGGCGCTAGGCCTACCCACACAAGTGAGGTATCATTTTTATCGGGAGACTTGGGGGAACGCTGGGTGGAAGGAAACTTGTGGCTCCTCTCAGATTCCAGAACTTTCTGCCACAGAAGTGTGAGGAACATGTGTTTTTTTAGCCAAATTTTGAGGTTTGCAAAGGATTCTGGGTAACAGCACCGGGTCCTAGCCACACAAGTCACCCCCATCTTGGATTCCCTTAGGTCTCTAGTTTTCAGAAATGCACAGGTTTGGTAGGTTTCCCTAGGTGCCGGCTGAGCTAGAGGCCAAAATCTACAGGTAGGCACTTTGCAAAAAACACCTCTGTTTTCTTTCAAAAATTTGGATGTGTCCACGTTGCGCTTTGGGGCGTTTCCTGTCGCGGGCGCTAGTCCTACCAACACAAGTGAGGTATCATTTTTATCGGGAGACTTGGGGGAACGCTGGGTGGAAGGAAATTTGTGGCTCCTCTCAGATTCCAGAACTTTCTGCCACAGAAATGTGAGGAACATGTGTTTTTTCAGCCAAATTTTGAGGTTTGCAAAGGATTCTGGGTAACAGAACCTGGTCTGAGCCACACAAGTCACCCCATCTTGGATTCCCCTAGGTCTCTAGTTTTCAGAAATGCACAGGTTTGGTAGGTTTCCCTAGGTGCTGGCTGAGCTAGAGGCCAAAATCTACAGGTAGGCACTTTGCAAAAAACACCTCTGTTTTCTTTAAAAAATTTTGATGTGTCCACGTTGCGCTTTGGGGCGTTTCCTGTCGCGGGCGCTAGGCCTACCCACACGAGTGAGGTATCATTTTTATCGGGAGACTTGGGGGAACGCTGGGTGGAAGGGAATTTGTGGCTCCTCTCAGATTCCAGAACTTTCTGCCACAGAAATATGAGGAACATGTGTTTTTTTAGCCAAATTTTGAGGTTTGCAAAGGACTCTGGGTAACATAACCTGGTCCGAGCCACACAAGTCACCCCATCTTGGATTCCCCTAGGTCTCTAGTTTTCAGAAATGCACAGGTTTGGTAGGTTTCCCTAGTTGCTGGCTGAGCTAGAGGCCAAAATCTACAGGTAGGCACTTTGCAAAAAACACCTCTGTTTTCTTTCAAAAATTTGGATGTGTCCACGTTGCGCTTTGGGGCGTTTCCTGTTGCGGGCGCTAGGCCTACCCACACAAGTGAGGTATCATTTTTATCGGGAGACTTGGGGGAACGCTGGGTGGAAGGAAACTTGTGGCTCCTCTCAGATTCCAGAACTTTCTGCCACAGAAATGTGAGGAACATGTGTTTTTTTAGCCAAATTTTGAGGTTTGCAAAGGATTCTGGGTAACAGCACCTGGTCCGAGTCACACAAGTCACCCCCATCTTGGATTCCCTTAGGTCTCTAGTTTTCAGAAATGCACAGGTTTGGTAGGTTTCCCTAGGTGCCGGCTGAGCTAGAGGCCAAAATCTACAGGTAGGCACTTTGCAAAAAACACCTCTGTTTTCTTTCAAAAATTTGGATGTGTCCACGTTGCGCTTTGGGGCGTTGCATGTCGCGGGCGCTAGGCCTACCCACACAAGTGAGGTATCATTTTTATCGGGAGACTTGGGGGAACGCTGGGTGGAAGGGAATTTGTGGCTCCTCTCAGATTCCAGAACTTTCTGCCACAGAAATGTGAGGAACATATGTTTTTTTAGCCAAATTTTGAGGTTTGCAAAGGATTCTGGGTAAGAGAACCTGGTCCGAGCCACACAAGTCACCCCATCTTGGATTCCCCTAGGTCTCTAGTTTTCAGAAATGCACAGGTTTGGTAGGTTTCCCTAGGTGCCGGCTGAGCTAGAAGCCAAAATCTACAGGTAGGCACTTTGCTAAAAACAGCTCTGTTTTCTGTGATGTGTCCACGTTGTGTTTTGGGGCATATCCTGTCGCGGGTGCTAGGCCTACCCACACAAGTGAGGTATCATTTTTATCGGGAGACTTGGGGGAACGCTGGGTGGAAGGAAATTTGTGGCTCCTCTCAGATTCCAGAACTTTCTGCCACAGAAATGTGAGGAACATGTGTTTTTTTAGCCAAATTTTGAGGTTTGCAAAGGATTCTGGGTAACAGAACCTGGTCTGAGCCACACAAGTCACCCCATCTTGGATTCCCCTAGGTCTCTAGTTTTCAGAAATGCACAGGTTTGGTAGGTTTCCCTAGGTGCCGGCTGAGCTAGAGGCCAAAATCTACAGGTAGGCACTTTGCAAAAAACACCTCTGTTTTCTTTCAAAAATTTGGATGTGTTCACGTTGCGCTTTGGGGTGTTTCCTGTCGCGGGCGCTAGGCCTACCCACACAAGTGAGGTATCATTTTTATCGGGAGACTTGGGGGAACGCTGGGTGGAAGGACATTTTTGGCTCCTCTCAGATTCCAGAACTTTCTGCCACAGAAATGTGAGGAACATGTGTTTTTTTAGCCAAATTTTGAGGTTTGCAAAGGATTCTGGGTAAGAGAACCTGGTCCGAGCCACACATGTCACCCCATCTTGGATTCCCCTAGGTCTCTAGTTTTCAGAAATGCACAGGTTTGGTAGGTTTCCCTAGGTGCCGGCTGAGCTAGAAGCCAAAATCTACAGGTAGGCACTTTGCTAAAAACAGCTCTGTTTTCTGTGATGTGTCCAAGTTGCGTTTTGGGGCATATCCTGTCGCGGGTGCTAGGCCTACCCACACAAGTGAGGTATCATTTTTATCGGGAGACTTGGGGGAACGCTGGGTGGAAGGAAATTTGTGGCTACTCTCAGATTCCAGAACTTTCTGCCACAGAAATGTGAGGAACATGTGTTTTTTTGCCAAATTTTGAGGTTTGCAAAGGATTCTGGGTAACAGAACCTGTTCCGAGCCACACAAGTCACCCCATCTTGGATTCCCCTAGGTCTCTAGTTTTCAGAAATGCACAGGATTGGTAGGTTTCCCTAGGTGCCGGCTGAGCTAGAGGCCAAAATCTACAGGTAGGCACTTTGCAAAAAACACCTCTGTTTTCTTTCAAAAATTTGGATGTGTTCACGTTGCGCTTTGGGGTGTTTCCTGTCGCGGGCGCTAGGCCTACCCACACAAGTGAGGTATCATTTTTATCGGGAGACTTGGGGGAACGCTGGGTGGAAGGACATTTTTGGCTCCTCTCAGATTCCAGAACTTTCTGCCACAGAAATGTGAGGAACATGTGTTTTTTTAGCCAAATTTTGAGGTTTGCAAAGGATTCTGGGTAAGAGAACCTGGTCCGAGCCACACATGTCACCCCATCTTGGATTCCCCTAGGTCTCTAGTTTTCAGAAATGCACAGGTTTGGTAGGTTTCCCTAGGTGCCGGCTGAGCTAGAAGCCAAAATCTACAGGTAGGCACTTTGCTAAAAACAGCTCTGTTTTCTGTGATGTGTCCAAGTTGCGTTTTGGGGCATATCCTGTCGCGGGTGCTAGGCCTACCCACACAAGTGAGGTATCATTTTTATCGGGAGACTTGGGGGAACGCTGGGTGGAAGGAAATTTGTGGCTACTCTCAGATTCCAGAACTTTCTGCCACAGAAATGTGAGGAACATGTGTTTTTTTGCCAAATTTTGAGGTTTGCAAAGGATTCTGGGTAACAGAACCTGGTCCGAGCCACACAAGTCACCCCATCTTGGATTCCCCTAGGTCTCTAGTTTTCAGAAATGCACAGGATTGGTAGGTTTCCCTAGGTGCCGGCGGAGCTAGAGGCCAAAATCTACAGGTAGGCACTTTGCAAAAAACACCTCTGTTTTCTTTCAAAAATTTGGATGTGTCCACGTTGCGCTTTGGGGCGTTTCCTGTCGCGGGCGCTAGGCCTACCCACACAAGTGAGGTATCTTTTTTATCGGGAGACTTCGGGGAACGCTGGGTGGAAGGAAACTTGTGGCTCCTCTCAGATTCCAGAACTTTCTGCCACAGAAATGTGAGGAACATGTGTTTTTTTAGCCAAATTTTGAGGTTTGCAAAGGATTCTGGGTAACAGAACCTGGTCCGAGCCACACAAGTCACCCCATCTTGGATTCCCCTAGGTCTCTAGTTTTCAGAAATGCACAGGTTTGGTAGGTTTCCCTAGTTGCCGGCTGAGCTAGAGGCCAAAATCTACAGGTAGGCACTTTGCTAAAAACAGCTCTGTTTTCTGTGATGTGTCCACGTTGTGTTTTGGGGCATATCCTGTCACTGGTGCAAGGCCTACCCACACAAGTGAGGTATCATTTTTATCGGGAGACTAGGGGGAACGCTGAGTGGAAGGAAATTTGTGGCTCCTCTCAGAATCCAGAACTTTCTGCCACAGAAATGTGAGGAACATGTGTTTTTTTGACAAATTTTGAGATTTGCAAAGGATTCTGGGTAACAGAACCTGGTCCGAGCCACACAAGTCACCCCATCTTGGATTCCCCTAGGTCTCTAGTTTTCAGAAATGCACAGGTTTGGTAGATTTCCCTAGGTGCCAGCTGAGCTAGAGGCCAAAATCTACAGGTAGGCACTTTGCAAAAAACAGCTGTTTTCTTTCAAAAAATGGGATGTGTCCACGTTGCGTTTTGGGGTGTTGTGTGTAGCGGCCGCTAGGCCTACCCACACAAGTGAGGTATCATTTTTATCGGGAGACTTGGGGGAACGCTGGGTGGAAGGAAATTTGTGGCTCCTCTCAGATTCCAGAACTTTCTGCCACAGAAATGTGAGGAACAAGTGTTTTTTTAGCCAAATTTTGAGGTTTGCAAAGGATTCTGGGTAACAGAACCTGGTCCGAGCCACACTAGTCACCCCATCTTGGATTCCCCTAGGTCTCTAGTTTTCAGAAATGCACAGGTTTGGTAGGTTTCCCTAGGTGCCGGCTGAGCTAGAGGCCAAAATCTACAGGTAGGCACTTTGCTAAAAAAAGCTCTGTTTTCTGTGATGTGTCCACGTAGTTTTTTGGGGCATATCCTGTCGCGGGTGCTAGGCCTACCCACACAAGTGAGGTATCATTTTTATCGGGAGACTTGGGGGAACTCTGGGTGGAAGGACATTTGTGGCTCCTCTCAGATTCCTGAACTTTCTGCCACAGAAATGTGAGGAACATGTGTTTTTTTGCCAAATTTTGAGTTTTGCAAAGGATTCTGGGTAACAGAACCTGGTCCGAGCCACACAAGTCACCCCATCTTCGATTCCCCTAGGTCTCTAGTTTTCAGAAATGCACATGTTTGGTAGGTTTCCCTAGGTGCCGGCTGAGCTAGAGGCCAAAATCTACAGGTAGGCACTTTGCAAAAAACACCTCTGTTTTCTTTCAAAAATTTGGATGTGTCCACGTTGCGCTTTGGGGCGTTTCCTGTCGCTGGCGCTAGGCCTACCCACACAAGTGAGGTATCATTTTTATGGGGAGATTTGGGGGAACGCTGGGTGGAAGGAAATTTGTGGCTCCTCTCAGATTCCAGAACTTTCTGCCACAGAAATGTGAGGAACATGTGTTTTTTTAGCCAAATGTTGAGGTTTGCAAAGGATTCTGGGTAACAGAACCTGGTCCGAGCCACACTAGTCACCCCATCTTGGATTCCCCTAGGTCTCTAGTTTTCAGAAATGCACAGGTTTGGTAGGTTTCCCTAGGTGCCGGCTGAGCTAGAGGCCAAAATCTACAGGTAGGCACTTTGCTAAAAACAGCTCTGTTTTCTGTGATGTGTCCACGTTGTGTTTTGGGGCATATCCTGTCGCGGGTGCTAGGCCTACCCACACAAGTGAGGTATCATTTTTATCGGGAGACTTGGGGGAACGCTGGGTGGAAGGACATTTGTGGCTCCTCTCAGATTCCAGAACTTTCTGCTACAGAAATGTGAGGAACATGTGTTTTTTTGCCAAATTTTGAGGTTTGCAAAGGATTCTGGGTAACAGAACCTGGTCGGAGCCACACAAGTCACCCCATCTTGGATTCCCCTAGGTCTCTAGTTTTCAGAAATGCACAGGTTTGGTAGGTTTCCCTAGGTGCCGGCTGAGCTAGAGGCCAAAATCTACAGGTAGGCACTTTGCAAAAAACACCACTGTTTTCTTTCAAAAATTTGGATGTGTCCACGTTGCGCTTTGGGGCGTTTCCTGTCGCGGGCGCTAGGCCTACCCACACAAGTGAGGTATCATTTTTATTGGGAGACTTGGGGGAACGCTGGGTGGAAGGAAACTTGTGGCTCCTCTCAGATTCCAGAACTTTCTGCCACAGAAATGTGAGGAACATGTGTTTTTTTAGCCAAATTTTGAGGTTTGCAAAGGATTCTGGGTAACAGCACCTGGTCCGAGCCACACAAGTCACCCCCATCTTGGATTCCCTTAGGTCTCTAGTTTTCAGAAATGCACAGGTTTGGTAGGTTTCCCTAGGTGCCGGCTGAGCTAGAGGCCGAAATCTACAGGTAGGCACTTTGCAAAAAACACCTCTGTTTTCTTTCAAAAATTTGGATGTGTCCACGTTGCGCTTTGGGGCGTTTCCTGTCGCGGGCGCTAGGCCTACCCACACAAGTGAGGTATCATTTTTATCGGGAGACTTGGGGGAACGCTGGGTGGAAGGAAACTTGTGGCTCCTCTCAGATTCCAGAACTTTCTGCCACAGAAGTGTGAGGAACATGTGTTTTTTTAGCCAAATTTGGAGGTTTGCAAAGGATTCTGGGTAACAGCACCGGGTCCGAGCCACACAAGTCACCCCCATCTTGGATTCCCTTAGGTCTCTAGTTTTCAGAAATGCACAGGTTTGGTAGGTTTCCCTAGGTGCCGGCTGAGCTAGAGGCCAAAATCTACAGGTAGGCACTTTGCAAAAAACACCTCTGTTTTCTTTCAAAAATTTGGATGTGTCCACGTTGCGCTTTGGGGCGTTTCCTGTTGCGGGCGCTAGGCCTACCCACACAAGTGAGGTATCATTTTTATCGGGAGACTTGGGGGAACGCTGGCTGGAAGGAAATTTGTGGCTACTCTCAGATTCCAGAACTTTCTGCCACAGAAATGTGAGGAACATGTGTTTTTTTGCCAAATTTTGAGGTTTGCAAAGGATTCTGGGTAACAGAACCTGGTCCGAGCCACACAAGTCACCCCATCTTGGATTCCCCTAGGTCTCTAGTTTTCAGAAATGCACAGGATTGGTAGGTTTCCCTAGGTGCCGGCTGAGCTAGAGGCCAAAATCTACAGGTAGGCACTTTGCAAAAAAAACCTCTGTTTTCTTTCAAAAATTTGGATGTGTCCACGTTGCGCTTTGGGGCGTTTCCTGTCGCGGGCGCTAGGCCTACCCACACAAGTGAGGTATCATTTTTATCGGGAGACTTGGGGGAACGCTGGGTGGAAGGAAACTTGTGGCTCCTCTCAGATTCCAGAACTTTCTGCACAGAAGTGTGAGGAACATGTGTTTTTTTAGCCAAATTTTGAGGTTTGCAAAGGATTCTGGGTAACAGCACCGGGTCCTAGCCACACAAGTCACCCCCATCTTGGATTCCCTTAGGTCTCTAGTTTTCAGAAATGCACAGGTTTGGTAGGTTTCCCTAGGTGCCGGCTGAGCTAGAGGCCAAAATCTACAGGTAGGCACTTTGCAAAAAACACCTCTGTTTTCTTTCAAAAATTTGGATGTGTCCACGTTGCGCTTTGGGGCGTTTCCTGTCGCGGGCGCTAGGCCTACCAACACAAGTGAGGTATCATTTTTATCGGGAGACTTGGGGGAACGCTGGGTGGAAGGAAATTTGTGGCTCCTCTCAGATTCCAGAACTTTCTGCCACAGAAATGTGAGGAACATGTGTTTTTTTAGCCAAATTTTGAGGTTTGCAAAGGATTCTGGGTAACAGAACCTGGTCTGAGCCACACAAGTCACCCCATCTTGGATTCCCCTAGGTCTCTAGTTTTCAGAAATGCACAGGTTTGTTAGGTTTCCCTAGGTGCCGGCTGAGCTAGAGGCCAAAATCTACAGGTAGGCACTTTGCAAAAAACACCTCTGTTTTCTTTCAAAAATTTTGATGTGTCCACGTTGCGCTTTGGGGCATATCCTGTGGCGGGTGCTAGCCTACCCACACAAGTGAGGTATCATTTTTATCGGGAGACTTGGGGGAACGCTGGGTGGAAGGAAACTTGTGGCTCCTCTCAGATTCCTGAACTTTCTGCCACAGAAATGTGAGGAACATGTGTTTTTTTGCCAAATTTTGAGTTTTGCAAAGGATTCTGGGTAACAGAACCTGGTCCGAGCCACACAAGTCACCCCATCTTCGATTCCCCTAGGTCTCTAGTTTTCAGAAATGCACATGTTTGGTAGGTTTCCCTAGGTGCCGGCTGAGCTAGAGGCCAAAATCTACAGGTAGGCACTTTGCAAAAAACACCTCTGTTTTCTTTCAAAAATTTGGATGTGTCCACGTTGCGCTTTGGGGCGTTTCCTGTCGCTGGCGCTAGGCCTACCCACACAAGTGAGGTATCATTTTTATGGGGAGATTTGGGGGAACGCTGGGTGGAAGGAAATTTGTGGCTCCTCTCAGATTCCAGAACTTTCTGCCACAGAAATGTGAGGAACATGTGTTTTTTTAGCCAAATGTTGAGGTTTGCAAAGGATTCTGGGTAACAGAACCTGGTCCGAGCCACACTAGTCACCCCATCTTGGATTCCCCTAGGTCTCTAGTTTTCAGAAATGCACAGGTTTGGTAGGTTTCCCTAGGTGCCGGCTGAGCTAGAGGCCAAAATCTACAGGTAGGCACTTTGCTAAAAACAGCTCTGTTTTCTGTGATGTGTCCACGTTGTGTTTTGGGGCATATCCTGTCGCGGGTGCTAGGCCTACCCACACAAGTGAGGTATCATTTTTATCGGGAGACTTGGGGGAACGCTGGGTGGAAGGACATTTGTGGCTCCTCTCAGATTCCAGAACTTTCTGCTACAGAAATGTGAGGAACATGTGTTTTTTTGCCAAATTTTGAGGTTTGCAAAGGATTCTGGGTAACAGAACCTGGTCGGAGCCACACAAGTCACCCCATCTTGGATTCCCCTAGGTCTCTAGTTTTCAGAAATGCACAGGTTTGGTAGGTTTCCCTAGGTGCCGGCTGAGCTAGAGGCCAAAATCTACAGGTAGGCACTTTGCTAAAAACAGCTCTGTTTTCTGTGATGAGTCCACGTTGTGTTTTGGGGCATATCCTGTGGCGGGTGCTAGGCCTACCCACACAAGTGAGGTATCATTTTTATCGGGAGACTTGGGGGAACGCTGGGTGGAAGGAAATTTGTGGCTACTCTCAGATTCCAGAACTTTCTGCCACAGAAATGTGAGGAACATGTGTTTTTTTAGCCAAATTTTGAGGTTTGCAAAGGACTCTGGGTAACAGAACCTGGTCCGAGCCACACAAGTCACCCCATCTTGGATTCCCCTAGGTCTCTAGTTTTCAGAAATGCACAGGTGTGGTAGGTTTCCCTAGTTGCCGGCTGAGCTAGAGGCCAAAATCTACAGGTAGGCACTTTGCTAAAAACAGCTCTGTTTTCTGTGATGTGTCTACGTTGTGTTTTGGGGCATATCCTGTCGCTGGTGCAAGGCCTACCCACACAAGTGAGGTATCATTTTTATCGGGAGACTAGGGGGAACGCTGAGTGGAAGGAAATTTGTGGCTCCTCTCAGAATCCAGAACTTTCTGCCACAGAAATGTGAGGAACATGTGTTTTTTTGACAAATTTTGAGATTTGCAAAGGATTCTGGGTAACAGAACCTGGTCCGAGCCACACAAGTTACCCCATCTTGGATTCCCCTAGGTCTCTAGTTTTCAGAAATGCACAGGTTTGGTAGGTTTCCCTAGGTGCCGGCTGAGCTAGAGGCCAAAATCTACAGGTAGGCACTTTGCAAAAAACAGCTGTTTTCTTTCAAAAAATGGGATGTGTCCACGTTGCGTTTTGGGGTGTTGTCTGTCGCGGCCGCTAGGCCTACCCACACAAGTGAGGTATCATTTTTATCGGGAGACTTGGGGGAACGCTGGGTGGTAGGAAATTTGTGGCTCCTCTCAGATTCCAGAACTTTCTGCCACAGAAATGTGAGGAACATGTGTTTTTTTAGCCAAATTTTGAGGTTTGCAAAGGGTTCTGGGTAACAGAACCTGGTCCGAGCCACACAAGTCACCCCCATCTTGGATTCCCTTAGGTCTCTAGTTTTCAGAAATGCACAGGTTTGGTAGGTTTCCCTAGGTGCCGGCTGAGCTAGAGGCCAAAATCTACAGGTAGGCACTTTGCAAAAAACACCTCTGTTTTCTTTCAAAAATTTGGATGTGTCCACGTTGCGCTTTGGGGCGTTTCCTGTCGCGGGCGCTAGGCCTACCCACACAAGTGAGGTATCATTTTTATTGGGAGACTTGGGGGAACGCTGGGTGGAAGGAAATTTGTGGCTCCTCTCAGATTCCAGAACTTTCTGCCACAGAAATGTGAGGAACATGTATTTTTTTAGCCAAATTTTGAGGTTTGCAAAGGATTCTGGGTAACAGAACCTGGTCCGAGCCACACAAGTCACCCCATCTTGGATTCCCCTAGGTCTCTAGGTTTTAGAAATGCACAGGTTTGGTAGGTTTCCCTAGGTGCCGGCTGAGCTAGAGGCCAAAATCTACAGGTAGGCACTTTGCAAAAAACACCTCTGTTTTCTTTCAAAAATTTGGATGTGTCCACGTTGCACTTTGGGGCGTTTCCTGTCGCGGGCGCTAGGCCTACCCACACAAGTGAGGTATCATTTTTATCAGGAGACTTGGGGGAACGCTGGGTGGAAGGAAACTTGTGGCTCCTCTCAGATTCCAGAACTTTCTGCCACAGAAATGTGAGGAACATGTGTTTTTTTAGCCAAATTTTGAGGTTTGCAAAGGATTCTGGGTAACAGCACTTGGTCCGAGTCACACAAGTCACCCCCATCTTGGATTCCCTTAGGTCTCTAGTTTTCAGAAATGCACAGGTTTGGTAGGATTCCCTAGGTGCCGGCTGAGCTAGAGGCCAAAATCTACAGGTAGGCACTTTGCAAAAAACACCTATGTTTTCTTTAAAAAATTTGGATGTGTCCACGTTGCGCTTTGGGGCGTTTCATGACGCGGGCGCTAGACCTACCCACACAAGTGAGGTATCATTTTTATCGGGAGACTTGGGGGAACGCTGGGTGGAAGGAAATTTGTGGCTCCTCTCAGATTCCAGAACTTTCTGCCACAGAAATGTGAGGAACATGTGTTTTTTTAGCCAAATTTTGAGGTTTGCAAAGGATTCTGGGTAAGAGAACATGGTCCGAGCCACACAATTCACCCCATCTTGGATTCCCCTAGGTCTCTAGTTTTCAGAAATGCACAGGTTTGGTAGGTTTCCCTAGGTGCCGGCTGAGCTAGAGGCCAAAATCTACAGGTAGGCACTTTGCTAAAAACAGCTCTGTTTTCTGTGATGAGTCCACGTTGTGTTTTGGGGCATATCCTGTCGCGGGTGCTAGGCCTACCCACACAAGTGAGGTATCATTTTTATCGGGAGACTTGGGGGAACGCTGGGTGGAAGGAAATTTGTGGCTCCTCTCAGATTCCAGAACTTTCTGCTACAGAAATGTGAGGAACATGTGTTTTTTTTTTAGCCAAATTTTGAGGTTTGCAAAGGATTCTGGGTAACAGAACCTGGTCCGAGCCACAAAAGTCACCCCATCTTGGATTCCCCTAGGTCTCTAGTTTTCAGAAATGCACAGGTTTGGAAGGTTTCCCTAGGTGCCGGCTGAGCTAGAGGTCAAAATCTACAGGTAGGCACTTTGCAAAAAACACCTCTGTTTTCTTTCAAAAATTTGGATGTGTCCACGTTGCACTTTGGGGCGTTTCCTGTCGCGGGCGCTAGGCCTACCCACACAAGTGAGGTATCATTTTTATCGGGAGACTTGGGGGAACGCTCGGTGGAAGGAAATTTGTGGCTCCTCTCAGATTCCAGAACTTTCTGCCACAGAAATGTGAGGAACATGTGTTTTTTTAGCCAAATTTTGAGGTTTGCAAAGGATTCTGGGTAACAGAACCTGGTCCGAGCCACACAAGTCACCCCATCTTGGATTCCCCTAGGTCTCTAGTTTTCAGAAATGCACAGGTTTGGTAGGTTTCCCTAGGTGCCGGCTGAGCTAGAGGCCAAAATCTACAGGTAGGCACTTTGCAAAAAACACCTCTGTTTTCTTTCAAAAATTTGGATGTGTCCACATTGCGCTTTGGGGCGTTTCCTATCGCGGGCGCTAGGCCTACCCACACAACTGAGGTATCATTTTTATTGGGAGACTTGGGGGAACGCTGGGTGGAAGGAAACTTGTGGCTCCTCTCAGATTCCAGAACTTTCTGCCACAGAAATGTGAGGAACATGTGTTTTTTTAGCCAAATTTTGAGGTTTGCAAAGGATTCTGGGTAACAGCACCTGGTCCGAGCCACACAAGTCACCCCCATCTTGGATTCCCTTAGGTCTCTAGTTTTCAGAAATGCACAGGTTTGGTAGGTTTCCCTAGGTGCCGGCTGAGCTAGAGGCCAAAATCTACAGGTAGGCACTTTGCAAAAAACACCTCTGTTTTCTTTAAAAAATTTGGATGTGTCCACGTTGCGCTTTGGGGCATTTCCTGTCGCGGGCGCCAGGCCTACCCACACAAGTGAGGTATCATTTTTATCGGGAGACTTGGGGGAACGCTGGGTGGAAGGAAACTTGTGGCTCCTCTCAGATTCCAGAACTTTCTGCCACAGAAATGTGAGGAACATGTGTTTTTTTAGCCAAATTTTGAGGTTTGCAAAGGATTCTGGGTAACAGAACCTGGTCTGAGCCACACAAGTCACCCCATCTTGGATTCCCCTAGGTCTCTAGTTTTCGGAAATGCACAGGTTTGGTAGGTTTCCCTAGGTGCCGGCTGAGCTAGAGGCCAAAATCTACAGGTAGGCACTTTGCAAAAAACACCTCTGTTTTCTTTCAAAAATTTGGATGTGTCCACGTTGCGCTTTGGGGCGTTTCCTGTCGCGGGCGCTAGGCCTACCCACACAAGTGAGGTATCTTTTTTATCGGGAGACTTGGGGGAACGCTGGGTGGAAGGAAACTTGTGGCTCCTCTCAGATTCCAGAACTTTCTGCCACAGAAGTGTGAGGAACATGTGTTTTTTTCGCCAAATTTTGAGGTTTGCAAAGGATTCTGGGTAACAGCACCGGGTCCGAGCCACACAAGTCACCCCCATCTTGGATTCCCTTAGGTCTCTAGTTTTCAGAAATGCACAGGTTTGGTAGGTTTCCCTAGATGCCGGCTGAGCTAGAGGCCAAAATCTACAGGTAGGCACTTTGCAAAAAACACCTCTGTTTTCTTTGAAAAATTTGAATGTGTCCACGTTGCGCTTTGGGGCGTTTCCTGTCGCGGGCGCTAGGCCTACCCACACAAGTGAGGTATCATTTTTATCGGGAGACTTGGGGGAACGCTGGGTGGAAGGAAATGTGTGGCTCCTCTCAGATTCCAGAACTTTCTGCCACAGAAATGTGAGGAACATGTGTTTTTTTAGCCAAATTTTGAGGTTTGCAAAGGATTCTGGGTAACAGAACCTGGTCCGAGCCACACAAGTCACCCCATCTTGGATTCCCCTAGGTCTCTAGTTTTCAGAAATGCACAGGTTTGGTAGGTTTCCCTAGTTGCCGGCTAAGCTAGAGGCCAAAATCTACAGGTAGGCACTTTGCTAAAAACAGCTCTGTTTTCTGTGATGTGTCCACGTTGTGTTTTGGGGCATATCCTGTCGCTGGTGCAAGGCCTACCCACACAAGTGAGGTATCATTTTTATCGGGAGACTAGGGGGAACGCTGAGTGGAAGGAAATTTGTGGCTCCTCTCAGAATCCAGAACTTTCTGCCACAGAAATGTGAGGAACATGTGTTTTTTTGACAAATTTTGAGATTTGCAAAGGATTCTGTGTAACAGAACCTGGTCCGAGCCACACAAGTCACCCCATCTTGGATTCCCCTAGGTCTCTAGTTTTCAGAAATGCACAGGTTTGGTAGGTTTCCCTAGGTGCCGGCTGAGCTAGAGGCCAAAATCTACAGGTAGGCACTTTGCAAAAAACAGCTGTTTTCTTTCAAAAAATGGGATGTGTCCACGTTGCGTTCTGGGGTGTGTCTGTCGCGGCCGCTAGGCCTACCCACACAAGTGAGGTATCATTTTTATCGGGAGACTTGGGGGAACGCTGGGTGGAAGGAAATTTGTGGCTCCTCTCAGATTCCAGAACTTTCTGCCACAGAAATGTGAGGAACATGTGTTTTTTTAGCCAAATTTTGAGGTTTGCAAAGGATTCTGGGTAACAGAACCTGGTCCGAGCCACACAAGTCACCCCATCTTGGATTCCCCTAGGTCTCTAGTTTTCAGAAATGCACAGGTTTGGTAGGTTTCCCTAGGTGCCGGCTGAGCTAGAGGCCAAAATCTACAGGTAGGCACTTTGCAAAAAACACCTCTGTTTTCTTTCAAAAATTTGGATGTGTCCACGTTGCGCTTTGGGGCGTTTCCTGTCGCGGGCGCTAGGCCTACCCACACAAGTGAGGTATCATTTTTATTGGGAGACTTGGGGGAACGCTGGGTGGAAGGAAATTTGTGGCTCCTCTCAGATTCCAGAACTTTCTGCCACAGAAATGTGAGGAACATGTATTTTTTTAGCCAAATTTTGAGGTTTGCAAAGGATTCTGGGTAACAGAACCTGGTCCGAGCCACACAAGTCACCCCATCTTGGATTCCCCTAGGTCTCTAGTTTTTAGAAATGCACAGGTTTGGTAGGTTTCCCTAGGTGCCGGCTGAGCTAGAGGCCAAAATCTACAGGTAGGCACTTTGCAAAAAACACCTCTGTTTTCTTTCAAAAATTTGGATGTGTCCACGTTGCACTTTGGGGCGTTTCCTGTCGCGGGCGCTAGGCCTACCCACACAAGTGAGGTATCATTTTTATCAGGAGACTTGGGGGAACGCTGGGTGGAAGGAAACTTGTGGCTCCTCTCAGATTCCAGAACTTTCTGCCACAGAAATGTGAGGAACATGTGTTTTTTTAGCCAAATTTTGAGGTTTACAAAGGATTCTGGGTAACAGCACTTGGTCCGAGTCACACAAGTCACCCCCATCTTGGATTCCCTTAGGTCTCTAGTTTTCAGAAATGCACAGGTTTGGTAGGTTTCCCTAGGTGCCGGCTGAGCTAGAGGCCAAAATCTACAGGTAGGCACTTTGCAAAAAACACCTCTGTTTTCTTTAAAAAATTTGGATGTGTCCACGTTGCGCTTTGGGGCGTTTCATGTCGCGGGCGCTAGACCTACCCACACAAGTGAGGTATCATTTTTATCGGGAGACTTGGGGGAACGCTGGGTGGAAGAAAATTTGTGGCTCCTCTCAGATTCCAGAACTTTCTGCCACAGAAATGTGAGGAACATGTGTTTTTTTAGCCAAATTTTGAGGTTTGCAAAGGATTCTGGGTAAGAGAACCTGGTCCGAGCCACACAAGTCACCCCATCTTGGATTCCCCTAGGTCTCTAGTTTTCAGAAATGCACAGGTTTGGTAGGTTTCCCTAGGTGCCGGCTGAGCTAGAGGCCAAAATCTACAGGTAGGCACTTTGCAAAAAACACCTCTGTTTTCTTTCAAAAATTTAGATGTGTCCACGTTGCGCTTTGGGGCGTTTCCTGTCGCGGGCGCTAGGCCTACCCACACAAGTGAGGTATAATTTTTAACGGGATACTTGGGGGAACGCTGGGTGGAAGGAAATTTGTGGCTCCTCTCAGATTCCAGAACTTTCTCCCACAGAAATGTGAGGAACATGTGTTTTTTTAGCCAAATTTTGAGGTTTGCAAAGGATTCTGGGTAACAGAACCCGGTCCGAGCAACACAAGTCACCCCATCTTGGATTCCCCTAGGTCTCTAGTTTTCAGAAATGCACAGGTTTGGTAGGTTTCCCTGGGTGCCGGCAGAGCTAGAGGCCAAAATCAACAGGTAGGCACTTTGCTAAAAACAGCTCTGTTTTCTGTGATGTGTCCACGTTGTGTTTTGGGGCATATCCTGTCGCGGGTGCTAGGCCTACCCACACAAGTGAGGTATCATTTTTATCGGGAGACTTGGGGGAACGCTGGGTGGAAGGAAATTTGTGGCTCCTCTCAGATTGCAGAACTTTCTGCTACAGAAATGTGAGGAACATGTGTTTTTTTTTTAGCCAAATTTTGAGGTTTGCAAAGGATTCTGGGTAACAGAACCTGGTCCGAGCCACACAAGTCACCCCATCTTGGATTCCTCTAGGTCTCTAGTTTTCAGAAATGCACAGGTTTGGTAGGTTTCCCTAGGTGCCGGCTGAGCTAGAGGCCAAAATCGACAGGTAGGCACTTTTCAAAAAACAACTCTGTTTTCTTTCAAAAATTTGGATGTGTCCACGTTGCACTTTGGGGCGTTTCCTGTCGCGGGCGCTAGGCCTACCCACACAAGTGAGGTATAATTTTTATCGGGAGACTAGGGGGAACGCTGGGTGGAAGGAAATTTGTGGCTCCTCTCAGATTCCAGAACTTTCTGCCACAGAAATGTGAGGAATATGTGTTTTTTTAGCCAAATTTTGAGGTTTGCAAAGGATTCTGGGTAACAGAACCTGGTCCGAGCTACACAAGTCACCCCATCTTGGATTCCCCTAGGTCTCTAGTTTTCAGAAATGCACAGGTTTGGTAGGTTTCCCTAGGTGCCGGCTGAGCTAGAGGCCAAAATCTACAGGTAGGCACTTTGCAAAAAACACCTCTGTTTTCTTTCAAAAAATTGGATGTGTCCACGTTGCGCTTTGGGGCGTTTCCTGTCGCGGGCGCTAGGCCTACCCACACAAGTGAGGTATCATTTTTATTGAGAGACTTGGGGGAACGCTGGGTGGAAGGAAACATGTGGCTCCTCTCAGATTCCAGAACTTTCTGCCACAGAAATGTGAGGAACATGTGTTTTTTTAGCCAAATTTTGAGGTTTGCAAAGGATTCTGGGTAACAGAACCTGGTCCGAGCCACACAAGTCACCCCATCTTGGATTCCCCTAGGTCTCTAGTTTTCAGAAATGCACAGGTTTGGTAGGTTTCCCTAGGTGCCGGCTGAGCTAGAGGCCAAAATCTACAGGTAGGCACTTTGCAAACAACACCTCTGTTTTCTTTCAAAAATTTGGATGTGTCCACGTTGCGCTTTGGGGCGTTTCCTGTCGCGGGCGCTAGGCCTACCCACACAAGTGAGGTATCATTTTTATCGGGACATTTGGTGGAACGCTGGGTGGAAGGAAATTTGTGGCTCCTCTCAGATTCCAGAACTTTCTGCCACAGAAATGTGAGGAACATGTGTTTTTTTAGCCAAATTTTGAGGTTTGCAAAGGATTCTGGGTAACAGAACCTGGTCCGAGCCACACAAGTCACCCCATCTTGGATTTCCCTAGGTCTCTAGTTTTCAGAAATGCACAGGTTTTGTAGGTTTCCCTAGGTGCCGGCTGAGCTAGTGGCCAAAATCTACAGGTAGGCACTTTGCTAAAAACAGCTCTGTTTTCTGTGATGTGTCCACGTTGTGTTTTGGGGCATATCCTGTCGCGGGTGCTAGGCCTACCCACACAAGTGAGGTATCATTTTTATCGGGAGACTTGGGGGAACGCTGGGTGGAAGGACATTTGTGGCTCCTCTCAGATTCCAGAACTTTCTGCTACAGAAATGTGAGGAACATGTGTTTTTTTGCCAAATTTTGAGGTTTGCAAAGGATTCTGGGTAACAGAACCTGGTCCGAGCCACACAAGTCACCCCATCTTGGATTCCCCTAGGTCTCTAGTTTTCAGAAATGCACAGGTTTGGTAGGTTTCCCTAGGTGCCGGCTGAGCTAGAGGCCAAAATCTACAGGTAGGCACTTTGCAAAAAACACCACTGTTTTCTTTCAAAAATTTGGATGTGTCCACGTTGCGCTTTGGGGCATTTCCTGTCGCGGGCGCTAGGCCTACCCACACAAGTGAGGTATAATTTTTATTGGGAGACTTGGGGGAACGCTGGGTGGAAGGAAACTTGTGGCTCCTCTCAGATTCCAGAACTTTCTGCGACAGAAATGTGAGGAACATGTGTTTTTTTAGCCAAATTTTGAGGTTTGCAAAGGATTCTGGGTAACAGCACCTGGTCCGAGCCACACAAGTCACCCCCATCTTGGATTCCCTTAGGTCTCTAGTTTTCAGAAATGCACAGGTTTGGTAGGTTTCCCTAGGTGCCGGCTGAGCTAGAGGCCGAAATCTACAGGTAGGCACTTTGCAAAAACACCTCTGTTTTATTTCAAAAATTTGGATGTGTCCACGTTGCACTTTGGGGCGTTTCCTGTCGCGGGCGCTAGGCCTACCCACACAAGTGAGGTATCATTTTTATTGGGAGACTTGGGGGAACGCTGGGTGGAAGGAAACTTGTGGCTCCTCTCAGATTCCAGAACTTTCTGCCACAGAAGTGTGAGGAACATGTGTTTTTTTAGCCAAATTTTGAGGTTTGCAAAGGATTCTGGGTAACAGCACCGGGTCCGAGCCACACAAGTCACCCCCATCTTGGATTCCCTTAGGTCTCTAGTTTTCAGAAATGCACAGGTTTGGTAGGTTTCCCTAGGTGCCGGCTGAGCTAGAGGCCAAAATCTACAGGTAGGCACTTTGCAAAAAACACCTCTGTTTTCTTTCAAAAATTTGGATGTGTCCACGTTGCGCTTTGGGGCGTTTCCTGTCACGGGCGCTAGGCCTACCCACACAAGTGAGGTATCATTTTTATCGGGAGACTTGGGGGAACGCTGGGTGGAAGGAAATTTGTGGCTACTCTCAGATTCCAGAACTTTCTGCCACAGAAATGTGAGGAACATGTGTTTTTTTGCCAAATTTTGAGGTTTGCAAAGGATTCTGGGTAACAGAACCTGGTCCGAGCCACACAAGTCACCCCATCTTGAATTCCCCTAGGTCTCTAGTTTTCAGAAATGCACAGGATTGGTAGGTTTCCCTAGGTGCCGGCTGAGCTAGAGGCCAAAATCTACAGGTAGGCACTTTGCAAAAAACACCTCTGTTTTCTTTCAAAAATTTGGATGTGTCGACGTTGCGCTTTGGGGCGTTTCCTGTCGCGGGCGCTAGGCCTACCCACACAAGTGAGGTATCATTTTTATCGGGAGACTTGGGGGAACGCTGGGTGGAAGGAAACTTGTGGCTCCTCTCAGATTCCAGAACTTTCTGCCACAGAAGTGTGAGGAACATGTGTTTTTTTAGCCAAATTTTGAGGTTTGCAAAGGATTCTGGGTAACAGCACCGGGTCCGAGCCACACAAATCACCCCCATCTTGGATTCCCTTAGGTCTCTAGTTTTCAGAAATGCACAGGTTTGGTAGGTTTCCCTAGGTGCCGGCTGAGCTAGAGGCCAAAATCTACAGGTAGGCACTTTGCAAAAAACACCTCTGTTTTCTTTCAAAAATTTGGATGTGTCCACGTTGCGCACTGGGGCATTTCCTGTCGCGGGCGCTAGGCCTACCCACACAAGTGAGGTATCATTTTTATCGGGAGACTTGGGGGAACGCTGGGTGGAAGGAAATTTGTGGCTCCTCTCAGATTCCAGAACTTTCTGCCACAGAAATGTGAGGAACATGTGTTTTTTTAGCCAAATTTTGAGGTTTGCAAAGGATTCTGGGTAACAGAACCTGGTCTGAGCCACACAAGTCACCCCATCTTGGATTCCCCTAGGTCTCTAGTTTTCAGAAATGCACAGGTTTGGTAGGTTTCCCTAGGTGCCGGCTGAGCTACAGGCCAAAATCTACAGGTAGGCACTTTGCAAAAAACACCTCTGTTTTCTTTCAAAAATTTGGATGTGTCCACGTTTCGCTTTGGGGCGTTTCCTGTCGCGGGCGCTAGGCCTACCCACACGAGTGAGGTATCATTTTTATCGGGAGACTTGGGGGAACGCTGGGTGGAAGGGAATTTGTGGCTCCTCTCAGATTCCAGAACTTTCTGCCACAGAAATGTGAGGAACATGTGTTTTTTTAGCCAAATTTTGAGGTTTGCAAAGGACTCTGGGTAACAGAACCTGGTCCGAGCCACACAAGTCACCCCATCTTGGATTCCCCTAGGTCTCTAGTTTTCAGAAATGCACAGGTTTGGTAGGTTTCCCTAGTTGCTGGCTGAGCTAGAGGCCAAAATCTACAGGTAGGCACTTTGCAAAAAAACACCTCTGTTTTCTTTCAAAAATTTGGATGTGTCCACGTTGCGCTTTGGGGCGTTTCCTGTTGCGGGCGCTAGGCCTACCCACACAAGTGAGGTATCATTTTTATCGGGAGACTTGGGGGAACGCTGGGTGGAAGGAAACTTGTGGCTCCTCTCAGATTCCAGAACTTTCTGCCACAGAAATGTGAGGAACATGTGTTTTTTTAGCCAAATTTTGAGGTTTGCAAAGGATTCTGGGTAACAGCACCTGGTCCGAGTCACACAAGTCACCCCCATCTTGTATTCCCTTAGGTCTCTAGTTTTCAGAAATGCACAGGTTTGGTAGGTTTCCCTAGGTGCCGGCTGAGCTAGAGGCCAAAATCTACAGGTAGGCACTTTGCAAAAAACACCTCTGTTTTCTTTCAAAAATTTGGAAGTGTCCACGTTGCGCTTTGGGGCGTTTCATGTCGCGGGCGCTAGGCCTACCCACACAAGTGAGGTATCATTTTTATCGGGAGACTTGGGGGAACGCTGGGTGGAAGGAAATTTTTGGCTCCTCTCAGATTCCAGAACTTTCTGCCACAGAAATGTGAGGAACTTGTGTTTTTTTAGCCAAATTTTGAGGTTTGCAAAGGATTCTGGGTAAGAGAACCTGGTCCGAGCCACACAAGTCACCCCATCTTGGATTCCCCTAGGTCTCTAGTTTTCAGAAATGCACAGGTTTGGTAGGTTTCCCTAGGTGCCGGCTGAGCTAGAAGCCAAAATCTACAGGTAGGCACTTTGCTAAAAACAGCTCTGTTTTCTGTGATGTGTCCACGTTGTGTTTTGGGGCATATCCTGTCGCGGGTGCTAGGCCTACCCATACAAGTGAGGTATCATTTTTATCGGGAGACTTGGGGGAACGCTGGGTGGAATGAAATTTGTGGCTACTCTCAGATTCCAGAACTTTCTGCCACAGAAATGTGAGGAACATGTGTTTTTTTGCCAAATTTTGAGGTTTGCAAAGGATTCTGGGTAACAGAACCTGGTCCGAGCAACACAAGTCACCCCATCTTGGATTCCCCTAGGTCTCTAGTTTTCAGAAATGCACAGGATTGGTAGGTTTCCCTAGGTGCCGGCTGAGCTAGAGGCCAAAATCTACAGGTAGGCACTTTGCAAAAAACACCTCTGTTTTCTTTCAAAAATTTGGATGTGTCCACATTGCGCTTTGGGGCGTTTCCTGTCGCGGGCGCTAGGCCTACCCACACAAGTGAGGTATCATTTTTATCGGGAGACTTGGGGGAACGCTGGGTGGAAGGAAATTTTTGGCTCCTCTCAGATTCCAGAACTTTCTGCCACAGAAATGTGAGGAACATGTGTTTTTTTAGCCAAATTTTGAGGTTTGCAAAGGATTCTGGGTAAGAGAACCTGGTCCGAGCCACACAAGTCACCCCATCTTGGATTCCCCTAGGTCTCTAGTTTTCAGAAATGCACAGGTTTGGTAGGTTTCCCTAGGTGCCGGCTGAGCTAGAAGCCAAAATCTACAGGTAGGCACTTTGCAAAAAACACCTCTGTTTTCTTTCAAAAATTTAGATGTGTCCACGTTGCGCTTTGGGGCGTTTCCTGTCGCGGGCGCTAGGCCTACCCACACAAGTGAGGTTTCATTTTTAACGGGATACTTGGGGGAACGCTGGGTGGAAGGAAATTTGTGGCTCCTCTCAGATTCCAGAACTTTCTGCCACAGAAATGTGAGGAACATGTGTTTTTTTAGCCAAATTTTGAGGTTTGCAAAGGATTCTGGGTAACAGAACCTGGTCCGAGCCACACAAGTCACCCCATCTTGGATTCCCCTAGGTCTCTAGTTTTCAGAAATGCACAGGATTGGTAGGTTTCCCTAGGTGCCGGCTGAGCTAGAGGCCAAAATCTACAGGTAGGCACTTTGCAAAAAACACCTCTGTTTTCTTTCAAAAATTTGGATGTGTCCACGTTGCGCTTTGGGGCGTTTCCTGTCGCGGGCGCTAGGCCTACCCACACAAGTGAGGTATCATTTTTATCGGGAGACTTGGGGGAACGCTGGGTGGAAGGAAATTTGTGGCTCCTCTCAGATTGCAGAACTTTCTGCTACAGAAATGTGAGGAACATGTGTTTTTTTTTTAGCCAAATTTTGAGGTTTGCAAAGGATTCTGGGTAACAGAACCTGGTCCGAGCCACAAAAGTCACCCCATCTTGGATTCCCCTAGGTCTCTAGTTTTCAGAAATGCACAGTTTTGGTAGGTTTCCCTAGGTGCCGGCTGAGCTAGAGGCCAAAATCTACAGGTAGGCACTTTGCAAAAAACACCTCTGTTTTCTTTAAAAAATTTGGATGTGTCCACGTTGCACTTTGGGGCGTTTCCTGTCGCGGGCCTTAGGCCTACCCACACAAGTGAGGTATAATTTTTATCGGGAGACTTGGGGGAACGCTGGGTGGAAGGAAATTTGTGGCTCCTCTCAGATTCCAGAACTTTCTGCCACAGAAATGTGAGGAATATGTGTTTTTTTAGCCAAATTTTGAGGTTTGCAAAGGATTCTGGGTAACAGAACCTGGTCCGAGCCACACAAGTCACCCCATCTTGGATTCCCCTAGGTCTCTAGTTTTCAGAAATGCACAGGTTTGGTAGGTTTCCCTAGGTGCCGGCTGAGCTAGAGGCCGAAATCTACAGGTAGGCACTTTGCAAAAAACACCTCTGTTTTCTTTCAAAAATTTGGATGTGTCCACGTTGCGCTTTGGGGCGTTTCCTGTCGCGGGCGCTAGGCCTACCCACACAAGTGAGGTATCATTTTTATTGGGAGACTTGGGGGAACGCTGGGTGGAAGGAAACTTGTGGCTCCTCTCAGATTCCAGAACTTTCTGCCACAGAAGTGTGAGGAACATGTGTTTTTTTAGCCAAATTTTGAGGTTTGCAAAGGATTCTGGGTAACAGCACCGGGTCCGAGCCACACAAGTCACCCCCATCTTGGATTCCCTTAGGTCTCTAGTTTTCAGAAATGCACAGGTTTGGTAGGTTTCCCTAGGTGCCGGCTGAGCTAGAGGCCAAAATCTACAGGTAGGCACTTTGCAAAAAACACCTCTGTTTTCTTTCAAAAATTTGGATGTGTCCACGTTGCGCTTTGGGGCGTTTCCTGTTGCGGGCGCTAGGCCTACCCACACAAGTGAGGTATCATTTTTATCGGGAGACTTGGGGGAACGCTGGCTGGAAGGAAATTTGTGGCTACTCTCAGATTCCAGAACTTTCTGCCACAGAAATGTGAGGAACATGTGTTTTTTTGCCAAATTTTGAGGTTTGCAAAGGATTCTGGGTAACAGAACCTGGTCCGAGCCTCACAAGTCACCCCATCTTGGATTCCCCTAGGTCTCTAGTTTTCAGAAATGCACAGGATTGGTAGGTTTCCCTAGGTGCCGGCTGAGCTAGAGGCCAAAATCTACAGGTAGGCACTTTGCAAAAAACACCTCTGTTTTCTTTCAAAAATTTGGATGTGTCCACGTTGCGCTTTGGGGCGTTTCCTGTCGCGGGCGCTAGGCCTACCCACACAAGTGAGGTATCATTTTTATCGGGAGACTTGGGGGAACGCTGGGTGGAAGGAAACTTGTGGCTCCTCTCAGATTCCAGAACTTTCTGCCACAGAAGTGTGAGGAACATGTGTTTTTTTAGCCAAATTTTGAGGTTTGCAAAGGATTCTGGGTAACAGCACCGGGTCCTAGCCACACAAGTCACCCCCATCTTGGATTCCCTTAGGTCTCTAGTTTTCAGAAATGCACAGGTTTGGTAGGTTTCCCTAGGTGCCGGCTGAGCTAGAGGCCAAAATCTACAGGTAGGCACTTTGCAAAAAACACCTCTGTTTTCTTTCAAAAATTTGGATGTGTCCACGTTGCGCTTTGGGGCGTTTCCTGTCGCGGGCGCTAGTCCTACCAACACAAGTGAGGTATCATTTTTATCGGGAGACTTGGGGGAACGCTGGGTGGAAGGAAATTTGTGGCTCCTCTCAGATTCCAGAACTTTCTGCCACAGAAATGTGAGGAACATGTGTTTTTTCAGCCAAATTTTGAGGTTTGCAAAGGATTCTGGGTAACAGAACCTGGTCTGAGCCACACAAGTCACCCCATCTTGGATTCCCCTAGGTCTCTAGTTTTCAGAAATGCACAGGTTTGGTAGGTTTCCCTAGGTGCTGGCTGAGCTAGAGGCCAAAATCTACAGGTAGGCACTTTGCAAAAAACACCTCTGTTTTCTTTAAAAAATTTTGATGTGTCCACGTTGCGCTTTGGGGCGTTTCCTGTCGCGGGCGCTAGGCCTACCCACACGAGTGAGGTATCATTTTTATCGGGAGACTTGGGGGAACGCTGGGTGGAAGGGAATTTGTGGCTCCTCTCAGATTCCAGAACTTTCTGCCACAGAAATATGAGGAACATGTGTTTTTTTAGCCAAATTTTGAGGTTTGCAAAGGACTCTGGGTAACATAACCTGGTCCGAGCCACACAAGTCACCCCATCTTGGATTCCCCTAGGTCTCTAGTTTTCAGAAATGCACAGGTTTGGTAGGTTTCCCTAGTTGCTGGCTGAGCTAGAGGCCAAAATCTACAGGTAGGCACTTTGCAAAAAACACCTCTGTTTTCTTTCAAAAATTTGGATGTGTCCACGTTGCGCTTTGGGGCGTTTCCTGTTGCGGGCGCTAGGCCTACCCACACAAGTGAGGTATCATTTTTATCGGGAGACTTGGGGGAACGCTGGGTGGAAGGAAACTTGTGGCTCCTCTCAGATTCCAGAACTTTCTGCCACAGAAATGTGAGGAACATGTGTTTTTTTAGCCAAATTTTGAGGTTTGCAAAGGATTCTGGGTAACAGCACCTGGTCCGAGTCACACAAGTCACCCCCATCTTGGATTCCCTTAGGTCTCTAGTTTTCAGAAATGCACAGGTTTGGTAGGTTTCCCTAGGTGCCGGCTGAGCTAGAGGCCAAAATCTACAGGTAGGCACTTTGCAAAAAACACCTCTGTTTTCTTTCAAAAATTTGGATGTGTCCACGTTGCGCTTTGGGGCGTTGCATGTCGCGGGCGCTAGGCCTACCCACACAAGTGAGGTATCATTTTTATCGGGAGACTTGGGGGAACGCTGGGTGGAAGGGAATTTGTGGCTCCTCTCAGATTCCAGAACTTTCTGCCACAGAAATGTGAGGAACATATGTTTTTTTAGCCAAATTTTGAGGTTTGCAAAGGATTCTGGGTAAGAGAACCTGGTCCGAGCCACACAAGTCACCCCATCTTGGATTCCCCTAGGTCTCTAGTTTTCAGAAATGCACAGGTTTGGTAGGTTTCCCTAGGTGCCGGCTGAGCTAGAAGCCAAAATCTACAGGTAGGCACTTTGCTAAAAACAGCTCTGTTTTCTGTGATGTGTCCACGTTGTGTTTTGGGGCATATCCTGTCGCGGGTGCTAGGCCTACCCACACAAGTGAGGTATCATTTTTATCGGGAGACTTGGGGGAACGCTGGGTGGAAGGAAATTTGTGGCTCCTCTCAGATTCCAGAACTTTCTGCCACAGAAATGTGAGGAACATGTGTTTTTTTAGCCAAATTTTGAGGTTTGCAAAGGATTCTGGGTAACAGAACCTGGTCTGAGCCACACAAGTCACCCCATCTTGGATTCCCCTAGGTCTCTAGTTTTCAGAAATGCACAGGTTTGGTAGGTTTCCCTAGGTGCCGGCTGAGCTAGAGGCCAAAATCTACAGGTAGGCACTTTGCAAAAAACACCTCTGTTTTCTTTCAAAAATTTTGATGTGTCCACGTTGCGCTTTGGGGCGTTTCCTGTCGCGGGCGCTAGGCCTACCCACACGAGTGAGGTATCATTTTTATCGGGAGACTTGGGGGAACGCTGGGTGGAAGGGAATTTGTGGCTCCTCTCAGATTCCAGAACTTTCTGCCACAGAAATGTGAGGAACATGTGATTTTTTAGCCAAATTTTGAGGTTTGCAAAGGACTCTAAGTAACAGAACCTGGTCCGAGCCACACAAGTCACCCCATCTTGGATTCCCCTAGGTCTCTAGTTTTCAGAAATGCACAGGTTTGGTAGGTTTCCCTAGTTGCTGGCTGAGCTAGAGGCCAAAATCTACAGGTAGGCACTTTGCAAAAAACACCTCTGTTTTCTTTCAAAAATTTGGATGTGTCCACGTTGCGCTTTGGGGCGTTTCCTGTTGCGGGCGCTAGGCCTACCCACACAAGTGAGGTATCATTTTTATCGGGAGACTTGGGGGAACGCTGGGTGGAAGGAAACTTGTGGCTCCTCTCAGATTCCAGAACTTTCTGCCACAGAAATGTGAGGAACATGTGTTTTTTTAGCCAAATTTTGAGGTTTGCAAAGGATTCTGGGTAACAGCACCTGGTCCGAGTCACACAAGTCACCCCCATCTTGGATTCCCTTAGGTCTCTAGTTTTCAGAAATGCACAGGTTTGGTAGGTTTCCCTAGGTGCCGGCTGAGCTAGAGGCCAAAATCTACAGGTAGGCACTTTGCAAAAAACACCTCTGTTTTCTTTCAAAAATTTGGATGTGTCCACGTTGCGCTTTGGGGCGTTGCATGTCGCGGGCGCTAGGCCTACCCACACAAGTGAGGTATCATTTTTATCGGGAGACTTGGGGGAACGCTGGGTGGAAGGAAATTTTTGGCTCCTCTCAGATTCCAGAACTTTCTGCCACAGAAATGTGAGGAACATATGTTTTTTTAGCCAAATTTTGAGGTTTGCAAAGGATTCTGGGTAAGAGAACCTGGTCCGAGCCACACAAGTCACCCCATCTTGGATTCCCCTAGGTCTCTAGTTTTCAGAAATGCACAGGTTTGGTAGGTTTCCCTAGGTGCCGGCTGAGCTAGAAGCCAAAATCTACAGGTAGGCACTTTGCTAAAAACAGCTCTGTTTTCTGTGATGTGTCCACGTTGTGTATTGGGGCATATCCTGTCGCGGGTGCTAGGCCTACCCACACAAGTGAGGTATCATTTTTATCAGGAGACTTGGGGGAACGCTGGGTGGAAGGAAATTTGTGGCTACTCTCAGATTCCAGAACTTTCTGCCACAGAAATGTGAGGAACATGTGTTTTTTTGCCAAATTTTGAGGTTTGCAAAGGATTCTGGGTAACAGAACCTGTTCCGAGCCACACAAGTCACCCCATCTTGGATTCCCCTAGGTCTCTAGTTTTCAGAAATGCACAGGATTGGTAGGTTTCCCTAGGTGCCGGCTGAGCTAGAGGCCAAAATCTACAGGTAGGCACTTTGCAAAAAACACCTCTGTTTTCTTTCAAAAATTTGGATGTGTCCACGTTGCGCTTTGGGGTGTTTCCTGTCGCGGGCGCTAGGCCTACCCACACAAGTGAGGTATCATTTTTATCGGGAGACTTGGGGGAACGCTGGGTGGAAGGACATTTTTGGCTCCTCTCAGATTCCAGAACTTTCTGCCACAGAAATGTGAGGAACATGTGTTTTTTTAGCCAAATTTTGAGGTTTGCAAAGGATTCTGGGTAAGAGAACCTGGTCCGAGCCACACATGTCACCCCATCTTGGATTCCCCTAGGTCTCTAGTTTTCAGAAATGCACAGGTTTGGTAGGTTTCCCTAGGTGCCGGCTGAGCTAGAAGCCAAAATCTACAGGTAGGCACTTTGCTAAAAACAGCTCTGTTTTCTGTGATGTGTCCAAGTTGCGTTTTGGGGCATATCCTGTCGCGGGTGCTAGGCCTACCCACACAAGTGAGGTATCATTTTTATCGGGAGACTTGGGGGAACGCTGGGTGGAAGGAAATTTGTGGCTACTCTCAGATTCCAGAACTTTCTGCCACAGAAATGTGAGGAACATGTGTTTTTTTGCCAAATTTTGAGGTTTGCAAAGGATTCTGGGTAACAGAACCTGGTCCGAGCCACACAAGTCACCCCATCTTGGATTCCCCTAGGTCTCTAGTTTTCAGAAATGCACAGGATTGGTAGGTTTCCCTAGGTGCCGGCGGAGCTAGAGGCCAAAATCTACAGGTAGGCACTTTGCAAAAAACACCTCTGTTTTCTTTCAAAAATTTGGATGTGTCCACGTTGCGCTTTGGGGCGTTTCCTGTCGCGGGCGCTAGGCCTACCCACACAAGTGAGGTATCTTTTTTATCGGGAGACTTCGGGGAACGCTGGGTGGAAGGAAACTTGTGGCTCCTCTCAGATTCCAGAACTTTCTGCCACAGAAATGTGAGGAACATGTGTTTTTTTAGCCAAATTTTGAGGTTTGCAAAGGATTCTGGGTAACAGAACCTGGTCCGAGCCACACAAGTCACCCCATCTTGGATTCCCCTAGGTCTCTAGTTTTCAGAAATGCACAGGTTTGGTAGGTTTCCCTAGTTGCCGGCTGAGCTAGAGGCCAAAATCTACAGGTAGGCACTTTGCTAAAAACAGCTCTGTTTTCTGTGATGTGTCCACGTTGTGTTTTGGGGCATATCCTGTCACTGGTGCAAGGCCTACCCACACAAGTGAGGTATCATTTTTATCGGGAGACTAGGGGGAACGCTGAGTGGAAGGAAATTTGTGGCTCCTCTCAGAATCCAGAACTTTCTGCCACAGAAATGTGAGGAACATGTGTTTTTTTGACAAATTTTGAGATTTGCAAAGGATTCTGGGTAACAGAACCTGGTCCGAGCCACACAAGTCACCCCATCTTGGATTCCCCTAGGTCTCTAGTTTTCAGAAATGCACAGGTTTGGTAGATTTCCCTAGGTGCCAGCTGAGCTAGAGGCCAAAATCTACAGGTAGGCACTTTGCAAAAAACAGCTGTTTTCTTTCAAAAAATGGGATGTGTCCACGTTGCGTTTTGGGGTGTTGTGTGTAGCGGCCGCTAGGCCTACCCACACAAGTGAGGTATCATTTTTATCGGGAGACTTGGGGGAACGCTGGGTGGAAGGAAATTTGTGGCTCCTCTCAGATTCCAGAACTTTCTGCCACAGAAATGTGAGGAACAAGTGTTTTTTTAGCCAAATTTTGAGGTTTGCAAAGGATTCTGGGTAACAGAACCTGGTCCGAGCCACACTAGTCACCCCATCTTGGATTCCCCTAGGTCTCTAGTTTTCAGAAATGCACAGGTTTGGTAGGTTTCCCTAGGTGCCGGCTGAGCTAGAGGCCAAAATCTACAGGTAGGCACTTTGCTAAAAAAAGCTCTGTTTTCTGTGATGTGTCCACGTAGTTTTTTGGGGCATATCCTGTCGCGGGTGCTAGGCCTACCCACACAAGTGAGGTATCATTTTTATCGGGAGACTTGGGGGAACTCTGGGTGGAAGGACATTTGTGGCTCCTCTCAGATTCCTGAACTTTCTGCCACAGAAATGTGAGGAACATGTGTTTTTTTGCCAAATTTTGAGTTTTGCAAAGGATTCTGGGTAACAGAACCTGGTCCGAGCCACACAAGTCACCCCATCTTCGATTCCCCTAGGTCTCTAGTTTTCAGAAATGCACATGTTTGGTAGGTTTCCCTAGGTGCCGGCTGAGCTAGAGGCCAAAATCTACAGGTAGGCACTTTGCAAAAAACACCTCTGTTTTCTTTCAAAAATTTGGATGTGTCCACGTTGCGCTTTGGGGCGTTTCCTGTCGCTGGCGCTAGGCCTACCCACACAAGTGAGGTATCATTTTTATGGGGCGATTTGGGCGAACGCTGGGTGGAAGGAAATTTGTGGCTCCTCTCAGATTCCAGAACTTTCTGCCACAGAAATGTGAGGAACATGTGTTTTTTTAGCCAAATGTTGAGGTTTGCAAAGGATTCTGGGTAACAGAACCTGGTCCGAGCCACACTAGTCACCCCATCTTGGATTCCCCTAGGTCTCTAGTTTTCAGAAATGCACAGGTTTGGTAGGTTTCCCTAGGTGCCGGCTGAGCTAGAGGCCAAAATCTACAGGTAGGCACTTTGCTAAAAACAGCTCTGTTTTCTGTGATGTGTCCACGTTGTGTTTTGGGGCATATCCTGTCGCGGGTGCTAGGCCTACCCACACAAGTGAGGTATCATTTTTATCGGGAGGCTTGGGGGAACGCTGGGTGGAAGGACATTTGTGGCTCCTCTCAGATTCCAGAACTTTCTGCTACAGAAATGTGAGGAACATGTGTTTTTTTGCCAAATTTTGAGGTTTGCAAAGGATTCTGGGTAACAGAACCTGGTCGGAGCCACACAAGTCACCCCATCTTGGATTCCCCTAGGTCTCTAGTTTTCAGAAATGCACAGGTTTGGTAGGTTTCCCTAGGTGCCGGCTGAGCTAGAGGCCAAAATCTACAGGTAGGCACTTTGCAAAAAACACCACTGTTTTCTTTCAAAAATTTGGATGTGTCCACGTTGCGCTTTGGGGCGTTTCCTGTCGCGGGCGCTAGGCCTACCCACACAAGTGAGGTATCATTTTTATTGGGAGACTTGGGGGAACGCTGGGTGGAAGGAAACTTGTGGCTCCTCTCAGATTCCAGAACTTTCTGCCACAGAAATGTGAGGAACATGTGTTTTTTTAGCCAAATTTTGAGGTTTGCAAAGGATTCTGGGTAACAGCACCTGGTCCGAGCCACACAAGTCACCCCCATCTTGGATTCCCTTAGGTCTCTAGTTTTCAGAAATGCACAGGTTTGGTAGGTTTCCCTAGGTGCCGGCTGAGCTAGAGGCCGAAATCTACAGGTAGGCACTTTGCAAAAAACACCTCTGTTTTCTTTCAAAAATTTGGATGTGTCCACGTTGCGCTTTGGGGCGTTTCCTGTCGCGGGCGCTAGGCCTACCCACACAAGTGAGGTATCATTTTTATCGGGAGACTTGGGGGAACGCTGGGTGGAAGGAAACTTGTGGCTCCTCTCAGATTCCAGAACTTTCTGCCACAGAAGTGTGAGGAACATGTGTTTTTTTAGCCAAATTTGGAGGTTTGCAAAGGATTCTGGGTAACAGCACCGGGTCCGAGCCACACAAGTCACCCCCATCTTGGATTCCCTTAGGTCTCTAGTTTTCAGAAATGCACAGGTTTGGTAGGTTTCCCTAGGTGCCGGCTGAGCTAGAGGCCAAAATCTACAGGTAGGCACTTTGCAAAAAACACCTCTGTTTTCTTTCAAAAATTTGGATGTGTCCACGTTGCGCTTTGGGGCGTTTCCTGTTGCGGGCGCTAGGCCTACCCACACAAGTGAGGTATCATTTTTATCGGGAGACTTGGGGGAACGCTGGCTGGAAGGAAATTTGTGGCTACTCTCAGATTCCAGAACTTTCTGCCACAGAAATGTGAGGAACATGTGTTTTTTTGCCAAATTTTGAGGTTTGCAAAGGATTCTGGGTAACAGAACCTGGTCCGAGCCACACAAGTCACCCCATCTTGGATTCCCCTAGGTCTCTAGTTTTCAGAAATGCACAGGATTGGTAGGTTTCCCTAGGTGCCGGCTGAGCTAGAGGCCAAAATCTACAGGTAGGCACTTTGCAAAAAAACCCTCTGTTTTCTTTCAAAAATTTGGATGTGTCCACGTTGCGCTTTGGGGCGTTTCCTGTCGCGGGCGCTAGGCCTACCCACACAAGTGAGGTATCATTTTTATCGGGAGACTTGGGGGAACGCTGGGTGGAAGGAAACTTGTGGCTCCTCTCAGATTCCAGAACTTTCTGCCACAGAAGTGTGAGGAACATGTGTTTTTTTAGCCAAATTTTGAGGTTTGCAAAGGATTCTGGGTAACAGCACCGGGTCCTAGCCACACAAGTCACCCCCATCTTGGATTCCCTTAGGTCTCTAGTTTTCAGAAATGCACAGGTTTGGTAGGTTTCCCTAGGTGCCGGCTGAGCTAGAGGCCAAAATCTACAGGTAGGCACTTTGCAAAAAACACCTCTGTTTTCTTTCAAAAATTTGGATGTGTCCACGTTGCGCTTTGGGGCGTTTCCTGTCGCGGGCGCTAGGCCTACCAACACAAGTGAGGTATCATTTTTATCGGGAGACTTGGGGGAACGCTGGGTGGAAGGAAATTTGTGGCTCCTCTCAGATTCCAGAACTTTCTGCCACAGAAATGTGAGGAACATGTGTTTTTTTAGCCAAATTTTGAGGTTTGCAAAGGATTCTGGGTAACAGAACCTGGTCTGAGCCACACAAGTCACCCCATCTTGGATTCCCCTAGGTCTCTAGTTTTCAGAAATGCACAGGTTTGTTAGGTTTCCCTAGGTGCCGGCTGAGCTAGAGGCCAAAATCTACAGGTAGGCACTTTGCAAAAAACACCTCTGTTTTCTTTCAAAAATTTTGATGTGTCCACGTTGCGCTTTGGGGCATATCCTGTGGCGGGTGCTAGCCTACCCACACAAGTGAGGTATCATTTTTATCGGGAGACTTGGGGGAACGCTGGGTGGAAGGAAACTTGTGGCTCCTCTCAGATTCCAGAACTTTCTGCCACAGAAATGTGAGGAACATATGTTTTTTTAGCCAAATTTTGAGGTTTGCAAAGGATTCTGGGTAACAGCACCTGGTCCGAGTCACACAAGTCACCCCCATCTTGGATTCCCTTAGGTCTCTAGTTTTCAGAAATGCACAGGTTTGGTAGGTTTCCCTAGGTGCCGGCTGAGCTAGAGGCCAAAATCTACAGGTAGGCACTTTGCTAAAAACAGCTCTGTTTTCTGTGATGAGTCCACGTTGTGTTTTGGGGCATATCCTGTGGCGGGTGCTAGGCCTACCCACACAAGTGAGGTATCATTTTTATCGGGAGACTTGGGGGAACGCTGGGTGGAAGGAAATTTGTGGCTACTCTCAGATTCCAGAACTTTCTGCCACAGAAATGTGAGGAACATGTGTTTTTTTAGCCAAATTTTGAGGTTTGCAAAGGACTCTGGGTAACAGAACCTGGTCCGAGCCACACAAGTCACCCCATCTTGGATTCCCCTAGGTCTCTAGTTTTCAGAAATGCACAGGTTTGGTAGGTTTCCCTAGTTGCCGGCTGAGCTAGAGGCCAAAATCTACAGGTAGGCACTTTGCTAAAAACAGCTCTGTTTTCTGTGATGTGTCCACGTTGTGTTTTGGGGCATATCCTGTCGCTGGTGCAAGGCCTACCCACACAAGTGAGGTATCATTTGTATCGGGAGACTAGGGGGAACGCTAAGTGGAAGGAAATTTGTGGCTCCTCTCAGAATCCAGAACTTTCTGCCACAGAAATGTGAGGAACATGTGTTTTTTTGACAAATTTTGAGATTTGCAAAGGATTCTGGGTAAGAGAACCTGGTCCGAGCCACACAAGTCACCCCATCTTGGATTCCCCTAGGTCTCTAGTTTTCAGAAATGCACAGGTTCGGTAGGTTTCCCTAGGTGCCGGCTGAGCTAGAAGCCAAAATCTACAGGTAGGCACTTTGCTAAAAACAGCTCTGTTTTCTGTGATGTGTCCACGTTGTGTTTTGGGGCATATCCTGTGGCGGGTGCTAGGCCTACCCACACAAGTGAGGTATCATTTTTATCGGGAGACTTGGGGGAACGCTGGGTGGAAGGAAATTTGTGGCTACTCTCAGATTCCAGAACTTTCTGCCACAGAAATGTGAGGAACATGTGTTTTTTTAGCCAAATTTTGAGGTTTGCAAAGGACTCTGGGTAACAGAACCTGGTCCGAGCCACACAAGTCACCCCATCTTGGATTCCCCTAGGTCTCTAGTTTTCAGAAATGCACAGGTGTGGTAGGTTTCCCTAGTTGCCGGCTGAGCTAGAGGCCAAAATCTACAGGTAGGCACTTTGCTAAAAACAGCTCTGTTTTCTGTGATGTGTCTACGTTGTGTTTTGGGGCATATCCTGTCGCTGGTGCAAGGCCTACCCACACAAGTGAGGTATCATTTTTATCGGGAGACTAGGGGGAACGCTGAGTGGAAGGAAATTTGTGGCTCCTCTCAGAATCCAGAACTTTCTGCCACAGAAATGTGAGGAACATGTGTTTTTTTGACAAATTTTGAGATTTGCAAAGGATTCTGGGTAACAGAACCTGGTCCGAGCCACACAAGTTACCCCATCTTGGATTCCCCTAGGTCTCTAGTTTTCAGAAATGCACAGGTTTGGTAGGTTTCCCTAGGTGCCGGCTGAGCTAGAGGCCAAAATCTACAGGTAGGCACTTTGCAAAAAACAGCTGTTTTCTTTCAAAAAATGGGATGTGTCCACGTTGCGTTTTGGGGTGTTGTCTGTCGCGGCCGCTAGGCCTACCCACACAAGTGAGGTATCATTTTTATCGGGAGACTTGGGGGAACGCTGGGTGGTAGGAAATTTGTGGCTCCTCTCAGATTCCAGAACTTTCTGCCACAGAAATGTGAGGAACATGTGTTTTTTTAGCCAAATTTTGAGGTTTGCAAAGGGTTCTGGGTAACAGAACCTGGTCCGAGCCACACAAGTCACCCCCATCTTGGATTCCCTTAGGTCTCTAGTTTTCAGAAATGCACAGGTTTGGTAGGTTTCCCTAGGTGCCGGCTGAGCTAGAGGCCAAAATCTACAGGTAGGCACTTTGCAAAAAACACCTCTGTTTTCTTTCAAAAATGTGGATGTGTCCACGTTGCGCTTTGGGGCGTTTCCTGTCGCGGGCGCTAGGCCTACCCACACAAGTGAGGTATCATTTTTATTGGGAGACTTGGGGGAACGCTGGGTGGAAGGAAATTTGTGGCTCCTCTCAGATTCCAGAACTTTCTGCCACAGAAATGTGAGGAACATGTATTTTTTTAGCCAAATTTTGAGGTTTGCAAAGGATTCTGGGTAACAGAACCTGGTCCGAGCCACACAAGTCACCCCATCTTGGATTCCCCTAGGTCTCTAGGTTTTAGAAATGCACAGGTTTGGTAGGTTTCCCTAGGTGCCGGCTGAGCTAGAGGCCAAAATCTACAGGTAGGCACTTTGCAAAAAACACCTCTGTTTTCTTTCAAAAATTTGGATGTGTCCACGTTGCACTTTGGGGCGTTTCCTGTCGCGGGCGCTAGGCCTACCCACACAAGTGAGGTATCATTTTTATCAGGAGACTTGGGGGAACGCTGGGTGGAAGGAAACTTGTGGCTCCTCTCAGATTCCAGAACTTTCTGCCACAGAAATGTGAGGAACATGTGTTTTTTTAGCCAAATTTTGAGGTTTGCAAAGGATTCTGGGTAACAGCACTTGGTCCGAGTCACACAAGTCACCCCCATCTTGGATTCCCTTAGGTCTCTAGTTTTCAGAAATGCACAGGTTTGGTAGGTTTCCCTAGGTGCCGGCTGAGCTAGAGGCCAAAATCTACAGGTAGGCACTTTGCAAAAAACACCTATGTTTTCTTTAAAAAATTTGGATGTGTCCACGTTGCGCTTTGGGGCGTTTCATGACGCGGGCGCTAGACCTACCCACACAAGTGAGGTATCATTTTTATCGGGAGACTTGGGGGAACGCTGGGTGGAAGGAAATTTGTGGCTCCTCTCAGATTCCAGAACTTTCTGCCACAGAAATGTGAGGAACATGTGTTTTTTTAGCCAAATTTTGAGGTTTGCAAAGGATTCTGGGTAAGAGAACATGGTCCGAGCCACACAATTCACCCCATCTTGGATTCCCCTAGGTCTCTAGTTTTCAGAAATGCACAGGTTTGGTAGGTTTCCCTAGGTGCCGGCTGAGCTAGAGGCCAAAATCTACAGGTAGGCACTTTGCTAAAAACAGCTCTGTTTTCTGTGATGAGTCCACGTTGTGTTTTGGGGCATATCCTGTCGCGGGTGCTAGGCCTACCCACACAAGTGAGGTATCATTTTTATCGGGAGACTTGGGGGAACGCTGGGTGGAAGGAAATTTGTGGCTCCTCTCAGATTCCAGAACTTTCTGCTACAGAAATGTGAGGAACATGTGTTTTTTTTTTAGCCAAATTTTGAGGTTTGCAAAGGATTCTGGGTAACAGAACCTGGTCCGAGCCACAAAAGTCACCCCATCTTGGATTCCCCTAGGTCTCTAGTTTTCAGAAATGCACAGGTTTGGAAGGTTTCCCTAGGTGCCGGCTGAGCTAGAGGTCAAAATCTACAGGTAGGCACTTTGCAAAAAACACCTCTGTTTTCTTTCAAAAATTTGGATGTGTCCACGTTGCACTTTGGGGCGTTTCCTGTCGCGGGCGCTAGGCCTACCCACACAAGTGAGGTATCATTTTTATCGGGAGACTTGGGGGAACGCTCGGTGGAAGGAAATTTGTGGCTCCTCTCAGATTCCAGAACTTTCTGCCACAGAAATGTGAGGAACATGTGTTTTTTTAGCCAAATTTTGAGGTTTGCAAAGGATTCTGGGTAACAGAACCTGGTCCGAGCCACACAAGTCACCCCATCTTGGATTCCCCTAGGTCTCTAGTTTTCAGAAATGCACAGGTTTGGTAGGTTTCCCTAGGTGCCGGCTGAGCTAGAGGCCAAAATCTACAGGTAGGCACTTTGCAAAAAACACCTCTGTTTTCTTTCAAAAATTTGGATGTGTCCACATTGCGCTTTGGGGCGTTTCCTGTCGCGGGCGCTAGGCCTACCCACACAACTGAGGTATCATTTTTATTGGGAGACTTGGGGGAACGCTGGGTGGAAGGAAACTTGTGGCTCCTCTCAGATTCCAGAACTTTCTGCCACAGAAATGTGAGGAACATGTGTTTTTTTAGCCAAATTTTGAGGTTTGCAAAGGATTCTGGGTAACAGCACCTGGTCCGAGCCACACAAGTCACCCCCATCTTGGATTCCCTTAGGTCTCTAGTTTTCAGAAATGCACAGGTTTGGTAGGTTTCCCTAGGTGCCGGCTGAGCTAGAGGCCAAAATCTACAGGTAGGCACTTTGCAAAAAACACCTCTGTTTTCTTTAAAAAATTTGGATGTGTCCACGTTGCGCTTTGGGGCATTTCCTGTCGCGGGCGCCAGGCCTACCCACACAAGTGAGGTATCATTTTTATCGGGAGACTTGGGGGAACGCTGGGTGGAAGGAAACTTGTGGCTCCTCTCAGATTCCAGAACTTTCTGCCACAGAAATGTGAGGAACATGTGTTTTTTTAGCCAAATTTTGAGGTTTGCAAAGGATTCTGGGTAACAGAACCTGGTCTGAGCCACACAAGTCACCCCATCTTGGATTCCCCTAGGTCTCTAGTTTTCGGAAATGCACAGGTTTGGTAGGTTTCCCTAGGTGCCGGCTGAGCTAGAGGCCAAAATCTACAGGTAGGCACTTTGCAAAAAACACCTCTGTTTTCTTTCAAAAATTTGGATGTGTCCACGTTGCGCTTTGGGGCGTTTCCTGTCGCGGGCGCTAGGCCTACCCACACAAGTGAGGTATCTTTTTTATCGGGAGACTTGGGGGAACGCTGGGTGGAAGGAAACTTGTGGCTCCTCTCAGATTCCAGAACTTTCTGCCACAGAAGTGTGAGGAACATGTGTTTTTTTCGCCAAATTTTGAGGTTTGCAAAGGATTCTGGGTAACAGCACCGGGTCCGAGCCACACAAGTCACCCCCATCTTGGATTCCCTTAGGTCTCTAGTTTTCAGAAATGCACAGGTTTGGTAGGTTTCCCTAGATGCCGGCTGAGCTAGAGGCCAAAATCTACAGGTAGGCACTTTGCAAAAAACACCTCTGTTTTCTTTGAAAAATTTGAATGTGTCCACGTTGCGCTTTGGGGCGTTTCCTGTCGCGGGCGCTAGGCCTACCCACACAAGTGAGGTATCATTTTTATCGGGAGACTTGGGGGAACGCTGGGTGGAAGGAAATGTGTGGCTCCTCTCAGATTCCAGAACTTTCTGCCACAGAAATGTGAGGAACATGTGTTTTTTTAGCCAAATTTTGAGGTTTGCAAAGGATTCTGGGTAACAGAACCTGGTCCGAGCCACACAAGTCACCCCATCTTGGATTCCCCTAGGTCTCTAGTTTTCAGAAATGCACAGGTTTGGTAGGTTTCCCTAGTTGCCGGCTAAGCTAGAGGCCAAAATCTACAGGTAGGCACTTTGCTAAAAACAGCTCTGTTTTCTGTGATGTGTCCACGTTGTGTTTTGGGGCATATCCTGTCGCTGGTGCAAGGCCTACCCACACAAGTGAGGTATCATTTTTATCGGGAGACTAGGGGGAACGCTGAGTGGAAGGAAATTTGTGGCTCCTCTCAGAATCCAGAACTTTCTGCCACAGAAATGTGAGGAACATGTGTTTTTTTGACAAATTTTGAGATTTGCAAAGGATTCTGTGTAACAGAACCTGGTCCGAGCCACACAAGTCACCCCATCTTGGATTCCCCTAGGTCTCTAGTTTTCAGAAATGCACAGGTTTGGTAGGTTTCCCTAGGTGCCGGCTGAGCTAGAGGCCAAAATCTACAGGTAGGCACTTTGCAAAAAACAGCTGTTTTCTTTCAAAAAATGGGATGTGTCCACGTTGCGTTCTGGGGTGTGTCTGTCGCGGCCGCTAGGCCTACCCACACAAGTGAGGTATCATTTTTATCGGGAGACTTGGGGGAACGCTGGGTGGAAGGAAATTTGTGGCTCCTCTCAGATTCCAGAACTTTCTGCCACAGAAATGTGAGGAACATGTATTTTTTTAGCCAAATTTTGAGGTTTGCAAAGGATTCTGGGTAACAGAACCTGGTCCGAGCCACACAAGTCACCCCATCTTGGATTCCCCTAGGTCTCTAGTTTTTAGAAATGCACAGGTTTGGTAGGTTTCCCTAGGTGCCGGCTGAGCTAGAGGCCAAAATCTACAGGTAGGCACTTTGCAAAAAACACCTCTGTTTTCTTTCAAAAATTTGGATGTGTCCACGTTGCACTTTGGGGCGTTTCCTGTCGCGGGCGCTAGGCCTACCCACACAAGTGAGGTATCATTTTTATCAGGAGACTTGGGGGAACGCTGGGTGGAAGGAAACTTGTGGCTCCTCTCAGATTCCAGAACTTTCTGCCACAGAAATGTGAGGAACATGTGTTTTTTTAGCCAAATTTTGAGGTTTACAAAGGATTCTGGGTAACAGCACTTGGTCCGAGTCACACAAGTCACCCCCATCTTGGATTCCCTTAGGTCTCTAGTTTTCAGAAATGCACAGGTTTGGTAGGTTTCCCTAGGTGCCGGCTGAGCTAGAGGCCAAAATCTACAGGTAGGCACTTTGCAAAAAACACCTCTGTTTTCTTTAAAAAATTTGGATGTGTCCACGTTGCGCTTTGGGGCGTTTCATGTCGCGGGCGCTAGACCTACCCACACAAGTGAGGTATCATTTTTATCGGGAGACTTGGGGGAACGCTGGGTGGAAGGAAATTTGTGGCTCCTCTCAGATTCCAGAACTTTCTGCCACAGAAATGTGAGGAACATGTGTTTTTTTAGCCAAATTTTGAGGTTTGCAAAGGATTCTGGGTAAGAGAACCTGGTCCGAGCCACACAATTCACCCCATCTTGGATTCCCCTAGGTCTCTAGTTTTCAGAAATGCACAGGTTTGGTAGGTTTCCCTAGGTGCCGGCTGAGCTAGAGGCCAAAATCTACAGGTAGGCACTTTGCTAAAAACAGCTCTGTTTTCTTTCAAAAATTTGGATGTGTCCACGTTGCGCTTTGGGGCGTTTCCTTTCGCGGGCGCTAGGCCTACCCACACAACTGAGGTATCATTTTTATTGGGAGACTTGGGGGAACGCTGGGTGGAAGGAAACTTGTGGCTCCTCTCAGATTCCAGAACTTTCTGCCACAAAAAAGTGAGGAACATGTGTTTTTTTAGCCAAATTTTGAGGTTTGCAAAGGATTCTGGGTAACAGCACTTGGTCCGAGTCACACAAGTCACCCCCATCTTGGATTCCCTTAGGTCTCTAGTTTTCAGAAATGCACAGGTTTGGTAGGTTTCCCTAGGTGCCGGCTGAGCTAGAGGCCAAAATCTACAGGTAGGCACTTTGCAAAAAACACCTCTGTTTTCTTTAAAAAATTTGGATGTGTCCACGTTGCGCTTTGGGGCGTTTCATGTCGCGGGCGCTAGACCTACCCACACAAGTGAGGTATCATTTTTATCGGGAGACTTGGGGGAACGCTGGGTGGAAGGAAATTTGTGGCTCCTCTCAGATTCCAGAACTTTCTGCCACAGAAATGTGAGGAACATGTGTTTTTTTAGCCAAATTTTGAGGTTTGCAAAGGATTCTGGGTAAGAGAACCTGGTCCGAGCCACACAATTCACCCCATCTTGGATTCCCCTAGGTCTCTAGTTTTCAGAAATGCACAGGTTTGGTAGGTTTCCCTAGGTGCCGGCTGAGCTAGAGGCCAAAATCTACAGGTAGGCACTTTGCACAAAACACCTCTGTTTTCTTTCAAAAATTTGGATGTGTCCACGTTGCACTTTGGGGCGTTTCATGTCGCGGGCGCTAGACCTACCCACACAAGTGAGGTATCATTTTTATCGGGAGACTTGGGGGAACGCTGGGTGGAAGGAAATTTGTGGCTCCTCTCAGATTCCAGAACTTTCTGCCACAGAAATGTGAGGAACATGTGTTTTTTTAGCCAAATTTTGAGGTTTGCAAAGGATTCTGGGTAAGAGAACCTGGTCCGAGCCACACAAGTCTCCCCATCTTGGATTCCCCTAGGTCTCTAGTTTTCAGAAATGCACAGGTTTGGTAGGTTTCCCTAGGTGCCGGCTGAGCTAGAGGCCAAAATCTACAGGTAGGCACTTTGCTAAAAACAGCTCTGTTTTCTGTGATGTGTCCACGTTGTGTTTTGGGGCATATCCTGTCGCGGGTGCTAGGCCTACCCACACAAGTGAGGTATCATTTTTATCGGGAGACTTGGGGGAACGCTGGGTGGAAGGAAATTTGTGGCTCCTCTCAGATTCCAGAACTTTCTGCTACAGAAATGTGAGGAACATGTGTTTTTTTTTTAGCCAAATTTTGAGGTTTGCAAAGGATTCTGGGTAACAGAACCTGGTCCGAGCCACAAAAGTCACCCCATCTTGGATTCCCCTAGGTCTCTAGTTTTCAGAAATGCACAGGTTTGGTAGGTTTCCCTAGGTGCCGGCTGAGCTAGAGGCCAAAATCTACAGGTAGGCACTTTGCAAAAAACACCTCTGTTTTCTTTCAAAAATTTGGATGTGTCCACGTTGCACTTTGGGGCGTTTCCTGTCGCGGGCGCTAGGCCTACCCACACAAGTGAGGTATCATTTTTATCGGGAGACTTGGGGGAACGCTGGGTGGAAGGAAATTTGTGGCTCCTCGCAGATTCCAGAACTTTCTGCCACAGAAATGTGAGGAACATGTGTTTTTTTAGCCAAATTTTGAGGTTTGCAATGGATTCTGGGTAACAGAACCTGGTCCGAGCCACACAAGTCACCCCATCTTGGATTCCCCTAGGTCTCTAGTTTTCAGAAATGCACAGGTTTGGTAGGTTTCCCTAGGTGCCGGCTGAGCTAGAGGCCAAAATCTACAGGTATGCACTTTGCAAAAAACACCTCTGTTTTCTTTCAAAAATTTGGATGTGTCCACGTTGCGCTTTGGGGCGTTTCCTGTCGCGGGCGCTAGGCCTACCCACACAAGTGAGGTATCATTTTTATCGGGAGACTTGGGGGAACGCTGGGTGCAAGGAAACTTGTGGCTCCTCTCAGATTCCAGAACTTTCTGCCACAGAAATGTGAGGAACATGTGTTTTTTTAGCCAAATTTTGAGGTTTGCAAAGGATTCTGGGTAACAGAACCTGGTCTGAGCCACACAGGTCACCCCATCTTGGATTCCCCTAGGTCTCTAGTTTTCAGAAATGCACAGGTTTGGTAGGTTTCCCTAGGTGCCGGCTGAGCTAGAGGCCAAAATCTACAGGTAGGCACTTTGCAAAAAACACCTCTGTTTTGTTTCAAAAATTTGGATGTGTCCACGTTGCGCTTTGGGGCGTTTCCTGTCGCTGGTGCTAGGCCTACCCACACAAGTGAGGTATCATTTTTATCGGGAGATTTGGGGGAACGCTGGGTGGAAGGAAATTTGTGGCTCTTCTCAGATTCCAGAACTTTCTGCCACAGAAATGTGAGGAACATGTGTTTTTTTAGCCAAATTTTGAGGCATGCAAAGGATTCTGGGTAACAGAACCTGGTCCGAGCCACACTAGTCACCCCATCTTGGATTCCCCTAGGTCTCTAGTTTTCAGAAATGCACAGGTTTGGTAGGTTTCCCTAGGTGCCGGCTGAACTAGAGGCCAAAATCTACAGGTAGGCACTTTGCTAAAAACAGCTCTGTTTTCTGTGATGTGTCCACGTTGTTTTTTGGGGCATATCCTGTCGCGGGTGCTAGGCCTACCCACACAAGTGAGGTATCATTTTTATCGGGAGACTTGGGGGAACTCTGGGTGGAAGGACATTTGTGGCTCCTCTCAGATTCCTGAACTTTCTGCCACAGAAATGTGAGGAACATGTGTTTTTTTGCCAAATTTTGAGGTTTGCAAAGGATTCTGGGTAACAGAACCTGGTCCGAGCCACACAAGTCACCCCATCTTCGATTCCCCTAGGTCTCTAGTTTTCAGAAATGCACAGGTTTGGTAGGTTTCCCTAGGTGCCGGCTGAGCTAGAGGCCAAAATCTACAGGTAGGCACTTTGCAAAAAACACCTCTGTTTTCTTTCAAAAATTTGGATGTGTCCACGTTGCGCTTTGGGGCGTTTCCTGTCGCTGGCGCTAGGCCTACCCACACAAGTGAGGTATCATTTTTATCGGGAGATTTGGGGGAACGCTGGGTGGAAGGAAATTTGTGGCTCCTCACAGATTCCAGAACTTTCTGCCACAGAAATGTGAGGAACATGTGTTTTTTTAGCAAAATGTTGAGGTTTGCAAAGGATTCTGGTAACAGAACCTGGTCCGAGCCACACTAGTCACCCCATCTTGGATTCCCCTAGGTCTCTAGTTTTCAGAAATGCACAGGTTTGGTAGGTTTCACTAGGTGCCGGCTGAGCTAGAGGCCAAAATCTACAGGTAGGCACTTTGCTAAAAACAGCTCTGTTTTCTGTGATGTGTCCACGTTGTGTTTTGGGGCATATCCTGTCGCGGGAGCTAGGCCTACCCACACAAGTGAGGTATCATTTTTATCGGGAGACTTGGGGGAACTCTGGGTGGAAGGACATTTGTGGCTCCTCTCAGATTCCAGAACTTTCTGCCACAGAAATGTGAGGAACATGTGTTTTTTTGCCAAATTTTGAGGTTTGCAAAGGATTCTGGGTAACAGAACCTGGTCCGAGCCACACAAGTCACCCCATCTTGGATTCCCCTAGGTCTCTAGTTTTCAGAAATGCACAGGTTTGGTAGGTTTCCCTAGGTGCCGGCTGAGCTAGAGGCCAAAATCTACAGGTAGGCACTTTGCAAAAAAGACCTCTGTTTTCTTTCAAAAATTTGGATGTGTCCACATTGCGCTTTGGGGCGTTTCCTATCGCGGGCGCTAGGCCTACCCACCCAAGTGAGGTATCATTTTTATCGGGAGACTCGGGGGAACGCTGGGTGGAAGGAAACCTGTGGCTCCTCTCAGATTCCAGAACTTTCTGCCACAGAAATGTGAGGAACATGTGTTTTTTTAGCTAAATTTTGAGGTTTGCAAAGGATTCTGGGTAACAGCACCTGGACCGAGCCACACAAGTCACCCCCATCTTGGATTCCCTTAGGTCTCTAGTTTTCAGAAATGCACAGGTTTGGTAGGTTTCCCTAGGTGCCGGCTGAGCTAGAGTCCAAAATCTACAGGTAGGCACTTTGCAAAAAACACCTCTGTTTTCTGTGATGTTTCCACGTTGTGTTTTGGGGCATATCCTGTCGCGGGTGCTAGGCCTACCCACACAAGTGAGGTATCATTTTTATCGGGAGACTTGGGGGAACGCTGGGTGGAAGGAAATTTGTGGCTACTCTCAGATTCCAGAACTTTCTGCCACAGAAATGTGAGGAACATGTGTTTTTTTGCCTAATTTTGAGGTTTGCAAAGGATTCTGGGTAACAGAACCTGGTCCGAGCCACACAAGTCACCCCATCTTAGATTCCCCTAGGTCTCTAGTTTTCAGAAATGCACAGGTTTGGTAGGTTTCCCTAGGTTCCGGCTGAGCTAGAGGCCAAAATCTACAGGTAGGCACTTTGCAAAAAACACCTCTGTTTTCTTTAAAAAATTTGGATGTGTCCACGTTGTGCTTTGGGGCGTTTCCTGTCGCGGGTGCTAGGCCTACCCACACAAGTGAGGTATCATTTTTATCGGGAGACTTGGGGGAACGCTGGGTGGAAGGAAACTTGTGGCTCCTCTCAGATTCCAGAACTTTCTGCCACAGAAGTGTGAGGAACATGTGTTTTTTTAGCCAAATTTTGAGGTTTGCAAAGGATTCTGGGTAACAGCACCGGGTCCGAGCCACACAAGTCACCCCCATCTTGGATTCCCTTAGGTCTCTAGTTTTCAGAAATGCACAGGTTTGGTAGGTTTCCCTAGGTGCCGGCTGAGCTAGAGGCCAAAATCTACAGGTAGGCACTTTGCAAAAAACACCTCAGTTTTCTTTCAAAAATTTGGATGTGTCCACGTTGCGCTTTGGGGCGTTTCCTGTCGCGGGCGCTAGGCCTACCCACACAAGTGAGGTATCATTTTTATCGGGAGACTTGGGGGAACGCTGGGTGGAAGGAAATTTGTGGCTCCTCTCAGATTCCAGAACTTTCTGCCACAGAAATGTGAGGAACATGTGTTTTTTTAGCCAAATTTTGAGGTGTGCAAAGGATTCTGGGTAACAGAACCTGGTCCGAGCCACACAAGTCACCCCATCTTGGATTCCCCTAGGTCTCTAGTTTTCAGAAATGCACAGGTTTGTTAGGTTTCCCTAGGTGCCGGCTGAGCTAGAGGCCAAAATCTACAGGTAGGCACTTTGCTTAAAACAGCTCTGTTTTCTGTAATGTGTCCACGTTGCACTTTGGGGCGTTTCCTGTCGCGGGCGCTAGGCCTACCCACACAAGTGAGGTATAATTTTTATCGGGAGACTTGGGGGAACGCTGGGTGGAAGGAAATTTGTGGCTCCTCTCATATTCCAGAACTTTCTGCCACAGAAAAGTGAGGAACATGTGTTTTTTTGCCAAATTTTGAGATTTGGAAAGGATTCTGGGTAACAGATCCTGGTCCGAGCCACACAAGTCACCCCATCTTGGATTCCCCTAGGTCTCTAGTTTTCAGAAATGCAGAGGTTTGGTAGGTTTCCCTAGGTGCCGGCTGAGCTAGAGGCCAAAATCTACAGGTAGGCACTTTGCAAAAAACACCTCTGTTTTCTTTAAAAAATGTGGATGTGTCCACGTTGCACTTTGGGGCGTTTCCTGTCGCGGGCGATAGGCCTACCCACACAAGTGAGGTATAATTTTTATCGGGAGACTTGGGGGAACGCTGGGTGGAAGGAAATTTGTGGCTCCTCTCAGATTCCAGAACTTTCTGCCACAGAAATGTGAGGAACATGTGTTTTTTTAGCCAAATTTTGAGGTTTGCAAAGGATTCTGGGTAACAGAACCTGGTCCGAGCCACACAAGTCACCCCATCTTGGATTCCCCTAGGTCTCTAGTTTTTAGAAATGCACAGGTTTGGTAGGTTTCCCTAGGTGCCGGCTGATCTAGAGGCCAAAATCTACAGGTAGGCACTTTGCAAAAAACACCTCTGTTTTCTTTCAAAAATTTGTATGTGTCCACGTTGCGCTTTGGGGAGTTTCCTGTCGCGGGCGCTTGGCCTACCCACACAAGTGAGGTATCATTTTTATCGGGAGACTTGGGGGAACGCTGGGTGGAAGGAAAGTTGTTGCTCCTCTCAGATTCCAGAACTTTCTGCCACAGAAATGTGAGGAACATGTGTTTTTTTATTAGCCAAATTTTGAGGTTTGCAAAGGATTCTGGGTAACAGAACCTGGTCCGAGCCACACAAGTCACCCCATCTTGGATTCCCCTAGGTCTCTAGTTTTCAGAAATGCACAGGTTTGGTAGGTTTCCCTAGGTGCCGGCTGAGCTAGAGGCCAAAATCTACAGGTAGGCACTTTGCAAAAAACACCTCTGTTTTCTTTCAAAAATTTGGATGTGTCCACGTTGCACTTTGGGGCGTTTCCTGTCGCGGGCGCTAGGCCTACCCACACAAGTGAGGTATCATTTTTATCGGGAGACGTGGGGGAACTCTGGGTGGAAGGAAATTTGTGGCTCCTCTCAGATTCCAGAACTTTCTGCCACAGAAATGTGAGGAACATGTGTTTTTTTAGCCAAATTTTGAGGTTTGCAAAGGATTCTGGGTAACAGAACCTGGTCCGAGCCACACAAGTCACCCCATCATGGATTCCCCTAGGTCTCTAGTTTTCAGAAATGCACAGGTTTGGTAGGTTTCCATAGGTGCCGGCTGAGCTAGAGGCCAAAATCTACAGGTAGGCACTTTGCAAAAAACACCTCTGTTTTCTTTCAAAAATTTGGATGTGTCCACGTTGCGCTTTGGGGCGTTTCCTGTCGCGGGCGCTAGACCTACCCACTCAAGTGAGGTATCATTTTTATTGGGAGACTTGGGGGAACGCTGGGTGGAAGGAAACTTGTGGCTCCTCTCAGATTCCAGAACTTTCTGCCACAGAAATGTGAGGAACATGTGTTTTTTTAGCCAAATTTTGAGGTTTGCAAAGGATTCTGGGTAACAGCACCTGGTCCGAGCCACACAAGTCACCCCCATCTTGGATTCCCTTAGGTCTCTAGTTTTCAGAAATGCACAGGTTTGGTAGGTTTCCCTAGGTGCCGGCTGAGCTGGAGGCCAAAATCTATAGGTAGGCACCTTGAAAAAAACACCTCTGTTTTCTTTCAAAAATTTGGATGTGTCCACGTTGCGCTTTGGGGCGTTTCCTGTCGCGGGCGCTAGGCCTACCCACACAAGTGAGGTATCATTTTTATCGGGAGACTTGGGGGAACGCTGGGTGCAAGGAAACTTGTGGCTCCTCTCAGATTCCAGAACTTTCTGCCACAGAAATGTGAGGAACATGTGTTTTTTTAGCCAAATTTTGAGGTTTGCAAAGGATTCTGGGTAACAGAACCTGGTCTGAGCCACACAAGTCACCCCATCTTGGATTCCCCTAGGTCTCTAGTTTTCAGAAATGCACAGGTTTGGTAGGTTTCCCTAGGTGCCGGCTGAGCTAGAGGCCAAAATCTACAGGTAGGCACTTTGCAAAAAACACCTCTGTTTTGTTTCAAAAATTTGGATGTGTCCACGTTGCGCTTTGGGGCGTTTCCTGTCGCTGGTGCTAGGCCTACCCACACAAGTGAGGTATCATTTTTATCGGGAGATTTGGGGGAACGCTGGGTGGAAGGAAATTTGTAGCTCTTCTCAGATTCCAGAACTTTCTGCCACAGAAATGTGAGGAACATGTGTTTTTTTAGCCAAATTTTGAGGCATGCAAAGGATTCTGGGTAACAGAACCTGGTCCGAGCCACACTAGTCACCCCATCTTGGATTCCCCTAGGTCTCTAGTTTTCAGAAATGCACAGGTTTGGTAGGTTTCCCTAGGTGCCGGCTGAACTAGAGGCCAAAATCTACAGGTAGGCACTTTGCTAAAAACAGCTCTGTTTTCTGTGATGTGTCCACGTTGTTTTTTGGGGCATATCCTGTCGCGGGTGCTAGGCCTACCCACACAAGTGAGGTATCATTTTTATCGGGAGACTTGGGGGAACTCTGGGTGGAAGGACATTTGTGGCTCCTCTCAGATTCCTGAACTTTCTGCCACAGAAATGTGAGGAACATGTGTTTTTTTGCCAAATTTTGAGGTTTGCAAAGGATTCTGGGTAACAGAACCTGGTCCGAGCCACACAAGTCACCCCATCTTCGATTCCCCTAGGTCTCTAGTTTTCAGAAATGCACAGGTTTGGTAGGTTTCCCTAGGTGCCGGCTGAGCTAGAGGCCAAAATCTACAGGTAGGCACTTTGCAAAAAACACCTCTGTTTTCTTTAAAAAATTTGGATGTGTCCACGTTGCGCTTTGGGGCGTTTCCTGTCGCTGGCGCTAGGCCTACCCACACAAGTGAGGTATCATTTTTATCGGGAGATTTGGGGGAACGCTGGGTGGAAGGAAATTTGTGGCTCCTCACAGATTCCAGAACTTTCTGCCACAGAAATGTGAGGAACATGTGTTTTTTTAGCAAAATGTTGAGGTTTGCAAAGGATTCTGGTAACAGAACCTGGTCCGAGCCACACTAGTCACCCCATCTTGGATTCCCCTAGGTCTCTAGTTTTCAGAAATGCACAGGTTTGGTAGGTTTCACTAGGTGCCGGCTGAGCTAGAGGCCAAAATCTACAGGTAGGCACTTTGCTAAAAACAGCTCTGTTTTCTGTGATGTGTCCACGTTGTGTTTTGGGGCATATCCTGTCGCGGGTGCTAGGCCTACCCACACAAGTGAGGTATCATTTTTATCGGGAGACTTGGGGGAACTCTGGGTGGAAGGACATTTGTGGCTCCTCTCAGATTCCAGAACTTTTTGCCACAGAAATGTGAGGAACATGTGTTTTTTTGCCAAATTTTGAGTTTTGCAAAGGATTCTGGGTAACAGAACCTGGTCCGAGCCACACAAGTCACCCCATCTTGGATTCCCCTAGGTCTCTAGTTTTCAGAAATGCACAGGTTTGGTAGGTTTCCCTAGGTGCCGGCTGAGCTAGAGGCCAAAATCTACAGGTAGGCACTTTGCAAAAAAGACCTCTGTTTTCTTTCAAAAATTTGGATGTGTCCACATTGCGCTTTGGGGCGTTTCCTATCGCGGGCGCTAGGCCTACCCACACAAGTGAGGTATCATTTTTATCGGGAGACTCGGGGGAACGCTGGGTGGAAGGAAACCTGTGGCTCCTCTCAGATTCCAGAACTTTCTGCCACAGAAATGTGAGGAACATGTGTTTTTTTAGCTAAATTTTGAGGTTTGCAAAGGATTCTGGGTAACAGCACCTGGACCGAGCCACACAAGTCACCCCATCTTGGATTCCCTTAGGTCTCTAGTTTTCAGAAATGCACAGGTTTGGTAGGTTTCCCTAGGTGCCGGCTGAGCTAGAGTCCAAAATCTACAGGTAGGCACTTTGCAAAAAACACCTCTGTTTTCTGTGATGTTTCCTCGTTGTGTTTTGGGGCATATCCTGTCGCGGGTGCTAGGCCTACCCACACAAGTGAGGTATCATTTTTATCGGGAGACTTGGGGGAACGCTGGGTGGAAGGAAATTTGTGGCTCCTCTCAGATTCCAGAACTTTCTGCCACAGAAATGTGAGGAACATGTGTTTTTTTAGCCAAATTTTGAGGTTTGCAAAGGATTCTGGGTAACAGAACCTGGTCTGAGCCACACAAGTCACCCCATCTTGGATTCCCCTAGGTCTCTAGTTTTCAGAAATGCACAGGTTTGGTAGGTTTCTCTAGGTGCCGGCTGAGCTAGAGGCCAAAATCTACAGGTAGGCACTTTGCAAAAAACACCTCTGTTTTCTTTCAAAAATTTGGATGTGTCCACGTTGCGCTTTGGGGCTTTTCCTGTCGCGGGCGCTAGGCCTACCCACACAAGTGAGGTATCATTTTTATCGGGAGACTTGGGGGAACGCTGGGTGGAAGGAAACTTGTGGCTCCTCTCAGATTCCAGAACTTTCTGACACAGAAATGTGAGGAACATGTGTTTTTTTAGCCAAATTTTGAGGTTTGCAAAGGATTCTGGGTAACAGCACCTGGTCCGAGTCACACAAGTCACCCCCATCTTGGATTCCCTTAGGTCTCTAGTTTTCAGAAATGCACAGGTTTGGTAGGTTTCCCTAGGTGCCGGCTGAGCTAGAGGCCAAAATCTATAGGTATGCACTTTGCTAAAAACAGCTCTGTTTTCTGTGATGTGTCCACGTTGTGTTTTGGGGCATATCCTGTCGCGGGTGCTAGGCCTACCCACACAAGTGAGGTATCATTTTTATCGGGAGACTTGGGGGAACGCTGGGTGGAAGGAAATTTGTGGCTACTCTCAGATTCCAGAACTTTCTGCCACAGAAATGTGAGGAACATGTGTTTTTTTGCCTAATTTTGAGGTTTGCAAAGGATTCTGGGTAACAGAACCTGGTCCGAGCCACACAAGTCACCCCATCTTAGATTCCCCTAGGTCTCTAGTTTTCAGAAATGCACAGGTTTGGTAGGTTTCCCTAGGTTCCGGCTGAGCTAGAGGCCAAAATCTACAGGTAGGCACTTTGCAAAAAACACCTCTGTTTTCTTTAAAAAATTTGGATGTGTCCACGTTGTGCTTTGGGGCGTTTCCTGTCGCGGGTGCTAGGCCTACCCACACAAGTGAGGTATCATTTTTATCGGGAGACTTGGGGGAACGCTGGGTTGAAGGAAACTTGTGGCTCCTCTCAGATTCCAGAACTTTCTGCCACAGAAGTGTGAGGAACATGTGTTTTTTTAGCCAAATTTTGAGGTTTGCAAAGGATTCTGGGTAACAGCACCGGGTCCGAGCCACACAAGTCACCCCCATCTTGGATTCCCTTAGGTCTCTAGCTTTCAGAAATGCACAGGTTTGGTAGGTTTCCCTAGGTGCCGGCTGAGCTAGAGGCCAAAATCTACAGGTAGGCACTTTGCAAAAAACACCTCAGTTTTCTTTCAAAAATTTGGATGTGTCCACGTTGCGCTTTGGGGCGTTTCCTGTCGCGGGCGCTAGGCCTACCCACACAAGTGAGGTATCATTTGTATCGGGAGACTTGGGGGAACGCTGGGTGGAAGGAAATTTGTGGCTCCTCTCAGATTCCAGAACTTTCTGCCACAGAAATGTGAGGAACATGTGTTTTTTTAGCCAAATTTTGAGGTGTGCAAAGGATTCTGGGTAACAGAACCTGGTCCGAGCCACACAAGTCACCCCATCTTGGATTCCCCTAGGTCTCTAGTTTTCAGAAATGCACAGGTTTGTTAGGTTTCCCTAGGTGCCGGCTGAGCTAGAGGCCAAAATCTACAGGTAGGCACTTTGCTAAAAACAGCTCTGTTTTCTGTAATGTGTCCACGTTGCACTTTGGGGCGTTTCCTGTCGCGGGCGCTAGGCCTACCCACACAAGTGAGGTATCATTTTTATCGGGAGACTTGGGGGAACGCTGGGTGGAAGGAAATTTGTGGCTCCTCTCATATTCCAGAACTTTCTGCCACAGAAAAGTGAGGAACATGTGTTTTTTTGCCAAATTTTCAGATTTGCAAAGGATTCTGGGTAACAGATCCTGGTCCGAGCCACACAAGTCACCCCATCTTGGATTCCCCTAGGTCTCTAGTTTTCAGAAATGCAGAGGATTGGTAGGTTTCCCTAGGTGCCGGCTGAGCTAGAGGCCAAAATCTACAGGTAGGCACTTTGCAAAAAACACCTCTGTTTTCTTTAAAAAATGTGGATGTGTCCACGTTGCGCTTTGGGGCGTTTCCTGTCGCGGGCGATAGGCCTACCCACACAAGTGAGGTATAATTTTTATCGGGAGACTTGGGGGAACGCTGGGTGGAAGGAAATTTGTGGCTCCTCTCAGATTCCAGAACTTTCTGCCACAGAAATGTGAGGAACATGTGTTTTTTTAGCCAAATTTTGAGGTTTGCAAAGGATTCTGGGTAACAGAACCTGGTCTGAGCCACACAAGTCACCCCATCTTGGATTCCCCTAGGTCTCTAGTTTTCAGAAATGCACAGGTTTGGTAGGTTTCTCTAGGTGCCGGCTGAGCTAGAGGCCAAAATCTACAGGTAGGCACTTTGCAAAAAACACCTCTGTTTTCTTTCAAAAATTTGGATGTGTCCACGTTGCGCTTTGGGGCTTTTCCTGTCGCGGGCGCTAGGCCTACCCACACAAGTGAGGTATCATTTTTATCGGGAGACTTGGGGGAACGCTGGGTGGAAGGAAACTTGTGGCTCCTCTCAGATTCCAGAACTTTCTGACACAGAAATGTGAGGAACATGTGTTTTTTTAGCCAAATTTTGAGGTTTGCAAAGGATTCTGGGTAACAGCACCTGGTCCGAGTCACACAAGTCACCCCCATCTTGGATTCCCTTAGGTCTCTAGTTTTCAGAAATGCACAGGTTTGGTAGGTTTCCCTAGGTGCCGGCTGAGCTAGAGGCCAAAATCTATAGGTATGCACTTTGCTAAAAACAGCTCTGTTTTCTGTGATGTGTCCACGTTGTGTTTTGGGGCATATCCTGTCGCGGGTGCTAGGCCTACCCACACAAGTGAGGTATCATTTTTATCGGGAGACTTGGGGGAACGCTGGGTGGAAGGAAATTTGTGGCTACTCTCAGATTCCAGAACTTTCTGCCACAGAAATGTGAGGAACATGTGTTTTTTTGCCTAATTTTGAGGTTTGCAAAGGATTCTGGGTAACAGAACCTGGTCCGAGCCACACAAGTCACCCCATCTTAGATTCCCCTAGGTCTCTAGTTTTCAGAAATGCACAGGTTTGGTAGGTTTCCCTAGGTTCCGGCTGAGCTAGAGGCCAAAATCTACAGGTAGGCACTTTGCAAAAAACACCTCTGTTTTCTTTAAAAAATTTGGATGTGTCCACGTTGTGCTTTGGGGCGTTTCCTGTCGCGGGTGCTAGGCCTACCCACACAAGTGAGGTATCATTTTTATCGGGAGACTTGGGGGAACGCTGGGTGGAAGGAAACTTGTGGCTCCTCTCAGATTCCAGAACTTTCTGCCACAGAAGTGTGAGGAACATGTGTTTTTTTAGCCAAATTTTGAGGTTTGCAAAGGATTCTGGGTAACAGCACCGGGTCCGAGCCACACAAGTCACCCCCATCTTGGATTCCCTTAGGTCTCTAGCTTTCAGAAATGCACAGGTTTGGTAGGTTTCCCTAGGTGCCGGCTGAGCTAGAGGCCAAAATCTACAGGTAGGCACTTTGCAAAAAACACCTCAGTTTTCTTTCAAAAATTTGGATGTGTCCACGTTGCGCTTTGGGGCGTTTCCTGTCGCGGGCGCTAGGCCTACCCACACAAGTGAGGTATCATTTGTATCGGGAGACTTGGGGGAACGCTGGGTGGAAGGAAATTTGTGGCTCCTCTCAGATTCCAGAACTTTCTGCCACAGAAATGTGAGGAACATGTGTTTTTTCAGCCAAATTTTGAGGTTTGCAAAGGATTCTGGGTAACAGAACCTGGTCCGAGCCACACAAGTCACCCCATCTTGGATTCCCCTAGGTCTCTAGTTTTCAGAAATGCACAGGTTTGGTAGGTTTCCCAAGGTGCCGGCTGAGCTAGAGGCCAAAATCTACAGGTAGGCACTTTGCTAAAAACAGCTCTGTTTTCTGTGATGTGTCCACGTTGTGTTTTGGGGCATATCCTGTTGCGGGTGCTAGGCCTACCCACACAAGTGAGGTATCATTTTTATCGGGAGACTTGGGGGAACGCTGGGTGGAAGGAAATTTGTGGCTCCTCTCAGATTCCAGAACTTTCTGCCACAGAAATGTGAGGAACATGTGTTTTTTTAGCCAAATTTTGAGGTTTGCAAAGGATTCTGGGTAACAGAACCTGGTCTGAGCCACACAAGTCACCCCATCTTGGATTCCCCTAGGTCTCCAGTTAACAGAAAGGCACAGGTTTGGTAGGTTTCCCTAGGTGCCGGCTGAGCTAGAGGCCAAAATCTACAGGTAGGCACTTTGCAAAAAACACCTCTGTTTTCTTTCAAAAATTTGTATGTGTCCACGTTGCGCTTTGGGGAGTTTCCTGTCGCGGGCGCTAGGCCTACCCACACAAGTGAGGTATTATTTTTATCGGGAGACTTGGGGGAACGCTGGGTGGAAGGAAATTTGTGGCTCCTCTCAGATTCCAGAACTTTCTGCCACAGAAATGTGAGGAACATGTGTTTTTTTAGCCAAATTTTGAGGTTTGCAAAGGATTCTGGGTAACAGAACCTGGTCCGAGCCACACAAGTCACCCCATCTTGGATTCCCCTAGGTCTCTAGTTTTCAGAAATGCACAGGTTTGGTAGGTTTCCCTAGGTGCCGGCTGAGCTAGAGGCCAAAATCTACAGGTAGGCACTTTGCTAAAAACAGCTCTGTTTTCTGTGATGTGTCCACGTTGTGTTTTGGGGCATATCCTGTAGCGGGTGCTAGGCCTACCCACACAAGTGAGGTATCATTTTTATCGGGAGACTTGGGGGAACGCTGGGTGGAAGGAAATTTGTGGCTCCTCTCAGATTCCAGAACTTTCTGCCACAGAAATGTGAGGAACATGTGTTTTTTTAGCCAAATTTTGTGGTTTGCAAAGGATTCTGGGTAACAGAACCTGGTCCGAGCCACACAAGTCACCCCATCTTGGATTCCCCTAGGTCTCTAGTTTTCAGAAATGCACAGGTTTGGTAGGTTTCCCTAGGTGCCGGCTGAGCTAGAGGCCAAAATCTACTGGTAGGCACTTTGCAAAAAACACCTCTGATTTCTTTCAAAAATTTGGATGTGTCCACGTTGCGCTTTGGGGCGTTTCCTGTCGCGGGCGCTAGGCCTACCCACACAAGTGAGGTATCATTTTTATTGGGAGACTTGGGGGAACGCTGGGTGGAAGGAAACTTGTGGCTCCTCTCAGATTCCAGAACTTTCTGCCACAGAAATGTGAGGAACATGTGTTTTTTTAGCCAAATTTTGAGGTTTGCAAAGGATTCTGGGTAACAGCACCTGGTCCGAGCCACACAAGTCACCCCCATCTTCGATTCCCTTAGGTTTCTAGTTTTCAGAAATGCACAGGTTTGGTAGGTTTCCCTAGGTGCCGGCTGAGCTAGAGGCCAAAATCTACAGGTAGGCACTTTGCAAAAAACACCTCTGTTTTCTTTCAAAAATTTGGATGTGTCCACGTTGCGCTTTGGGGCGTTTCCTGTCGCGGGCGCTAGGACTACCCACACAAGTGAGGTATCATTTTTATCGGGAGACTTGGGGGAACGCTGGGTGGAAGGAAATTTGTGGCTACTCTCAGATTCCAGAACTTTCTGCCACAGAAATGTGAGGAACATGTGTTTTTTTAGCCAAATTTTGAGGTTTGCAAAGGATTCTGGGTAACAGAACCTGGTCCGAGCCACACAAGTCACCCCATCTTGGATTCCCCTAGGTCTCTAGTTTTCAGAAATGCACAGGTTTGGTAGGTTTCCCTAGGTGCCGGCTGAGCTAGAGGCCAAAATCTACAGGTAGGCACTTTGCTAAAAACAGCTCTGTTTTCTGTGATGTGTCCACGTTGTGTTTTGGGGCATATCCTGTCGCGGGTGCTAGGCCTACCCACACAAGTGAGGTATCATTTTTATCGGGAGACTTGGGGGAACGCTGGGTGGAAGGAAATTTGTGGCTCCTCTCTGATTCCAGAACTTTCTGCCACAGAAATGTGAGGAACATGTGTTTTTTTAGCCAAATTTTGAGGTTTGCAAAGGATTCTGGGTAACAGCACCTGGTCCGAGCCACACAAGTCACCCCCATCTTGGATTCCCTTAGGTCTCTAGTTTTCAGAAATGCACAGGTTTGGTAGGTTTCCCTAGGTGCCGGCTGAGCTAGAGGCCAAAATCTACAGGTAGGCACTTTGCAAAAAACACCTCTGTTTTCTTTCAAAAATGTGGATGTGTCCACGTTGCGCTTTGGGGCGTTTCCTGTCGCGGGCGCTAGGCCTACCCACACAAGTGAGGTATCATTTTTATCGGGAGACTTGGGGGAACACTGGGTGGAAGGAAACTTGTGGCTCCTCTCAGATTCCAGAACTTTCTGCCACAGAAATGTGAGGAACATGTGTTTTTTTAGCCAAATTTTGAGGTTTGCCAAGGATTCTGGGTAACAGAACCTGGTCTGAGCCACACAAGTCACCCCATCTTGGATTCCCCTAGGTCTCTAGTTTTCAGAAATGCACAGGTTTGGTAGGTTTCCCTAGGTGCCGGCTGAGCTAGAGGCCAAAATCTACAGGTAGGCACTTTGCATAAAACACCTCTGTTTTCTTTCAAAAATTTGGATGTGTCCACGTTGCGCTTTGGGGCGTTTCCTGTCGCGGGTGCTAGGCCTACTCACACAAGTGAGGTATCATTTTTATCGGGAGACTTGGGGGAACGCTGGGTGGAAGGAAATTTGTGGCTCCTCTCAGATTCCAGAACTTTCTGCCACAGAAATGTGAGGAACATGTGTTTTTTTAGCCAAATTTTGAGGGTTGCAAAGGATTCTGGGTAACAGAACCTGGTCTGAGCCACACAAGTCACCCCATCTTGGATTCCCCTAGGTCTCTAGTTTTCAGAAATGCACAGGTTTGGTAGGTTTCCCTAGGTGCCGGCTGAGCTAGAGGCCAAAATCTACAGGTAGGCACTTTGCAAAAAACACCTCTGTTTTCTTTCAAAAATTTGGATGTGTCCACGTTGCGCTTTGGGGCGTTTCCTGTCGCGGGTGCTAGGCCTACCCACACAAGTGAGGTATCATTTTTATCGGGAGTCTTGGGGGAACGCTGGGTGGAAGGAAATTTGTGGCTCCTCTCAGATTCCAGAACTTTCTGTCACAGAAATGTGAGGAACATGTGTTTTTTTAGCCAAATTTTGAGGTTTGCAAAGGACTCTGGGTAACAGAACCTGGTCCGAGCCACACAAGTCACCCCATCTTGCATTCCCCTACGTCTCTAGTTTTCAGAAATGCACAGGTTTGGTAGGTTTCCCTAGGTGCCGGCTGAGCTAGAGGCCAAAATCTACAGGTAGGCACTTTGCAAAAAACACCTCTGTTTTCTTTCAAAAATTTGGATGTGTCCACGTTGCGCTTTGGGGCGTTTTCTGTCGCGGGTGCTAGGCCTACCCACACAAGTGAGGTATAATTTTTATCAGGAGACTTGGGGGAACGCTGGGTGGAAGGAAACTTGTGGCTCCTCTCAGATTCCAGAACTTTCTGCCACAGAAATGTGAGGAACATGTGTTTTTTTAGCCAAATTTTGAGGTTTGCAAGGGATTCTGCGTAAGAGAACCTGGTCCGAGCCACACAAGTCACCCCATCTTGGATTCCCCTAGGTCTCTAGTTTTCAGAAATCCACAGGTTTGGTAGTTTTCCCTAGTTGCCGGCTGAGCTAGAGGCCAAAATCTACAGGTAGGCACTTTGCTAAAAACAGCTCTGTTTTCTGTGATGTGTCCACGTTGTGTTTTGGGGCATATCCTGTCGCTGGTGCTAGGCCTACCCACACAAGTGAGGTATCATTTTTATCGGGAGACTTGGGGGAACGCTGGGTGGAAGGATATTTGTGGCTCCTCTCAGATTCCAGAACTTTCTGCCACAGAAATGTGAGGAACATGTGTTTTTTTGCCAAGTTTTGAGATTTGCAAAGGATTCTGGGTAACAGAACCTGGTCCGAGCCACACATGTCACCCCATCTTGGATTCCCCTAGGTCTCTAGTTTTCAGAAATGCACAGGTTTGGTAGGTTTCCCTAGGTGCCGGCTGAGCTAGAGGCCAAAATCTACAGGTAGGCACTTTGCTAAAAACAGCTCTGTTTTCTGTGATGTGTCCACGTTGTGTTTTGGGGCATATCCTGTCGCTGGTGCTAGGCCTACCCACACAAGTGAGGTATCATTTTTATCGGGAGACTTGGGGGAACGCTGGGTGGAAGGATATTTGTGGCTCCTCTCAGATTCCAGAACTTTCTGCCACAGAAATGTGAGGAACATGTGTTTTTTTGCCAAGTTTTGAGATTTGCAAAGGATTCTGGGTAACAGAACCTGGTCCGAGCCACACAAGTCACCCCATCTTGGATTCCCCAAGGTCTCTAGTTTTCAGAAATGCAGAGGTTTGGTAGGTTTCCCTAGGTGCCGGCTGAGCTAGAGGCCAAAATCTACAGGTAGGCACTTTGCAAAAAACACCTCTGTTTTCTTTAAAAAATTTGGATGTGTCCACGTTGCGCTTTGGGGCGTTTCCTGTCGCGGGCGATAGGCCTACCCACACAAGTGAGGTATAATTTTTATCGGGAGACTTGGGGGAACGCTGGGTGGAAGGAAATTTGTGGCTCCTCTCAGATTCCAGAACTTTCTGCCACAGAAATGTGAGGAACATGTGTTTTTTTAGCCAAATTTTGAGGTTTGCAAAGGATTCTGGGTAACAGAACCTGGTCCGAGCCACACAAGTCACCCCATCTTGGATTCCCCTAGGTCTCTAGTTTTCAGAAATGCACAGGTTTGGTAGGTTTCCCTAGTTGCCGGCTGAGCTAGAGGCCAAAATCTACAGGTAGGCACTTTGCTAAAAACAGCTCTGTTTTCTGTGATGTGTCCACGTTGTGTTTTGGGGCATATCCTGTCGCTGGTGCTAGGCCTACCCACACAAGTGAGGTATCATTTTTATCGGGAGACTTGGGGGAACGCTGGGTGGAAGGATATTTGTGGCTCCTCTCAGATTCCAGAACTTTCTGCCACAGAAATGTGAGGAACATGTGTTTTTTTGCCAAGTTTTGAGATTTGCAAAGGATTCTGGGTAACAGAACCTGGTCCGAGCCACACAAGTCACCCCATCTTGGATTCCCCAAGGTCTCTAGTTTTCAGAAATGCAGAGGTTTGGTAGGTTTCCCTAGGTGCCGGCTGAGCTAGAGGCCAAAATCTACAGGTAGGCACTTTGCAAAAAACACCTCTGTTTTCTTTAAAAAATTTGGATGTGTCCACGTTGCGCTTTGGGGCGTTTCCTGTCGCGGGCGATAGGCCTACCCACACAAGTGAGGTATAATTTTTATCGGGAGACTTGGGGGAACGCTGGGTGGAAGGAAATTTGTGGCTCCTCTCAGATTCCAGAACTTTCTGCCACAGAAATGTGAGGAACATGTGTTTTTTTAGCCAAATTTTGAGGTTTGCAAAGGATTCTGGGTAACAGAACCTGGTCCGAGCCACACAAGTCACCCCATCTTGGATTCCCCTATGTCTCTAGTTTTCAGAAATGCACAGGTTTGGTAGGTTTCCCTAGTTGCCGGCTGAGCTAGAGGCCAAAATCTACAGGTAGGCACTTTGCTAAAAACAGCTCTGTTTTCTGTGATGTTTCCACGTTGTGTTTTGTGGCATATCCTGTCGTTGGTGCTAGGCCTACCCACACAAGTGAGGTATCATTTTTATCGGGAGACTTGGGGTAACGCTGGGTGGAAGGAAATTTGTGGCTCCTCTCAGATTCCAGAACTTTCTGCCACTGAAATGTGAGGAACATGTGTTTTTTTGCCAAATTTTGAGATTTGCAAAGGATTCTGGGTAACAAAACCTGGTCCGAGCTACACAAGTCACCCCATCTTGGATTCCCCTAGGTCTCTAGTTTTCAGAAATGCACAGGTTTGGTAGGTTTCCCTAGGTGCCGGCTGAGCTATAGGCCAAAATCTACAGGTAGGCACTTTGCAAAAAACAGCTGTTTTCTTTCAAAAAATGGGAAGTGTCCACGTTGCGTTTTGGGGTGTTCTCTGTCGCGGCCGCTAGGCCTACCCACACAAGTGAGGTATCATTTTTATCGGGAGACTTGGGGGAACGCTGGGTGGAAGGAAATTTGTGGCTCCTCTCAGATTCCAGAACTTTCTGCCACAGAAATGTGAGGAACATGTGTTTTTTTAGCCAATTTTTGAGGTTTGCAAAGGATTCTGGGTAACAGAACCTGGTCCGAGCCACACAAGTCACCCCATCTTGGATTCCCCTAGGTCTCTAGTTTTCAGAAATGCACAGGTTTGGTAGGTTTCCCTAGGTGCCGGCTGAGCTAGAGGCCAAAATCTACAGGTAGGCACTATGCTAAAAACAGCTCTGTTTTCTGTGATGTGTCCACGTTGTGTTTTGGGGCATATCCTGTCGCGGGTGCTAGGCCTACCCACACAAGTGAGGTATCATTTTTATCGGGAGACTTGGGGGAACGCTGGGTGGAAGGAAATTTGTGGCTCCTCTCAGATTCCAGAACTTTCTGCCACAGAAATGTGAGGAACATGTGTTTTTTTAGCCAAATTTTGAGGTTTGCAAAGGATTCTGGGTAACAGAACCTGGTCCGAGCCACACAAGTCACCCAATCTTGGATTCCCCTAGGTCTCTAGTTTTCAGAAATGCACAGGTTTGGTAGGTTTCCCTAGGTGCCGGCTGAGCTAGAGGCCAAAATCTACTGGTAGGCACTTTGCAAAAAACACCTCTGTTTTCTTTCAAAAATTTGGATGTGTTCACGTTGCGCTTTGGGGCGTTTCCTGTCGCGGGCGCTAGGCCTACCCACACAAGTGAGGTATAATTTTTATTGGGAGACTTGGGGGAACGCTGGGTGGAAGGAAACTTGTGGCTCCTCTCAGATTCCAGAACTTTCTGCCACAGAAATGTGAGGAACATGTGTTTTTTTAGCCAAATTTTGAGGTTTGCAAAGGATTCTGGGTAACAGCACCTGGTCCGAGCCACACAAGTCACCCCCATCTTGGATTCCCTTAGGTCTCTAGTTTTCAGAAATGCACAGGTTTGGTAGGTTTCCCTAGGTGGCGGCTGAGCTAGAGGCCAAAATCTACAGATAGGCACTTTGCAAAAAACACCTCTGTTTTCTTTCAAAAATGTGGATGTGTCCACGTTGCGCTTTGGGGCGTTCCCTGTCGCGGGCGCTAGGCCTACCCACACAAGTGAGGTATCATTTTTAACGGGAGACTTGGGGGAACGCTGGGTGGAAGGAAACTTGTGGCTCCTCTCAGATTCCAGAACTTTCTGCCACAGAAATGTGAGGAACATGTGTTTTTTTAGCCAAATTTTGAGGTTTGCCAAGGATTCTGGGTAACAGAACCTGGTCTGAGCCACACAAGTCACCCCATCTTGGATTCCCCTAGGTCTCTAGTTTTCAGAAATGCACAGGTTTGGTAGGTTTCCCTAGGTGCCGGCTGAGCTAGAGGCCAAAATCTACAGGTAGGCACTTTGCAAAAAACACCTCTGTTTTCTTTCAAAAATTTGGATGTGTCCACGTTGCGCTTTGGGGCGTTTCCTGTCGCGGGTGCTAGGCCTACTCACACAAGTGAGGTATCATTTTTATCGGGAGACTTGGGGGAACGCTGGGTGGAAGGAAATTTGTGGCTCCTCTCAGATTCCAGAACTTTCTGCCACAGAAATGTGAGGAACATGTGTTTTTTTAGCCAAATTTTGAGGTTTGCAAAGGACTATGGGTAACAGAACCTGGTCCGAGCCACACAAGTCACCCCATCTTGCATTCCCCTAGGTCTCTAGTTTTCAGAAATGCACAGGTTTGGTAGGTTTCCCTAGGTGCCGGCTGAGCTAGAGGCCAAAATCTACAGGTAGGCACTTTGCTAAAAACAGCTCTGTTTTCTGTGATGTGTCCACGTTGTGTTTTGTGGTATATCCTGTCGCGGGTGCTAGGCCTATCCACACAAATGAGGTATCATTTTTATCGGGAGACTTGGGGGAACGCTGGGTGGAAGGAAATTTGTGGCTCCTCTCAGATTCCAGAACTTTCTGCCACAGAAATGTGAGGAACATGTGTTTTTTTGCCAAATTTTGAGGTTTGCAAAGGATTCTGGGTAACAGACCCTGGTCCAAGCCACACAAGTCACCCCATCTTGGATTCCCCTAGGTCTCTAGTATTCAGAAATGCACAGGTTTGGTAGGTTTCCCTAGGTGCCGGCTGAGCTAGAGGCCAAAATCTACAGGTAGGCACTTTGCAAAAAACACCTCTGTTTTCTTTCAAAAATTTGGATGTGTCCACGTTGCGCTTTGGGGCATTTCCTGTCGCGGGCGCTAGGCCTACCCACACAAGTGATGTATCATTTTTATTGGGAGACTTGGGGAAACGCTGGGTGGAAGGAAACTTGTGGCTCCTCTCAGATTCCAGAACTTTCTGCCACAGAAGTGTGAGGAACATGTGTTTTTTTAGCCAAATTTTGAGGTTTGCAAAGGATTCTGGGTAACAGCACCTGGTCCGAGCCACACAAGTCACCCCCATCTTGGATTCCCTTAGGTCTCTAGTTTTCAGAAATGCACAGGTTTGGTAGGTTTCCCTAGGTGCCGGCTGAGCTAGAGGCCAAAATCTACAGGTAGGCACTTTGCAAAAAACACCTCTGTTTTCTTTCAAAAATTTGGATGTGTCCACGTTGCGCTTTGGGGCGTTTCCTGTCACGGGCGCTAGGCCTACCCACACAAGTGAGGTATCATTTTTATCGGGAGACTTTGGGGAACGCTGGGTGGAAGGAAATTTGTGGCTCCTCTCAGATTCCAGAACTTTCTGCCACAGAAATGTGAGGAACATGTGTTTTTTAAGCCAAATTTTGAGGTTTGCAAAGGATTCTGGGTAACAGAACCTGGTCCGAGCCACACAAGTCACCCCATCTTGGATTCCCCTAGGTCTCTAGTTTTCAGAAATGCACAGGTTTGGTAGGTTTCCCTAGGTGCCGGCTGAGCTAGAGGCCAAAATCTACAGGTAGGCACTTTGCTAAAAACAGCTCTGTTTTCTGTAATGTGTCCACGTTGTGTTTTGGGGCATATCCTGTCGCGGGTGCTAGGCCTACCCACACAAGTGAGGTATCATTTTTATTGGGAGACTTGGGGGAACGCTGGGTGGAAGGAAACTTGTGGCTCCTCTCAGATTCCAGAACTTTCTGCCACAGAAATGTAATTAACATGTGTTTTTTTGCCAAATTTTGAGATTTGCAAAGGATTCTGGGTAACAGAACCTGGTCCGAGCCACACAAGTCACCCCATCTTGGATTCCCCTAGGTCTCCAGTTTCAGAAATGCACAGGTTTGGTAGGTTTCCCTAGGTGCCGGCTGAGCTAGAGGCCAAAATCTACAGGTAGGCACTTTGGAAAAAACAGCTCTGTTTTCTTTCAAAAAATGGGACGTGTCCACGTTGCGTTTTGGGGTGTTTTATGTCGCGGCCGCTAGGCCTACCCACACAAGTGAGGTATCATTTTTATCGGGAGACTTGGGGGAATGCTGGGTGGAAGGAAATTTGTGGCTCCTCTCAGATTCCAGAACTTTCTGCCACAGAAATGTGAGGAACATGTGTTTTTTAGCCAAATTTTGAGATTTGCAAAGGATTCTGGGTAACAGAACCTGGTCCGAGCCACACAAGTCACCCCATCTTGGATTCCCCTAGGTCTCTAGTTTTCAGAAATGCAGAGGTTTGGTAGGTTTCCCTAGGTGCCGGCTGAGCTAGAGGCCAAAATCTACAGGTAGGCACTTTGCTAAAAACAGCTCTGTTTTCTGTGATGTGTCCACGTTGTGTTTTGGGGCATATCCTGTCGCTGGTGCTAGGCCTACCCACACAAATGACATATCATTTTTATCGGGAGACTTGGGGGAACGCTGGGTGGAAGGACATTTGTGGCTCCTCTCAGATTCCAGAACTTTCTGCCACAGAAATGTGAGGAACATGTGTTTTTTTGCCAAATTTTGAGATTTGCAAAGGATTCTGGGTAACAGAACCTGGTCCGAGCCACACAAGTCACCCCATCTTGGATTCCCCTAGGTCTCTAGTTTTCAGAAATGCAGAGGTTTGGTAGGTTTCCCTAGGTGCCGGCTGAGCTAGAGGCCAAAATCTACAGGTAGGCACTTTGCAAAAAACACCTCTGTTTTCTTTAAAAAATTTGGATGTGTCCACGTTGCGCTTTGGGGCGTTTCCTGTCGCGGGCGCTACGCCTACCCACACAAGTGAGGTATCATTTTTATCGGGAGACTTGGGGGAACGCTGGGTGGAAGGAAACTTGTGGCTCCTCTCAGATTCCAGAACTTTCTGCCACAGAAATGTGAGGAACATGTGTTTTTTTAGCCAAATTTTGAGGTTTGCCAAGGATTCTGGGTAACGGAACCTGGTCTGAGCCACACAAGTCACCCCATCTTGGATTCCCCTAGGTCTCTAGTTTTCAGAAATGCACAGGTTTGGTATGTTTCCCTAGGTGCCGGCTGAGCTAGAGGCCAAAATCTACAGGTAGGTACTTTGCAAAAAACACCTCTGTTTTCTTTAAAAAATTTGGATGTGTCCACGTTGCGCTTTGGGGCGTTTCCTGTCGCGGGTGCTAGGCCTACTCACACAAGTGAGGTATCATTTTTATCGGAAGACTTGGGGGAACGCTTGGTGGAAGGAAATTTGTGGCTCCTCTCAGATTCCAGAACTTTCTGCCACAGAAATGTGAGGAACATGTGTTTTTTTAGCCAAATTTTGAGGTTTGCAAAGGACTATGGGTAACAGAACCTGGTCCGAGCCACACAAGTCACCCCATCTTGCATTCCCCTAGGTCTCTAGTTTTCAGAAATGCACAGGTTTGGTAGGTTTCCCTAGGTGCCGGCTGAGCTAGAGGCCAAAATCTACAGGTAGGCACTTCGCAAAAAACACCTCTGTCTTCTTTCAAAAATTTGGATGTGTCCACGTTGCGCTTTGGGGCGTTTCATGTCGCGGGCGCTAGGCCTACCCACACAAGTGAGGTATCATTTTTATCGGGAGACTTGGGGGAACGCTGGGTGGAAGGAAATTTGTGGCTCCTCTCAGATTCCAGAACTTTCTCCCACAGAAATGTGAGGAACATGTGTTTTTTTAGACAAATTTTGAGGTTTGCAAAGGATTCTGGGTAAGAGAAACTGGTCCGAGCCACACAAGTCACCCCATCTTGGATTCCCCTAGGTCTCTAGTTTTCAGAAATGCACAGGTTTGGTAGGTTTCCCTAGGTGCCGGCTGAGCTAGAGGCCAAAATCTACAGGTAGGCACTTTGCTAAAAACAGCTCTGTTTTCTGTGATGTGTCCACGTTGTGTTTTGTGGTATATCCTGTCGGGGGTGCTAGGCCTACCCACACAAGTGAGGTATCATTTTTATCGGGAGACTTGGGGGAACGCTGGGTGGAAGGAAATTTGTGGCTCCTCTCAGATTCCAGAACTTTCTGCCACAGAAATGTGAGGAACATGTGTTTTTTTGCCAAATTTTGAGGTTTGCAAAGGATTCTGGGTAACAGAACCTGGTCCAAGCCACACAAGTCACCCCATCTTGGATTCCCCTAGGTCTCTAGTATTCAGAAATGCACAGGTTTGGTAGGTTTCCCTAGGTGCCGGCTGAGCTAGAGGCCAAAATCTACAGGTAGGCACTTTGCAAAAACCACCTCTGTTTTCTTTCAAAAATTTGGATGTGTCCACGTTGCGCTTTGTGGCGTTTCCTGTCGCGGGCGCTAGGCCTACCCACACAAGTGATGTATCATTTTTATCGGGAGACTTGGGGGAACGCTGGGTGGAAGGAAACTTGTGGCTCCTCTCAGATTCCAGAACTTTCTGCCACAGAAGTGTGAGGAACATGTGTTTTTTTAGCCAAATTTTGAGGTTTGCAAAGGATTCTGGGTAACAGCACCTGGTCCGAGCCACACAAGTCACCCCCATCTTGGATTCCCTTAGGTCTCTAGTTTTCAGAAATGCACAGGTTTGGTAGGTTTCCCTAGGTGACGGCTGAGCTAGAGGCCAAAATCTACAGGTAGGCACTTTGCAAAAAACACCTCTGTTTTCTTTCAAAAATTTGGATGTGTCCACGTTGCGCTTTGGGGCGTTTCCTGTCGCGGGCGCTAGGCCTACCCACACAAGTGAGGTATCATTTTTATCGGGAGACTTTGGGGAACGCTGGGTGGAAGGAAATTTGTGGCTCCTCTCAGATTCCAGAACTTTCTGCCACAGAAATGTGAGGAACATGTGTTTTTTAAGCCAAATTTTGAGGTTTGCAAAGGATTCTGGGTAACAGAACCTGGTCCGAGCCACACAAGTCACCCCATCTTGGATTCCCCTAGGTCTCTAGTTTTCAGAAATGCACAGGTTTGGTAGGTTTCCCTAGGTGCCGGCTGAGCTAGAGGCCAAAATCTACAGGTTGGCACTTTGCTAAAAACAGCTCTGTTTTCTGTAATGTGTCCACGTTGTGTTTTGGGGCATATCCTGTCGCGGGTGCTAGGCCTACCCACACAAGTGAGGTATCATTTTTATCGGGAGACTTGGGGGAACGCTGGGTGGAAGGAAATTTGTGGCTCCTCTCAGATTCCAGAACTTTCTGCCACAGAAATGTAATTAACATGTGTTTTTTTGCCAAATTTTGAGATTTGCAAAGGATTCTGGGTAACAGAACCTGGTCCGAGCCACACAAGTCACCCCATCTTGGATTCCCCTAGGTCTCCAGTTTCAGAAATGCACAGGTTTGGTAGGTTTCCCTAGGTGCCGGCTGAGCTAGAGGCCAAAATCTACAGGTAGGCACTTTGGAAAAAACAGCTCTGTTTTCTTTCAAAAAATGGGACGTGTCCACGTTGCGTTTTGGGGCGTATTATGTCGCGGCCGCTAGGCCTACCCACACAAGTGAGGTATCATTTTTATCGGGAGACTTGGGGGAACGCTGGGTGGAAGGAAATTTGTGGCTCCTCTCAGATTCCAGAACTTTCTGCCACAGAAATGTGAGGAACATGTGTTTTTTAGCCAAATTTTGAGATTTGCAAAGGATTCTGGGTAACAGAACCTGGTCCGAGCCACACAAGTCACCCCATCTTGGATTCCCCTAGGTCTCTAGTTTTCAGAAATGCAGAGGTTTGGTAGGTTTCCCTAGGTGCCGGCTGAGCTAGAGGCCAAAATCTACAGGTAGGCACTTTGCTAAAAACAGCTCTGTTTTCTGTGATGTGTCCACGTTGTGTTTTGGGGCATATCCTGTCGCTGGTGCTAGGCCTACCCACACAAATGACATATCATTTTTATCGGGAGACTTGGGGGAACGCTGGGTAGAAGGAAATTTGTGTCTCCTCTCAGATTCCAGAACTTTCTGCCACAGAAATTTGAGGAACATGTGTTTTTTTGCCAAATTTTGAGATTTGCAAAGGATTCTGGGTAACAGAACCTGGTCCGAGCCACACAAGTCACCCCATCTTGGATTCCCCTAGGTCTCTAGTTTTCAGAAATGCACAGGTTTGGTAGGTTTCCCTAGGTGCCGGCTGAGCTAGAGGCCAAAATCTACAGGTAGGTACTTTGCAAAAAACACCTCTGTTTTCTTTCAAAAATTTGGATGTGTCCACGTTGCGCTTTGGGGCGTTTCCTGTCGCGGGCGCTACGCCTACCCACACAAGTGAGGTATCATTTTTATCGGGAGACTTGGGGGAACGCTGGGTGGAAGGAAACTTGTGGCTCCTCTCAGATTCCAGAAATTTCTGCCACAGAAATGTGAGGAACATGTGTTTTTTTAGCCAAATTTTGAGGTTTGCCAAGGATTCTGGGTAACGGAACCTGGTCTGAGCCACACAAGTCACCCCATCTTGGATTCCCCTAGGTCTCTAGTTTTCAGAAATGCACAGTTTTGGTAGGTTTCCCTAGGTGCCGGCTGAGCTAGAGGCCAAAATCTACAGGTAGGCACTTTGCAAAAAACACCTCTGTTTTCTTTCAAAAATTTGTATGTGTCCACGTTGCGCTTTGGGGAGTTTCCTGTCGCGGGCGCTAGGCCTACCCACACAAGTGAGGTATCATTTTTATCGGGAGACTTGGGGGAACGCTGGGTGGAAGGAAATTTGTGGCTCCTCTCAGATTCCAGAACTTTCTGCCACAGAAATGTGAGGAACATGTGTTTTTTCAGCCAAATTTTGAGGTTTGCAAAGGATTCTGGGTAACAGAACCTGGTCCGAGCCACACAAGTCACCCCATCTTGGATTCCCCTAGGTCTCTAGTTTTCAGAAATGCACAGGTTTGGTAGGTTTCCCAAGGTGCCGGCTGAGCTAGAGGCCAAAATCTACAGGTAGGCACTTTGCTAAAAACAGCTCTGTTTTCAGTGATGTGTCCACGTTGTGTTTTGGGGCATATCCTGTTGCGGGTGCTAGGCCTACCCACACAAGTGAGGTATCATTTTTATCGGGAGACTTGGGGGAACGCTGGGTGGAAGGAAATTTGTGGCTCCTCTCAGATTCCAGAACTTTCTGCCACAGAAATGTGAGGAACATGTGTTTTTTTAGCCAAATTTTGAGGTTTGCAAAGGATTCTGGGTAACAGAACCTGGTCTGAGCCACACAAGTCACCCCATCTTGGATTCCCCTAGGTCTCCAGTTAACAGAAAGGCACAGGTTTGGTAGGTTTCCCTAGGTGCCGGCTGAGCTAGAGGCCAAAATCTACAGGTAGGCACTTTGCAAAAAACACCTCTGTTTTCTTTCAAAAATTTGTATGTGTCCACGTTGCGCTTTGGGGAGTTTCCTGTCGCGGGCGCTAGGCCTACCCACACAAGTGAGGTATTATTTTTATCGGGAGACTTGGGGGAACGCTGGGTGGAAGGAAATTTGTGGCTCCTCTCAGATTCCAGAACTTTCTGCCACAGAAATGTGAGGAACATGTGTTTTTTTAGCCAAATTTTGAGGTTTGCAAAGGATTCTGGGTAACAGAACCTGGTCCGAGCCACACAAGTCACCCCATCTTGGATTCCCCTAGGTCTCTAGTTTTCAGAAATGCACAGGTTTGGTAGGTTTCCCTAGGTGCCGGCTGAGCTAGAGGCCAAAATCTACAGGTAGGCACTTTGCTAAAAACAGCTCTGTTTTCTGTGATGTGTCCACGTTGTGTTTTGGGGCATATCCTGTAGCGGGTGCTAGGCCTACCCACACAAGTGAGGTATCATTTTTATCGGGAGACTTGGGGGAACGCTGGGTGGAAGGAAATTTGTGGCTCCTCTCAGATTCCAGAACTTTCTGCCACAGAAATGTGAGGAACATGTGTTTTTTTAGCCAAATTTTGTGGTTTGCAAAGGATTCTGGGTAACAGAACCTGGTCCGAGCCACACAAGTCACCCCATCTTGGATTCCCCTAGGTCTCTAGTTTTCAGAAATGCACAGGTTTGGTAGGTTTCCCTAGGTGCCGGCTGAGCTAGAGGCCAAAATCTACTGGTAGGCACTTTGCAAAAAACACCTCTGATTTCTTTCAAAAATTTGGATGTGTCCACGTTGCGCTTTGGGGCGTTTCCTGTCGCGGGCGCTAGGCCTACCCACACAAGTGAGGTATCATTTTTATTGGGAGACTTGGGGGAACGCTGGGTGGAAGGAAACTTGTGGCTCCTCTCAGATTCCAGAACTTTCTGCCACAGAAATGTGAGGAACATGTGTTTTTTTAGCCAAATTTTGAGGTTTGCAAAGGATTCTGGGTAACAGCACCTGGTCCGAGCCACACAAGTCACCCCCATCTTCGATTCCCTTAGGTTTCTAGTTTTCAGAAATGCACAGGTTTGGTAGGTTTCCCTAGGTGCCGGCTGAGCTAGAGGCCAAAATCTACAGGTAGGCACTTTGCAAAAAACACCTCTGTTTTCTTTCAAAAATTTGGATGTGTCCACGTTGCGCTTTGGGGCGTTTCCTGTCGCGGGCGCTAGGACTACCCACACAAGTGAGGTATCATTTTTATCGGGAGACTTGGGGGAACGCTGGGTGGAAGGAAATTTGTGGCTCCTCTCAGATTCCAGAACTTTCTGCCACAGAAATGTGAGGAACATGTGTTTTTTTAGCCAAATTTTGAGGTTTGCAAAGGATTCTGGGTAACAGAACCTGGTCCGAGCCACACAAGTCACCCCATCTTGGATTCCCCTAGGTCTCTAGTTTTCAGAAATGCACAGGTTTGGTAGGTTTCCCTAGGTGCCGGCTGAGCTAGAGGCCAAAATCTACAGGTAGGCACTTTGCTAAAAACAGCTCTGTTTTCTGTGATGTGTCCACGTTGTGTTTTGGGGCATATCCTGTCGCGGGTGCTAGGCCTACCCACACAAGTGAGGTATCATTTTTATCGGGAGACTTGGGGGAACGCTGGGTGGAAGGAAATTTGTGGCTCCTCTCTGATTCCAGAACTTTCTGCCACAGAAATGTGAGGAACATGTGTTTTTTTAGCCAAATTTTGAGGTTTGCAAAGGATTCTGGGTAACAGCACCTGGTCCGAGCCACACAAGTCACCCCCATCTTGGATTCCCTTAGGTCTCTAGTTTTCAGAAATGCACAGGTTTGGTAGGTTTCCCTAGGTGCCGGCTGAGCTAGAGGCCAAAATCTACAGATAGGCACTTTGCAAAAAACACCTCTGTTTTCTTTCAAAAATGTGGATGTGTCCACGTTGCGCTTTGGGGCGTTTCCTGTCGCGGGCGCTAGGCCTACCCACACAAGTGAGGTATCATTTTTATCGGGAGACTTGGGGGAACACTGGGTGGAAGGAAACTTGTGGCTCCTCTCAGATTCCAGAACTTTCTGCCACAGAAATGTGAGGAACATGTGTTTTTTTAGCCAAATTTTGAGGTTTGCCAAGGATTCTGGGTAACAGAACCTGGTCTGAGCCACACAAGTCACCCCATCTTGGATTCCCCTAGGTCTCTAGTTTTCAGAAATGCACAGGTTTGGTAGGTTTCCCCAGGTGCCGGCTGAGCTAGAGGCCAAAATCTACAGGTAGGCACTTTGCATAAAACACCTCTGTTTTCTTTCAAAAATTTGGATGTGTCCACGTTGCGCTTTGGGGCGTTTCCTGTCGCGGGTGGTAGGCCTACTCACACAAGTGAGGTATCATTTTTATCGGGAGACTTGGGGGAACGCTGGGTGGAAGGAAATTTGTGGCTCCTCTCAGATTCCAGAACTTTCTGCCACAGAAATGTGAGGAACATGTGTTTTTTTAGCCAAATTTTGAGGGTTGCAAAGGATTCTGGGTAACAGAACCTGGTCTGAGCCACACAAGTCACCCCATCTTGGATTCCCCTAGGTCTCTAGTTTTCAGAAATGCACAGGTTTGGTAGGTTTCCCTAGGTGCCGGCTGAGCTAGAGGCCAAAATCTACAGGTAGGCACTTTGCAAAAAACACCTCTGTTTTCTTTCAAAAATTTGGATGTGTCCACGTTGCGCTTTGGGGCGTTTCCTGTCGCGGGTGCTAGGCCTACCCACACAAGTGAGGTATCATTTTTATCGGGAGTCTTGGGGGAACGCTGGGTGGAAGGAAATTTGTGGCTCCTCTCAGATTCCAGAACTTTCTGTCACAGAAATGTGAGGAACATGTGTTTTTTTAGCCAAATTTTGAGGTTTGCAAAGGACTATGGGTAACAGAACCTGGTCCGAGCCACACAAGTCACCCCATCTTGCATTCCCCTACGTCTCTAGTTTTCAGAAATGCACAGGTTTGGTAGGTTTCCCTAGGTGCCGGCTGAGCTAGAGGCCAAAATCTACAGGTAGGCACTTTGCAAAAAACACCTCTGTTTTCTTTCAAAAATTTGGATGTGTCCACGTTGCGCTTTGGGGCGTTTTCTGTCGCGGGTGCTAGGCCTACCCACACAAGTGAGGTATAATTTTTATCAGGAGACTTGGGGGAACGCTGGGTGGAAGGAAACTTGTGGCTCCTCTCAGATTCCAGAACTTTCTGCCACAGAAATGTGAGGAACATGTGTTTTTTTAGCCAAATTTTGAGGTTTGCAAGGGATTCTGCGTAAGAGAACCTGGTCCGAGCCACACAAGTCACCCCATCTTGGATTCCCCTAGGTCTCTAGTTTTCAGAAATCCACAGGTTTGGTAGTTTTCCCTAGTTGCCGGCTGAGCTAGAGGCCAAAATCTACAGGTAGGCACTTTGCTAAAAACAGCTCTGTTTTCTGTGATGTGTCCACGTTGTGTTTTGGGGCATATCCTGTCGCTGGTGCTAGGCCTACCCACACAAGTGAGGTATCATTTTTATCGGGAGACTTGGGGGAACGCTGGGTGGAAGGATATTTGTGGCTCCTCTCAGATTCCAGAACTTTCTGCCACAGAAATGTGAGGAACATGTGTTTTTTTGCCAAGTTTTGAGATTTGCAAAGGATTCTGGGTAACAGAACCTGGTCCGAGCCACACATGTCACCCCATCTTGGATTCCCCTAGGTCTCTAGTTTTCAGAAATGCACAGGTTTGGTAGGTTTCCCTAGGTGCCGGCTGAGCTAGAGGCCAAAATCTACAGGTAGGCACTTTGCTAAAAACAGCTCTGTTTTCTGTGATGTGTCCACGTTGTGTTTTGGGGCATATCCTGTCGCTGGTGCTAGGCCTACCCACACAAGTGAGGTATCATTTTTATCGGGAGACTTGGGGGAACGCTGGGTGGAAGGATATTTGTGGCTCCTCTCAGATTCCAGAACTTTCTGCCACAGAAATGTGAGGAACATGTGTTTTTTTGCCAAGTTTTGAGATTTGCAAAGGATTCTGGGTAACAGAACCTGGTCCGAGCCACACAAGTCACCCCATCTTGGATTCCCCAAGGTCTCTAGTTTTCAGAAATGCAGAGGTTTGGTAGGTTTCCCTAGGTGCCGGCTGAGCTAGAGGCCAAAATCTACAGGTAGGCACTTTGCAAAAAACACCTCTGTTTTCTTTAAAAAATTTGGATGTGTCCACGTTGCGCTTTGGGGCGTTTCCTGTCGCGGGCGATAGGCCTACCCACACAAGTGAGGTATAATTTTTATCGGGAGACTTGGGGGAACGCTGGGTGGAAGGAAATTTGTGGCTCCTCTCAGATTCCAGAACTTTCTGCCACAGAAATGTGAGGAACATGTGTTTTTTTAGCCAAATTTTGAGGTTTGCAAAGGATTCTGGGTAACAGAACCTGGTCCGAGCCACACAAGTCACCCCATCTTGGATTCCCCTAGGTCTCTAGTTTTCAGAAATGCACAGGTTTGGTAGGTTTCCCTAGTTGCCGGCTGAGCTAGAGGCCAAAATCTACAGGTAGGCACTTTGCTAAAAACAGCTCTGTTTTCTGTGATGTGTCCACGTTGTGTTTTGGGGCATATCCTGTCGCTGGTGCTAGGCCTACCCACACAAGTGAGGTATCATTTTTATCGGGAGACTTGGGGGAACGCTGGGTGGAAGGATATTTGTGGCTCCTCTCAGATTCCAGAACTTTCTGCCACAGAAATGTGAGGAACATGTGTTTTTTTGCCAAGTTTTGAGATTTGCAAAGGATTCTGGGTAACAGAACCTGGTCCGAGCCACACAAGTCACCCCATCTTGGATTCCCCAAGGTCTCTAGTTTTCAGAAATGCAGAGGTTTGGTAGGTTTCCCTAGGTGCCGGCTGAGCTAGAGGCCAAAATCTACAGGTAGGCACTTTGCAAAAAACACCTCTGTTTTCTTTAAAAAATTTGGATGTGTCCACGTTGCGCTTTGGGGCGTTTCCTGTCGCGGGCGATAGGCCTACCCACACAAGTGAGGTATAATTTTTATCGGGAGACTTGGGGGAACGCTGGGTGGAAGGAAATTTGTGGCTCCTCTCAGATTCCAGAACTTTCTGCCACAGAAATGTGAGGAACATGTGTTTTTTTAGCCAAATTTTGAGGTTTGCAAAGGATTCTGGGTAACAGAACCTGGTCCGAGCCACACAAGTCACCCCATCTTGGATTCCCCTAGGTCTCTAGTTTTCAGAAATGCACAGGTTTGGTAGGTTTCCCTAGTTGCCGGCTGAGCTAGAGGCCAAAATCTACAGGTAGGCACTTTGCTAAAAACAGCTCTGTTTTCTGTGATGTTTCCACGTTGTGTTTTGTGGCATATCCTGTCGTTGGTGCTAGGCCTACCCACACAAGTGAGGTATCATTTTTATCGGGAGACTTGGGGTAACGCTGGGTGGAAGGAAATTTGTGGCTCCTCTCAGATTCCAGAACTTTCTGCCACTGAAATGTGAGGAACATGTGTTTTTTTGCCAAATTTTGAGATTTGCAAAGGATTCTGGGTAACAAAACCTGGTCCGAGCTACACAAGTCACCCCATCTTGGATTCCCCTAGGTCTCTAGTTTTCAGAAATGCACAGGTTTGGTAGGTTTCCCTAGGTGCCGGCTGAGCTATAGGCCAAAATCTACAGGTAGGCACTTTGCAAAAAACAGCTGTTTTCTTTCAAAAAATGGGATGTGTCCACGTTGCGTTTTGGGGTGTTCTCTGTCGCGGCCGCTAGGCCTACCCACACAAGTGAGGTATCATTTTTATCGGGAGACTTGGGGGAACGCTGGGTGGAAGGAAATTTGTGGCTCCTCTCAGATTCCAGAACTTTCTGCCACAGAAATGTGAGGAACATGTGTTTTTTTAGCCAATTTTTGAGGTTTGCAAAGGATTCTGGGTAACAGAACCTGGTCCGAGCCACACAAGTCACCCCATCTTGGATTCCCCTAGGTCTCTAGTTTTCAGAAATGCACAGGTTTGGTAGGTTTCCCTAGGTGCCGGCTGAGCTAGAGGCCAAAATCTACAGGTAGGCACTATGCTAAAAACAGCTCTGTTTTCTGTGATGTGTCCACGTTGTGTTTTGGGGCATATCCTGTCGCGGGTGCTAGGCCTACCCACACAAGTGAGGTATCATTTTTATCGGGAGACTTGGGGGAACGCTGGGTGGAAGGAAATTTGTGGCTCCTCTCAGATTCCAGAACTTTCTGCCACAGAAATGTGAGGAACATGTGTTTTTTTAGCCAAATTTTGAGGTTTGCAAAGGATTCTGGGTAACAGAACCTGGTCCGAGCCACACAAGTCACCCAATCTTGGATTCCCCTAGGTCTCTAGTTTTCAGAAATGCACAGGTTTGGTAGGTTTCCCTAGGTGCCGGCTGAGCTAGAGGCCAAAATCTACTGGTAGGCACTTTGCAAAAAACACCTCTGTTTTCTTTCAAAAATTTGGATGTGTTCACGTTGCGCTTTGGGGCGTTTCCTGTCGCGGGCGCTAGGCCTACCCACACAAGTGAGGTATAATTTTTATTGGGAGACTTGGGGGAACGCTGGGTGGAAGGAAACTTGTGGCTCCTCTCAGATTCCAGAACTTTCTGCCACAGAAATGTGAGGAACATGTGTTTTTTTAGCCAAATTTTGAGGTTTGCAAAGGATTCTGGGTAACAGCACCTGGTCCGAGCCACACAAGTCACCCCCATCTTGGATTCCCTTAGGTCTCTAGTTTTCAGAAATGCACAGGTTTGGTAGGTTTCCCTAGGTGGCGGCTGAGCTAGAGGCCAAAATCTACAGATAGGCACTTTGCAAAAAACACCTCTGTTTTCTTTCAAAAATGTGGATGTGTCCACGTTGCGCTTTGGGGCGTTCCCTGTCGCGGGCGCTAGGCCTACCCACACAAGTGAGGTATCATTTTTAACGGGAGACTTGGGGGAACGCTGGGTGGAAGGAAACTTGTGGCTCCTCTCAGATTCCAGAACTTTCTGCCACAGAAATGTGAGGAACATGTGTTTTTTTAGCCAAATTTTGAGGTTTGCCAAGGATTCTGGGTAACAGAACCTGGTCTGAGCCACACAAGTCACCCCATCTTGGATTCCCCTAGGTCTCTAGTTTTCAGAAATGCACAGGTTTGGTAGGTTTCCCTAGGTGCCGGCTGAGCTAGAGGCCAAAATCTACAGGTAGGCACTTTGCAAAAAACACCTCTGTTTTCTTTCAAAAATTTGGATGTGTCCACGTTGCGCTTTGGGGCGTTTCCTGTCGCGGGTGCTAGGCCTACTCACACAAGTGAGGTATCATTTTTATCGGGAGACTTGGGGGAACGCTGGGTGGAAGGAAATTTGTGGCTCCTCTCAGATTCCAGAACTTTCTGCCACAGAAATGTGAGGAACATGTGTTTTTTTAGCCAAATTTTGAGGTTTGCAAAGGACTATGGGTAACAGAACCTGGTCCGAGCCACACAAGTCACCCCATCTTGCATTCCCCTAGGTCTCTAGTTTTCAGAAATGCACAGGTTTGGTAGGTTTCCCTAGGTGCCGGCTGAGCTAGAGGCCAAAATCTACAGGTAGGCACTTTGCTAAAAACAGCTCTGTTTTCTGTGATGTGTCCACGTTGTGTTTTGTGGTATATCCTGTCGCGGGTGCTAGGCCTATCCACACAAATGAGGTATCATTTTTATCGGGAGACTTGGGGGAACGCTGGGTGGAAGGAAATTTGTGGCTCCTCTCAGATTCCAGAACTTTCTGCCACAGAAATGTGAGGAACATGTGTTTTTTTGCCAAATTTTGAGGTTTGCAAAGGATTCTGGGTAACAGACCCTGGTCCAAGCCACACAAGTCACCCCATCTTGGATTCCCCTAGGTCTCTAGTATTCAGAAATGCACAGGTTTGGTAGGTTTCCCTAGGTGCCGGCTGAGCTAGAGGCCAAAATCTACAGGTAGGCACTTTGGAAAAAACAGCTCTGTTTTCTTTCAAAAAATGGGACGTGTCCACGTTGCGTTTTGGGGTGTTTTATGTCGCGGCCGCTAGGCCTACCCACACAAGTGAGGTATCATTTTTATCGGGAGACTTGGGGGAATGCTGGGTGGAAGGAAATTTGTGGCTCCTCTCAGATTCCAGAACTTTCTGCCACAGAAATGTGAGGAACATGTGTTTTTTAGCCAAATTTTGAGATTTGCAAAGGATTCTGGGTAACAGAACCTGGTCCGAGCCACACAAGTCACCCCATCTTGGATTCCCCTAGGTCTCTAGTTTTCAGAAATGCAGAGGTTTGGTAGGTTTCCCTAGGTGCCGGCTGAGCTAGAGGCCAAAATCTACAGGTAGGCACTTTGCTAAAAACAGCTCTGTTTTCTGTGATGTGTCCACGTTGTGTTTTGGGGCATATCCTGTCGCTGGTGCTAGGCCTACCCACACAAATGACATATCATTTTTATCGGGAGACTTGGGGGAACGCTGGGTGGAAGGACATTTGTGGCTCCTCTCAGATTCCAGAACTTTCTGCCACAGAAATGTGAGGAACATGTGTTTTTTTGCCAAATTTTGAGATTTGCAAAGGATTCTGGGTAACAGAACCTGGTCCGAGCCACACAAGTCACCCCATCTTGGATTCCCCTAGGTCTCTAGTTTTCAGAAATGCAGAGGTTTGGTAGGTTTCCCTAGGTGCCGGCTGAGCTAGAGGCCAAAATCTACAGGTAGGCACTTTGCAAAAAACACCTCTGTTTTCTTTAAAAAATTTGGATGTGTCCACGTTGCGCTTTGGGGCGTTTCCTGTCGCGGGCGCTACGCCTACCCACACAAGTGAGGTATCATTTTTATCGGGAGACTTGGGGGAACGCTGGGTGGAAGGAAACTTGTGGCTCCTCTCAGATTCCAGAACTTTCTGCCACAGAAATGTGAGGAACATGTGTTTTTTTAGCCAAATTTTGAGGTTTGCCAAGGATTCTGGGTAACGGAACCTGGTCTGAGCCACACAAGTCACCCCATCTTGGATTCCCCTAGGTCTCTAGTTTTCAGAAATGCACAGGTTTGGTAGGTTTCCCTAGGTGCCGGCTGAGCTAGAGGCCAAAATCTACAGGTAGGTACTTTGCAAAAAACACCTCTGTCTTCTTTCAAAAATTTGGATGTGTCCACGTTGCGCTTTGGGGCGTTTCATGTCGCGGGCGCTAGGCCTACCCACACAAGTGAGGTATCATTTTTATCGGGAGACTTGGGGGAACGCTGGGTGGAAGGAAATTTGTGGCTCCTCTCAGATTCCAGAACTTTCTCCCACAGAAATGTGAGGAACATGTGTTTTTTTAGCCAAATTTTGAGGTTTGCAAAGGATTCTGGGTAAGAGAACCTGGTCCGAGCCACACAAGTCACCCCATCTTGGATTCCCCTAGGTCTCTAGTTTTCAGAAATGCACAGGTTTGGTAGGTTTCCCTAGGTGCCGGCTGAGCTAGAGGCCAAAATCTACAGGTAGGCACTTTGCTAAAAACAGCTCTGTTTTCTGTGATGTGTCCACGTTGTGTTTTGTGGTATATCCTGTCGGGGGTGCTAGGCCTACCCACACAAGTGAGGTATCATTTTTATCGGGAGACTTGGGGGAACGCTGGGTGGAAGGAAATTTGTGGCTCCTCTCAGATTCCAGAACTTTCTGCCACAGAAATGTGAGGAACATGTGTTTTTTTTGCCAAATTTTGAGGTTTGCAAAGGATTCTGGGTAACAGAACCTGGTCCAAGCCACACAAGTCACCCCATCTTGGATTCCCCTAGGTCTCTAGTATTCAGAAATGCACAGGTTTGGTAGGTTTCCCTAGGTGCCGGCTGAGCTAGAGACCAAAATCTACAGGTAGGCACTTTGCAAAAACCACCTCTGTTTTCTTTCAAAAATTTGGATGTGTCCACGTTGCGCTTTGTGGCGTTTCCTGTCGCGGGCGCTAGGCCTACCCACACAAGTGATGTATCATTTTTATCGGGAGACTTGGGGGAACGCTGGGTGGAAGGAAACTTGTGGCTCCTCTCAGATTCCAGAACTTTCTGCCACAGAAGTGTGAGGAACATGTGTTTTTTTAGCCAAATTTTGAGGTTTGCAAAGGATTCTGGGTAACAGCACCTGGTCCGAGCCACACAAGTCACCCCCATCTTGGATTCCCTTAGGTCTCTAGTTTTCAGAAATGCACAGGTTTGGTAGGTTTCCCTAGGTGACGGCTGAGCTAGAGGCCAAAATCTACAGGTAGGCACTTTGCAAAAAACACCTCTGTTTTCTTTCAAAAATTTGGATGTGTCCACGTTGCGCTTTGGGGCGTTTCCTGTCGCGGGCGCTAGGCCTACCCACACAAGTGAGGTATCATTTTTATCGGGAGACTTTGGGGAACGCTGGGTGGAAGGAAATTTGTGGCTCCTCTCAGATTCCAGAACTTTCTGCCACAGAAATGTGAGGAACATGTGTTTTTTAAGCCAAATTTTGAGGTTTGCAAAGGATTCTGGGTAACAGAACCTGGTCCGAGCCACACAAGTCACCCCATCTTGGATTCCCCTAGGTCTCTAGTTTTCAGAAATGCACAGGTTTGGTAGGTTTCCCTAGGTGCCGGCTGAGCTAGAGGCCAAAATCTACAGGTTGGCACTTTGCTAAAAACAGCTCTGTTTTCTGTAATGTGTCCACGTTGTGTTTTGGGGCATATCCTGTCGCGGGTGCTAGGCCTACCCACACAAGTGAGGTATCATTTTTATCGGGAGACTTGGGGGAACGCTGGGTGGAAGGAAATTTGTGGCTCCTCTCAGATTCCAGAACTTTCTGCCACAGAAATGTAATTAACATGTGTTTTTTTGCCAAATTTTGAGATTTGCAAAGGATTCTGGGTAACAGAACCTGGTCCGAGCCACACAAGTCACCCCATCTTGGATTCCCCTAGGTCTCCAGTTTCAGAAATGCACAGGTTTGGTAGGTTTCCCTAGGTGCCGGCTGAGCTAGAGGCCAAAATCTACAGGTTGGCACTATGCTAAAAACAGCTCTGTTTTCTGTGATGTGTCCACGTTGTGTTTTGGGGCATATCCTGTCGCGGGTGCTAGGCCTACCCACACAAGTGAGGTATCATTTTTATCGGGAGACTTGGGGGAACGCTGGGTGGAAGGAAATTTGTGGCTCCTCTCAGATTCCAGAACTTTCTGCCACAGAAATGTGAGGAACATGTGTTTTTTTAGCCAAATTTTGAGGTTTGCAAAGGATTCTGGGTAACAGAACCTGGTCCGAGCCACACAAGTCACCCAATCTTGGATTCCCCTAGGTCTCTAGTTTTCAGAAATGCACAGGTTTGGTAGGTTTCCCTAGGTGCCGGCTGAGCTAGAGGCCAAAATCTACTGGTAGGCACTTTGCAAAAAACACCTCTGTTTTCTTTCAAAAATTTGGATGTGTTCACGTTGCGCTTTGGGGCGTTTCCTGTCGCGGGCGCTAGGCCTACCCACACAAGTGAGGTATAATTTTTATTGGGAGACTTGGGGGAACGCTGGGTGGAAGGAAACTTGTGGCTCCTCTCAGATTCCAGAACTTTCTGCCACAGAAATGAGGAACATGTGTTTTTTTAGCCAAATTTTGAGGTTTGCAAAGGATTCTGGGTAACAGCACCTGGTCCGAGCCACACAAGTCACCCCCATCTTGGATTCCCTTAGGTCTCTAGTTTTCAGAAATGCACAGGTTTGGTAGGTTTCCCTAGGTGGCGGCTGAGCTAGAGGCCAAAATCTACAGATAGGCACTTTGCAAAAAACACCTCTGTTTTCTTTCAAAAATGTGGATGTGTCCACGTTGCGCTTTGGGGCGTTCCCTGTCGCGGGCGCTAGGCCTACCCACACAAGTGAGGTATCATTTTTAACGGGAGACTTGGGGGAACGCTGGGTGGAAGGAAACTTGTGGCTCCTCTCAGATTCCAGAACTTTCTGCCACAGAAATGTGAGGAACATGTGTTTTTTTAGCCAAATTTTGAGGTTTGCCAAGGATTCTGGGTAACAGAACCTGGTCTGAGCCACACAAGTCACCCCATCTTGGATTCCCCTAGGTCTCTAGTTTTCAGAAATGCACAGGTTTGGTAGGTTTCCCTAGGTGCCGGCTGAGCTAGAGGCCAAAATCTACAGGTAGGCACTTTGCAAAAAACACCTCTGTTTTCTTTCAAAAATTTGGATGTGTCCACGTTGCGCTTTGGGGCGTTTCCTGTCGCGGGTGCTAGGCCTACTCACACAAGTGAGGTATCATTTTTATCGGGAGACTTGGGGGAACGCTGGGTGGAAGGAAATTTGTGGCTCCTCTCAGATTCCAGAACTTTCTGCCACAGAAATGTGAGGAACATGTGTTTTTTTAGCCAAATTTTGAGGTTTGCAAAGGACTATGGGTAACAGAACCTGGTCCGAGCCACACAAGTCACCCCATCTTGCATTCCCCTAGGTCTCTAGTTTTCAGAAATGCACAGGTTTGGTAGGTTTCCCTAGGTGCCGGCTGAGCTAGAGGCCAAAATCTACAGGTAGGCACTTTGCTAAAAACAGCTCTGTTTTCTGTGATGTGTCCACGTTGTGTTTTGTGGTATATCCTGTCGCGGGTGCTAGGCCTATCCACACAAATGAGGTATCATTTTTATCGGGAGACTTGGGGGAACGCTGGGTGGAAGGAAATTTGTGGCTCCTCTCAGATTCCAGAACTTTCTGCCACAGAAATGTGAGGAACATGTGTTTTTTTGCCAAATTTTGAGGTTTGCAAAGGATTCTGGGTAACAGACCCTGGTCCAAGCCACACAAGTCACCCCATCTTGGATTCCCCTAGGTCTCTAGTATTCAGAAATGCACAGGTTTGGTAGGTTTCCCTAGGTGCCGGCTGAGCTAGAGGCCAAAATCTACAGGTAGGCACTTTGCAAAAAACACCTCTGTTTTCTTTCAAAAATTTGGATGTGTCCACGTTGCGCTTTGGGGCATTTCCTGTCGCGGGCGCTAGGCCTACCCACACAAGTGATGTATCATTTTTATTGGGAGACTTGGGGAAACGCTGGGTGGAAGGAAACTTGTGGCTCCTCTCAGATTCCAGAACTTTCTGCCACAGAAGTGTGAGGAACATGTGTTTTTTTAGCCAAATTTTGAGGTTTGCAAAGGATTCTGGGTAACAGCACCTGGTCCGAGCCACACAAGTCACCCCCATCTTGGATTCCCTTAGGTCTCTAGTTTTCAGAAATGCACAGGTTTGGTAGGTTTCCCTAGGTGCCGGCTGAGCTAGAGGCCAAAATCTACAGGTAGGCACTTTGCAAAAAACACCTCTGTTTTCTTTCAAAAATTTGGATGTGTCCACGTTGCGCTTTGGGGCGTTTCCTGTCGCGGGCGCTAGGCCTACCCACACAAGTGAGGTATCATTTTTATCGGGAGACTTTGGGGAACGCTGGGTCGAAGGAAATTTGTGGCTCCTCTCAGATTCCAGAACTTTCTGCCACAGAAATGTGAGGAACATGTGTTTTTTAAGCCAAATTTTGAGGTTTGCAAAGGATTCTGGGTAACAGAACCTGGTCCGAGCCACACAAGTCACCCCATCTTGGATTCCCCTAGGTCTCTAGTTTTCAGAAATGCACAGGTTTGGTAGGTTTCCCTAGGTGCCGGCTGAGCTAGAGGCCAAAATCTACAGGTAGGCACTTTGCTAAAAACAGCTCTGTTTTCTGTAATGTGTCCACGTTGTGTTTTGGGGCATATCCTGTCGCGGGTGCTAGGCCTACCCACACAAGTGAGGTATCATTTTTATTGGGAGACTTGGGGGAACGCTGGGTGGAAGGAAACTTGTGGCTCCTCTCAGATTCCAGAACTTTCTGCCACAGAAATGTAATTAACATGTGTTTTTTTGCCAAATTTTGAGATTTGCAAAGGATTCTGGGTAACAGAACCTGGTCCGAGCCACACAAGTCACCCCATCTTGGATTCCCCTAGGTCTCCAGTTTCAGAAATGCACAGGTTTGGTAGGTTTCCCTAGGTGCCGGCTGAGCTAGAGGCCAAAATCTACAGGTAGGCACTTTGGAAAAAACAGCTCTGTTTTCTTTCAAAAAATGGGACGTGTCCACGTTGCGTTTTGGGGTGTTTTATGTCGCGGCCGCTAGGCCTACCCACACAAGTGAGGTATCATTTTTATCGGGAGACTTGGGGGAATGCTGGGTGGAAGGAAATTTGTGGCTCCTCTCAGATTCCAGAACTTTCTGCCACAGAAATGTGAGGAACATGTGTTTTTTAGCCAAATTTTGAGATTTGCAAAGGATTCTGGGTAACAGAACCTGGTCCGAGCCACACAAGTCACCCCATCTTGGATTCCCCTAGGTCTCTAGTTTTCAGAAATGCAGAGGTTTGGTAGGTTTCCCTAGGTGCCGGCTGAGCTAGAGGCCAAAATCTACAGGTAGGCACTTTGCTAAAAACAGCTCTGTTTTCTGTGATGTGTCCACGTTGTGTTTTGGGGCATATCCTGTCGCTGGTGCTAGGCCTACCCACACAAATGACATATCATTTTTATCGGGAGACTTGGGGGAACGCTGGGTGGAAGGACATTTGTGGCTCCTCTCAGATTCCAGAACTTTCTGCCACAGAAATGTGAGGAACATGTGTTTTTTTGCCAAATTTTGAGATTTGCAAAGGATTCTGGGTAACAGAACCTGGTCCGAGCCACACAAGTCACCCCATCTTGGATTCCCCTAGGTCTCTAGTTTTCAGAAATGCAGAGGTTTGGTAGGTTTCCCTAGGTGCCGGCTGAGCTAGAGGCCAAAATCTACAGGTAGGCACTTTGCAAAAAACACCTCTGTTTTCTTTAAAAAATTTGGATGTGTCCACGTTGCGCTTTGGGGCGTTTCCTGTCGCGGGCGCTACGCCTACCCACACAAGTGAGGTATCATTTTTATCGGGAGACTTGGGGGAACGCTGGGTGGAAGGAAACTTGTAGCTCCTCTCAGATTCCAGAACTTTCTGCCACAGAAATGTGAGGAACATGTGTTTTTTTAGCCAAATTTTGAGGTTTGCCAAGGATTCTGGGTAACGGAACCTGGTCTGAGCCACACAAGTCACCCCATCTTGGATTCCCCTAGGTCTCTAGTTTTCAGAAATGCACAGGTTTGGTAGGTTTCCCTAGGTGCCGGCTGAGCTAGAGGCCAAAATCTACAGGTAGGTACTTTGCAAAAAACACCTCTGTTTTCTTTAAAAAATTTGGATGTGTCCACGTTGCGCTTTGGGGCGTTTCCTGTCGCGGGTGCTAGGCCTACTCACACAAGTGAGGTATCATTTTTATCGGAAGACTTGGGGGAACGCTTGGTGGAAGGAAATTTGTGGCTCCTCTCAGATTCCAGAACTTTCTGCCACAGAAATGTGAGGAACATGTGTTTTTTTAGCCAAATTTTGAGGTTTGCAAAGGACTATGGGTAACAGAACCTGGTCCGAGCCACACAAGTCACCCCATCTTGCATTCCCCTAGGTCTCTAGTTTTCAGAAATGCACAGGTTTGGTAGGTTTCCCTAGGTGCCGGCTGAGCTAGAGGCCAAAATCTACAGGTAGGCACTTTGGAAAAAACAGCTCTGTTTTCTTTCAAAAAATGGGACGTGTCCACGTTGCGTTTTGGGGTGTTCTATGTCGCGGCCGCTAGGCCTACCCACACAAGTGAGGTATCATTTTTATCGGGAGACTTGGGGGAACGCTGGGTGGAAGGAAATTTGTGGCTCCTCTCAGATTCCAGAACTTTCTGCCACAGAAATGTGAGGAACATGTGTTTTTTTGCCAAATTTTGAGATTTGCAAAGGATTCTGGGTAACAGAACCTGGTCTGAGCCACACAAGTCACCCCATCTTGGATTCCCCTAGGTCTCTAGTTTTCAGAAATGCAGAGGTTTGGTAGGTTTCCCTAGGTGCCGGCTGAGCTAGAGGCCAAAATCTACAGGTAGGCACTTTGCAAAAAACACCTCTGTTTTCTTTAAAAAATGTGGATGTGTCCACGTTGCGCTTTGGGGCGTTTCCTGTCGCGGGCGCTAGGCCTACCCACACAAGTGAGGTATAATTTTTATCGGGAGACTTGGGGGAACGCTGGGTGGAAGGAAATTTGTGGCTCCTCTCAGATTCCAGAACTTTCTGCCACAGAAATGTGAGGAACATGTGTTTTTTTTGCCAAATTTTGAGGTTTGCAAAGGATTCTGAGTAACAGAACCTGGTCCGAGCCACACAAGTCACCCCATCTTGGATTCCCCTACGTCTCTAGTTTTCAGAAATGCACAGGTTTGGTAGGTTCCCCTAGTTGCCGGCTGAGCTAGAGGCCAAAATCTACAGGTAGGCACTTTGCTAAAAACAGCTCTGTTTTCTGTGATGTGTCCACGTTGTGTTTTGGGGCATATCCTGTCGCTGGTGCTAGGCCTACCCACACAAGTGACGTATCATTTTTATCGGGAGACTTGGGGGAACGCTGGGTGGAAGGAAATTTGTGGCTCCTCTCAGATTCCAGAACTTTCTGCCACAGAAATGTGAGGAACATGTGTTTTTTTGCCAAATTTTGAGATTTGCAAAGGATTCTGGGTAACAGAACCTGGTCCGAGCCACACAAGTCACCCCATCTTGGATTCCCATAGGTCTCTAGTTTCAGAAATGCACAGGTTTGGTAGGTTTCCCTAGGTGCCGGCTGAGCTAGAGGCCAAAATCTACAGGTAGGCACTTTGCAAAAAACACCTCTGTTTTCTTTCAAAAATTTGGATGTGTCCACGTTGCGCTTTGGGGCGTTTCCTGTCGCGGGCGCTAGGCCTATCCACACAAGTGAGGTATCATTTTTATCGGGAGACTTGGGGGAACGCTGGGTGGAAGGAAATTTGTGGCTCCTCTCAGATTCCAGAACTTTCTGCCACAGAAATGTGAAGAACATGTGTTTTTTTAGCCAAATTTTGAGGTTTGCAAAGGATTCTGGGTAACAGAACCTGGTCCGAACCACACAAGTCACCCCATCTTGGATTCCCCTAGGTCTCTAGTTTTCAGAAATGCACAGGTTTGGTAGGTTTCCCTAGGTGCCGGCTGAGCTAGAGGCCAAAATCTACAGGTAGGCACTTTGCAAAAAACACCTCTGTTTTCTTTCAAAAATTTGGATGTGTCCACGTTGCACTTTGGGGCGTTTCCTGTCGCGGGCGCTAGGCCTACCCACACAAGTGAGGTATCATTTTTATCGGAAGACTTGGGGGAACGCTGGGTGGAAGGAAATTCGTGGCTCCTCTCAGATTCCAGAACTTTCTGCCACAGAAATATGAGGAACATGTGTTTTTTTAGCCAAATTTTGAGGTTTGCAAAGGATTCTGGGTAACAGAACCTGGTCCGAGCCACACAAGTCACCGCATCTTGGATTCCCCTAGGTCTCTAGTTTTCAGAAATGCACAGGTTTGGTAGGTTTCCCTAGTTGCCGGCTGAGCTAGAGGCCAAAATCTACAGGTAGGCACTTTGCTAAAAACAGCTCTGTTTTCTGTGATGTGTCCACGTTGTGTTTTGGGGCATATCCTGTCGCTGGTGCTAGGCCTACCCACACAAGTGAGGTAACATTTTTATCGGGAGACTTGGGGGAACGCTGGGTGGAAGGAAATTTGTGGCTCCTCTCAGATTCCAGAACTTTCTGCCACAGAAATGTGAGGAACATGTGTTTTTTTGCCACATTTTGAGATTTACAAAGGATTCTGGGTAACAGAACCTTGTCCGAGCCACACAAGTCACCCCATCTTGGATTCCCCTAGGTCTCTAGTTTTCAGAAATGCACAGGTTTGGTAGGTTTCCCTAGGTGCCGGCTGAGCTAGAGGCCAAAATCTACAGGTAGGCACTTTGCAAAAAACACCTCTGTTTTCTTTAAAAAATGGGATGTGTCCACATTGCGTTTTGGGGTGTCCTTTGTCGCGGCCGCTAGGCCTAGCCACACAAGTGAGGTATCATTTTTAATGGGAGACTTGGGGGAACGCTGGGTGGAAGGAAATTTGTGGCTCCTCTCAGATTCCAGAACTTTCTGCCACAGAAATGTGAGGAACATGTGTTTTTTTAGCCTAATTTTGAGGTTTGCAAAGGATTCTGGGTAACAGAACCTGGTCTGAGCCACACAAGTCACCCCATCTTGGATTCCCCTAGGTCTCTAGTTTTCAGAAATGCACAGGTTTGGTAGGTTTCCCTAGGTGCCGGCTGAGCTAGAGGCCAAAATCTACAGGTAGGCACTTTGCAAAAAACACCTCTGTTTTCTTTAAAAAATTTGGATGTGTCCACGTTGCGCTTTGGGGCGTTTCCTGTCGCGGGCGCTAGGCCTACCCACACAAGTGAGGTATCATTTTTATCGGGAGACTTGGGGGAACGCTGGGTGGAAGGAAACTTGTGGCTCCTCTCAGATTCCAGAACTTTCTGCCACAGAAATGTGAGGAACATGTGTTTTTTTAGCCAAATTTTGAGGTGTGCAAAGGATTCTGGGTAACAGAACCTGGTCTGAGCCACACAAGTCACCCCATCTTGGATTCCCTTAGGTCTCTAGTTTTCAGAAATGCACAGGTTTGGTAGGTTTCCCTAGGTGCCGGCTGAGCTAGAAGCCAAAATCTACAGGTAGGCACTTTGGAAAAAACACATCTGTTTTCTTTCAAAAATTTGGATGTGTCCACGTTGCGCTTTGGGGCGTTTCCTGTCGCGGGCGCTAGGCCTACCCACACAAGTGAGGTATCATTTTTATCGGGAGACTTGGGGGAACGCTGGGTGGAAGGAAACTTGTGGCTCCTCTCAGATTCCAGAACTTTCTGCCACAGAAATGTGAGGAACATGTGTTTTTTTAGCCAAATTTTGAGGTTTGCAAAGGATTCTGGGTAACAGAACCTGGTCTGAGCCCCACAAGTCACCCCATCTTGGATTCCCTTAGGTCTCTAGTTTTCAGAAATGCACAGGTTTGGTAGGTTTCCCTAGGTGCCGGCTGAGCTAGAGGCCAAAATCTACAGGTAGGCACTTTGCAAAAAACACATCTGTTTTCTTTCAAAAATTTGGATGTGTCCACGTTGCGCTTTGGGGCGTTTCCTGACGCGGGCGCTAGGCCTACCCACACAAGTGAGGTATCATTTTTATCGGGAGATTTGGGGGAACGCTGGGTGGAAGGAAATTTGTGGCTCCTCTCAGATTCCAGAACTTTCTGCCACAGAAATGTGAGGAACATGTGTTTTTTTAGCCAAATTTTGAAGTTTGCAAAGGATTCTGGGTAACAGAACCTGGTCCGAGCCACACAAGTCACCCCATCTTGGATTCCCCTAGGTCTCTTGTTTTCAGAAATGCACAGGTTTGGTAGGTTTCCCCAGGTGCCGGCTGAGCTAGAGGCCAAAATCTACAGGTAGGCACTTTGCTAAAAACAGCTCTGTTTTCTGTGATGTGTCCACGTTGTGTTTTGGGGCATATCCTGTCGCGGGTGCTAGGCCTACCCACACAAGTGAGGTATCATTTTTATCAGGAAACTTGGGGGAACGCTGGGTGGAAGGACATTTGTGGCTCCTCTCAGATTCCAGAACTTTCTGCCACAGAAATGTGAGGAACATGTGTTTTTTTGCCAAATTTTAAGGTTTGCAAAGGATTCTGGGTAACAGAACCTGGTCCGAGCCACACAAGTCACCCCATCTTGGATTCCCCTAGGTCTCTAGTTTTCAGAAATGCACAGGTTTGGTAGGTTTCCCTAGGTGCCGGCTGAGCTAGAGGCCAAAATCTACAGGTAGGCACTTTGCAAAAAACACCTCTGTTTTCTTTCAAAAATTTGGATGTGTCCACATTGCGCTTTGGGGCATTTCCTGTCGCGGGCACTAGGCCTACCCACACAAGTGAGGTATCATTTTTATCGGGAGACTCGGGGGAACGCTGGGTGGAAGGAAGCCTGTGGCTCCTCTCAGATTCCAGAACTTTCTGCCACAGAAATGTGAGGAACATGTGTTTTTTTAGCCAAATTTTGAGGTTTGCAAAGGATTCTGGGTAACAGCACCTGGTCCGAGCCACACAAGTCACCCCCATCTTGGATTCTCTTAGGTCTCTAGTTTTCAGAAATGCACAGGTTTGGTAGGTTTCCCTAGGTGCCGGCTGAGCTAGAGGCCAAAATCTACAGGTAGGTACTTTGCAAAAAACACCTCTGTTTTCTTTCAAAAATGTGGATGTGTCCACGTTGCGCATTTTGGAGTTTCCTGTTGCGGGCGCTAGGCCTACCCACACAAGTGAGGTATCATTTTTTTCAGGAGACTTGGGGGAACGCTGGGTGGAAGGAAATTTGTGGCTCCTCTCAGATTCCAGAACTTTCTGCCACAGAAATGTGAGGAACATGTGTTTTTTTAGCCAAATTTTGAGGTTTGCAAAGGATTCTGGGTAACAGAACCTGGTCCGAGCCACACAAGTCACCCCATCTTGGATTCCCCTAGGTCTCTAGTTTTCAGAAATGCTCAGGTTTGGTAGGTTTCCCTAGGTGCCGGCTGAGCTAGAGACCAAAATCTACAGGTAGGCACTTTGCTAAAAACAGCTCTCTTTTCTGTGATGTGTCCACGTTGTGTTTTGGGGCATATCCTGTCGCGGGTGCTAGGCCTACCCACACAAGTGAGGTATCATTTTTATCGGGAGACTTGGGGGAACGCTGGGTGGAAGGAAATTTGTGGCTCCCCTCAGATTCCAGAACTTTCTGCCACAGAAATGTGAGGAACATGTGTTTTTTTTTAGCCAAATTTTGAGGTTTGCAAAGGATTCTGGGTAACAGAACCTGGTCCGTGCCACAAAAGTCACCCCATCTTGGATTCCCCTAGGTCTCTAGTTTTCAGAAATGCACAGGTTTGGTAGGTTTCCCTAGGTGCCGGCTGAGCTAGAGGCCAAAATCTACAGGTAGGCACTTTGCAAAAAACACCTCTGTTTTCTTTCAAAAATTTGGATGTGTCCACGTTGCACTTTGGGGCGTTTCCTGTCGCGGGCGCTAGGCCTACCCACACAAGTGTGGTATCATTTTTATCGGGAGACTTGGGGGAACGCTGGGTGGAAGGACATTTGTGTCTCCTCCCAGATTCCAGAACTTTCTGCCACAGAAATGAGAGGAACATGTGTTTTTTTAACCAAATTTTGAGGTTTGCAAAGGATTCTGGGTAACAGAACCTGGTCCGAGCCACACAAGTCACCCCATCTTGGATTCCCCTAGGTCTCTAGTTTTCAGAAATGCACAGGTTTGGTAGGTTTCCCTAGGTGCCGGCTGAGCTAGAGGCCAAAATCTACAGGTAGGCACTTTGCAATAAACACCTCTGTTTTCTTTCAAAAATTTGGATGTGTCCACGTTGCGCTTTGGGGCGTTTCCTGTCGCGGGCGCTAGGTCTACCCACACAAGTGAGGTATCATTTTTATTGGGAGACTTGGGGGAACGCTGGGTGGAAGGAAACTTGTGGCTCCTCTCAGATTCCAGAACTTTCTGCCACAGAAATGTGAGGAACATGTGTTTTTTTAGCCAAATTTTGAGGTTTGCAAAGGATTCTGGGTAACAGCACCTGGTCCGAGCCACACAAGTCACCCCCATCTTGGATTCCCTTAGGTCTCTAGTTTTCAGAAATGCACAGGTTTGGTAGGTTTCCCTAGGTGCCGGCTGAGCTAGAGGCCAAAATCTACAGGTAGGCACTTTGCAAAAAACACCTCTGTTTTCTTTCAAAAATTTGGATGTGTCCACATTGCGCTTTGGGGCATTTCCTGTCGCGGGCACTAGGCCTACCCACACAAGTGAGGTATAATTTTTATCGGGAGACTCGGGGGAACGCTGGGTGGAAGGAAACCTGTGGCTCCTCTCAGATTCCAGAACTTTCTGCCACAGAAATGTGAGGAACATGTGTTTTTTTAGCCAAATTTTGAGGTTTGCAAAGGATTCTGGGTAACAGCACCTGGTCCGAGCCACACAAGTCACCCCCATCTTGGATTCTCTTAGTTCTCTAGTTTTCAGAAATGCACAGGTTTGGTAGGTTTCCCTAGGTGCCGGCTGAGCTAGAGGCCAAAATCTACAGGTAGGCACTTTGCAAAAAACACCTCTGTTTTCTTTCAAAAATTTGGATGTGTCCACGTTGCGCATTGGGGAGTTTCCTGTCGCGGGCGCTAGGCCTACCCACACAAGTGAGGTATCATTTTTTTCGGGAGACTTGGGGGAACGCTGGGTGGAAGGAAATTTGTGGCTCCTCTCAGATTCCAGAACTTTCTGCCACAGAAATGTGAGGAACATGTGTTTTTTTAGCCAAATTTTGAGGTTTGCAAAGGATTCTGGGTAACAGAACCTGGTCCGAGCCACACACGTCACCCCATCTTGGATTCCCCTAGGTCTCTAGTTTTCAGAAATGCACAGGTTTGGTAGGTTTCCCTAGGTGCCGGCTGAGGTAGAGACCAAAATCTACAGGTAGGCACTTTGCTAAAAACAGCTCTCTTTTCAGTGATGTGTCCACGTTGTGTTTTGGGGCATATCCTGTCGCGGGTGCTAGGCCTACCCACACAAGTGAGGTATCATTTTTATCGGGAGACTTGGGGGAACGCTGGGTGGAAGGAAATTTGTGGCTCCTCTCAGATTCCAGAACTTTCTGCCACAGAAATGTGAGGAACATGTGTTTTTTTTTTAGCCAAATTTTGAGGTTTGCAAAGGATTCTGGGTAACAGAACCTGGTCCGTGCCACAAAAGTCACCCCATCTTGGATTCCCCTAGGTCTCTAGTTTTCAGAAATGCACAGGTTTGGTAGGTTTCCCTAGGTGCCGGCTGAGCTAGAGGCCAAAATCTACAGGTAGGCACTTTGCAAAAAACACCTCTGTTTTCTTTCAAAAATTTGGATGTGTCCACATTGCGCTTTGGGGCATTTCCTGTCGCGGGCACTAGGCCTACCCACACAAGTGAGGTATAATTTTTATCGGGAGACTCGGGGGAACGCTGGGTGGAAGGAAACCTGTGGCTCCTCTCAGATTCCAGAACTTTCTGCCACAGAAATGTGAGGAACATGTGTTTTTTTAGCCAAATTTTGAGGTTTGCAAAGGATTCTGGGTAACAGCACCTGGTCCGAGCCACACAAGTCACCCCCATCTTGGATTCTCTTAGTTCTCTAGTTTTCAGAAATGCACAGGTTTGGTAGGTTTCCCTAGGTGCCGGCTGAGCTAGAGGCCAAAATCTACAGGTAGGCACTTTGCAAAAAACACCTCTGTTTTCTTTCAAAAATTTGGATGTGTCCACGTTGCGCATTGGGGAGTTTCCTGTCGCGGGCGCTAGGCCTACCCACACAAGTGAGGTATCATTTTTTTCGGGAGACTTGGGGGAACGCTGGGTGGAAGGAAATTTGTGGCTCCTCTCAGATTCCAGAACTTTCTGCCACAGAAATGTGAGGAACATGTGTTTTTTTAGCCAAATTTTGAGGTTTGCAAAGGATTCTGGGTAACAGAACCTGGTCCGAGCCACACACGTCACCCCATCTTGGATTCCCCTAGGTCTCTAGTTTTCAGAAATGCACAGGTTTGGTAGGTTTCCCTAGGTGCCGGCTGAGGTAGAGACCAAAATCTACAGGTAGGCACTTTGCTAAAAACAGCTCTCTTTTCAGTGATGTGTCCACGTTGTGTTTTGGGGCATATCCTGTCGCGGGTGCTAGGCCTACCCACACAAGTGAGGTATCATTTTTATCGGGAGACTTGGGGGAACGCTGGGTGGAAGGAAATTTGTGGCTCCTCTCAGATTCCAGAACTTTCTGCCACAGAAATGTGAGGAACATGTGTTTTTTTTTTAGCCAAATTTTGAGGTTTGCAAAGGATTCTGGGTAACAGAACCTGGTCCGTGCCACAAAAGTCACCCCATCTTGGATTCCCCTAGGTCTCTAGTTTTCAGAAATGCACAGGTTTGGTAGGTTTCCCTAGGTGCCGGCTGAGCTAGAGGCCAAAATCTACAGGTAGGCACTTTGCAAAAAACACCTCTGTTTTCTTTCAAAAATTTGGATGTGTCCACGTTGCACTTTGGGGCGTTTCCTGTCGCGGGCGCTAGGCCTACCCACACAAGTGTGGTATCATTTTTATCGGGAGACTTGGGGGAACGCTGTGTGGAAGGACTTTTGTAGCTCCTCTCAGATTCCAGAACTTTCTGCCACAGAAATGTGAGGAACATGTGTTTTTTTAACCAAATTTTGAGGTTTGCAAAGGATTCTGGGTAACAGAACCTGGTCCGAGCCACACAAGTCACCCCATCTTGGATTCCCCTAGGTCTCTAGTTTTCAGAAATGCACAGGTTTGGTAGGATTCCCTAGGTGCCGGCTGAGCTAGAGGCCAAAATCTACAGGTAGGCACTTTGCAATAAACACCTCTGTTTTCTTTCAAAAATTTGGATGTGTCCACGTTGCGCTTTGGGGCGTTTCCTGTCGCGGGCGCTAGGCCTACCCACACAAGTGAGGTATCATTTTTATTGGGAGACTTGGGGCAATGCTGGGTGGAAGGAAACTTGTGGCTCCTCTCAGATTCCAGAACTTTCTGCCACAGAAATGTGAGGAACATGTGTTTTTTTAGCCAAATTTTGAGGTTTGCAAAGGATTCTGGGTAACAGCACCTGGTCCGAGCCACACAAGTCACCCCCATCTTGGATTCCCTTAGGTCTCTAGTTTTCAGAAATGCACAGGTTTGGTAGGTTTCCCTAGGTGCCGGCTGAGCTAGAGGCCAAAATCTACAGGTAGGCACTTTGCAAAAAACACCTCTGTTTTCTTTCAAAAATTTGGATGTGTCCACGTTGCGCTTTGGGGCGTTTCCTGTCGCGGGCGCTAGGCCTACCCACACAAGTGAGGTATCATTTTTATCGGGAGACTTGGGGGAACGCTGGGTGGAAGAAAACTTGTGGCTCCTCTCAGATTCCAGAACTTTCTGCCACAGAAATGTGAGGAACATGTGTTTTTTTAGCCAAATTTTGAGGTTTGCAAAGGATTCTGGGTAAACGAACCTGGTCTGAGCCACACAAGTCTCCCCATCTTGGATTCCCCTAGGTCTCTAGTTTTCAGAAATGCACAGGTTTGGTAGGTTTCCCTAGGTGCCGGCTGAGCTAGAGGCCAAAATCTACAGGTAGGCACTTTGCAAAAAACACCTCTGTTTTCTTTCAAAAATTTGGATGTGTCCACGTTGCGCTTTGGGGCGTTTCCTGTCGCGGGCGCTAGGCCTACCCACACAAGTGAGGTATCATTTTTATCGGGAGACTTGTGGGAACGCTGGGTGGAAGGAAATTTGTGGCTCCCCTCAGATTCCAGAACTTTCTGCCACAGAAATGTGAGGAACATGTGTTTTTTTAGCCAAATTTTGAGGTTTGCAAAGGACTCTGGGTAACAGAACCTGGTCCGAGCCACACAAGTCACCCCATCTTGCATTCCCCTAGGTCTCTAGTTTTCAGAAATGCACAGGTTTGGTAGGTTTCCCTAGGTGCGGCTGAGCTAGAGGCCAAAATCTACAGGTAGGCACTTTGCAAAAAACACCTCTGTTTTCTTTCAAAAATTTGGATGTGTCCACGTTGCGCTTTGGGGCGTTTCCTGTCGCGGGCGCTAGGCCTACCCACACAAGTGAGGTATCATTTTTATCGGGAGACTTGGGGGAACGCTGGGTGGAAGAAAACCTGTGGCTCCTCTCAGATTCCAGAACTTTCTGCCACAGAAATGTGAGGAACATGTGTTTTTTAAGCCAAATTTTGAGGTTTGCAAAGGATTCTGGGTAACAGCACCTGGTCCGAGCCACACAAGTCACCCCATCTTGGATTCCCTTAGGTCTCTAGTTTTCAGAAATGCACAGGTTTGGTAGGTTTCCCCAGGTGCCGGCTGAGCTAGAGGCCAAAATCTACAGGTAGGCACTTTGCAAAAAACACCTCTGTTTTCTTTCAAAAATTTGGATGTGTCCACGTTGCACTTTGGGGCGTTTCATGTCGCGGGCGCTAGGCCTACCCACACAAGTGAGGTATCATTTTTTTCGGGAGACTTGGGGGAACGCTGGGTGGAAGGAAATTTGTGGCTCCTCTCAGATTCCAGAACTTTCTGCCACAGAAATGTGAGGAACATGTGTTTTTTTAGCCAAATTTTGAGATTTGCAAAGGATTCTGGGAAACAGAACCTGGTCCGAGCCTCACAAGTCACCCCATCTTGGATTCCCCTAGGTCTCTAGTTTCAGAGATGCACAGGTTTGGTAGGTTTCCCTAGGTGCCGGCTGAGCTAGAGGCCAAAATCTACAGGTAGGCACTTTGCTAAAAACAGCTCTGTTTTCTGTGATGTGTCCACGTTGTGTTTTGGGGCATATCCTGTCGCGGGTGCTAGGCCTACCCACACAAGTGAGGTATCATTTTTATTGGGAGACTTGGGGGAACGCTGGGTGGAAGAAAATTTGTGGCTCCTCTCAGATTCCCGAACTTTCTGCCACAGAAATATGAGGAACATGTGTTTTTTTGCCAAATTTTGAGGTTTGCAAAGGTTTCTGGGTAACAGAACCTGGTCCGAGCCACACAAGTCACCCCATCTTGGATTCCCATAGGTCTCTAGTTTTCAGAAATGCACAGGTTTGGTAGGTTTCCCTAGGTGCCGGCTGAGCTAGAGGCCAAAATCTACAGGTAGGCACTTTGCAAAAAACACCTCTGTTTCTTTCAAAAATTTGGATGTGTCCACGTCGCGCTTTGGGGCGTTTCCTGTCGCGGGCGCTAGGCCTACCCACACAAGTGAGGTATCATTTTTATCGGGAGACTTGGAGGAACGCTGGGTGGAAGGAAATTTGTGGCTCCTCTCAGATTCCAGAACTTTCTGCCACAGAAGTGTGAGGAACATGTGTTTTTTAAGCCAAATTTTGAGGTTTGCAAAGGATTCTGGGTAACAGCACCTGGTCCGAGCCACACAAGTCACCCCCATCTTGGATTCCCTTAGGTCTCTAGTTTTCAGAAATGCACAGGTTTGGTAGGTTTCCCCAGGTGCCGGCTGAGCTAGAGGCCAAAATCTACAGGTAGGCACTTTGCAAAAAACACCTCTGTTTTCTTTCAAAAATTTGGATGTGTCCACGTTGCGCTTTGGGGCGTTTCATGTCGCGGGCGCTAGGCCTACCCACACAAGTGAGGTATCATTTTTATTGGGAGACTTGGGGCAATGCTGGGTGGAAGGAAACTTGTGGCTCCTCTCAGATTCCAGAACTTTCTGCCACAGAAATGTGAGGAACATGTGTTTTTTTAGCCAAATTTTGAGGTTTGCAAAGGATTCTGGGTAACAGCACCTGGTCCGAGCCACACAAGTCACCCCCATCTTGGATTCCCTTAGGTCTCTAGTTTTCAGAAATGCACAGGTTTGGTAGGTTTCCCTAGGTGCCGGCTGAGCTAGAGGCCAAAATCTACAGGTAGGCACTTTGCAAAAAACACCTCTGTTTTCTTTCAAAAATTTGGATGTGTCCACGTTGCGCTTTGGGGCGTTTCCTGTCGCGGGCGCTAGGCCTACCCACACAAGTGAGGTATCATTTTTATCGGGAGACTTGGGGGAACGCTGGGTGGAAGAAAACTTGTGGCTCCTCTCAGATTCCAGAACTTTCTGCCACAGAAATGTGAGGAACATGTGTTTTTTTAGCAAAATTTTGAGGTTTGCAAAGGATTCTGGGTAAACGAACCTGGTCTGAGCCACACAAGTCACCCCATCTTGGATTCCCCTAGGTCTCTAGTTTTCAGAAATGCACAGGTTTGGTAGGTTTCCCTAGGTGCCGGCTGAGCTAGAGGCCAAAATCTACAGGTAGGCACTTTGCAAAAAACACCTCTGTTTTCTTTCAAAAATTTGGATGTGTCCACGTTGCGCTTTGGGGCGTTTCCTGTCGCGGGCGCTAGGCCTACCCACACAAGTGAGGTATCATTTTTATCGGGAGACTTGGGGGAACGCTGGGTGGAAGAAAACCTGTGGCTCCTCTCAGATTCCAGAACTTTCTGCCACAGAAATGTGAGGAACATGTGTTTTTTAAGCCAAATTTTGAGGTTTGCAAAGGATTCTGGGTAACAGCACCTGGTCCGAGCCACACAAGTCACCCCATCTTGGATTCCCTTAGGTCTCTAGTTTTCAGAAATGCACAGGTTTGGTAGGTTTCCCCAGGTGCCGGCTGAGCTAGAGGCCAAAATCTACAGGTAGGCACTTTGCAAAAAACACCTCTGTTTTCTTTCAAAAATTTGGATGTGTCCACGTTGCACTTTGGGGCATTTCATGTCGCGGGCGCTAGGCCTACCCACACAAGTGAGGTATCATTTTTTTCGGGAGACTTGGGGGAACGCTGGGTGGAAGGAAATTTGTGGCTCCTCTCAGATTCCAGAACTTTCTGCCACAGAAATGTGAGGAACATGTGTTTTTTTTAGCCAAATTTTGAGATTTGCAAAGGATTCTGGGTAACAGAACCTGGACCGAGCCACACAAGTCACCCCATCTTGGATTCCCCTAGGTCTCTAGTTTCAGAGATGCACAGGTTTTGTAGGTTTCCCTAGGTGCCGGCTGAGCTAGAGGCCAAAATCTACAGGTAGGCACTTTGCTAAAAACAGCTCTGTTTTCTGTGATGTGTCCACGTTGTGTTTTGGGGCATATCCTGTCGCGGGTGCTAGGCCTACCCACACAAGTGAGGTATCATTTTTATCGGGAGACTTGGGGGAACGCTGGGTGGAAGGAAATTTGTGGCTCCTCTCAGATTCCAGAACTTTCTGCCACAGAAATATGAGGAACATGTGTTTTTTTGCCAAATTTTGAGGTTTGCAAAGGATTCTGGGTAACAGAACCTGGTCCGAGCCACACAAGTCACCCCATCTTGGATTCCCCTAGGTCTCTAGTTTTCAGAAATGCACAGGTTTGGTAGGTTTCCCTAGGTGCCGGCTGAGCTAGAGGCCAAAATCTACAGGTAGGCACTTTGCAAAAAACACCTCTGTTTCTTTCAAAAATTTGGATGTGTCCACGTTGCGCTTTGGGGCGTTTCCTGTCGCGGGCGCTAGGCCTACCCACACAAGTGAGGTATCATTTTTATCGGGAGACTTGGAGGAACGCTGGGTGGAAGGAAACTTGTGGCTCCTCTCAGATTCCAGAATTTTCTGCCACAGAAGTGTGAGGAACATGTGTTTTTTTAGCCAAATTTTGAGGTTTGCAAAGGATTCTGGGTAACAGCACCTGGTCCGAGCCACACAAGTCACCCCCATCTTCGATTCCCTTAGGTTTCTAGTTTTCAGAAATGCACAGGTTTGGTAGGTTTCCCTAGGTGCCGGCTGAGCTAGAGGCCAAAATCTACAGGTAGGCACTTTGCAAAAAACACCTCTGTTTTCTTTCAAAAATTTGTATGTGTCCATGTTGCGCTTTGGGGCGTTTCCTGTCGCGGGCGCTAGGCCTACCCACACAAGTGAGGTATCATTTTTATCGGGAGACTTGGGGGAACGCTGGGTGGAAGGAAATTTGTGGCTCCTCTCAGATTCCAGAACTTTCTGCCACAGAAATGTGAGGAACATGTGTTTTTTTAGCCAAATTTTGAGATTTGCAAAGGATTCTGGGTAACAGAACCTGGTCCGAGCCACACAAGTCACCCCATCTTGGATTCCCCTAGGTCTCTAGTTTCAGAGATGCACAGGTTTGGTAGGTTTCCCTAGGTGCCGGCTGAGCTAGAGGCCAAAATCTACAGGTAGGCACCTTGGAAAAAACTGCTATGTTTTCTTTCAAAAAATGGGACGTGTCCACGTTGCGTTTTGGGGTGTTCTCTGTCGCGGCCGCTAGGCCTACCCACACAAGTGAGGTATCATTTTTATCGGGAGACTTTGGGGAACGCTGGGTGGAAGGAAATTTGTGGCTCCTCTCAGATTCCAGAACTTTCTGCCACAGAAATGTGAGGAACATGTGTTTTTTTGCCAAATTTTGAGATTTGCAAAGGATTCTGGGTAACAGAACTTGGTCCGAGCCACACAAGTCACCCCATCTTGGATTCCCCTAGGTCTCTAGTTTTCAGAAATGCAGAGGTTTGGTAGGTTTCCCTAGGTGCCGGCTGAGCTAGAGGCCAAAATCTACAGGTAGGCACTTTGCAAAAAACACCTCTGTTTTCTTTAAAAAATGTGGATGTGTCCACGTTGAGCTTTGGGGCGTTTCCTGTCGCGGGCGCTAGGCCTACCCACACAAGTGAGGTATAATTTTTATCAGGAGACTTGGGGGAACGCTGGGTGGAAGGAAATTTGTGGCTCCTCTCAGATTCCAGAACTTTCTGCCACAGAAATGTGAGTAACATGTGTTTTTTTAGCCAATTTTTGAGGTTTGCAAAGGATTCTGGGTAACAGAACCTGGTCCGAGCCACACAAGTCACCCCATCTTGGATTCCCCTAGGTCTCTAGTTTTCAGAAATGCACAGGTTTGGTAGGTTTCCCTAGTTGCCGGCTGAGCTAGAGGCCAAAATCTACAGGTAGGCACTTTGCTAAAAACAGCTCTGTTTTCTGTGATGTGTCCACGTTGTGTTTTGGGGCATATCCTGTCGCTGGTGCTATGCCTACCCACACAAGTGAGGTATCATTTTTATCGGGAGACTTGGGGGAACGCTGGGTGGAAGGAAATTTGTGGCTCCTCTCAGATTCCAGAACTTTCTGCCACAGAAATGTGAGGAACATGTGTTTTTTTTGCCAAATTTTGAGATTTGCAAAGGATTCTGGGTAACAGAACCTGGTCCGAGCAACACAAGTCACCCCATCTTGGATTCCCCTAGGTCTCTAGTTTTCAGAAATGCACAGGTGTGGTAGGTTTCCCTAGGTGCCGGCTGAGCTAGAGGCCAAAATCTACAGGTAGGCACTTTGCAAAAAACACCTCTGTTTTCTTTCAAAAATTTGGATGTGTCCACGTTGCGCTTTGGGGCGTTTCCTGTCGCGGGCGCTAGGCCTACCCACACAAGTGAGGTATCATTTTTATCGGGAGACTTTGGGGAACGCTGGGTGGAAGGAAATTTGTGGCTCCTCTCAGATTCCAGAACTTTCTGCCACAGAAATGTGAGTAACATGTGTTTTTTTAGCCAATTTTTGAGGTTTGCAAAGGATTCTGGGTAACAGAACCTGGTCCGAGCCACACAAGTCACCCCATCTTGGATTCCCCTAGGTCTCTAGTTTTCAGAAATGCACAGGTTTGGTAGGTTTCCCTAGTTGCCGGCTGAGCTAGAGGCCAAAATCTACAGGTAGGCACTTTGCTAAAAACAGCTCTGTTTTCTGTGATGTGTCCACGTTGTGTTTTGGGGCATATCCTGTCGCTGGTGCTAGGCCTACCCACACAAGTGAGGTATCATTTTTATCGGGAGACTTGGGGGAACGCTGGGTGGAAGGAAATTTGTGGCTCCTCTCAGATTCCAGAACTTTCTGCCACAGAAATGTGAGGAACATGTGTTTTTTTAGCCAAATTTTGAGATTTGCAAAGGATTCTGGGAAACAGAACCTGGTCCGAGCCTCACAAGTCACCCCATCTTGGATTCCCCTAGGTCTCTAGTTTCAGAGATGCACAGGTTTGGTAGGTTTCCCTAGGTGCCGGCTGAGCTAGAGGCCAAAATCTACAGGTAGGCACTTTGCTAAAAACAGCTCTGTTTTCTGTGATGTGTCCACGTTGTGTTTTGGGGCATATCCTGTCGCGGGTGCTAGGCCTACCCACACAAGTGAGGTATCATTTTTATTGGGAGACTTGGGGGAACGCTGGGTGGAAGAAAATTTGTGGCTCCTCTCAGATTCCCGAACTTTCTGCCACAGAAATATGAGGAACATGTGTTTTTTTGCCAAATTTTGAGGTTTGCAAAGGATTCTGGGTAACAGAACCTGGTCCGAGCCACACAAGTCACCCCATCTTGGATTCCCATAGGTCTCTAGTTTTCAGAAATGCACAGGTTTGGTAGGTTTCCCTAGGTGCCGGCTGAGCTAGAGGCCAAAATCTACAGGTAGGCACTTTGCAAAAAACACCTCTGTTTCTTTCAAAAATTTGGATGTGTCCACGTCGCGCTTTGGGGCGTTTCCTGTCGCGGGCGCTAGGCCTACCCACACAAGTGAGGTATCATTTTTATCGGGAGACTTGGAGGAACGCTGGGTGGAAGGAAATTTGTGGCTCCTCTCAGATTCCAGAACTTTCTGCCACAGAAGTGTGAGGAACATGTGTTTTTTAAGCCAAATTTTGAGGTTTGCAAACGATTCTGGGTAACAGCACCTGGTCCGAGCCACACAAGTCACCCCCATCTTGGATTCCCTTAGGTCTCTAGTTTTCAGAAATGCACAGGTTTGGTAGGTTTCCCCAGGTGCCGGCTGAGCTAGAGGCCAAAATCTACAGGTAGGCACTTTGCAAAAAACACCTCTGTTTTCTTTCAAAAATTTGGATGTGTCCACGTTGCGCTTTGGGGCGTTTCATGTCGCGGGCGCTAGGCCTACCCACACAAGTGAGGTATCATTTTTATTGGGAGACTTGGGGCAATGCTGGGTGGAAGGAAACTTGTGGCTCCTCTCAGATTCCAGAACTTTCTGCCACAGAAATGTGAGGAACATGTGTTTTTTTAGCCAAATTTTGAGGTTTGCAAAGGATTCTGGGTAACAGCACCTGGTCCGAGCCACACAAGTCACCCCCATCTTGGATTCCCTTAGGTCTCTAGTTTTCAGAAATGCACAGGTTTGGTAGGTTTCCCTAGGTGCCGGCTGAGCTAGAGGCCAAAATCTACAGGTAGGCACTTTGCAAAAAACACCTCTGTTTCTTTCAAAAATTTGGATGTGTCCACGTTGCGCTTTGGGGCGTTTCCTGTCGCGGGCGCTAGGCCTACCCACACAAGTGAGGTATCATTTTTATCGGGAGACTTGGAGGAACGCTGGGTGGAAGGAAACTTGTGGCTCCTCTCAGATTCCAGAATTTTCTGCCACAGAAGTGTGAGGAACATGTGTTTTTTTAGCCAAATTTTGAGGTTTGCAAAGGATTCTGGGTAACAGCACCTGGTCCGAGCCACACAAGTCACCCCCATCTTCGATTCCCTTAGGTTTCTAGTTTTCAGAAATGCACAGGTTTGGTAGGTTTCCCTAGGTGCCGGCTGAGCTAGAGGCCAAAATCTACAGGTAGGCACTTTGCAAAAAACACCTCTGTTTTCTTTCAAAAATTTGTATGTGTCCATGTTGCGCTTTGGGGCGTTTCCTGTCGCGGGCGCTAGGCCTACCCACACAAGTGAGGTATCATTTTTATCGGGAGACTTGGGGGAACGCTGGGTGGAAGGAAATTTGTGGCTCCTCTCAGATTCCAGAACTTTCTGCCACAGAAATGTGAGGAACATGTGTTTTTTTAGCCAAATTTTGAGATTTGCAAAGGATTCTGGGAAACAGAACCTGGTCCGAGCCTCACAAGTCACCCCATCTTGGATTCCCCTAGGTCTCTAGTTTCAGAGATGCACAGGTTTGGTAGGTTTCCCTAGGTGCCGGCTGAGCTAGAGGCCAAAATCTACAGGTAGGCACTTTGCTAAAAACAGCTCTGTTTTCTGTGATGTGTCCACGTTGTGTTTTGGGGCATATCCTGTCGCGGGTGCTAGGCCTACCCACACAAGTGAGGTATCATTTTTATTGGGAGACTTGGGGGAACGCTGGGTGGAAGAAAATTTGTGGCTCCTCTCAGATTCCCGAACTTTCTGCCACAGAAATATGAGGAACATGTGTTTTTTTGCCAAATTTTGAGGTTTGCAAAGGATTCTGGGTAACAGAACCTGGTCCGAGCCACACAAGTCACCCCATCTTGGATTCCCATAGGTCTCTAGTTTTCAGAAATGCACAGGTTTGGTAGGTTTCCCTAGGTGCCGGCTGAGCTAGAGGCCAAAATCTACAGGTAGGCACTTTGCAAAAAACACCTCTGTTTCTTTCAAAAATTTGGATGTGTCCACGTCGCGCTTTGGGGCGTTTCCTGTCGCGGGCGCTAGGCCTACCCACACAAGTGAGGTATCATTTTTATCGGGAGACTTGGAGGAACGCTGGGTGGAAGGAAATTTGTGGCTCCTCTCAGATTCCAGAACTTTCTGCCACAGAAGTGTGAGGAACATGTGTTTTTTAAGCCAAATTTTGAGGTTTGCAAACGATTCTGGGTAACAGCACCTGGTCCGAGCCACACAAGTCACCCCCATCTTGGATTCCCTTAGGTCTCTAGTTTTCAGAAATGCACAGGTTTGGTAGGTTTCCCCAGGTGCCGGCTGAGCTAGAGGCCAAAATCTACAGGTAGGCACTTTGCAAAAAACACCTCTGTTTTCTTTCAAAAATTTGGATGTGTCCACGTTGCGCTTTGGGGCGTTTCATGTCGCGGGCGCTAGGCCTACCCACACAAGTGAGGTATCATTTTTATTGGGAGACTTGGGGCAATGCTGGGTGGAAGGAAACTTGTGGCTCCTCTCAGATTCCAGAACTTTCTGCCACAGAAATGTGAGGAACATGTGTTTTTTTAGCCAAATTTTGAGGTTTGCAAAGGATTCTGGGTAACAGCACCTGGTCCGAGCCACACAAGTCACCCCCATCTTGGATTCCCTTAGGTCTCTAGTTTTCAGAAATGCACAGGTTTGGTAGGTTTCCCTAGGTGCCGGCTGAGCTAGAGGCCAAAATCTACAGGTAGGCACTTTGCAAAAAACACCTCTGTTTTCTTTCAAAAATTTGGATGTGTCCACGTTGCGCTTTGGGGCGTTTCCTGTCGCGGGCGCTAGGCCTACCCACACAAGTGAGGTATCATTTTTATCGGGAGACTTGTGGGAACGCTGGGTGGAAGGAAATTTGTGGCTCCCCTCAGATTCCAGAACTTTCTGCCACAGAAATGTGAGGAACATGTGTTTTTTTAGCCAAATTTTGAGGTTTGCAAAGGACTCTGGGTAACAGAACCTGGTCCGAGCCACACAAGTCACCCCATCTTGCATTCCCCTAGGTCTCTAGTTTTCAGAAATGCACAGGTTTGGTAGGTTTCCCTAGGTGCCGGCTGAGCTAGAGGCCAAAATCTACAGGTAGGCACTTTGCAAAAAACACCTCTGTTTTCTTTCAAAAATTTGGATGTGTCCACGTTGCGCTTTGGGGCGTTTCCTGTCGCGGGCGCTAGGCCTACCCACACAAGTGAGGTATCATTTTTATCGGGAGACTTGGGGGAACGCTGGGTGGAAGAAAACCTGTGGCTCCTCTCAGATTCCAGAACTTTCTGCCACAGAAATGTGAGGAACATGTGTTTTTTAAGCCAAATTTTGAGGTTTGCAAAGGATTCTGGGTAACAGCACCTGGTCCGAGCCACACAAGTCACCCCATCTTGGATTCCCTTAGGTCTCTAGTTTTCAGAAATGCACAGGTTTGGTAGGTTTCCCCAGGTGCCGGCTGAGCTAGAGGCCAAAATCTACAGGTAGGCACTTTGCAAAAAACACCTCTGTTTTCTTTCAAAAATTTGGATGTGTCCACGTTGCACTTTGGGGCGTTTCATGTCGCGGGCGCTAGGCCTACCCACACAAGTGAGGTATCATTTTTTTCGGGAGACTTGGGGGAACGCTGGGTGGAAGGAAATTTGTGGCTCCTCTCAGATTCCAGAACTTTCTGCCACAGAAATGTGAGGAACATGTGTTTTTTTTAGCCAAATTTTGAGATTTGCAAAGGATTCTGGGAAACAGAACCTGGTCCGAGCCTCACAAGTCACCCCATCTTGGATTCCCCTAGGTCTCTAGTTTCAGAGATGCACAGGTTTGGTAGGTTTCCCTAGGTGCCGGCTGAGCTAGAGGCCAAAATCTACAGGTAGGCACTTTGCTAAAAACAGCTCTGTTTTCTGTGATGTGTCCACGTTGTGTTTTGGGGCATATCCTGTCGCGGGTGCTAGGCCTACCCACACAAGTGAGGTATCATTTTTATCGGGAGACTTGGGGGTACGCTGGGTGGAAGAAAATTTGTGGCTCCTCTCAGATTCCCGAACTTTCTGCCACAGAAATATGAGGAACATGTGTTTTTTTGACAAATTTTGAGGTTTGCAAAGGATTCTGGGTAACAGAACCTGGTCCGAGCCACACAAGTCACCCCATCTTGGATTCCCATAGGTCTCTAGTTTTCAGAAATGCACAGGTTTGGTAGGTTTCCCTAGGTGCCGGCTGAGCTAGAGGCCAAAATCTACAGGTAGGCACTTTGCAAAAAACACCTCTGTTTCTTTCAAAAATTTGGATGTGTCCACGTCGCGCTTTGGGGCGTTTCCTGTCGCGGGCGCTAGGCCTACCCACACAAGTGAGGTATCATTTTTATCGGGAGACTTGGAGGAATGCTGGGTGGAAGGAAATTTGTGGCTCCTCTCAGATTCCAGAACTTTCTGCCACAGAAGTGTGAGGAACATGTGTTTTTTAAGCCAAATTTTGAGGTTTGCAAAGGATTCTGGGTAACAGCACCTGGTCCGAGCCACACAAGTCACCCCCATCTTGGATTCCCTTAGGTCTCTAGTTTTCAGAAATGCACAGGTTTGGTAGGTTTCCCCAGGTGCCGGCTGAGCTAGAGGCCAAAATCTACAGGTAGGCACTTTGCAAAAAACACCTCTGTTTTCTTTCAAAAATTTGGATGTGTCCACGTTGCGCTTTGGGGCGTTTCATGTCGCGGGCGCTAGGCCTACCCACACAAGTGAGGTATCATTTTTTTCGGGAGACTTGGGGGAACGCTGGGTGGAAGGAAATTTGTGGCTCCTCTCAGATTACAGAACTTTTTGCCACACAAATGTGAGGAACATGTGTTTTTTTTAGCCAAATTTTGAGATTTGCAAAGGATTCTGGGTAACAGAACCTGGACCGAGCCACACAAGTCACCCCATCTTGGATTCCCCTAGGTCTCTAGTTTCAGAGATGCACAGGTTTTGTAGGTTTCCCTAGGTGCCGGCTGAGCTAGAGGCCAAAATCTACAGGTAGGCACTTTGCTAAAAACAGCTCTGTTTTCTGTGATGTGTCCACGTTGTGTTTTGGGGCATATCCTGTCGCGGGTGCTAGGCCTACCCACACAAGTGAGGTATCATTTTTATCGGGAGACTTGGGGGAACGCTGGGTGGAAGGAAATTTGTGGCTCCTCTCAGATTCCAGAACTTTCTGCCACAGAAATATGAGGAACATGTGTTTTTTTGCCAAATTTTGAGGTTTGCAAAGGATTCTGGGTAACAGAACCTGGTCCGAGCCACACAAGTCACCCCATCTTGGATTCCCCTAGGTCTCTAGTTTTCAGAAATGCACAGGTTTGGTAGGTTTCCCTAGGTGCCGGCTGAGCTAGAGGCCAAAATCTACAGGTAGGCACTTTGCAAAAAACACCTCTGTTTCTTTCAAAAATTTGGATGTGTCCACGTTGCGCTTTGGGGCGTTTCCTGTCGCGGGCGCTAGGCCTACCCACACAAGTGAGGTATCATTTTTATCGGGAGACTTGGAGGAACGCTGGGTGGAAGGAAACTTGTGGCTCCTCTCAGATTCCAGAATTTTCTGCCACAGAAGTGTGAGGAACATGTGTTTTTTTAGCCAAATTTTGAGGTTTGCAAAGGATTCTGGGTAACAGCACCTGGTCCGAGCCACACAAGTCACCCCCATCTTCGATTCCCTTAGGTTTCTAGTTTTCAGAAATGCACAGGTTTGGTAGGTTTCCCTAGGTGCCGGCTGAGTTAGAGGCCAAAATCTACAGGTAGGCACTTTGCAAAAAACACCTCTGTTTTCTTTCAAAAATTTGGATGTGTCCACGTTGCACTTTGGGGCGTTTCATGTCGCGGGCGCTAGGCCTACCCACACAAGTGAGGTATCATTTTTTTCGGGAGACTTGGGGGAACGCTGGGTGGAAGGAAATTTGTGGCTCCTCTCAGATTCCAGAACTTTCTGCCACAGAAATGTGAGGAACATGTGTTTTTTTAGCCAATTTTTGAGGTTTGCAAAGGATTCTGGGTAACAGAACCTGGTCCGAGCCACACAAGTCACCCCATCTTGGATTCCCCTAGGTCTCTAGTTTTCAGAAATGCACAGGTTTGGTAGGTTTCCCTAGTTGCCGGCTGAGCTAGAGGCCAAAATCTACAGGTAGGCACTTTGCTAAAAACAGCTCTGTTTTCTGTGATGTGTCCACGTTGTGTTTTGGGGCATATCCTGTCGCTGGTGCTAGGCCTACCCACACAAGTGAGGTATCATTTTTATCGGGAGACTTGGGGGAACGCTGGGTGGAAGGAAATTTGTGGCTCCTCTCAGATTCCAGAACTTTCTGCCACAGAAATGTGAGGAACATGTGTTTTTTTTGCCAAATTTTGAGATTTGCAAAGGATTCTGGGTAACAGAACCTGGTCCGAGCAACACAAGTCACCCCATCTTGGATTCCCCTAGGTCTCTAGTTTTCAGAAATGCACAGGTGTGGTAGGTTTCCCTAGGTGCCGGCTGAGCTAGAGGCCAAAATCTACAGGTAGGCACTTTGCAAAAAACACCTCTGTTTCTTTCAAAAATTTGGATGTGTCCACGTTGCGCTTTGGGGCGTTTCCTGTCGCGGGCGCTAGGCCTACCCACACAAGTGAGGTATCATTTTTATCGGGAGACTTGGAGGAACGCTGGGTGGAAGGAAACATGTGGCTCCTCTCAGATTCCAGAACTTTCTGCCACAGAAGTGTGAGGAACATGTGTTTTTTTAGCCAAATTTTGAGGTTTGCAAAGGATTCTGGGTAACAGAACCTGGTCCGAGCCACACAAGTCACCCCCATCTTGGATTCCCTTAGGTCTCTAGTTTTCAGAAATGCACAGGTTTGGTAGGTTTCCCTAGGTGCCGGCTGAGCTAGAGGCCAAAATCTACAGGTAGGCACTTTGCAAAAAACACCTCTGTTTTCTTTCAAAAATTTGGATGTGTCCACGTTGCACTTTGGGGCGTTTCCTGTCGCGGGCGCTAGGCCTACCCACACAAGTGTGGTATCATTTTTATCGGGAGACTTGGGGGAACGCTGGGTGGAAGGACATTTGTGTCTCCTCTCAGATTCCAGAACTTTCTGCCACAGAAATGTGAGGAACATGTGTTTTTTTAACCAAATTTTGAGGTTTGCAAAGGATTCTGGGTAACAGAACCTGGTCCGAGCCACACAAGTCACCCCATCTTGGATTCCCCTAGGTCTCTAGTTTTCAGAAATGCAGAGGTTTGGTAGGTTTCTCTAGGTGCCGGCTGAGCTAGAGGCCAAAATCTACAGGTAGGCACTTTGCAATAAACACCTCTGTTTTCTTTCAAAAATGTGGATGTGTCCACGTTGCGCTTTGGGGCGTTTCCTGTCGCGGGCGCTAGGCCTACCCACACAAGTGAGGTATCATTTTTATTGGGAGACTTGGGGGAACGCTGGGTGGAAGGAAATTTGTGGCTCCTCTCAGATTCCAGAACTTTCTGCCACAGAAATGTGAGGAACATGTGTTTTTTTGCCAAATTTTGAGATTTGCAAAGGATTCTGGGTAACAGAACCTGGTCCGAGCCACACAAGTCACCCCATCTTGGATTTCCCTAGGTCTCTAGTTTTCAGAAATGCAGAGGTTTGGTAGGTTTCCCTAGGTGTCGGCTGAGCTAGAGGCCAAAATCTACAGGTAGGCACTTTGCAAAAAACACCTCTGTTTTCTTTAAAAAATGTGGATGTGTCCACGTTGCGCTTTGGGGCGTTTCCTGTCGCGGGCGCTAGGCCTACCCACACAAGTGAGGTATAATTTTTATCGGGAGACTTGGGGGAACGCTGGGTGGAAGGAAATGTGTGGCTCCTCTCAGATTCCAGAACTTTCTGCCACAGAAATGTGAGGAACATGTGTTTTTTTGCTAAATTTTGAGATTTGCAAAGGATTCTGGGTAACAGAACCTGGTCCGAGCCACACAAGTCACCCCATCTTGGATTCCCCTAGGTCTCTAGTTTTCAGAAATGCACAGGTTTGGTAGGTTTCCCTAGTTGCCGGCTGAGCTAGAGGCCAAAATCTACAGGTAGGCACTTTGCTAAAAACAGCTCTGTTTTCTGTGATGTGTCCACGTTGTGTTTTGGGGCATATCCTGTCGCTGGTGCTAGGCCTACCCACACAAGTGAGGTATCATTTTTATCGGGAGACTTGGGGGAACACTGGGTGGAAGGAAATTTGTGGCTCCTCTCAGATTCCAGAACTTTCTGCCACAGAAATGTGAGGAACATGTGTTTTTTTGCCAAATTTTGAGATTTGCAAAGGATTCTGGGTAACAGAACCTGGTCCGAGCCACACAAGTCACCCCATCTTGGATTCCCCTAGGTCTCTAGTTTTCAGAAATGCACAGGTTTGGTAGGTTTCCCTAGGTGCCGGCTGAGCTAGAGGCCAAAATCTACAGGTAGGCACTTTGCAAAAAACACCTCTGTTTTCTTTCAAAAATTTGGATGTGTCCACGTTGCACTTTGGGGCGTTTCCTGTCGCGGGCGCTAGGCCTACCCACACAAGTGAGGTATCATTTTTATCGGAAGACTTGGGGGAACGCTGGGTGGAAGGAAATTTGTGGCTCCTCTCAGATTCCAGAACTTTCTGACACAGAAATATGAGGAACATGTGTTTTTTTGCCAAATTTTGAGATTTGCAAAGGATTCTGGGTAACAGAACCTGGTCCGAGCCACACAGGTCACCCCATCTTGGATTCCCCTAGGTCTCTAGTTTTCAGAAATGCACAGGTTTGGTAGGTTTCCCTAGTTGCCGGCTGAGCTAGAGGCCAAAATCTACAGGTAGGCACTTTGCTAAAAACAGCTCTGTTTTCTGTGATGTGTCCACGTTGTGTTTTGGGGCATATCCTGTCGCTGGTGCTAGGCCTACCCACACAAGTGAGGTATCATTTTTATCGGGAGACTTGGGGGAACGCTGGGTGGAAGGAAATTTGTGGCTCCTCTCAGATTCCAGAACTTTCTGCCACAGAAATGTGAGGAACATGTGTTTTTTTTGCCAAATTTTGAGATTTCAAAGGATTCTGGGTAACAGAACCTGGTCCGAGCAACACAAGTCACCCCATCTTGGATTCCCCTAGGTCTCTAGTTTTCAGAAATGCACAGGTGTGGTAGGTTTCCCTAGGTGCCGGCTGAGCTAGAGGCCAAAATCTACAGGTAGGCACTTTGCAAAAAACACCTCTGTTTCTTTCAAAAATTTGGATGTGTCCACGTTGCGCTTTGGGGCGTTTCCTGTCGCGGGCGCTAGGCCTACCCACACAAGTGAGGTATCATTTTTATCGGGAGACTTGGAGGAACGCTGGGTGCAAGGAAACATGTGGCTCCTCTCAGATTCTAGAACTTTCTGCCACAGAAGTGTGAGGAACATGTGTTTTTTTAGCCAAATTTTGAGGTTTGCAAAGGATTCTGGGTAACAGAACCTGGTCCGAGCCACACAAGTCACCCCCATCTTGGATTCCCTTAGGTCTCTAGTTTTCAGAAATGCACAGGTTTGGTAGGTTTCCCTAGGTGCCGGCTGAGTTAGAGGCCAAAATCTACAGGTAGGCACTTTGCAAAAAACACCTCTGTTTTCTTTCAAAAATTTGGATGTGTCCACGTTGCACTTTGGGGCGTTTCCTGTCGCGGGCGCTAGGCCTACCCACACAAGTGTGGTATCATTTTTATCGGGAGACTTGGGGGAACGCTGGGTGGAAGGACATTTGTGTCTCCTCTCAGATTCCAGAACTTTCTGCCACAGAAATGTGAGGAACATGTGTTTTTTTAACCAAATTTTGAGGTTTGCAAAGGATTCTGGGTAACAGAACCTGGTCCGAGCCACACAAGTCACCCCATCTTCGATTCCCCTAGGTCTCTAGTTTTCAGAAATGCAGAGGTTTGGTAGGTTTCCCTAGGTGCCGGCTGAGCTAGAGGCCAAAATCTACAGGTAGGCACTTTGCAATAAACACCTCTGTTTTCTTTCAAAAATGTGGATGTGTCCACGTTGCGCTTTGGGGCGTTTCCTGTCGCGGGCGCTAGGCCTACCCACACAAGTGAGGTATCATTTTTATTGGGAGACTTGGGGGAACGCTGGGTGGAAGGAAACTTGTGGCTCCTCTCAGATTCCAGAACTTTCTGCCACAGAAATGTGAGGAACATGTGTTTTTTTAGCCAAATTTTGAGGTTTGTAAAGGATTCTGGGTAACAGCACCTGGTCCGAGCCACACAAGTCACCCCCATATTGGATTCCCTTAGGTCTCTAGTTTTCAGAAATGCACAGGTTTGGTAGGTTTCCCTAGGTGCCGGCTGAGCTAGAGGCCAAAATCTACAGGTAGGCACTTTGCAAACAACACCTCTGTTTTCTTTCAAATATTTGGATGTGTCCACGTTGCGCTTTGGGGCGTTTCCTGTCGTGGGAGCTAGTCCTACCCACACAAGTAAGGTATCATTTTTATCGGGAGACTTGGGGGAACGCTGGGTGGAAGGAAATTTGTGGCTCCTCTCAGATTCCAGAACTTTCTGCCACAGAAATGTGAGGAACATGTGTTTTTTTGCCAAATTTTGAGATTTGCAAAGGATTCTGGGTAACAGAACCTGGTCCGAGCCACACAAGTCACCCCATCTTGGATTCCCCTAGGTCTCTAGTTTTCAGAAATGCACAGGTTTGGTAGGTTTCCCTAGTTGCCGGCTGAGCTAGAGGCCAAAATCTACAGGTAGGCACTTTGCTAAAAACAGCTCTGTTTTCTGTGATGTGTCCACGTTGTGTTTTGGGGCATATCCTGTCGCTGGTGCTAGGCCTACCCACACAAGTGAGGTATCATTTTTATCGGGAGACTTGGGGGAACACTGGGTGGAAGGAAATTTGTGGCTCCTCTCAGATTCCAGAACTTTCTGCCACAGAAATGTGAGGAACATGTGTTTTTTTGCCAAATTTTGAGATTTGCAAAGGATTCTGGGTAACAGAACCTGGTCCGAGCCACACAAGTCACCCCATCTTGGATTCCCCTAGGTCTCTAGTTTTCAGAAATGCACAGGTTTGGTAGGTTTCCCTAGGTGCCGGCTGAGCTAGAGGCCAAAATCTACAGGTAGGCACTTTGCAAAAAACACCTCTGTTTTCTTTAAAAAATTTGGATGTGTCCACGTTGCACTTTGGGGCGTTTCCTGTCGCGGGCGCTAGGCCTACCCACACAAGTGAGGTATCATTTTTATCGGAAGACTTGGGGGAACGCTGGGTGGAAGGAAATTTGTGGCTCCTCTCAGATTCCAGAACTTTCTGACACAGAAATATGAGGAACATGTGTTTTTTTGCCAAATTTTGAGATTTGCAAAGGATTCTGGGTAACAGAACCTGGTCCGAGCCACACAAGTCACCCCATCTTGGATTCCCCTAGGTCTCTAGTTTTCAGAAATGCACAGGTTTGGTAGGTTTCCCTAGTTGCCGGCTGAGCTAGAGGCCAAAATCTACAGGTAGGCACTTTGCTAAAAACAGCTCTGTTTTCTGTGATGTGTCCACGTTGTGTTTTGGGGCATATCCTGTCGCTGGTGCTAGGCCTACCCACACAAGTGAGGTATCATTTTTATCGGGAGACTTGGGGGAATGCTGGGTGGAAGGAAATTTGTGGCTCCTCTCAGATTCCAGAACTTTCTGCCACAGAAATGTGAGGAACATGTGTTTTTTTTTGCCAAATTTTGAGATTTGCAAAGGATTCTGGGTAACAGAACCTGGTCCGAGCAACACAAGTCACCCCATCTTGGATTCCCCTAGGTCTCTAGTTTTCAGAAATGCACAGGTGTGGTAGGTTTCCCTAGGTGCCGGCTGAGCTAGAGGCCAAAATCTACAGGTAGGCACTTTGCAAAAAACACCTCTGTTTCTTTCAAAAATTTGGATGTGTCCACGTTGCGCTTTGGGGCGTTTCCTGTCGCGGGCGCTAGGCCTACCCACACAAGTGAGGTATCATTTTTATCGGGAGACTTGGAGGAACGCTGGGTGGAAGGAAACATGTGGCTCCTCTCAGAATCCAGAACTTTCTGCCACAGAAGTGTGAGGAACATGTGTTTTTTTTGCCAAATTTTGAGGTTTGCAAAGGATTCTGGGTAACAGAACCTGGTCCGAGCCACACAAGTCACCCCCATCTTGGATTCCCTTAGGTCTCTAGTTTTCAGAAATGCACAGGTTTGGTAGGTTTCCCTAGGTGCCGGCTGAGTTAGAGGCCAAAATCTACAGGTAGGCACTTTGCAAAAAACACCTCTGTTTTCTTTAAAAAATTTGGATGTGTCCACGTTGCACTTTGGGGCGTTTTCTGTTGCGGGCGCTAGGCCTACCCACACAAGTGTGGTATCATTTTTATCGGGAGACTTGGGGGAACGCTGGGTGGAAGGACATTTGTGGCTCCTCTCAGATTCCAGAACTTTCTGCCACAGAAATGTGAGGAACATGTGTTTTTTTAACCAAATTTTGAGGTTTGCAAAGGATTCTGGGTAACAGAACCTGGTCCGAGCCACACAAGTCACCCCATCTTGGATTCCCCTAGGTCTCTAGTTTTCAGAAATGCAGAGGTTTGGTAGGTTTCCCTAGGTGCCGGCTGAGCTAGAGGCCAAAATCTACAGGTAGGCACTTTGCAATAAACACCTCTGTTTTCTTTCAAAAATTTGGATGTGTCCACGTTGCGCTTTGGGGCGTTTCCTGTCGCGGGCGCTAGGCCTACCCACACAAGTGAGGTATCATTTTTATTGGGAGACTTGCGGGAACGCTGGGTGGAAGGAAACTTGTGGCTCCTCTCAGATTCCAGAACTTTCTGCCACAGAAATGTGAGGAACATGTGTTTTTTTAGCCAAATTTTGAGGTTTGCAAAGGATTCTGGGTAACAGCACCTGGTCCGAGCCACACAAGTCACCCCCATATTGGATTCCCTTAGGTCTCTAGTTTTCAGAAATGCACAGGTTTGGTAGGTTTCCCTAGGTGCCGGCTGAGCTAGAGGCCAAAATCTACAGGTAGGCACTTTGCAAACAACACCTCTGTTTTCTTTCAAATATTTGGATGTGTCCACGTTGCGCTTTGGGGCGTTTCCTGTCGTGGGAGCTAGTCCTACCCACACAAGTAAGGTATCATTTTTATCGGGAGACTTGGGGGAACGCTGGGTGGAAGGAAATTTGTGGCTCCTCTCAGATTCCAGAACTTTCTGCCACAGAAATGTGAGGAACATGTGTTTTTTTGCCAAATTTTGAGATTTGCAAAGGATTCTGGGTAACAGAACCTGGTCCGAGCCACACAAGTCACCCCATCTTGGATTTCCCTAGGTCTCTAGTTTTCAGAAATGCAGAGGTTTGGTAGGTTTCCCTAGGTGCCGGCTGAGCTAGAGGCCAAAATCTACAGGTAGGCACTTTGCAAAAAACACCTCTGTTTTCTTTAAAAAATGTGGATGTTTCCACGTTGCGCTTTGGGGCGTTTCCTGACGCGGGCGCTAGGCCTACCCACACAAGTGAGGTATAATTTTTATCGGGAGACTTGGGGGAACGCTGGGTGGAAGGAAATGTGTGGCTCCTCTCAGATTCCAGAACTTTCTGCCACAGAAATGTGAGGAACATGTGTTTTTTTTGCCAAATTTTGAGATTTGCAAAGGATTCTGGGTAACAGAACCTGGTCCGAACCACACAAGTCACCCCATCTTGGATTCCCCTAGGTCTCTAGTTTTCAGAAATGCACAGGTTTGGTAGGTTTCCCTAGTTGCCGGCTGAGCTAGAGGCCAAAATCTACAAGTAGGCACTTTGCTAAAAACAGCTCTGTTTTCTGTGATGTGTCCACGTTGTGTTTTGGGGCATATCCTGTCGCTGGTGCTAGGCCTACCCACACAAGTGAGGTATAATTTTTATCGGGAGACTTGGGGGAACACTGGGTGGAAGGAAATTTGTGGCTCCTCTCAGATTCCAGAACTTTCTGCCACAGAAATGTGAGGAACATGTGTTTTTTTGCCACATTTTGAGATTTGCAAAGGATTCTGGGTAACAGAACCTGGTCCGAGCCTCACAAGTCACCCCATCTTGGATTCCCCTAGGTCTCTAGTTTTCAGAAATGCACAGGTTTGGTAGGTTTCCCTAGGTGCCGGCTGAGCTAGAGGCCAAAATCTACAGGTAGGCACTTTGCAAAAAACACCTCTGTTTTCTTTCAAAAATTTGGATGTGTCCACGTTGCACTTTGGGGCGTTTCCTGTCGCGGGCGCTAGGCCTACCCACACAAGTGAGGTATCATTTTTATCGGAAGACTTGGGGGAACGCTGGGTGGAAGGAAATTTGTGGCTCCTCTCAGATTCCAGAACTTTCTGCCACAGAAATATGAGGAACATGTGTTTTTTTGCCAAATTTTGAGATTTGCAAAGGATTCTGGGTAACAGAACCTGGTCCGAGCCACACAAGTCACCCCATCTTGGATTCCCCTAGGTCTCTAGTTTTCAGAAATGCAGAGGTTTGGTAGGTTTCCCTAGGTGCCGGCTGAGCTAGAGGCCAAAATCTACAGGTAGGCACTTTGCAAAAAACACCTCTGTTTTCTTTTAAAAATTTGGATGTGTCCACGTTGCGCTTTGGGGCATTTCCTGTCGCGGGCGCTAGGCCTACCCACACAAGTGAGGTATAATTTTTATCGGGAGACTTGGGGGAACGCTGGGTGGAAGGAAATTTGTGGCTCCTCTCAGATTCCAGAACTTTCTGCCACAGAAATGTGAGGAACATGTGTTTTTTTAGCCAAATTTTGAGGTTTGCAAAGGATTCTGGGTAACAGAACCTGGTCCGAGCCACACAAGTCACCCCATCTTGGATTCCCCTAGGTCTCTAGTTTTCAGAAATGCACAGGTTTGGTAGGTTTCCCTAGTTGCCGGCTGAGCTAGAGGCCAAAATCTACAGGTAGGCACTTTGCAAAAAACACCTCTGTTTTCTTTCAAAAATTTGGATGTGTCCACGTTGCACTTTGGGGCGTTTCCTGTCGCGGGCGCTAGGCCTACCCACACAAGTGAGGTATCATTTTTATCGGAAGACTTGGGGGAACGCTGGGTGGAAGGAAATTTGTGGCTCCTCTCAGATTCCAGAACTTTCAGCCACAGAAATATGAGGAACATGTGTTTTTTTGCCAAATTTTGAGATTTGCAAAGGATTCTGGGTAACAGAACCTGGTCCGAGCCACACAAGTCACCCCATCTTGGATTCCCCTAGGTCTCTAGTTTTCAGAAATGCAGAGGTTTGGTAGGTTTCCCTAGGTGCCGGCTGAGCTAGAGGCCAAAATCTACAGGTAGGCACTTTGCAAAAAACACCTCTGTTTTCTTTAAAAAATTTGGATGTGTCCACGTTGCGCTTTGGGGCATTTCCTGTCGCGGGCGCTAGGCCTACCCACACAAGTGAGGTATAATTTTTATCGGGAGACTTGGGGGAACGCTGGGTGGAAGGAAATTTGTGGCTCCTCTCAGATTCCAGAACTTTCTGCCACAGAAATGTGAGGAAAATGTGTTTTTTTAGCCAAATTTTGAGGTTTGCAAAGGATTCTGGGTAACAGAACCTGGTCCGATCCACACAAGTCACCCCATCTTGGATTCCCCTAGGTCTCTAGTTTTCAGAAATGCACAGGTTTGGTAGGTTTCACCAGTTGCCGGCTGAGCTAGAGGCCAAAATCTACAGGTAGGCACTTTGCTAAAAACGGCTCTGTTTTCTGTGATGTGTCCACGTTGTGTTTTGGGGCATATCCTGTCGCTGGTGCTAGGCCTACCCACACAAGTGAGGTATCATTTTTATCGGGAGACTTGGGGGAACGCTGGGTGGAAGGAAATTTGTGGCTCCTCTCAGATTCCAGAACTTTCTGCCACAGAAATGTGAGGAACATGTGTTTTTTTGCCAAATTTTTAGATTTACAAAGGATTCTGGGTAACAGAACCTGGTCCGAGCCACACAAGTCACCCCATCTTGGATTCCCCTAGGTCTCTAGTTTTCAGAAATGCACAGGTTTGGTAGGTTTCCCTAGGTGCCGGCTGAGCTAGAGGCCAAAATCTACAGGTAGGCACTTTGCAAAAAACAGCTGTTTTCTTTCAAAAAATGGGATGTGTCCACGTTGCGTTTTGGGGTGTCGTCTGTCGTGGCCGCTAGGCCTAGCCACACAAGTGAGGTATAATTTTTATCGGGAGACTTGGGGGAACGCTGGGTGGAAGGAAATTTGTGGCTCCTCTCAGATTCCAGAACTTTCTGCCACAGAAATGTGAGGAACATGTGTTTTTTTAGCCAAATTTTGAGGTTTGCAAAGGATTCTGGGTAACAGAACCTGGTCTGAGCCACACAAGTCACCCCATCTTGGATTCCCCGAGGTCTCTAGTTTTCAGAAATGCACAGGTTTGGTAGGTTTCACTAGGTGCTGGCTGAGCTAGAGGCCAAAATCTACAGGTAGGCACTTTGCAAAAAACACCTCTGTTTTCTTTCAAAAAGTTGGATGTGTCCACGTTGCGCTTTGGGGCGTTTCCTGTCGCGGGCGCTAGGCCTACCCACACAAGTGAGGTATCATTTTTATCGGGAGACTTGGGGGAACGCTGGGTGGAAGGAAACTTGTGGCTCCTCTCAGATTCCAGAACTTTCTGCCACAGAAATGTGAGGAACATGTGTTTTTTTAGCCAAATTTTGAGGTTTGCAAAGGATTCTGGGTAACAGAACCTGGTCTGAGCCACACAAGTCACCCCATCTTGGATTCCCTTAGGTCTCTAGTTTTCAGAAATGCACAGGTTTGGTAGGTTTCCCTAGGTGCCGGCTGAGCTAGAGGCCAAAATCTACAGGTAGGCACTTTGCAAAAAACACATCTGTTTTCTTTCAAAAATTTGTATGTGTCCACGTTGCGCTTTGGGGCGTTTCCTGTCGCGGGCGCTAGGCCTACCCACACAAGTGAGGTATCATTTTTATCGGGAGATTTGGGGGAACGCTGGGTGGAAGGAAATTTGTGGCTCCTCTCAGATTCCAGAACTTTCTGCCACAGAAATGTGAGGAACATGTGTTTTTTTAGCCAAATTTTGAGGTTTGCAAAGGATTCTGGGTAAGAGAACCTGGTCCGAGCCACACAAGTCACCTCATCTTGGATTCCCCTAGGTCTCTAGTTTTCAGAAATGCACAGGTTTGGTAGGTTTCCCCAGGTGCCGGCTGAGCTAGAGGCCAAAATCTACAGGTAGGCACTTTGCTAAAAACAGCTCTGTTTTCTGTGATGTGTCCACGTTGTGTTTTGGGGCATATCCTGTCGCGGGTGCTAGGCCTACCCACACAAGTGAGGTATCATTTTTATTGGGAGACTTGGGGCAATGCTGGGTGGAAGGAAACTTGTGGCTCCTCTCAGATTCCAGAACTTTCTGCCACAGAAATGTGAGGAACATGTGTTTTTTTGCCAAATTTTAAGGTTTGCAAAGGATTCTGGGTAACAGAACCTGGTCCGAGCCACACAAGTCACCCCATCTTGGATTCCCCTAGGTCTCTAGTTTTCAGAAATGCACAGGTTTGGTAGGTTTCCCTAGGTGCCGGCTGAGCTAGAGGCCAAAATCTACAGGTAGGCACTTTGCAAAAAACACCTCTGTTTTCTTTCAAAAATTTGGATGTGTCCACGTTGCGCATTGGGGTGTTTCCTGTCGCGGGCGCTAGGCCTACCCACACAAGTGAGGTATCATTTTTTTCGGGAGACTTGGGGGAACGCTGGGTGGAAGGAAATTTGTGGCTCCTCTCAGATTCCAGAACTTTCTGCCACAGAAATGTGAGGAACATGTGTTTTTTTAGCCAAATTTTGAGGTTTGCAAAGGATTCTGGGTAACAGCACCTGGTCCGAGCCACACAAGTCACCCCATCTTGGATTCCCTTAGGTCTCTAGTTTTCAGAAATGCACAGGTTTGGTAGGTTTCCCCAGGTGCCGGCTGAGCTAGAGGCCAAAATCTACAGGTAGGCACTTTGCAAAAAACACCTCTGTTTTCTTTCAAAAATTTGGATGTGTCCACGTTGCACTTTGGGGCGTTTCATGTCGCGGGCGCTAGGCCTACCCACACAAGTGAGGTATCATTTTTTTCGGGAGACTTGGGGGAACGCTGGGTGGAAGGAAATTTGTGGCTCCTCTCAGATTCCAGAACTTTCTGCCACAGAAATGTGAGGAACATGTGTTTTTTTAGCCAAATTTTGAGATTTGCAAAGGATTCTGGGAAACAGAACCTGGTCCGAGCCTCACAAGTCACCCCATCTTGGATTCCCCTAGGTCTCTAGTTTCAGAGATGCACAGGTTTGGTAGGTTTCCCTAGGTGCCGGCTGAGCTAGAGGCCAAAATCTACAGGTAGGCACTTTGCTAAAAACAGCTCTGTTTTCTGTGATGTGTCCACGTTGTGTTTTGGGGCATATCCTGTCGCGGGTGCTAGGCCTACCCACACAAGTGAGGTATCATTTTTATTGGGAGACGTGGGGGAACGCTGGGTGGAAGAAAATTTGTGGCTCCTCTCAGATTCCCGAAGGTGCCGGCTGAGCTAGAGGCCAAAATCTACAGGTAGGCACTTTGCAAAAAACACCTCTGTTTTCTTTCAAAAATTTGGATGTGTCCACGTTGCGCTTTGGGGCGTTTCATGTCGCGGGCGCTAGGCCTACCCACACAAGTGAGGTATAATTTTTTTCGGGAGACTTGGGGGAACGCTGGGTGGAAGGAAATTTGTGGCTCCTCTCAGATTCCAGAACTTTTTGCCACACAAATGTGAGGAACATGTGTTTTTTTAGCCAAATTTTGAGATTTGCAAAGGATTCTGGGTAACAGAACCTGGACCGAGCCACACAAGTCACCCCATCTTGGATTCCCCTATGTCTCTAGTTTCAGAGATGCACAGGTTTTGTAGGTTTCCCTAGGTGCCGGCTGAGCTAGAGGCCAAAATCTACAGGTAGGCACTTTGCTAAAAACACCTCTGTTTTCTGTGATGTGTCCACGTTGTGTTTTGGGGCATATCCTGTCGCGGGCGCTAGGCCTACCCACACAAGTGAGGTATCATTTTTATCGGGAGACTTGGAGGAACGCTGGGTGGAAGGAAACATGTGGCTCCTCTCAGATTCCAGAACTTTCTGACACAGAAATATGAGGAACATGTGTTTTTTTGCCAAATTTTGAGATTTGCAAAGGATTCTGGGTAACAGAACCTGGTCCGAGCCACACAAGTCACCCCATCTTGGATTCCCCTAGGTCTCTAGTTTTCAGAAATGCACAGGTTTGGTAGGTTTCCCTAGTTGCCGGCTGAGCTAGAGGCCAAAATCTACAGGTAGGCACTTTGCAAAAAACACCTCTGTTTTCTTTCAAAAATTTGTATGTGTCCATGTTGCGCTTTGGGGCGTTTCCTGTCCCGGCCGCTAGGCCTACCCACACAAGTGAGGTATCATTTTTATCGGGAGACTTGGGGGAACGCTGGGTGGAAGGAAATTTGTGGCTCCTCTCAGATTCCAGAACTTTCTGCCACAGAAATGTGAGGAACATGTGTTTTTTTAGCCAAATTTTGAGATTTGCAAAGGATTCTGGGTAACAGAACCTGGTCCGAGCCACACAAGTCACCCCATCTTGGATTCCCCTAGGTCTCTAGTTTCAGAGATGCACAGGTTTGGTAGGTTTCCCTAGGTGCCGGCTGAGCTAGAGGCCAAAATCTACAGGTAGGCACCTTGGAAAAAACAGCTCTGTTTTCTTTCAAAAAATGGGACGTGTCCACGTTGCGTTTTGGGGCGTTCTATGTCGCGGCCGCTAGGCCTACCCACACAAGTGAGGTATCATTTTTATCGGGAGACTTTGGGGAACGCTGGGTGGAAGGAAATTTGTGGCTCCTCTCAGATTCCAGAACTTTCTGCCACAGAAATGTGAGGAACATGTGTTTTTTTGCCAAATTTTGAGATTTGCAAAGGATTCTGGGTAACAGAACCTGGTCCGAGCCACACAAGTCACCCCATCTTGGATTCCCCTAGGTCTCTAGTTTTCAGAAATGCAGAGGTTTGGTAGGTTTCCCTAGGTGCCGGCTGAGCTAGAGGCCAAAATCTACAGGTAGGCACTTTGCAAAAAACACCTCTGTTTTCTTTAAAAAATGTGGATGTGTCCACGTTGAGCTTTGGGGCGTTTCCTGTCGCGGGCGCTAGGCCTACCCACACAAGTGAGGTATAATTTTTATCAGGAGAATTGGGGGAACGCTGGGTGGAAGGAAATTTGTGGCTCCTCTCAGATTCCAGAACTTTCTGCCACAGAAATGTGAGGAACATGTGTTTTTTTAGCCAATTTTTGAGGTTTGCAAAGGATTCTGGGTAACAGAACCTGGTCCGAGCCACACAAGTCACCCCATCTTGGATTCCCCTAGGTCTCTAGTTTTCAGAAATGCACAGGTTTGGTAGGTTTCCCTAGTTGCCGGCTGAGCTAGAGGCCAAAATCTACAGGTAGGCACTTTGCTAAAAACAGCTCTGTTTTCTGTGATGTGTCCACGTTGTGTTTTGGGGCATATCCTGTCGCTGGTGCTAGGCCTACCCACACAAGTGAGGTATCATTTTTATCGGGAGACTTGGGGGAACGCTGGGTGGAAGGAAATTTGTGGCTCCTCTCAGATTCCAGAACTTTCTGCCACAGAAATGTGAGGAACATGTGTTTTTTTTGCCAAATTTTGAGATTTGCAAAGGATTCTGGGTAACAGAACCTGGTCCGAGCAACACAAGTCACCCCATCTTGGATTCCCCTAGGTCTCTAGTTTTCAGAAATGCACAGGTGTGGTAGGTTTCCCTAGGTGCCGGCTGAGCTAGAGGCCAAAATCTACAGGTAGGCACTTTGCAAAAAACACCTCTGTTTCTTTCAAAAATTTGGATGTGTCCACGTTGCGCTTTGGGGCGTTTCCTGTCGCGGGCGCTAGGCCTACCCACACAAGTGAGGTATCATTTTTATCGGGAGACTTGGAGGAACGCTGGGTGGAAGGAAACATGTGGCTCCTCTCAGATTCCAGAACTTTCTGCCACAGAAGTGTGAGGAACATGTGTTTTTTTAGCCAAATTTTGAGGTTTGCAAAGGATTCTGGGTAACAGAACCTGGTCCGAGCCACACAAGTCACCCCCATCTTGGATTCCCTTAGGTCTCTAGTTTTCAGAAATGCACAGGTTTGGTAGGTTTCCCTAGGTGCCGGCTGAGCTAGAGGCCAAAATCTACAGGTAGGCACTTTGCAAAAAACACCTCTGTTTTCTTTCAAAAATTTGGATGTGTCCACGTTGCACTTTGGGGCGTTTCCTGTCGCGGGCGCTAGGCCTACCCACACAAGTGTGGTATCATTTTTATCGGGAGACTTGGGGGAACGCTGGGTGGAAGGACATTTGTGTCTCCTCTCAGATTCCAGAACTTTCTGCCACAGAAATGTGAGGAACATGTGTTTTTTTAACCAAATTTTGAGGTTTGCAAAAGATTCTGGGTAACAGAACCTGGTCCGAGCCACACAAGTCACCCCATCTTGGATTCCCCTAGGTCTCTAGTTTTCAGAAATGCAGAGGTTTGGTAGGTTTCCCTAGGTGCCGGCTGAGCTAGAGGCCAAAATCTACAGGTAGGCACTTTGCAATAAACACCTCTGTTTTCTTTCAAAAATGTGGATGTGTCCACGTTGCGCTTTGGGGCGTTTCCTGTCGCGGGCGCTAGGCCTACCCACACAAGTGAGGTATCATTTTTATTGGGAGACTTGGGGGAACGCTGGGTGGAAGGAAATTTGTGGCTCCTCTCAGATTCCAGAACTTTCTGCCACAGAAATGTGAGGAACATGTGTTTTTTTGCCAAATTTTGAGATTTGCAAAGGATTCTCGGTAACAGAACCTGGTCCGAGCCACACAAGTCACCCCATCTTGGATTTCCCTAGGTCTCTAGTTTTCAGAAATGCAGAGGTTTGGTAGGTTTCCCTAGGTGCCGGCTGAGCTAGAGGCCAAAATCTACAGGTAGGCACTTTGCAAAAAACACCTCTGTTTTCTTTAAAAAATGTGGATGTGTCCACGTTGCGCTTTGGGGCGTTTCCTGTCGCGGGCGCTAGGCCTACCCACACAAGTGAGGTATAATTTTTATCGGGAGACTTGGGGGAACGCTGGGTGGAAGGAAATGTGTGGCTCCTCTCAGATTCCAGAACTTTCTGCCACAGAAATGTGAGGAACATGTGTTTTTTTGCCAAATTTTGAGATTTGCAAAGGATTCTGGGTAACAGAACCTGGTCCGAGCCACACAAGTCACCCCATCTTGGATTCCCCTAGGTCTCTAGTTTTCAGAAATGCACAGGTTTGGTAGGTTTCCCTAGTTGCCGGCTGAGCTAGAGGCCAAAATCTACAGGTAGGCACTTTTCTAAAAACAGCTCTGTTTTCTGTGATGTGTCCACGTTGTGTTTTGGGGCATATCCTGTCGCTGGTGCTAGGCCTACCCACACAAGTGAGGTATCATTTTTATCGGGAGACTTGGGGGAACACTGGGTGGAAGGAAATTTGTGGCTCCTCTCAGATTCCAGAACTTTCTGCCACAGAAATGTGAGGAACATGTGTTTTTTTGCCAAATTTTGAGATTTGCAAAGGATTCTGGGTAACAGAACCTGGTCCGAGCCACACAAGTCACCCCATCTTGGATTCCCCTAGGTCTCTAGTTTTCAGAAATGCACAGGTTTGGTAGGTTTCCCTAGGTGCCGGCTGAGCTAGAGGCCAAAATCTACAGGTAGGCACTTTGCAAAAAACACCTCTGTTTTCTTTCAAAAATTTGGATGTGTCCACGTTGCACTTTGGGGCGTTTCCTGTCGCGGGCGCTAGGCCTACCCACACAAGTGAGGTATCATTTTTATCGGAAGACTTGGGGGAACGCTGGGTGGAAGGAAATTTGTGGCTCCTCTCAGATTCCAGAACTTTCTGACACAGAAATATGAGGAACATGTGTTTTTTTGCCAAATTTTGAGATTTGCAAAGGATTCTGGGTAACAGAACCTGGTCCGAGCCACACAAGTCACCCCATCTTGGATTCCCCTAGGTCTCTAGTTTTCAGAAATGCACAGGTTTGGTAGGTTTCCCTAGTTGCCGGCTGAGCTAGAGGCCAAAATCTACAGGTAGGCACTTTGCTAAAAACAGCTCTGTTTTCTGTGATGTGTCCACGTTGTGTTTTGGGGCATATCCTGTCGCTGGTGCTAGGCCTACCCACACAAGTGAGGTATCATTTTTATCGGGAGACTTGGGGGAACGCTGGGTGGAAGGAAATTTGTGGCTCCTCTCAGATTCCAGAACTTTCTGCCACAGAAATGTGAGGAACATGTGTTTTTTTTGCCAAATTTTGAGATTTCAAAGGATTCTGGGTAACAGAACCTGGTCCGAGCAACACAAGTCACCCCATCTTGGATTCCCCTAGGTCTCTAGTTTTCAGAAATGCACAGGTGTGGTAGGTTTCCCTAGCTGCCGGCTGAGCTAGAGGCCAAAATCTACAGGTAGGCACTTTGCAAAAAACACCTCTGTTTCTTTCAAAAATTTGGATGTGTCCACGTTGCGCTTTGGGGCGTTTCCTGTCGCGGGCGCTAGGCCTACCCACACAAGTGAGGTATCATTTTTATCGGGAGACTTGGAGGAACGCTGGGTGCAAGGAAACATGTGGCTCCTCTCAGATTCTAGAACTTTCTGCCACAGAAGTGTGAGGAACATGTGTTTTTTTAGCCAAATTTTGAGGTTTGCAAAGGATTCTGGGTAACAGAACCTGGTCCGAGCCACACAAGTCACCCCCATCTTGGATTCCCTTAGGTCTCTAGTTTTCAGAAATGCACAGGTTTGGTAGGTTTCCCTAGGTGCCGGCTGAGTTAGAGGCCAAAATCTACAGGTAGGCACTTTGCAAAAAACACCTCTGTTTTCTTTCAAAAATTTGGATGTGTCCACGTTGCACTTTGGGGCGTTTCCTGTCGCGGGCGCTAGGCCTACCCACACAAGTGTGGTATCATTTTTATCGGGAGACTTGGGGGAACGCTGGGTGGAAGGACATTTGTGTCTCCTCTCAGATTCCAGAACTTTCTGCCACAGAAATGTGAGGAACATGTGTTTTTTTAACCAAATTTTGAGGTTTGCAAAGGATTCTGGGTAACAGAACCTGGTCCGAGCCACACAAGTCACCCCATCTTGGATTCCCCTAGGTCTCTAGTTTTCAGAAATGCAGAGGTTTGGTAGGTTTCCCTAGGTGCCGGATGAGCTAGAGGCCAAAATCTACAGGTAGGCACTTTGCAATAAACACCTCTGTTTTCTTTCAAAAATTTAGATGTGTCCACGTTGCGCTTTGGGGCGTTTCCTGTCGCGGGCGCTAGGCCTACCCACACAAGTGAGGTATCATTTTTATTGGGAGACTTGGGGGAACGCTGGGTGGAAGGAAACTTGTGGCTCCTCTCAGATTCCAGAACTTTCTGCCACAGAAATGTGAGGAACATGTGTTTTTTTAGCCAAATTTTGAGGTTTGCAAAGGATTCTGGGTAACAGCACCTGGTCCGAGCCACACAAGTCACCCCCATATTGGATTCCCTTAGGTCTCTAGTTTTCAGAAATGCACAGGTTTGGTAGGTTTCCCTAGGTGCCGGCTGAGCTAGAGGCCAAAATCTACAGGTAGGCACTTTGCAAACAACACCTCTGTTTTCTTTCAAATATTTGGATGTGTCCACGTTGCGCTTTGGGGCGTTTCCTGTCGTGGGAGCTAGTCCTACCCACACAAGTAAGGTATCATTTTTATCGGGAGACTTGGGGGAACGCTGGGTGGAAGGAAAGTTGTGGCTCCTCTCAGATTCCAGAACTTTCTGCCACAGAAATGTGAGGAACATGTGTTTTTTTGCCAAATTTTGAGATTTGCAAAGGATTCTGGGTAACAGAACCTGGTCCGAGCCACACAAGTCACCCCATCTTGGATTCCCCTAGGTCTCTAGTTTTCAGAAATGCACAGGTTTGGTAGGTTTCCCTAGTTGCCGGCTGAGCTAGAGGCCAAAATCTACAGGTAGGCACTTTGCTAAAAACAGCTCTGTTTTCTGTGATGTGTCCACGTTGTGTTTTGGGGCATATCCTGTCGCTGGTGCTAGGCCTACCCACACAAGTGAGGTATCATTTTTATCGGGAGACTTGGGGGAACACTGGGTGGAAGGAAATTTGTGGCTCCTCTCAGATTCCAGAACTTTCTGCCACAGAAATGTGAGGAACATGTGTTTTTTTGCCAAATTTTGAGATTTGCAAAGGATTCTGGGTAACAGAACCTGGTCCGAGCAACACAAGTCACCCCATCTTGGATTCCCCTAGGTCTCTAGTTTTCAGAAATGCACAGGTGTGGTAGGTTTCCCTAGGTGCCGGCTGAGCTAGAGGCCAAAATCTACAGGTAGGCACTTTGCAAAAAACACCTCTGTTTCTTTCAAAAATTTGGATGTGTCCACGTTGCGCTTTGGGGCGTTTCCTGTCGCGGGCGCTAGGCCTACCCACACAAGTGAGGTATCATTTTTATCGGGAGACTTGGAGGAACGCTGGGTGGAAGGAAACATGTGGCTCCTCTCAGAATCCAGAACTTTCTGCCACAGAAGTGTGAGGAACATGTGTTTTTTTAGCCAAATTTTGAGGTTTGCAAAGGATTCTGGGTAACAGAACCTGGTCCGAGCCACACAAGTCACCCCCATCTTGGATTCCCTTTGGTCTCTAGTTTTCAGAAATGCACAGGTTTGGTAGGTTTCCCTAGGTGCCGGCTGAGTTAGAGGCCAAAATCTACAGGTAGGCACTTTGCAAAAAACACCTCTGTTTTCTTTCAAAAATTTGGATGTGTCCACGTTGCACTTTGGGGCGTTTTCTGTTGCGGGCGCTAGGCCTACCCACACAAGTGTGGTATCATTTTTATCGGGAGACTTGGGGGAACGCTGGGTGGAAGGACATTTGTGGCTCCTCTCAGATTCCAGAACTTTCTGCCACAGAAATGTGAGGAACATGTGTTTTTTTAGCCAAATTTTGAGGTTTGCAAAGGATTCTGGGTAACAGAACCTGGTCCGAGCCACACAAGTCACCCCATCTTGGATTCCCCTAGGTCTCTAGTTTTCAGAAATGCAGAGGTTTGGTAGGTTTCCCTAGGTGCCGGCTGAGCTAGAGGCCAAAATCTACAGGTAGGCACTTTGCAATAAACACCTCTGTTTTCTTTCAAAAATTTGGATGTGTCCACGTTGCGCTTTGGGGCGTTTCCTGTCGCGGGCGCTAGGCCTACCCACACAAGTGAGGTATCATTTTTATTGGGAGACTTGGGGGAACGCTGGGTGGAAGGAAACTTGTGGCTCCTCTCAGATTCCAGAACTTTCTGCCACAGAAATGTGAGGAACATGTGTTTTTTTAGCCAAATTTTGAGGTTTGCAAAGGATTCTGGGTAACAGCACCTGGTCCGAGCCACACAAGTCACCCCCATATTGGATTCCCTTAGGTCTCTAGTTTTCAGAAATGCACAGGTTTGGTAGGTTTCCCTAGGTGCCGGCTGAGCTAGAGGCCAAAATCTACAAGTAGGCACTTTGCAAACAACACCTCTGTTTTCTTTCAAATATTTGGATGTGTCCACGTTGCGCTTTGGGGCGTTTCCTGTCGTGGGAGCTAGTCCTACCCACACAAGTAAGGTATCATTTTTATCGGGAGACTTGGGGGAACGCTGGGTGGAAGGAAATTTGTGGCTCCTCTCAGATTCCAGAACTTTCTGCCACAGAAATGTGAGGAACATGTGTTTTTTTGCCAAATTTTGAGATTTGCAAAGGATTCTGGGTAACAGAACCTGGTCCGAGCCACACAAGTCACCCCATCTTGGATTTCCCTAGGTCTCTAGTTTTCAGAAATGCAGAGGTTTGGTAGGTTTCCCTAGGTGCCGGCTGAGCTAGAGGCCAAAATCTACAGGTAGGCACTTTGCAAAACACACCTCTGTTTTCTTTAAAAAATGTGGATGTGTCCACGTTGCTCTTTGGGGCGTTTCCTGACGCGGGCGCTAGGCCTACCCACACAAGTGAGGTATAATTTTTATCGGGAGACTTGGGGGAACGCTGGGTGGAAGGAAATGTGTGGCTCCTCTCAGATTCCAGAACTTTCTGCCACAGAAATGTGAGGAACATGTGTTTTTTTGCCAAATTTTGAGATTTGCAAAGGATTCTGGGTAACAGAACCTGGTCCGAACCACACAAGTCACCCCATCTTGGATTCCCCTAGGTCTCTAGTTTTCAGAAATGCACAGGTTTGGTAAGTTTCCCTAGTTGCCGGCTGAGCTAGAGGCCAAAATCTACAAGTAGGCACTTTGCTAAAAACAGCTCTGTTTTCTGTGATGTGTCCACGTTGTGTTTTGGGGCATATCCTGTCGCTGGTGCTAGGCCTACCCACACAAGTGAGGTATAATTTTTATCGGGAGACTTGGGGGAACACTGGGTGGAAGGAAATTTGTGGCTCCTCTCAGATTCCAGAACTTTCTGCCACAGAAATGTGAGGAACATGTGTTTTTTTGCCACATTTTGAGATTTGCAAAGGATTCTGGGTAACAGAACCTGGTCCGAGCCTCACAAGTCACCCCATCTTGGATTCCCCTAGGTCTCTAGTTTTCAGAAATGCACAGGTTTGGTAGGTTTCCCTAGGTGCCGGATGAGCTAGAGGCCAAAATCTACAGGTAGGCACTTTGCAAAAAACACCTCTGTTTTCTTTCAAAAATTTGGATGTGTCCACGTTGCACTTTGGGGCGTTTCCTGTCGCGGGCGCTAGGCCTACCCACACAAGTGAGGTATCATTTTTATCGGAAGACTTGGGGGAACGCTGGGTGGAAGGAAATTTGTGGCTCCTCTCAGATTCCAGAACTTTCTGCCACAGAAATATGAGGAACATGTGTTTTTTTGCCAAATTTTGAGATTTGCAAAGGATTCTGGGTAACAGAACCTGGTCCAAGCCACACAAGTCACCCCATCTTGGATTCCCCTAGGTCTCTAGTTTTCAGAAATGCAGAGGTTTGGTAGGTTTCCCTAGGTGCCGGCTGAGCTAGAGGCCAAAATCTACAGGTAGGCACTTTGCAAAAAACACCTCTGTTTTCTTTTAAAAATTTGGATGTGTCCACGTTGCGCTTTGGGGCATTTCCTGTCGCGGGCGCTAGGCCTACCCACACAAGTGAGGTATAATTTTTATCGGGAGACTTGGGGGAACGCTGGGTGGAAGGAAATTCGTGGCTCCTCTCAGATTCCAGAACTTTCTGCCACAGAAATGTGAGGAACATGTGTTTTTTTAGCCAAATTTTGAGGTTTGCAAAGGATTCTGGGTAACAGAACCTGGTCCGAGCCACACAAGTCACCCCATCTTGGATTCCCCTAGGTCTCTAGTTTTCAGAAATGCACAGGTTTGGTAGGTTTCCCTAGTTGCCGGCTGAGCTAGAGGCCAAAATCTACAGGTAGGCACTTTGCAAAAAACACCTCTGTTTTCTTTCAAAAATTTGGATGTGTCCACGTTGCACTTTGGGGCGTTTCCTGTCGCGGGCGCTAGGCCTACCCACACAAGTGAGGTATCATTTTTATCGGAAGACTTGGGGGAACGCTGGGTGGAAGGAAATTTGTGGCTCCTCTCAGATTCCAGAACTTTCTGCCACAGAAATATGAGGAACATGTGTTTTTTTGCCAAATTTTGAGATTTGCAAAGGATTCTGGGTAACAGAACCTGGTCCGAGCCACACAAGTCACCCCATCTTGGATTCCCCTAGGTCTCTAGTTTTCAGAAATGCAGAGGTTTGGTAGGTTTCCCTAGGTGCCGGCTGAGCTAGAGGCCAAAATCTACAGGTAGGCACTTTGCAAAAAACACCTCTGTTTTCTTTAAAAAATTTGGATGTGTCCACGTTGTGCTTTGGGGCATTTCCTGTCGCGGGCGCTAGGCCTACCCACACAAGTGAGGTATAATTTTTATCGGGAGACTTGGGGGAACGCTGGGTGGAAGGAAATTTGTGGCTCCTCTCAGATTCCAGAACTTTCTGACACAGAAATATGAGGAACATGTGTTTTTTTTGCCAAATTTTGAGATTTGCAAAGGATTCTGGGTAACAGAACCTGGTCCGAGCCACACAAGTCACCCCATCTTGGATTCCCCTAGGTCTCTAGTTTTCAGAAATGCACAGGTTTGGTAGGTTTCCCTAGTTGCCGGCTGAGCTAGAGGCCAAAATCTACAGGTAGGCACTTTGCTAAAAACAGCTCTGTTTTCTGTGATGTGTCCACGTTGTGTTTTGGGGCATATCCTGTCGCTGGTGCTAGGCCTACCCACACAAGTGAGGTATCATTTTTATCGGGAGACTTGGGGGAACGCTGGGTGGAAGGAAATTTGTGGCTCCTCTCAGATTCCAGAACTTTCTGCCACAGAAATGTGAGGAACATGTGTTTTTTTTGCCAAATTTTGAGATTTCAAAGGATTCTGGGTAACAGAACCTGGTCCGAGCAACACAAGTCACCCCATCTTGGATTCCCCTAGGTCTCTAGTTTTCAGAAATGCACAGGTGTGGTAGGTTTCCCTAGCTGCCGGCTGAGCTAGAGGCCAAAATCTACAGGTAGGCACTTTGCAATAAACACCTCTGTTTTCTTTCAAAAATTTAGATGTGTCCACGTTGCGCTTTGGGGCGTTTCCTGTCGCGGGCGCTAGGCCTACCCACACAAGTGAGGTATCATTTTTATTGGGAGACTTGGGGGAACGCTGGGTGGAAGGAAACTTGTGGCTCCTCTCAGATTCCAGAACTTTCTGCCACAGAAATGTGAGGAACATGTGTTTTTTTAGCCAAATTTTGAGGTTTGCAAAGGATTCTGGGTAACAGCACCTGGTCCGAGCCACACAAGTCACCCCCATATTGGATTCCCTTAGGTCTCTAGTTTTCAGAAATGCACAGGTTTGGTAGGTTTCCCTAGGTGCCGGCTGAGCTAGAGGCCAAAATCTACAGGTAGGCACTTTGCAAACAACACCTCTGTTTTCTTTCAAATATTTGGATGTGTCCACGTTGCGCTTTGGGGCGTTTCCTGTCGTGGGAGCTAGTCCTACCCACACAAGTAAGGTATCATTTTTATCGGGAGACTTGGGGGAACGCTGGGTGGAAGGAAAGTTGTGGCTCCTCTCAGATTCCAGAACTTTCTGCCACAGAAATGTGAGGAACATGTGTTTTTTTGCCAAATTTTGAGATTTGCAAAGGATTCTGGGTAACAGAACCTGGTCCGAGCCACACAAGTCACCCCATCTTGGATTCCCCTAGGTCTCTAGTTTTCAGAAATGCACAGGTTTGGTAGGTTTCCCTAGTTGCCGGCTGAGCTAGAGGCCAAAATCTACAGGTAGGCACTTTGCTAAAAACAGCTCTGTTTTCTGTGATGTGTCCACGTTGTGTTTTGGGGCATATCCTGTCGCTGGTGCTAGGCCTACCCACACAAGTGAGGTATCATTTTTATCGGGAGACTTGGGGGAACACTGGGTGGAAGGAAATTTGTGGCTCCTCTCAGATTCCAGAACTTTCTGCCACAGAAATGTGAGGAACATGTGTTTTTTTGCCAAATTTTGAGATTTGCAAAGGATTCTGGGTAACAGAACCTGGTCCGAGCAACACAAGTCACCCCATCTTGGATTCCCCTAGGTCTCTAGTTTTCAGAAATGCACAGGTGTGGTAGGTTTCCCTAGGTGCCGGCTGAGCTAGAGGCCAAAATCTACAGGTAGGCACTTTGCAAAAAACACCTCTGTTTCTTTCAAAAATTTGGATGTGTCCACGTTGCGCTTTGGGGCGTTTCCTGTCGCGGGCGCTAGGCCTACCCACACAAGTGAGGTATCATTTTTATCGGGAGACTTGGAGGAACGCTGGGTGGAAGGAAACATGTGGCTCCTCTCAGAATCCAGAACTTTCTGCCACAGAAGTGTGAGGAACATGTGTTTTTTTAGCCAAATTTTGAGGTTTGCAAAGGATTCTGGGTAACAGAACCTGGTCCGAGCCACACAAGTCACCCCCATCTTGGATTCCCTTTGGTCTCTAGTTTTCAGAAATGCACAGGTTTGGTAGGTTTCCCTAGGTGCCGGCTGAGTTAGAGGCCAAAATCTACAGGTAGGCACTTTGCAAAAAACACCTCTGTTTTCTTTCAAAAATTTGGATGTGTCCACGTTGCACTTTGGGGCGTTTTCTGTTGCGGGCGCTAGGCCTACCCACACAAGTGTGGTATCATTTTTATCGGGAGACTTGGGGGAACGCTGGGTGGAAGGACATTTGTGGCTCCTCTCAGATTCCAGAACTTTCTGCCACAGAAATGTGAGGAACATGTGTTTTTTTAGCCAAATTTTGAGGTTTGCAAAGGATTCTGGGTAACAGAACCTGGTCCGAGCCACACAAGTCACCCCATCTTGGATTCCCCTAGGTCTCTAGTTTTCAGAAATGCAGAGGTTTGGTAGGTTTCCCTAGGTGCCGGCTGAGCTAGAGGCCAAAATCTACAGGTAGGCACTTTGCAATAAACACCTCTGTTTTCTTTCAAAAATTTGGATGTGTCCACGTTGCGCTTTGGGGCGTTTCCTGTCGCGGGCGCTAGGCCTACCCACACAAGTGAGGTATCATTTTTATTGGGAGACTTGGGGGAACGCTGGGTGGAAGGAAACTTGTGGCTCCTCTCAGATTCCAGAACTTTCTGCCACAGAAATGTGAGGAACATGTGTTTTTTTAGCCAAATTTTGAGGTTTGCAAAGGATTCTGGGTAACAGCACCTGGTCCGAGCCACACAAGTCACCCCCATATTGGATTCCCTTAGGTCTCTAGTTTTCAGAAATGCACAGGTTTGGTAGGTTTCCCTAGGTGCCGGCTGAGCTAGAGGCCAAAATCTACAAGTAGGCACTTTGCAAACAACACCTCTGTTTTCTTTCAAATATTTGGATGTGTCCACGTTGCGCTTTGGGGCGTTTCCTGTCGTGGGAGCTAGTCCTACCCACACAAGTAAGGTATCATTTTTATCGGGAGACTTGGGGGAACGCTGGGTGGAAGGAAATTTGTGGCTCCTCTCAGATTCCAGAACTTTCTGCCACAGAAATGTGAGGAACATGTGTTTTTTTGCCAAATTTTGAGATTTGCAAAGGATTCTGGGTAACAGAACCTGGTCCGAGCCACACAAGTCACCCCATCTTGGATTTCCCTAGGTCTCTAGTTTTCAGAAATGCAGAGGTTTGGTAGGTTTCCCTAGGTGCCGGCTGAGCTAGAGGCCAAAATCTACAGGTAGGCACTTTGCAAAACACACCTCTGTTTTCTTTAAAAAATGTGGATGTGTCCACGTTGCACTTTGGGGCGTTTCCTGACGCGGGCGCTAGGCCTACCCACACAAGTGAGGTATAATTTTTATCGGGAGACTTGGGGGAACGCTGGGTGGAAGGAAATGTGTGGCTCCTCTCAGATTCCAGAACTTTCTGCCACAGAAATGTGAGGAACATGTGTTTTTTTGCCAAATTTTGAGATTTGCAAAGGATTCTGGGTAACAGAACCTGGTCCGAACCACACAAGTCACCCCATCTTGGATTCCCCTAGGTCTCTAGTTTTCAGAAATGCACAGGTTTGGTAAGTTTCCCTAGTTGCCGGCTGAGCTAGAGGCCAAAATCTACAAGTAGGCACTTTGCTAAAAACAGCTCTGTTTTCTGTGATGTGTCCACGTTGTGTTTTGGGGCATATCCTGTCGCTGGTGCTAGGCCTACCCACACAAGTGAGGTATAATTTTTATCGGGAGACTTGGGGGAACACTGGGTGGAAGGAAATTTGTGGCTCCTCTCAGATTCCAGAACTTTCTGCCACAGAAATGTGAGGAACATGTGTTTTTTTGCCACATTTTGAGATTTGCAAAGGATTCTGGGTAACAGAACCTGGTCCGAGCCTCACAAGTCACCCCATCTTGGATTCCCCTAGGTCTCTAGTTTTCAGAAATGCACAGGTTTGGTAGGTTTCCCTAGGTGCCGGCTGAGCTAGAGGCCAAAATCTACAGGTAGGCACTTTGCAAAAAACACCTCTGTTTTCTTTCAAAAATTTGGATGTGTCCACGTTGCACTTTGGGGCGTTTCCTGTCGCGGGCGCTAGGCCTACCCACACAAGTGAGGTATCATTTTTATCGGAAGACTTGGGGGAACGCTGGGTGGAAGGAAATTTGTGGCTCCTCTCAGATTCCAGAACTTTCTGCCACAGAAATATGAGGAACATGTGTTTTTTTGCCAAATTTTGAGATTTGCAAAGGATTCTGGGTAACAGAACCTGGTCCAAGCCACACAAGTCACCCCATCTTGGATTCCCCTAGGTCTCTAGTTTTCAGAAATGCAGAGGTTTGGTAGGTTTCCCTAGGTGCCGGCTGAGCTAGAGGCCAAAATCTACAGGTAGGCACTTTGCAAAAAACACCTCTGTTTTCTTTTAAAAATTTGGATGTGTCCACGTTGCGCTTTGGGGCATTTCCTGTCGCGGGCGCTAGGCCTACCCACACAAGTGAGGTATAATTTTTATCGGGAGACTTGGGGGAACGCTGGGTGGAAGGAAATTTGTGGCTCCTCTCAGATTCCAGAACTTTCTGCCACAGAAATGTGAGGAACATGTGTTTTTTTAGCCAAATTTTGAGGTTTGCAAAGGATTCTGGGTAACAGAACCTGGTCCGAGCCACACAAGTCACCCCATCTTGGATTCCCCTAGGTCTCTAGTTTTCAGAAATGCACAGGTTTGGTAGGTTTCCCTAGTTGCCGGCTGAGCTAGAGGCCAAAATCTACAGGTAGGCACTTTGCAAAAAACACCTCTGTTTTCTTTCAAAAATTTGGATGTGTCCACGTTGCACTTTGGGGCGTTTCCTGTCGCGGGCGCTAGGCCTACCCACACAAGTGAGGTATCATTTTTATCGGAAGACTTGGGGGAACGCTGGGTGGAAGGAAATTTGTGGCTCCTCTCAGATTCCAGAACTTTCTGCCACAGAAATATGAGGAACATGTGTTTTTTTGCCAAATTTTGAGATTTGCAAAGGATTCTGGGTAACAGAACCTGGTCCGAGCCACACAAGTCACCCCATCTTGGATTCCCCTAGGTCTCTAGTTTTCAGAAATGCAGAGGTTTGGTAGGTTTCCCTAGGTGCCGGCTGAGCTAGAGGCCAAAATCTACAGGTAGGCACTTTGCAAAAAACACCTCTGTTTTCTTTAAAAAATTTGGATGTGTCCACGTTGTGCTTTGGGGCATTTCCTGTCGCGGGCGCTAGGCCTACCCACACAAGTGAGGTATAATTTTTATCGGGAGACTTGGGGGAACGCTGGGTGGAAGGAAATTTGTGGCTCCTCTCAGATTCCAGAACTTTCTGCCACAGAAATGTGAGGAAAATGTGTTTTTTTAGCCAAATTTTTAGGTTTGCAAAGGATTCTGGGTAACAGAACCTGGTCCGATCCACACAAGTCACCCCATCTTGGATTCCCCTAGGTCTCTAGTTTTCAGAAATGCACAGGTTTGGTAGGTTTCCCTAGTTGCCGGCTGAGCTAGAGGCCAAAATCTACAGGTAGGCACTTTGCTAAAAACGGCTCTGTTTTCTGTGATGTGTCCACGTTGTGTTTTGGGGCATATCCTGTCGCTGGTGCTAGGCCTACCCACACAAGTGAGGTATCATTTTTATCGGGAGACTTGGGGGAACGCTGGGTGGAAGGAAATTTGTGGCTCCTCTCAGATTCCAGAACTTTCTGCCACAGAAATGTGAGGAACATGTGTTTTTTTTGCCAAATTTTTAGATTTACAAAGGATTCTGGGTAACAGAACCTGGTCCGAGCCACACAAGTCACCCCATCTTGGATTCCCCTAGGTCTCTAGTTTTCAGAAATGCACAGGTTTGGTAGGTTTCCCTAGGTGCCGGCTGAGCTAGAGGCCAAAATCTACAGGTAGGCACTTTGCAAAAAACAGCTGTTTTCTTTCAAAAAATGGGATGTGTCACCGTTGCGTTTTGGGGTGTCCTCTGTCGTGGCCGCTAGGCCTAGCCACACAAGTGAGGTATAATTTTTATCGGGAGACTTGGGGGAACGCTGGGTGGAAGGAAATTTGTGGCTCCTCTCAGATTCCAGAACTTTCTGCCACAGAAATGTGAGGAACATGTGTTTTTTTAGCCAAATTTTGAGGTTTGCAAAGGATTCTGGGTAACAGAACCTGGTCTGAGCCACACAAGTCACCCCATCTTGGATTCCCCGAGGTCTCTAGTTTTCAGAAATGCACAGGTTTGGTAGGTTTCACTAGGTGCTGGCTGAGCTAGAGGCCAAAATCTACAGGTAGGCACTTTGCAAAAAACACCTCTGTTTTCTTTCAAAAAGTTGGATGTGTCCACGTTGCGCTTTGGGGCGTTTCCTGTCGCGGGCGCTAGGCCTACCCACACAAGTGAGGTATCATTTTTATCGGGAGACTTGGGGGAACGCTGGGTGGAAGGAAACTTGTGGCTCCTCTCAGATTCCAGAACTTTCTGCCACAGAAATGTGAGGAACATGTGTTTTTTTAGCCAAATTTTGAGGTTTGCAAAGGATTCTGGGTAACAGAACCTGGTCTGAGCCACACAAGTCACCCCATCTTGGATTCCCTTAGGTCTCTAGTTTTCAGAAATGCACAGGTTTGGTAGGTTTCCCTAGGTGCCGGCTGAGCTAGAGGCCAAAATCTACAGGTAGGCACTTTGCAAAAAACACATCTGTTTTCTTTCAAAAATTTGGATGTGTCCACGTTGCGCTTTGGGGCGTTTCCTGTCGCGGGCGCTAGGCCTACCCACACAAGTGAGGTATCATTTTTATCGGGAGATTTGGGGGAACGCTGGGTGGAAGGAAATTTGTGGCTCCTCTCAGATTCCAGAACTTTCTGCCACAGAAATGTGAGGAACATGTGTTTTTTTAGCCAAATTTTGAGGTTTGCAAAGGATTCTGGGTAAGAGAACCTGGTCCGAGCCACACAAGTCACCTCATCTTGGATTCCCCTAGGTCTCTAGTTTTCAGAAATGCACAGGTTTGGTAGGTTTCCCCAGGTGCCGGCTGAGCTAGAGGCCAAAATCTACAGGTAGGCACTTTGCTAAAAACAGCTCTGTTTTCTGTGATGTGTCCACGTTGTGTTTTGGGGCATATCCTGTCGCGGGTGCTAGGCCTACCCACACAAGTGAGGTATCATTTTTATTGGGAGACTTGGGGCAATGCTGGGTGGAAGGAAACTTGTGGCTCCTCTCAGATTCCAGAACTTTCTGCCACAGAAATGTGAGGAACATGTGTTTTTTTGCCAAATTTTAAGGTTTGCAAAGGATTCTGGGTAACAGAACCTGGTCCAAGCCACACAAGTCACCCCATCTTGGATTCCCCTAGGTCTCTAGTTTTCAGAAATGCACAGGTTTGGTAGGTTTCCCTAGGTGCCGGCTGAGCTAGAGGCCAAAATCTACAGGTAGGCACTTTGCAAAAAACACCTCTGTTTTCTTTCAAAAATTTGGATGTGTCCACGTTGAGCATTGGGGTGTTTCCTGTCGCGGGCGCTAGGCCTACCCACACAAGTGAGGTATAATTTTTTTCGGGAGACTTGGGGGAACGCTGGGTGGAAGGAAATTTGTGGCTCCTCTCAGATTCCAGAACTTTCTGCCACAGAAATGTGAGGAACATGTGTTTTTTTAGCCAAATTTTGAGGTTTGCAAAGGATTCTGGGTAACAGCACCTGGTCCGAGCCACACAAGTCACCCCATCTTGGATTCCCTTAGGTCTCTAGTTTTCAGAAATGCACAGGTTTGGTAGGTTTCCCCAGGTGCCGGCTGAGCTAGAGGCCAAAATCTACAGGTAGGCACTTTGCAAAAAACACCTCTGTTTTCTTTAAAAAATTTGGATGTGTCCACGTTGCACTTTGGGGCGTTTCATGTCGCGGGCGCTAGGCCTACCCACACAAGTGAGGTATCATTTTTTTCGGGAGACTTGGGGGAACGCTGGGTGGAAGGAAATTTGTGGCTCCTCTCAGATTCCAGAACTTTCTGCCACAGAAATGTGAGGAACATGTGTTTTTTTAGCCAAATTTTGAGATTTGCAAAGGATTCTGGGAAACAGAACCTGGTCCGAGCCTCACAAGTCACCCCATCTTGGATTCCCCTAGGTCTCTAGTTTCAGAGATGCACAGGTTTGGTAGGTTTCCCTAGGTGCCGGCTGAGCTAGAGGCCAAAATCTACAGGTAGGCACTTTGCTAAAAACAGCTCTGTTTTCTGTGATGTGTCCACGTTGTGTTTTGGGGCATATCCTGTCGCGGGTGCTAGGCCTACCCACACAAGTGAGGTATCATTTTTATTGGGAGACTTGGGGGAACGCTGGGTGGAAGAAAATTTGTGGCTCCTCTCAGATTCCCGAAGGTGCCGGCTGAGCTAGAGGCCAAAATCTACAGGTAAGCACTTTGCAAAAAACACCTCTGTTTTCTTTCAAAAATTTGGATGTGTCCACGTTGCGCTTTGGGGCGTTTCATGTCGCGGGCGCTAGGCCTACCCACACAAGTGAGGTATCATTTTTTTCGGGAGACTTGGGGGAACGCTGGGTGGAAGGAAATTTGTGGCTCCTCTCAGATTCCAGAACTTTTTGCCACACAAATGTGAGGAACATGTGTTTTTTTAGCCAAATTTTGAGATTTGCAAAGGATTCTGGGTAACAGAACCTGGACCGAGCCACACAAGTCACCCCATCTTGGATTCCCCTAGGTCTCTAGTTTCAGAGATGCACAGGTTTTGTAGGTTTCCCTAGGTGCCGGCTGAGCTAGAGGCCAAAATCTACAGGTAGGCACTTTGCTAAAAACACCTCTGTTTTCTGTGATGTGTCCACGTTGTGTTTTGGGGCATATCCTGTCGCGGGCGCTAGGCCTACCCACACAAGTGAGGTATCATTTTTATCGGGAGACTTGGAGGAACGCTGGGTGGAAGGAAACATGTGGCTCCTCTCAGATTCCAGAACTTTCTGACACAGAAATATGAGGAACATGTGTTTTTTTGCCAAATTTTGAGATTTGCAAAGGATTCTGGGTAACAGAACCTGGTCCGAGCCACACAAGTCACCCCATCTTGGATTCCCCTAGGTCTCTAGTTTTCAGAAATGCACAGGTTTGGTAGGTTTCCCTAGTTGCCGGCTGAGCTAGAGGCCAAAATCTACAGGTAGGCACTTTGCAAAAAACACCTCTGTTTTCTTTCAAAAATTTGTATGTGTCCATGTTGCGCTTTGGGGCGTTTCCTGTCCCGGCCGCTAGGCCTACCCACACAAGTGAGGTATCATTTTTATCGGGAGACTTGGGGGAACGCTGGGTGGAAGGAAATTTGTGGCTCCTCTCAGATTCCAGAACTTTCTGCCACAGAAATGTGAGGAACATGTGTTTTTTTAGCCAAATTTTGAGATTTGCAAAGGATTCTGGGTAACAGAACCTGGTCCGAGCCACACAAGTCACCCCATCTTGGATTCCCCTAGGTCTCTAGTTTCAGAGATGCACAGGTTTGGTAGGTTTCCCTAGGTGCCGGCTGAGCTAGAGGCCAAAATCTACAGGTAGGCACCTTGGAAAAAACAGCTCTGTTTTCTTTCAAAAAATGGGACGTGTCCACGTTGCGTTTTGGGGCGTTCTCTGTCGCGGCCGCTAGGCCTACCCACACAAGTGAGGTATCATTTTTATCGGGAGACTTTGGGGAACGCTGGGTGGAAGGAAATTTGTGGCTCCTCTCAGATTCCAGAACTTTCTGCCACAGAAATGTGAGGAACATGTGTTTTTTTGCCAAATTTTGAGATTTGCAAAGGATTCTGGGTAACAGAACCTGGTCCGAGCCACACAAGTCACCCCATCTTGGATTCCCCTAGGTCTCTAGTTTTCAGAAATGCAGAGGTTTGGTAGGTTTCCCTAGGTGCCGGCTGAGCTAGAGGCCAAAATCTACAGGTAGGCACTTTGCAAAAAACACCTCTGTTTTCTTTAAAAAATGTGGATGTGTCCACGTTGAGCTTTGGGGCGTTTCCTGTCGCGGGCGCTAGGCCTACCCACACAAGTGAGGTATAATTTTTATCAGGAGAATTGGGGGAACGCTGGGTGGAAGGAAATTTGTGGCTCCTCTCAGATTCCAGAACTTTCTGCCACAGAAATGTGAGGAACATGTGTTTTTTTAGCCAATTTTTGAGGTTTGCAAAGGATTCTGGGTAACAGAACCTGGTCCGAGCCACACAAGTCACCCCATCTTGGATTCCCCTAGGTCTCTAGTTTTCAGAAATGCACAGGTTTGGTAGATTTCCCTAGTTGCCGGCTGAGCTAGAGGCCAAAATCTACAGGTAGGCACTTTGCTAAAAACAGCTCTGTTTTCTGTGATGTGTCCACGTTGTGTTTTGGGGCATATCCTGTCGCTGGTGCTAGGCCTACCCACACAAGTGAGGTATCATTTTTATCGGGAGACTTGGGGGAACGCTGGGTGGAAGGAAATTTGTGGCTCCTCTCAGATTCCAGAACTTTCTGCCACAGAAATGTGAGGAACATGTGTTTTTTTTGCCAAATTTTGAGATTTGCAAAGGATTCTGGGTAACAGAACCTGGTCCGAGCCACACAAGTCACCCCATCTTGGATTCCCCTAGGTCTCTAGTTTTCAGAAATGCAGAGGTTTGGTAGGTTTCCCTAGGTGCCGGCTGAGCTAGAGGCCAAAATCTACAGGTAGGCACTTTGCAATAAACACCTCTGTTTTCTTTCAAAAATGTGGATGTGTCCACGTTGCGCTTTGGGGCGTTTCCTGTCGCGGGCGCTAGGCCTACCCACACAAGTGTGGTATCATTTTTATCGGGAGACTTGGGGGAACGCTGGGTGGAAGGAAATTTGTGTCTCCTCTCAGATTCCAGAACTTTCTGCCACAGAAATGTGAGGAACATGTGTTTTTTTAGCCAAATTTTGAGATTTGCAAAGGATTCTGGGAAACAGAACCTGGTCCGAGCCTCACAAGTCACCCCATCTTGGATTCCCCTAGGTCTCTAGTTTCAGAGATGCACAGGTTTGGTAGGTTTCCCTAGGTGCCGGCTGAGCTAGAGGCCAAAATCTACAGGTAGGCACTTTGCTAAAAACAGCTCTGTTTTCTGTGATGTGTCCACGTTGTGTTTTGGGGCATATCCTGTCGCGGGTGCTAGGCCTACCCACACAAGTGAGGTATCATTTTTATTGGGAGACTTGGGGGAACGCTGGGTGGAAGAAAATTTGTGGCTCCTCTCAGATTCCCGAAGGTGCCGGCTGAGCTAGAGGCCAAAATCTACAGGTAAGCACTTTGCAAAAAACACCTCTGTTTTCTTTCAAAAATTTGGATGTGTCCACGTTGCGCTTTGGGGCGTTTCATGTCGCGGGCGCTAGGCCTACCCACACAAGTGAGGTATCATTTTTTTCGGGAGACTTGGGGGAACGCTGGGTGGAAGGAAATTTGTGGCTCCTCTCAGATTCCAGAACTTTTTGCCACACAAATGTGAGGAACATGTGTTTTTTTAGCCAAATTTTGAGATTTGCAAAGGATTCTGGGTAACAGAACCTGGACCGAGCCACACAAGTCACCCCATCTTGGATTCCCCTAGGTCTCTAGTTTCAGAGATGCACAGGTTTTGTAGGTTTCCCTAGGTGCCGGCTGAGCTAGAGGCCAAAATCTACAGGTAGGCACTTTGCTAAAAACACCTCTGTTTTCTGTGATGTGTCCACGTTGTGTTTTGGGGCATATCCTGTCGCGGGCGCTAGGCCTACCCACACAAGTGAGGTATCATTTTTATCGGGAGACTTGGAGGAACGCTGGGTGGAAGGAAACATGTGGCTCCTCTCAGATTCCAGAACTTTCTGACACAGAAATATGAGGAACATGTGTTTTTTTGCCAAATTTTGAGATTTGCAAAGGATTCTGGGTAACAGAACCTGGTCCGAGCCACACAAGTCACCCCATCTTGGATTCCCCTAGGTCTCTAGTTTTCAGAAATGCACAGGTTTGGTAGGTTTCCCTAGTTGCCGGCTGAGCTAGAGGCCAAAATCTACAGGTAGGCACTTTGCAAAAAACACCTCTGTTTTCTTTCAAAAATTTGTATGTGTCCATGTTGCGCTTTGGGGCGTTTCCTGTCCCGGCCGCTAGGCCTACCCACACAAGTGAGGTATCATTTTTATCGGGAGACTTGGGGGAACGCTGGGTGGAAGGAAATTTGTGGCTCCTCTCAGATTCCAGAACTTTCTGCCACAGAAATGTGAGGAACATGTGTTTTTTTAGCCAAATTTTGAGATTTGCAAAGGATTCTGGGTAACAGAACCTGGTCCGAGCCACACAAGTCACCCCATCTTGGATTCCCCTAGGTCTCTAGTTTCAGAGATGCACAGGTTTGGTAGGTTTCCCTAGGTGCCGGCTGAGCTAGAGGCCAAAATCTACAGGTAGGCACCTTGGAAAAAACAGCTCTGTTTTCTTTCAAAAAATGGGACGTGTCCACGTTGCGTTTTGGGGTGTTCTCTGTCGCGGCCGCTAGGCCTACCCACACAAGTGAGGTATCATTTTTATCGGGAGACTTTGGGGAACGCTGGGTGGAAGGAAATTTGTGGCTCCTCTCAGATTCCAGAACTTTCTGCCACAGAAATGTGAGGAACATGTGTTTTTTTGCCAAATTTTGAGATTTGCAAAGGATTCTGGGTAACAGAACCTGGTCCGAGCCACACAAGTCACCCCATCTTGGATTCCCCTAGGTCTCTAGTTTTCAGAAATGCAGAGGTTTGGTAGGTTTCCCTAGGTGCCGGCTGAGCTAGAGGCCAAAATCTACAGGTAGGCACTTTGCAAAAAACACCTCTGTTTTCTTTAAAAAATGTGGATGTGTCCACGTTGAGCTTTGGGGCGTTTCCTGTCGCGGGCGCTAGGCCTACCCACACAAGTGAGGTATAATTTTTATCAGGAGAATTGGGGGAACGCTGGGTGGAAGGAAATTTGTGGCTCCTCTCAGATTCCAGAACTTTCTGCCACAGAAATGTGAGGAACATGTGTTTTTTTAGCCAATTTTTGAGGTTTGCAAAGGATTCTGGGTAACAGAATCTGGTCCGAGCCACACAAGTCACCCCATCTTGGATTCCCCTAGGTCTCTAGTTTTCAGAAATGCACAGGTTTGGTAGGTTTCCCTAGTTGCCGGCTGAGCTAGAGGCCAAAATCTACAGGTAGGCACTTTGCTAAAAACAGCTCTGTTTTCTGTGATGTGTCCACGTTGTGTTTTGGGGCATATCCTGTCGCTGGTGCTAGGCCTACCCACACAAGTGAGGTATCATTTTTATCGGGAGACTTGGGGGAACGCTGGGTGGAAGGAAATTTGTGGCTCCTCTCAGATTCCAGAACTTTCTGCCACAGAAATGTGAGGAACATGTGTTTTTTTTGCCAAATTTTGAGATTTGCAAAGGATTCTGGGTAACAGAACCTGGTCCGAGCCACACAAGTCACCCCATCTTGGATTCCCCTAGGTCTCTAGTTTTCAGAAATGCAGAGGTTTGGTAGGTTTCCCTAGGTGCCGGCTGAGCTAGAGGCCAAAATCTACAGGTAGGCACTTTGCAATAAACACCTCTGTTTTCTTTCAAAAATGTGGATGTGTCCACGTTGCGCTTTGGGGCGTTTCCTGTCGCGGGCGCTAGGCCTACCCACACAAGTGAGGTATCATTTTTATTGGGAGACTTGGGGGAACGCTGGGTGGAAGGAAATTTGTGGCTCCTCTCAGATTCCAGAACTTTCTGCCACAGAAATGTGAGGAACATGTGTTTTTTTGCCAAATTTTGAGATTTGCAAAGGATTCTGGGTAACAGAACCTGGTCCGAGCCACACAAGTCACCCCATCTTGGATTTCCCTAGGTCTCTAGTTTTCAGAAATGCAGAGGTTTGGTAGGTTTCCCTAGGTGCCGGCTGAGCTAGAGGCCAAAATCTACAGGTAGGCACTTTGCAAAAAACACCTCTGTTTTCTTTCAAAAATTTGGATGTGTCCACGTTGCACTTTGGGGCGTTTTCTGTTGCGGGCGCTAGGCCTACCCACACAAGTGTGGTATCATTTTTATCGGGAGACTTGGGGGAACGCTGGGTGGAAGGACATTTGTGGCTCCTCTCAGATTCCAGAACTTTCTGCCACAGAAATGTGAGGAACATGTGTTTTTTTAGCCAAATTTTGAGGTTTGCAAAGGATTCTGGGTAACAGAACCTGGTCCGAGCCACACAAGTCACCCCATCTTGGATTCCCCTAGGTCTCTAGTTTTCAGAAATGCAGAGGTTTGGTAGGTTTCCCTAGGTGCCGGCTGAGCTAGAGGCCAAAATCTACAGGTAGGCACTTTGCAATAAACACCTCTGTTTTCTTTCAAAAATTTGGATGTGTCCACGTTGCGCTTTGGGGCGTTTCCTGTCGCGGGCGCTAGGCCTACCCACACAAGTGAGGTATCATTTTTATTGGGAGACTTGGGGGAACGCTGGGTGGAAGGAAACTTGTGGCTCCTCTCAGATTCCAGAACTTTCTGCACAGAAATGTGAGGAACATGTGTTTTTTTAGCCAAATTTTGAGGTTTGCAAAGGATTCTGGGTAACAGCACCTGGTCCGAGCCACACAAGTCACCCCCATATTGGATTCCCTTAGGTCTCTAGTTTTCAGAAATGCACAGGTTTGGTAGGTTTCCCTAGGTGCCGGCTGAGCTAGAGGCCAAAATCTACAAGTAGGCACTTTGCAAACAACACCTCTGTTTTCTTTCAAATATTTGGATGTGTCCACGTTGCGCTTTGGGGCGTTTCCTGTCGTGGGAGCTAGTCCTGCCCACACAAGTAAGGTATCATTTTTATCGGGAGACTTGGGGGAACGCTGGGTGGAAGGAAATTTGTGGCTCCTCTCAGATTCCAGAACTTTCTGCCACAGAAATGTGAGGAACATGTGTTTTTTTTGCCAAATTTTGAGATTTGCAAAGGATTCTGGGTAACAGAACCTGGTCCGAGCCACACAAGTCACCCCATCTTGGATTTCCCTAGGTCTCTAGTTTTCAGAAATGCAGAGGTTTGGTAGGTTTCCCTAGGTGCCGGCTGAGCTAGAGGCCAAAATCTACAGGTAGGCACTTTGCAAAACACACCTCTGTTTTCTTTAAAAAATGTGGATGTGTCCACGTTGCACTTTGGGGCGTTTCCTGACGCGGGCGCTAGGCCTACCCACACAAGTGAGGTATAATTTTTATCGGGAGACTTGGGGGAACGCTGGGTGGAAGGAAATGTGTGGCTCCTCTCAGATTCCAGAACTTTCTGCCACAGAAATGTGAGGAACATGTGTTTTTTTGCCAAATTTTGAGATTTGCAAAGGATTCTGGGTAACAGAACCTGGTCCGAACCACACAAGTCACCCCATCTTGGATTCCCCTAGGTCTCTAGTTTTCAGAAATGCACAGGTTTGGTAAGTTTCCCTAGTTGCCGGCTGAGCTAGAGGCCAAAATCTACAAGTAGGCACTTTGCTAAAAACAGCTCTGTTTTCTGTGATGTGTCCACGTTGTGTTTTGGGGCATATCCTGTCGCTGGTGCTAGGCCTACCCACACAAGTGAGGTATAATTTTTATCGGGAGACTTGGGGGGAACACTGGGTGGAAGGAAATTTGTGGCTCCTCTCAGATTCCAGAACTTTCTGCCACAGAAATGTGAGGAACATGTGTTTTTTTGCCACATTTTGAGATTTGCAAAGGATTCTGGGTAACAGAACCTGGTCCGAGCCTCACAAGTCACCCCATCTTGGATTCCCCTAGGTCTCTAGTTTTCAGAAATGCACAGGTTTGGTAGGTTTCCCTAGGTGCCGGCTGAGCTAGAGGCCAAAATCTACAGGTAGGCACTTTGCAAAAAACACCTCTGTTTTCTTTCAAAAATTTGGATGTGTCCACGTTGCACTTTGGGGCGTTTCCTGTCGCGGGCGCTAGGCCTACCCACACAAGTGAGGTATCATTTTTATCGGAAGACTTGGGGGAACGCTGGGTGGAAGGAAATTTGTGGCTCCTCTCAGATTCCAGAACTTTCTGCCACAGAAATATGAGGAACATGTGTTTTTTTGCCAAATTTTGAGATTTGCAAAGGATTCTGGGTAACAGAACCTGGTCCAAGCCACACAAGTCACCCCATCTTGGATTCCCCTAGGTCTCTAGTTTTCAGAAATGCAGAGGTTTGGTAGGTTTCCCTAGGTGCCGGCTGAGCTAGAGGCCAAAATCTACAGGTAGGCACTTTGCAAAAAACACCTCTGTTTTCTTTTAAAAATTTGGATGTGTCCACGTTGCGCTTTGGGGCATTTCCTGTCGCGGGCGCTAGGCCTA